>NC_141758.1:122648311-123263354 GCF_982258835.1 Parasteatoda tepidariorum
TACATGGAGCGGAAAACCACGGAAGCCCTTCAAGATCCCTTGTACCCATTATCCGTCTACCACTAAGGATATTTTTACGTCAGCACTGCTGTCGGTGCAAGCCGGGTGTGGAATTCAACCAGCCACTTCATTTGAGGGTGAACGCTCTATCCCCTGAACCACCTATCCCCTGCAGCATTTAATATTCACAGTTTTTTACATAAAAAGAAACCATCCTGGATCGAGTATTGGGAGAAATTTTCCTTCGTGGAGGACTTCGTAACTATATTGTTGTTGTCGTAGCCATTAAGGCAGTGGGGGAGCGACTGTTCTTGTTTTCCAGTTTCATCATCTGTGGCCACGAATTCGACTTCTGCCACACCCGTTTATAGAGCGGACCTATTCATGCATCCATTCATTCATCCACATACAGAAATTTTGACCTGAACCATAGAACGATCAATATCCAATCCAGTACCCTAGAGGCATAATTTGTTAAAGGAACTGGAAGGACTTTGTGATACGACATATTTAACGTGCACTGGTCATCACATAACTATACAAATTCGTTGTTATACTAATCAATTAAAAATAAAAAAAATTGAATATATATTCTGAATTAATAAATAAATTTTTTAATACTTAGTAATATTTATGCATAGAAAAAGTAGAATCTTTTTTTTTTTTAGAATAATATCGGAAGTATTATGATTATAAAAAAACTATAATAATAAACCACTTTGTTCATATTTTTAACGTTATTATGAGTCACATCTGAGCTGATTTCTTACACAATTTTGATTCATTTAATGCAGTGTTAGAAGTTTAAAAAACTTTATTTAGATGGAGATTTCTCAGAAAGCGCCCAAGAAATGATAAATGATTAGTTAACTAAAAAATAAATTGACTAGCGCTGAAAAAGAAAGACAAAATTTTTTCTACTTTCACTTTTAAAACTCTTGTTTTGTTCCAAAACGTTTAGATTAAGGGAAATTTCGGGGATGTAATAGCTTACTTTGGATGTTTCTGCATTTTACATTAATGGTTTACCATAGTAGGAATAGTGTGATTTGGCTCAGATTTATCTAGTAATAAAAAAGCCATGTATTTATATATAAAAAATGTGTTTTGTATTGCTCCCACTATTTAACTAGGGATTCTGAAATTTAATCAAAATTCATTCAAGCAGGAAAATTTAGAAATAATGATTTGTTCAAAAACATTTAGACTAATAGGAATTTCGGGAGTTTTCTTAATGAGTATATTTCTAAAAGAATATTACCTATTAACTTCAGAAAATAATATTTTAATTGGATTCTTAAATACTTATGTCTCTTTGTGTGACTCTGTCTTAAAAATTAATAGGAGAAATCTATTTTACGCTTTTATAAATATATATATACGTAAGTTATTTTTCTTATTAATTTATTTTAAAATAATTAATGAATTTTGAGTTTTAAAGTATACAAATCATTTTACAAATTTACTTTATTTTAAAGTAATTTCAAATGAAAAAAAAAATGGAATAAAATCGGTCGAATAGTTTCTGCAAAATCCAATCTTTAAAAATGCTTCGTTGAAATTTTTAAAATTTTGTATTTAACCATTTAAAATTAAATACTTCAAAATTATGTATAAATCAGTATACCTTGAAATTAAGACATTTTTAAACTGCTATTAAACAATATAATAAAAAAATAATTAAAATTATTCTTTACATGTAATTATTTTCGGATAAATGAGTTTTATATTTATGTGCAAAAATGTGCAATATGCAATAAATATTTTTTAATATCACTATGACGTATATTTTTCACTAATTTTATTTTTTTGCTACTATCAAGGATTCTTAAGAACCCCAAAAATTAATTGTAATTCAATTGGAGTGAACAATTTCTGTTGGGAAATTTTTAAACTATTAAAGTTTTTTTAAACATAAAATGGTTATAGACAAATGAAATTTTTTGAAAATGTATAATTATTACTTTTTAGATTTATTATTATGATGGATTAAAGTTGCAAGTCAGTGAATAAAAAATTTAAAAAAAAAAACAATTTTCATAAGAAAACAAGCGTTTAGCAAATGGTTTATTCATTGATTTGGTGAATAGTGTCTATACGCACCATTTTATTTCTTAAATAAAATATAATTAAGACATCCTAATAAATGTAGTGTAAGCATTCGACAGATTCCCTTAATTTTTAAACAGAAGACTTTTTCAAGCAATACGCATTTTTAAAAACATTCTCAGGAACTATTCGACTGATTTCCTTAAATTTTGTATTTCGCCATTTTAAATTGCATTTTTTATAACGATGCTAAAAATGTAAACCTTACAATTCATTCATTACATTTTATTCAAAAATTACAATTTTATGTCATTTTGCATTGTAAACTGGTTTATACATATGAAACATCTATACTATCTATAAGAACTTTTTTGAAATTTTTTTCACATAAAGGTTTGGTCCCTAAGAGGAAATAGAAATATATAAGATTTAGAATTTTAAGTAGGGCCTGGATAGCCTGGTAAATAATGCTTTGGTTCCATGTCCAAGAGGTCGTGAGTTCTATCACCGCCGGTCGAAGTAAATGATGAGTGGTGCACATTAATTCTGTCGGGTCACAAAGTCTTCTATGTTCGCAAAACAAATCATACCTCTGGGGTATTGAATTAGAGATTGATTGTTCTCGGGTTCAGGTTAAAATTACGATCTGTGAATGAATAAGTGGATATATGAATGTGTCCGCCCTGTTAATAGGCTGTGACGTGTGTGTCATTGAATTCACATTTTTGGTCAGAGATGGCGTCACTGAAGCACTTCTTCCATACATAAGCTTAGTTACACTAAGCAGGCTTGCTGATATTGGCAAGTGGCATTAGAATCATATAGCAGCCATTATTTATCATATAGTATTATTAATAATGTAGCCATTATTTATGATTATTTATCACAGAGCAGGCATTTCAATTTCGTTTTTATACATAGCTATTATTTTTGTTATTGTCGTAGCCATTAAGGCACTGGGGGTGTGATAATTCTTGTTTTCCAGTTTCGTCATCTATTGCCAAGAATTCGACAACTGCCACACCCATACATCACACCCACTTATAGAGCGAACCCATTCATACATCCTTCCATTCAATCATTCATCCGTAATTTTGACCTGAACCAAAAAACGATCAATCTCCAATCCAGTACCTCAGAGGCATAATTTGTTATCGGACCATGAAGGACTTTGTCACCCAACAGATTTAGCGTGCACTAGTCACCACATAACTATACTAATTCATTGTTACACTAATTATTTAAAAGTAAATTTATTTAACGAAAAAAAAGTTTATATTCTGATTTAATAAATGAAATTTTAATACTTAGTAATTTTAATGCTTACAAAAGTGGAATTCGTATCTTTTTATTACAGAATAATATCGGAAGTTTTATAATTATAAAAATAATAATAATAATAAAGCACTTTGTTCATATATTTTTCGTTATTATAGGTCGTATCTGAGCCGATTTGTGTCGGAGTTTTGATTAATTTAATCCAGTGTTAGAACTTTTAAGTCCATTATTTAAATAAAGCTGTACTCAGAAAGCGCCCCAAAAAACATAAGTGATTGGTTAGCTAAAATATAAAGTGACTAGTGCTGAGAAGAAAGATATAAATTATTCTATTTTCGCTTTTAAGAGGTATTTTGGAATTCATATTTGCCCTGAAAAAAATTTACTTATCTTAACCCCTTGTCCGAATCCAATTCGAGCAGTTACTACACGTAGTTTGTGATGCCAGACTTCGGGCAGGAAAAAAATTAACGTTTCGATTTTGCGAAGCCCGAGCTGAGTTCGTTTCTACTTTAGGATAACATAATTCACTATTTTCCCATTAGTGGTCGCAATTTTTTACCGATTACGACTTCAGTCGAGAGAGGGAAATGTGGGTGGAGGTTTTGGGATATACCATACTGTAAAATATTTTTAAAATTAAGGTATTGAAAATCATATTGTTGTGTTTTTATATTATACTAACTGACCCGGCAAACGTTGTTTTGCCATAGGAATTATTTCAAGAGTATGAAAATATATCTTATTTATTGTAAGTGTGTGCGTATGTGGTATATGAGTGGAAGAGGCATGAGGGACCGCTGTGAACGATGACGGAATGTGAAAATAACAAAACACCAAATAATATTTTTTTAAATTTATGTTAACTTTTTCTTACAAATAATATATGCAACGAATTCCGAAAATATTAGTCAACAATATTAATCTCTTAGTGCAATGGAGTACAGCATTTTTTGTCATTCCATCTTTAGCTAACACAAATAAACTGAATGGTTTGCCCACTCGAGAGCATGCCACGTATGAAAAACATGGTGTGCTCAAATCTAAGACACAAACAGACGTTGCTTGGCCTTGTCATTGCAAATGCCAATCTAATGGGGAACTGAATGCGTTTAAATTGAACTGGCACATCTGTGGGTACAATAGGGATTCTTGGAAGTAATATACTTTCACCCCGGAATTTGTCATTTAAAATAATGACTTCGATAACGTTGTTCATTAATTTTTTAACGACTAATCGCATGTCGTTGCTAAGCCGTGGTGGGTTCAAATTACGAAGCAAAATAACCCAACTTTGAGTACTATATTATGCGGTGGTATTCCTGGTAAATCCAATGAGTTTAAAAACTCTTTTGGAAAATTTGCAGCTCCAATGGGATTGCAAACTGCATCAACAGATTTATCTGCCACCAAGTTACCTGGCAATAACTGTTGTATCTTCAGACTCAATTCGTTGACGTCCACATTTTTTGCTGCTAAAATCGCCCTTTCTGCCAGCCACTCAAGATAAATGTATTGTGTGTGTACATCGGGAAATATTAGGTTAATTAGAGCATCTTGTGAATCAATGATTGTGCAGAAATCGTCCGGTAATTTTATGCATCCAGTCTCATCCTTAGTAACTTTTCCATCACCGATATCTAACAATTGTTTTGAGAATGTTTCAGCAGATGGATCTTGAAGAATTTGGACGCGTATATTTACTTTTAGTTGAACTTTTTCAACATTACGCCACAGTAGAGATGATTTCACGCGAGCATTGATCTGATCATCGCACGTTTAACGCGGAAAGACGGGGGGGGGGGGGTCTGAAATCACCCGAAAGGAATAACAGAGCGCCGCCAAATAATTTGTCATTGGTTTTTTATATCTTTCAATGTCCTGTTCAACACCTCAAGCGAATGTTTGTGTGCCATAGTGCATTCATCCCAGATGATAATTTTTCAGTGTTTCCACACTGTGGCCATAGACGATTGCTTTTTTATGTTGCACACTGCATCTGGGTTGTTTTGAATACTTAGTGGCAACTTAAATACTGAATGAGCTGTTCTGCCTCCATCCAATGAAGTTGCCACAATGCCAGATGATGCAACGGCCAACGCGATGCCATTACTTGATCGTATTTCAGCGAGAATTAGCGAAATAATAAATGTTTTGCCAGTTCCACCTGGTGCATCCAAAAAAAATTCACCTTGTCCTGCCGAAACTGCGAGCATAATGCGGTCATAAATGTTCCTTTGTTCCTCATTCATTAGTGGAACATTGCGAGTAACAATCGCTGCTATTTCTATCGTATTGTATTGAAGTTCGCGATTCATGTCAGTGTTTAATATATCAGATGCACTTCGATTTGGCGGAGGCACACCGAAATGACTGAGTGGCAAGTTGGCAATAATAATGCAAAGATCCTCAATAGCAATCAGTGCTTCATTGTACATAGCATCGCTGAATGCTATCGTTAGAACGTTGCAACGTGTGCGATGTTGCTACCGTATATCATCTGTCGTCGAATTTTTGTGATTATCCCATAACGTTTCTATATGGGCAGGGAAGCATGTAGTTAATACTATAGCAAATAATAGACGAATTTGCTTTGCAGTACAGTTCAATGCTGCTTCAGCAAGCATACATTCCCACTGGTTGTCGTCTTCCAGCAAGCAGAGTGCAAAGCATGCATCTTTATATGTTGGATGCTGATGTCCATCGACTTTACGTATATCTTAAAATGACAATGAGCCGGTGACATTAACCAACAACAGTCGAAAATAAAAACACTCAGTCTGCCTTGGATTGACTGTAAATACTCTCTCCAAGGAGTTTGATTTAAATAAACAGGGACATGCATCAACCGGTGTGTCTTGCTTGCGGGGTGTCCATTTCTTTTGTTTGAGCCCATGTGAAATAGTGTGGTACTTCTGAGTAGAGTAATGTCCGTGCAAAGGCACCAAAAGCATCCGTACGATTACCCAATTCAAAAAATTTGGCGAGTGTAGTTTTTGGTGGATTTATAGCTCGGTCAATCACTGTCTCGTTTGTGAAATCTACGCTCTGACCGTTTTCAAGATGGACAGCTAAATGAATAACGGTTGGATCTCGTTCATGAATTGGGAAACCAAAGATACGCCAAACAGCTTCATTGGAGCTGATGTACCGGCCTATTTGGTACAGCGTTATTTCGTCGTTGTTATTCACTGGAAGAGCAGTCACATTGGTATTTTCAACTCGAAATACTGCTATATCACTGCCCTTATTCACATACTTACAAATATATTTGATACTCTTCTTTTAAGGGCGAGCATGAGTATTAGAGTTTAATATGACTTGTTGCAACGTGCGTGAATATTGTTTTTGATTTGTTTCTATGTCTAGTTTCGATCCGAATACGATTAAATAAAGATATATTTAAAATATACGTTAAATCTGTCCAAAAAATGAAAGAAAATTAGTCATAAACCTATTCTCAGACCTATTGAATATACATATAAAATTTCATCAAAATCGGTCAAGCCGTTTCGGAGGAGTTTAAACACTAAAACTGTGACAAGAGATTTTTATATATATAGATTTAGATTCAAAATTTTGTTTCATTTGTTTTAATTGATTTGTTTAATTGTTTTAACTGAATAAGACTAGTGCTAACGTCTAATTGGACGTCTAGTAGTAACGAAGAATATATATATTTACATATAAGTTATTTTTATTAGTAATTTATTTAAAAATAATTAAATTCTAAGTTGTGAAGTGCACAAATCATGTTATTTTAAAGTAATTTAAAATGGAAAAAAAATCGTGAAATCCGCGAAACAGCTTTTGAGAAATCCAATTTTTAAAAATGTTTAGTTGAATTTTATTTCGCGATAATTTCTCAACCGATTGCATTTAAATTTTGTATTTCACCATTTCAAATTTACTTTAAAATATGTAAAAATTTGCATACCCCTGCATTTCAAATATTTTTAAACTGCTATTAATTAATGTAATAAAAAATAATTAAATTTATTCTTTATGTGTATCTATTTTCGGATAAAGCAGTTTTATATTTATGTGCAATATGTTTAAAATATTTTCGAGATTTAATGAGTTATGCTAAGAAGTGAATTTATATTTATGAGTCTTAAATTTTGATCGCTCCCCCGCGAAATTATTAGGAGCAGAGTACGACTACACCATATTTTGGACGTCAAAAATTCAAATTTGTTTAAAAAAATACCTCTGCTCTACTTAAAAATACTACGTTAGGTATGAAAGTATACGTTTTCGCACCTGATTTTGTAATTTAAAATATCGGGTTCTCTATATAATCAGCTTATATAAAGGTAGGCTTTCGAACTATTAAGATTGAATCTTTGAAGGCGAATAACCGATCATTAAATCAAGAGTTATTAAAGGAGTTCATTTTTTTGTGCACTGCTCACAGTATAGAGGTGCCTGTGATAACCCAGTCAGAATTATGAACGCCTCTGTAGTACTAAAGAAAAAGGTTTTAATTCATATTAAAAACCTTTCATTAATATGAATCTGATCTATATGAATCCTTTGATTAATATGAATCTGATTAATATATATCCCACGATCAATACGAATCCCTTGATTAATATGAATCCCTTCATTAATATTACAACAAATCTAGATATTTTAGTTTCAATATCTTATGAAATTATTACCGATTCAAAAACAACGGTATTTTTATATTTATCATAAATTATTTATTTTTCGTGTATATCTTTAAGTGGAAATTTAATATTATATTTGATGGGGACCTATTTTATTGGTAAAAAAGTTTTAAGTACTAAGGCCAGTTCATTCCAAAGTCTAACGCAGTCCTTCTTATTTGCCTTAATTCGCTTTTCAATTTTTTTTTATCACTTTTAATCGTTTTAATTTTGTTTTTACTCTTATCTAAAATTTCGTGTGGTCTACTTTCAGATTTACTTTATTTTAACCCATTTTCGGCCAAAGTTGAGCAGACGCACCATTTCAATAAATATTTTTTTATTAACATTGTGACGTATATTTTTCACTAATTTTATTTTTCTGCAATTGCCAAGGGTTCTTAGGACACACAAAAATTAACAGTAATTCAATTGGAGTAAACACTTTCTGCTGAGAAAATTTTTTATGCTATTGAAGTTTTCGTTTAACTTAAAACGTTAAATGACAAATGAAATTTTTTGAAAATGTATAATTATTCCATTTGAGATTTATCATTATGCTTTTATGATGGATTAAAGTTGCAAATAGAATTTCTATGCTTGGCCTAAAATAAAGGAATAGAATGTGGTGTTTGTGGTAGGATAAGAAGAAATGTTTCATTCAATTACAAGAAATCTTCATTTGTTAAATAATCACACAAGTAAACTCTTAATGCATACTTTTCCATTTATTTCAAAAACAAATTGTCACAATTGGGGAAGCATAATTCTTTTTTGGCAATGTATTTTTTCTATTGCTGCTTAAAAACTCTTCATAAATTTATATTATTTACTGAACGTTGAAATTATAAATGTTTCAGTTTTTTTAAATTTGAAAGTATTGCCCAAACGGGGTGATGTAGTTACTTTACATACATTGTAATGGTATACCGGGCAAATGTATGCCAGGCAATGGCACTTGATCTTTAAAAATAAACATCATTGAAGGATATCTTGAGCAAATGTTTGTCCAAACCATTTAAAGAAATTTATTTTTAATTGTTTTAAGTAGAGGGGCGCAACATACGACCTGTACAGTCGTAGGTATTGCCTGTGGCAGCAATCTAAACATAATTTTAAAAAATAAATAAAAAAAGTTCGGAAATTTTAAATTGCTCATTCAGGCTGGGATAGCCTGGTTGGTGGGGCACTGGGCCCATGTCAAAGAGTTCTTGGGTTCGATCCCAGTCGGCCGAAGACTCCCCATGTAGTAAATGGTTATTGATGCACGTTAAATCTGTCGAATCACAAAATCCTTCATGTTCCCTTTACAAATCATACTTCATCCTTTACAAATCTGGGGGTATTGATCCAAGAGTTTCCTTGTATTCTGGATTGGTTCGAAATTACGAGGCTATGGAGTTGAAGATTAGTAGTCGTAAACCCCAAAAACTGGGTCGGATGTTCTACGACGGATTAAAAATAAAATGAAATTGCGCAATCAAGTTTTTAATGTATTAAACCTCAACCAATGTAGTTTCTCAATGGTTAATGCAACGGATTCACGCATAGTTTTGTAAATCCCAACATTTTGATTCGACATTATTATTGACGCTCTTCGTGTGTGGTGATTTCGTCGAAATGACTTTTAGATAATTATTGCTACCCATTTTCACGTAGTTTCTGAAATCGCAATTTTTTTTTCAGGAAATCGAAATACGACTATGTTCTAACGTCTTGAAAGTTATGAGACGCTTTATTTGTGCAAACTTCATCGTAAATCTAAATGACTTTTGATCATTCTTTCGGCAGTTATTACTTCGCATTTCATCGTGGTTTTTAAAATCGCGATATTTTTAGAACATTATTATGAACTGCGAGTAATGATTCGCTCATTGAGCTAACCATTTTTTGAAGTGATTTATTTTTGACGATTTTATCGCAAATCAAATAATTTATGAATCGTTATTTCGGCAATTATAACTGCGATACATTTCAACAAGGTTTCGAAAGTTCTAATATTTTTTATGCGAATCCCGTGTATACATTACTTTTTGACGCTAGTTATACCGATTTCATCGTAAATATAAATAGATTTTAATAGTTTTTTCGGTAGTTATAGCTATTAAAATCCCTTTATATTTACGATGGGACCCTGCGCTTTTCCCCACGGTTCAAAAAGTCCTGATATCTTTATTACTATATTTTCACGGCATGCGAGTTTTGAGTCGCGCATTAAATTAATCACGTGTCAGTGTCGATCTCAACGCAAATATAAGTATTTTTTTGAACGTTTATTTTTTGGCAGTCACAATTTAAAAGTCACACATTGTAATTCGTGTTCACGCAATCTAAAAATCGCATTTCGTATTAACATTAACGAGATTTAAAAATCATCTATCGCGATTCGTATTCATGAGATTTAAAATCGCAAATCGTGATTCATATTTTGGCATTTAAAAATCATACGTTATTACTCTTCGCGCAATTTAAAAATCATACACCGCGATTTATATTCACGTGATTTAAAAACCACATATCGCTATTCATATTCACACGTTTCAAAAATTATACATTGTGAGTCTTCTCGCAATTTCAAAATTACATATCTCGATTAGTATTCTCGCAATTTGAAAATCTGGAAAGGAAGATTCCTCATATGGGACAAATCCCCAAACTAATTAAGTTATGTGCCCTAAATTTAATACTAAACCACAACAGCTTCTGTATAAATTAATGTTCCAGGTTAAGGAGCAGTCTTTAAACAAAATCATTAAATTTTCATTTAATAACCCGAAAAAGTTATCACATGATCAAGTAGATCAAACTATCACAATGTTTTAAAATTTTGCAAATTGTGGAATATGCCAATAAGAAAATTTTTTAACCATTTTACATCATTTATAATTATATGCTGAGAAATTATTTGTATATCATTAAATTTTAACTGTAAAAAATGTAATCAATTTAAGTATCATAAAGCAATGTAAATTTTAATTTATTGCTAGTACATGTGGATTAATTGCTAATAGTGTTATGTTTAAAAAGTATGGGTCATAAAGTATTGTAAGTATCTTATAATTTTTTTTATTTATTAAGGAAATAGTTCCTTCAAAATTAATGTTTTCTTTCTTTTCCTTTCTCAGCCCTTTGCCCCTTTCTCAGCCAAAAATAAATCTTTCAAAGTTTAAGTATATTCCTTAATAAATGTTGAATCTTATTTAAGCTGCAAGGGTTTTAATTTTAATCATTTTTAACCCTATGAACTTTCTTTAAATCAAAGTATTTAATTTTCATTAATGTTAATAACTGGAATATTTATTTTCTTTAATTCAATTCACTGAACAAATTTTTTATGTTAAAATTTATTATTAAATGGACTTTAGTATTATATAATGTGATTAAAACAAAGATGAATTTTCCCATTGTTTTTAATTATTTTAATTAATCTGAATTTTTTTCCTGATAAATTGATTCTGATTGTATTTTATTTTCTAAGTTATCAGTTTTGAAGTTTTTTATTTTAAACGTTTAAAAATATTTAATTTTATGCCAACGTATTACAAGGTTAACTCATAAGATTAATTTAGTGCCTTGAACAATGTTTATATAGTAATCACTACTTACAATTACTAAACATGTTTATATAAGTACTTTGGCTTGCGGCCCTTCACTCAAAAAGGTTGTGCACCCCTACTAATATAATTTGAAGATGCTCATTTGTTATAAAATAAATTGAGTGAGGATGTATTTTCGGCTAATTATTTATCAAACTTTTTTCATGCATTAGTTTAAAGTAATCTAAACGTTCCATCTTTGAATTATAACTAAGATTTTCAAGATTAAAAATTTCGCTCGCTTCAAACGACATATTACAGTAGGGAACCGATTATCCGGAACGATCGGGACCATCGCTATTCCGGATAACTGATTTTTCCGGTTTTCTGAATCGCTACAAAAAGCCGTTTTTTCTATTGTTAAACTCAACTAAAAAAAATATATTACGAAATAATCTTAAAAAGAAGAAAAAACGATGAAGTAATACAGTAATGATTATTTCTAAAAAGATGGTATGGTAAACATCTTTCAAAAAAGAAAGAAAAATCCTAAAATCTTATGAGGAAAAAAATTTTTTTTTTTAAATTGCGGGAAAATTTACCGAATTTCGTTCCGGTTTTTTGGTTTTCCGGTTTTCTGATTTCCGGATAACGGGTTCTGTACTGTAATAGGAAATAACAGTCGACATGTTTCAAGTGCTCAAAACAGGTGCCCGTATTCAAGACAAGCCAAACGTGAATGAAAAGAAACATAAGTTTAAAATAAAACAGAAAGTTGTTCACGAAAAAGGGAAAAAATAAAGGTGAGAAGCAAAACTGGAAAAAACCACAGTACCCGAAAGAGATAAAAGATCCACAGAACAAGAAAAACCACAGTGACCATGAGAGACAAATCAAGGTAAAATGCATTTCCACTCGTTATGGAGAAGTGGTGAGGATCTAATATCGTTGAGAGGGGAATAAGCATTTATTTGAATAAAATAAGATTCCAAGGCATCAAGATGAGCTTATGCGGCAGTGATGGAAATAATTTCGACATCGTTAAAAATTGAATTTGCGCCCATAATTCCAACAATTTGCAGCAATAAATGATGTTTTGATAGCAGACAATCATGTTTCTTTAAGTCTAAATTTTAAAGCGCGTCTAGTTTATCCGGTATAGCCAATGTCTCACTGACAATGAATGTAGTAAATGCCACAACGATCATTAAAGCTAATAGGCTTGGTTTTTTTTGCAGCAATAAATGATATAATTACAATGATAATAACAAATAATAATATAATAACAAAATGATATGATAGCAATAATGATATAATAACAAAATTTGGTTTTGTTAAAAGGCCTAAAAAGGACTTTAAAACCAAAACAGAAGAGTATATTAGCAATTTTATAACGAGCGGGAGAATAAGAAATGATCCACGCGTAAGGATTTGAGGAAGAGGGACGTTTGAGTCTAGTTAGTTTAGTCAAGATGAATCAACTATCGAAGCGATTGAATGCACTGTCAACATCAAACGAGCCGAAGATGCAAGTTCGGAGTAAATTTAGAAGGTTGTAAATGTGTGCAAAACGGAAGTATGGAATGTAGAAATGTTATGACAATTAGGGTGAATAAAATTAATATGAGGTGGTAAAAAGACGGCTATACGCTTATGATAAACAGGGGTGTAAAAATGATCAGGGTATCTTTTTCTTTTTCTCTCTTTTGACTTCTGTGTTTTTTTTTTTTACTTATGTATCTTCCTGTTATTCATTCCATTTTTCATAAGCAGCTCTTCGTTTTATAATTCAAATCCCTTTCGTTTCCTCCGATTCACATCTGGCAAGTTTTGAAAATGGGCGCCTGTTTTTGAGCGTTTGAAACATGTATACTGTTATTCCTTGTTTGAATATTTTTTGAAGCGAACAAAGTTTTTAATCGGGTTATATTTTGCCGCTTTAGTTTCCTGAAATTATTTATTTAATGTAACAAAAATGTTTATATTTTCAATAGGCAATGATAAAAATTTACGTTTAATTTTTAAAATGAAAAATAAGTACAAAATTCTGGGACTAAAAATAAAACCATGCGTGTATAATTCAACTCTAATTTATTAAATCAATCAATTTGTTGCCCAATGCAAAAATTACATGCAAAGCATAAATATAAATATTGAATTGATGCAAATATTTGCTTACCACCAAATGATACAATTCATTTTAAATGTTTAGTATCGAACAAGATGTCACAATTTATTTTTAAAAAAAGATAAATTAATCAATGTAAAATGCGAATAAAAACTATTGCAAGTAAATATTAAAACGCATGATTAAAATTTTTTTATTATATTATGTATTTAATATTCATATTATTAATATATTTTAATTGATAGAACTGGTTTGTTTACGCTAAATAACTACGAATAATGAAAATTTTTGCAATCTTTTAAGAAGGCGCTAGAGCAAGACTGTTTCATTTTTTTATATGAATGCTGATAATGAAACAATTGTGTTTTTATAATTTTTCTTTTCGGGGGGGGGGGAAGGAAAGTTTCATAAGATTGTAATGCTGGGAGCTAACTGTTTTATGAACTAAAACTTATTAAACTTTCTAATTAGATATTATATCTGGATAATAGTTCGTTCACCAGGAGTTGGCAGTTGACTCCGCCTTCATCACGTGGTATCCGACGATACTATTTCTCTAACTTTGGGAGAAGAAAGTGAGCAATCCTGACCAAGCTTGCTATTTGGCAATCGTGTGACAAAATATTTATTTAGCAATCTTTAATTGCATTTTTTTAACATTAAATATTTCATAAATGTCATGATATTTTTCTCTTTTGAGTCTATAGTTTGTCCTTTTTGAGGCATTTTGCTGTAATATATTTCATTAGAGTAACGAACGGTAGAATTGCAGATGATGAAGCGAAGTAAGTGACTGAAAAAGAATTCACTGTTTACGTTTAGCGTGCATTAAGGGTTGTCTCAATTCCAAGCGCGGAGACTTTTCTCATCTTACTCCCGCACCAAAATGAACTCTGCGTTAAAGGAGGTGGGGCCAAGTGCCATCTACTGGTGAACGAACTATAGCTGCGCCCTCTTTTTGTGGGCCCTGGTAAAATTATCAAACTTAGACCGGACCGAAGAAGGTTGATGAACACTGTTGCATACTAGTAAATTGGTATTGAATAATCGTAGTGCTTCATTACTCTTACACCAGAATGTTATTTTGGATCGAATTCTATCAATGGATATCACTGAATGATTCATTGCTGCTTTTATGAGAGGCCGGGAGCGCTGTATTAAGATAACCATATTTTGAGCGCTGCTTATGAGAGATGTTTTAACATCATGGTAGTGTGCTTGATCGCTCCTCGGTTGCTTATACCAGTGTGTGCAGCGACACGTTGTGTGTGATCGAGACTGGGTAGCAACAGCGCGAGGAAGATAATGTCGCAATCACAAAAAGAATCACAAATCACAATCGTGAAAATCGATTATTGCATGAAATATTATTCAGGATGGTGCTTTTGTTTCGCACCGTACTTTCAGCGTTTACGTTTGTGACGGTTTTCGTCCTATAATAATAATGCAGAAAGAAGTTTGAGAATTTGTTTATTTCTTTGACTAAATTATTCGACAAACTATAAGATTCTGCCGCATCTTTTCTTTCTTTTTGGCCTCAATTCGACCCCTGACTCAATTTTCTTTTTTATGCGTCGTTCGCTAACTTCAGAAACCTTCAATCTTCGTGATATTTTGTGATTTGAAAATATTTTAGCATTCACGAGGGCCTTTACTTTAACTTTTTTACATGGTGAAAGATCGCCTTTTTTTTTCAAGAGTGACTTTATTTTATTTTATATCCGTCGTTGAACAGCCGACCTAATTTTGGGTTTACCACTACTAACGTTTAACTCCGTAACCTTGTAATTGTGAACCCAATCCAGAAGACAAGGAAACTCCTGAATCAGAACCCCCAGAGGTATTGATTTGTTATGGGAACATGGAGGACTTTGCGACTCCATAGAGATAACGTGCATCAGTCACCATTTACAGCACGAGGAATCTTCGGCCTGCGGGGATCGAACCCACAAACTCTTGGACGTGGGCCCAGTGCCCTACCAACAGACTATCTCGACCTTTTTTTTTTCTTTATATGTGATTTTATTTTATATCCGTCGTTGAACAGCCAACCCAGAAGACAAGGAAACTCCTGTATCAGAACCCCCAGAGGTATTGATTTGTTAAGGGAACATGGAGGACTTTGCGACTCGACAGATTTAAAGTGCATCAGTCACCATTTACTACACAAGGGAGTGTCTTCGGCCAGCAGGGATCGAACCCACGAACTCTTGTACGTGGGCTCAGTGCCCTACTATCCCGGGCTATCCCGGCCCTCTTTACACGAGATTGAAGTTTTTCAATTGATTATTTAAACACTGCACACGAAATAAGCAAATAACTGCGTATTACAAAACTGTAAAACATATAAGTTCAGCACATAAAGTCACAGAAACACGTCCGCAACTGACGCACGCGACAACGCGACTGAAACCGGTTTGCACTTGTTTACGGTCGTGTTTCAATCGGTTAACATTGTAATGCAATAAATTGAAAATAAATATAAATAGGAAGTATATAAAGATTTCCTGAATAAAATCTCATCACATGTAAATTTAAATATATAATTATTGCATACAAACTGGTGCAAAACATGTCACTATTAAAACACTGCAGTGCTTCTAATAATTTGGTCAGGGACTTTAAGAAAGGAATTAACATTATTAACAAGCATTATTACAGGCTTAAACTGGAGAGAGCACCGAGCACCGCAAAGGAATAAGTTAATAAATTAAAAAACAATTTTTTTTGTTTTGTTTAAAAGCTTAAAAGTAGATAAGAATGTAACTTGTAAATTATAAATTTTCATTATTCATTTCATATTTTAGAGCTCTCATTTCAGTGTGAAAACTAATTTGCTGTTTTATTAGCAATCAATATATTTCATTTATGACAATTTCCTTTCATATACATTTATTTAAAACTAGCCAGTTATGGCGGCCAGCAGTCCGCCACGCTATGTTTCTTGGGCCCTAGCACTGCTAATAGAGACACGATCCTCTTCCAATCTTCTTTGACCTTCCTCAGGTGTTTCTCGGGCCCTAGCACTGCTAGTTGAGACACGATCCTCTTCTAATCTTCTTTGACGTTTCTCTGATACTTCTTGGGCTCTAGAATTGCTTGTCGAAATTCGGTCATGTTCCATCCTTCTTTGACGTTCCACAGACGTTTCTTGGGCCCTTCTTCTTCTTTGAGAATCTCTTAATATCTTTTTCTTTGACAAAATACAAAGTTTTTTGGAAGGCTGTTTTACCATGTCAGTAATCGGGTTTTTAAGAAGTCAACGAATACTTTAGAACAACAATTACTACGAAAGCAAATCATAAAACTTCAATATATAAATCTAAGTGCTTACCTGCAAACTGAAACTTTCTAAAGTAACTAATTACATTTAATAAAAACTGTTAAAATAAAGAATAGAAAAACCAAAGAGATCCAAGGTAAGTGTGATCGTTCCTTCAAAAGCAATTAAATTCCTCTTTTATATACAAGTATTATATAGCTACAACGCTTAAGAAAAAAAACTAAAATACTAAATACATGAAAAGAACACGAAAACGAATTAATTTTTTATGGTATCAATTTCTATTTCTATATAATTTTTTATGATATCAAATTCTATTTCTATATAATTTTTTATGGTATCAATTTCTATTTCTATATAATTTTTTATGGTATCAATTTCTATTTCTATATAATTTTTTATGGTATCAATTTCTATTTCTATATCGCTACAAAAATTATCGTCTTCGCTTAAGAAAAAAAAATAGAGTGTGGAAAGAAGAAAAAAAACTTATTATAACAATTATGAACAGCAACAAATATTTAGTATTGAGTATAGTAAAGTGCGGCGTGCTCTCTGCTTTCGCTTATAGCCCTGCGTTTCAATAGGTGAGGCTTAATTTAGCCTATCAAGATTTATTTGAGCTCTGAGGCTCTTCTTCAAATGCCAACAAGTTTTGGTTTAAATTTACTTTTGTAATCGAGTGACAATGACAAAATTTATTTCAGCAACAAATATATCAAAGCGAAGCGTTCTATTTACGTGTCGAATATGTTGCCACATTTTTAATACAAAAGTTAAACTTTTCTCCACTTTGATAAATGTAAACTAATGCGAACCTTACAATTAAATTATTAATTCCTTCGTATATTATTGGTTTAAGTTGTCGAAAATTAATATTTCAATTGTAAGGTTCGCATTAGCATACATTTATAAGAGTGGGGAAAAGTATATGCATTTTTTAATAGTTTTTTGAATATGGCTCTTTGAAGACGAAAAAGCATAGATTTTCTTACAAAATGACTGATAACTAAAAAACTAATCCAAATTTTTGAAAAAGAAAAAAAATACTTCATTATGTCAAAACACAATTATGTGCCGAGTTTCGTGCCTGGGCGAGGCTTCTGGGGCGATATATTGTGATTACAGACACACACACAGCCGCGTTTATTATTATGTATAGATAATGAATTTATTTTGAAATTAATTAAATGCGTAGTTAGAGTGTAACTCCTTGTATAAATAAAGAATAAAGACTTTTTCTACCTAGAATAATTTATATTTAAGAATGTTTTCACAACTAAATTAATTTACTTTTCATTCGACAAGTTGGTTCTCTGTCTTTGTCATTCTTTAACAGGGTGCGCAGCTTTTTTGAAAAGTGCTTAAAGGGGCTTATTTTAAATTTGGGTTTTTTAAAAATGTGGCCCTAAATGTGCTTTTTAATTCTTGGTTTGTAAAAAGGTGCTTAATTTTCTATCTTTTAAAAAAAAAAAATTTCTCGATTGTCGTTCTAAATTACAAAAAAATGCATGATATTCACAATTTTCTCTGCAATATTTATCAGAAACTAGGTATTTTATTATGATTATGTAAAGTCTTTGAAAATGTTTTTAAATTTTATTGATTTTATGTTTATAAATTAAGAATTTAAAACGATAGAAAAAGAGTAATTTTTATTCCTGCACAGATCCTAACTATGATTTTTTTTTTTTGGAAAGTGATTAAAAATATTTTTCGTGTGCTTAAAAGGTGCTTGTTTTTTGGTGGAAATTCTGGCTACGCACGCAGTTTAATGTTTTGAGAAAAAAATAACTGGCTAAGTAAGCTAATTTATTCAGTAATTATAGTTTGAAATGAATAAATAATAAACTTTTTTAATTATTAGTACTATTAAGAATTTTAGTTAAATAATATTAAAAATTATTTATGCATTTTGTCAGATTTTTGATTGTTAAATACGAAAACAGTTTTAAAAGGTAAAAAATAATAATTGGAATAAAAAATTCTTACGTTTAATTTATACCTTGTTAAACAAAATCTGATATTTATTAACCATGATAAAATGCCTCAATGTTTCGCCCGGAGTCGCTTAAGACCTTAAGTATGTCTCTTAGTGTCGTAATATGTTTAAAATATTTAAGTTTTTATTACCATGTGAAAATGATCAAAAGATTCTTTCTTAGATTCCTTTCGTGTTTTTAGCACGTCAGAATATGATCAGCACTCAATTTCATCATTACATCACATCGAAATTTCTGAATTAAATGAACTTACCCATTTCTGAAAAAAATTAGTTGCTTAAGTAAATTTGAAATTGTAATGAATTCTGCGATGAAGTTGGTACAATGAAAAAAAAAAGCGATTACTTAAATGCGGTATTTTGAGTATAAAAGACCGAAAGAAAAATTTTTTCAATAAAAGGGTTGTAAAAGCAAAATAAAAACGATATGGTTTTTCGATTAAAATTTCACGCAGTGAGAGTGTAATTTGATAAATATAGAGTGTGTGTTTTATAATATCTTATATAATGTCTTAATCAAAGAATCGGAATTTGAAAAACACATAGGGGGTTACGTCTGGTCTAAATTTTTCTCAACCCTGGAGGGAGTCATTACATGTCCTGCATTTTTGATTGTACTATTTATACTGCTGTTTGTTTGTTTGTTTCTTTTTTTTTGAACTATGGTTTTGCTAAAGCAAATGTTTCTCTTATAGGAAAGAGTTATAATGCCAATTGAGCTAGTACAACAAAATACAGGTAACATTATAATTCTCTTGTCTTTTCAATTTTGAAATCTTCACATGTTTTGTCCAAAAATTTAAATTTTTTAATACTTGTTGCTACCTGTTTCGTTTGCTGGATGTTTCTTTCTTTCAAAAATGCAACACAAATGGAAAACTTAAATATGAATATGAATCTTGTATAAACATGAATTTATGGTAATCCATTAATATATATATATATATATATATATATATATATATATATATATATATATATATATATATATATATATATATATATATTAATGGATTACCATAAATAATTTTTGATCTAACGATTAGATCTTCACGTTCTAGGGCTCAATCTGAATGGTTCGAAGGGGTTATATCATGTGTGTTTATTAATTTGTGCAAACGATATTTTAAGTTACGAAATCAGTCACAAAAGCGTACTCTTTCTCTGAATAAACATATCATTTTCTTGGCGGATTCGAATAGGAGGTAGCCGCAATCTGAGAAATAAGGTTTTAGTGGTTAGAACAGGAGAGTGGTGAATATGGACCCCTTAATATTAATTTTACTTTTTGCGTATTTCATTATAGCTTGAACTTTTAAAGCGATTTGAAATATTTTTCACACAAAGCTTCACATGTTCAAGTTTTGTTTCATATTGAATCCCACTGATTAATATAAATCTGATCAAAATGAATCCCTTGATTAATATGAATCGGATTAATATGAATCCCTTGATTGAAATGACAGCTAATCGGAATATTTTGGTTTTAATAGTTTATGAAATTATTACTGATTCGAAAAAAATGGTATTTTTTATTTTTATCATTAAATATTTACTTTTCGGGTCTATCTTAGAGTAGATATTTAATATTTTTGATAGGTACCTATGTTGTAATCACATAATTTTTTCATGTGTCGAGTAACTCATTTGGGGGGGGGGGAGAGGAAGTAAGAGCTTAATGATATTAATTATTTATTTACAACAATATTTACAGATATCATAATTGCACAGGCTCACTTGCGCGCACCTCTACGCTTTCTTACATTTGCAAAACAGACACAACAGTTGCGGCGCTGAGCCACCTGCCGGACGTTAAGGGGAAGATTTTAATATTCGGGCATCCTGATGATACAATTGCCCTCAATTGACACTTACTTAACAAAAGATACATACATCGATTATTACATAATAGATATAGACAATTAACATTTTTTTTTCATACTTAATACACATTTTTTTTTTTTTTTTGAAATATGAATGAATAAAAATTTTAAAGTTCTATTACAGTTCTTTTTTTGTCTTGCTTAATAGTTCTGTTTTTTTTTTTTTTTTTTTTTTTTTTTTTTTTTTTTTTTTTAAATTGTTCCAAAATGAAAAGTCTTTCAACTGTTCAATACTAAAGTTCTTTTCTTAGAAGTAAAAAAAAACAAAAGTTCATATTACCTGTTTCCAATTTATAAGTTACCTGAGACCTCATCATCATCATCGTGTAACGGTGGTCGCCATGGCTTTAGTTGACTCACGTGGGACGTTGTTGCATAATACCTATTTCCCACTTTTTCTTCCAATTGGGTCACTCTGTACGTATCGTTGGGGAGGACTTCAGTCACAAGTAGAGGACCTCTGTACTTTGGCTGAGTATTTGTTGGTTCTCCTGTTGCTTTTGCTGGACGTCGGACAACTACTATTTCTCCCGGTTCAAAAGTCATGGTTCGACACTTTTTCTTATCGTAGTATTCCTTCATTTTACGTTGTTTCTTTTCAATCACACTGGTTGCTTCTTTTTGAAGTTCCTTGGGATCAGTCCACTTGTCTGCACTCTCGTCGGCAAGTTTTCGAAGGATACCATCAGTGAATCTTGGAGAATATCCATGCAAGATTTCAAAAGCCGTTTTATCAGTAGTTTTATTGACGGTGTCGTTTAAATTTCTTTCAGTTTCTTTGATTCGTAAATCCCAATCTTTATGACGTGGCTCACTCATCGATGTTGTTATTGTGGATAGAATTGTTCTATTAGCCCGTTCTACCATTCCATTACCCTTGGGATGTTGGGTAGAATTCAATGTGTGATTTATTCCATTGTCGTGACAGTATTGTTGAAACTGATGTGACGTATAGCATGAACCTCTGTCACTAATAATCCGATCAGGCAGTCCAAAATCCTGAACGAAATTCTCCAGAGCTTTTAAAACGTGTTGAGAAGATGTGTTTTTAACTGGAGAGAGTCTGGTAAATCTTGTAAAATTATCTATGATAACGAGCAAATCCTGATTTCCTCTAGAACTCTTCACAAATGGGCCTTAATGGTCCATGTGTATTATTGAGAATGGTCTTTTTCCTGGCTTAATTGGATGTAAATGTCCCTGTTGCTTTCCCCCGGGAATTTTATTCACTAGACATTCAAAACACATGGATATGTGTTTTCTTAAATAACGCTTCATGTAGGGAAACCAATAAAGCTCTTTGATTTTGTTGACAGTCCTGTCAAGAGAAAAATGTGCCATCAAATCATGAAATTTAACAGCGGTACTTTTTCTCATACTTTTTGGGATCACGTTGAGTAGTTTTTCCTTTCCTTTTTCTAGTATTCTTCGGTATAATCGATTTCTCTTGAAAATATAATTACTTATTTTCTGTCTTTCTTCTACAGATCTTTCTCCTTCATCTTTCTTAAAAATGTCTATTAATGTCTTTAACTCCTTGTCAGTATGTTGGATAATTAAAATTTGCTCATCTTCGCTCAGTGTTAGACACACTTCAAATTTTTTCTCGATAAGGCTTGTCATGGTGTCTTCTGGGTCTGAGATAGGAGCTCTGCTCAAAGCATCTACGTGGGTCATTTTAATGCCTGGTTTGTGGCGAACTTCAAAATTGTACTCTTGTACTAGAATACTCCATCGTGAGATTTGGGGATTACTTGGCATTCATGTCGATTAATGCTTGACAATCTGTCACAACTGTAAAATTGATACCTAACAAAAACTGTCTGAGTCTTTCTCGTGTCCAAACTATGGCCATCAACTCCAATTTACTTGAATGGTAATTCCTTTCCGGTTCAGTAGTCTTCTTGCTGACACAGTAAACTAGGTGCCACTTATCATCGCTTCCCAACTGAAGTGACATTCCTGCGATGCCGTCTGCGCTTGCATCAGTATGAACTTCGGTTTTAGCTTCGGCATTGTGAAGTGCCAAAATTGGTTGTCGTGAGAGTTCATTTTTCAATATTTCGAAAGATTTCTTTTTCTTTTCGTTCCACTTAAATTCTTCATTCTTTTTAGTTAATTCGGTTAAGGGCTTAGCTTTTATGGCGTAATTCTGAATAAACCTTCTAAAAAAAAGCTTGTTAAACCAAGAAAACGTCTAACCTCATGCACATTTTTAGGTTCGGGAAACTTGGAAATTACCTCAACCATTCTGGAGCCCGGTGTTATCCCATCTTTATTAACAATAAATCCCAGAAATTCAACTTCATTTTTTGCAAACTCACACTTGGATAATTTTAAAGTCAAATTTGCTTCCCGTAATGCCTCAAATACCTTAATTAATTTATTTAGCATTTCTTCCCACGTTTTAGCATGAACAAGAATGTCGTTAAGATAACATAAAACATCCTTGTTACATAAACATCCTAACACGCGATACATTAAACGTTGGAATTCTGCTGGAGCATTGGTAAGACCAAATATCATTCTTTCAAATTGTCCGGTTTCATCTGGAGTGATAAACGCGGTTTTTAATTTCGCTTCTTCGGTTAATTGAAGCTGTAAATAACCGTGAGCCAAATCTGAAACTGAAAACAGACTACAATCGTGTAGTTGTTCCAATAAGTCATCGATTTTTGGAAGGGGAAATTTATCTTTTATCGTTTGATTATTTAATTTTCTGTAATCAATAACTAACCGATTTTCACCTGTCTTTTTACGCACTAAAAGTACAGGACTCGAATATGGTGAACGCGTTTCTGTTACAATACCGTTTTCTTTCCATTCGTTTACGATTTCTTTAATTGCTTTTCTTTCGATTGCATTCGTTTTATATGGTTTCATGCATACGGGCTTTGATCCCTCAAAATTCCTTAATATCCATTTTTATTAAATTTGTACAACCTAACTCCGAAATGTTTAATGCGAAACAGTCTCTAAATTTATTCAAAAGCTTAACGATATCCTGTCGTTGCTGTTCCGTTAATTTTTCATTAAATTTTATTTCATCTAAAGTTATGGGTTTTTGTTCTACATCTACTGGATTAACACTAAAATATTCTAATGATGGATTATCCTCAAGTAAATTACAATTACTTACATTTAGCACTTCGTTCACTAAATCCGCCTTACCAATGTTTTGATTTTTCTTTAATGTTATTTCTTTATTTCCGATATTAATGATTGGTACAATCGTCTAACCCTCCCTTACTTCTAGTAAAGAATCGAAATTACTTTCATTTCCTTGAATCAATATTAACCCATTATTTACTACTTCAGTTTTTGCGCTGTTGTTTATTATTTTCGTAGTTTCTTGCGTTTTCAACTTAACACAAGGCATACTTTGATACAATTTAATTTAATGAATGGGTAATCTTTTTCATAACCGATATGCAAGGTATCGCCGACTCTAGCATATGCGAAATCTAAAAATGTCCTCCCGATAATTAGATCAACGTGTTGTGCTACTTCCGGGACAATCAAAACAGAAATATCTTTTCCCAATACATCCTCAATTTTAATATCTAACATCACTGCTCCCATGCTCTGCGAAGCAGAGTTTGTTTTGTTTCCGAAGCCATAAAGATCCTTTTTACACGGCGTTATTCGCTCCCACACCCGCACTTGCTTAGCCGCAGATTCTTTCAATAAACAAGAAGAGGCGCCGGTGGGTGTGCGTATTGACAAAACATACCGTAGATTGTAAACGTGGCGATTGCAGGTGGAGTTGACGATGGATTACGCGTAAATGTGGTGGGAGAACGAAATTACATTAACCTAAGCAGTGTAATTCGATATTTTCTTCTTCTCCTCGACTAGCCATTATGAATAAAAATAACTCATTAATTCCTTTTAGCAGAGAAAATAAAAAAGAAAATAACACCTTTTTATTGTCAGGATCACTTTACAAATACACTGTATTCATATTTTATTAAGCGCTATAATTTATATTTTATAAAACGATCTAGTTTTTTGATAAAACAGATTCAATTTTTTAATTTTTTTTACAAGAATTGTGTTTGCGAAGAAATAAAAATAATTTATTAATGAACCAATCACAAAAAATAACGTAACATTTTAATACTATGTTTTATTGAAACGCTATTTTGAAGAATTAATTCTATTTAACTTTTATTGTAAGAAAACATAACCTGTTTTATTTTAGTGATATTTTCTATGAAATCAATATTCTCTATAAAAGAATAATGTAAGCTTTTTTATAAAGATTATTTTTTTAGAAATAAACAAAGACATATTATTTACTAGAAAAAAATAGAGTATTCAAAAATGTTATCACGCTTTAAAGTAATAGTTTCTTGTAAACGAAATAATCAATATTTTTAAAATAAAGTTTGAAAGCGTTTGTTTCATTACTAGAAGCATTCATTATAAAAAAAATATATATTAAATTACTTTTTTGCATAATTTTATGAAATAACTTTTTTTTGGAATGAGATGAGATTTTAAACTTGGTGAAAAATTGATTCAATTCCTTAATATATATAAAAGTCGGTAAATACTTCATTCATTATGGAGGTCATAGATAACTTGATACCTTTTCAATATAAGAATAATAAATGCAATTAATAGAAAATGCACAATTTTAAAAATATATTTTATTTACACGCATTGCGTACAGGTCATAATGCAACTATCATACGTAACATAAATTTATAGATTCCTAAATACTGTTATATGAGTTTGGTAATTAAAAATATAATTAAAAAATAACATAATTAAAAAATAACATAATTAAAAAAAATTTCAACCTTCAATTAAATACTTCCTGTTGTCATATATTAATAATAATTATAATTTTTAGCAACTTTTTTGGGCACAAATTTTTAATTCTCGAACTTAATACTATCCTTTATATGAAAATATCAGAAAATTTATAAAAGAAAAACCATATTTTAAAATTGAGACATTGGCGACAGCAGAGGTTAGATGTATGTGCTGAGTTTAAATAAATTACATGTTATAAAACTCACATTTAAGATTTAGATCAATTTTTTTATCAGGTCATAAGAGTGTTTTTTAATAAATAAATGTAGTGATTGTTTGATTTACAATTGTAAGGTCCTGGGTGTTTAATGTTAAGTTATACATTTCTTTAAAAATAATATTTGAAATATGCAAAGCAGGGCGGCATTCATTTCAACTTAAAAATCATCAACTTAACTTTCAATAACTATAGATAAATAAAAAACAAAAGTTTGATAAAAACTTTAAAAGAAATACTTTTAGAAAAATTCTTTCTAAATAATATTTAAAAAAAAACACAATCGCTTCGTCTAATGCCCTTACTTCAACCTCCTTCGAGTTATGCTTACTTTATAAATTTAATCTCAACTTTATTTTTCTTTTCACTTTTAAACTGTAAAAGACTTTTTCTCCATTTGTAAATTATGAAAAAAGTTATTAATCTGATTGCGTAAACAGTTAATTTATTAAAATTGAACATTCTCAATTAATTCCTTTTAATAGTCATTTATATTATTAATAATAATTATTTGCACAAAATTATAATAGAGGAAAGTTTGATTAGAAATTTAAAAGTTCTTGCAACAATAATTAGGGAATTTCTATTGACAAATTCAAGTAATTTTTTTTCCGGAACAAAATACATTTTTATTTAAAATGGGACGGTACTGACTTAACATTTATACGATAAAACACTCTCTAATCGCTAACACCGATGACAGGAAAAAAATTTCGTTTTTTTTTTTCTTTTCCACAAAAAGTTTAGAACTTAAAATGTTGTTCTTTCATTATAAAGCAATAGCATAATATTCTCGTATCATGTAAAACTTGATAACGAAGTTACTTATCTACCGTTTTACAGTTATAAAATGAAATGATTATTGAATTCTACTTGCATTTTAAAATGTCAATGTATCCATCGTTCAATGAATTTTACGATTATTTTTATAAAACTGTGTATAATGAACATTTCAACAAAAAAAATTAGTACAAAATAGCTGCTAATAATTCTCTTAAACATTTATAAATATTATACATTTATAAATTTCAGCTTTTCGCATTATTGCTAAATAACCTCTACGTCGAAAAATATTTAAGGAATTCCATAATGACTGAAAATTAAATAAAATTTAAAAAAAATTGTAAATGGTTATCGAGCAGAACCATTAAGTTTAATTAATGAATATAGAATTAGTAACAAAGTCACTGCTGAACAATAATTTTTTTTTTTTTAATCTTTTAAGTAAACAAACTTTATTGTAATAATCATTTCATTATTAAGGATTAGAGGTTATTGTGAAATTATTAATTTTAATAAGTGGATGAGTAGGTAAAGAAGTTCACTACTCGAAATACGCGTATACATTTTGTAGTGATTGGCTCACCGCTAGAGGGCGAGTTAATCACTAACCCAATTAAAGATTTCAGAAGAGAGATTAAGAGGAGCCGGCGCGTAGGCTGGTCTTTCCTCGATAAGAGAATATTTTTATAATTCTATGTTGGCCGCTGAGGGCCCTTATTATATACTCATAATTGTTTTGTTTATCGTTTTAAATTTTAATTAATATTGTTTTGTTGTGTTACATTGGATATATTTCAAAAACAATAGTGCACATGACATTGAAAGTTATGAAAATACAGAAGGGGGCTATGGAGGTAATAATATATAATTTTTTTTATCTTAGTTTTATTACGATCTTCTAAAAAACGCTAATAAACACAATTATGTTAACAAATACAAACGATTATGTCGGAGCTATAACAAAAAAATACGCTTTATATTTCATTTAATGCAGAAGAATCTAATGAAGATCAGCTTATTTGAAACTCTGAAATGTGACACCCATATATAACTTGGTGAATGATAGATACGTGATACCGAAAACAAAACAAAAACATAAGCACACAGCTGTTTGGCGATTTGCGAGACGCTCCTTCAACGCCGATAGATATTTTCGCCAACCCCTTTACAATCTACGGTATGTTTTGTCAATACGCCGCCGGTGTCAAGAATACAGCTGACTATGTGTTTATTAATTGTAGCACTCCTCAAAATATTTATCGGCGCAGGCGAAATATTCAGGGTCACTCGCACTTAAATTAACTTCCTTTTTATTCTTATTAATGCAGTTCTTTCTGCTATGCCCTTTTAATCCACATAAATTACAGGGATACGGACAATCTTTTGAGATATGCCCAAAATTATTACAAGAAAAACATTTTGGTTCACGTTTTACATTACAAATTTTTGAATTAAACCATTTATTGCTATCATATTTAGACGGACTCTCCTTTTCAAAAGATTTATGGCTCATCGCATTTCTGTTTTCAAATTTATTATCGTATCTATTTGAGTTGGGGAAGTTTGATACCCGCGAATAATTTTTGTAATCATCGTATTGACCTACAGATTTAGTACTTTTTTCACTGTTTATTTTTAATCCGGAACGCACACTATCGTATTCGTCTAATTTAGTGGCTAACTCGCTCGCGTTTACGTAATTAGGCCATGAATCAATAAAATGCTCTCGCATTAAACCTGGGACGCGTTTTTTCAATTGGTCCGTTATTATTAGTTCTTTTAATGAATCTAAATCATTTATTTTTAACCCTGACAACCACTCATTAAAAAAGTTACGTATTTCGAAAACATAATCTGACCATGTACTTTTTTAATCTTTAACGTGACTAACAAACTTTTGACGAAATTTTTCTGGACTTGACTTAAAACGTTTTAGCAATAATTTTTTAACGAATGCGTAATTACTAGCCTCTTCCTCAGATTCTCTAGCAATTAATTGAGTTACTTCGAGGGGTAACAATCCTAATAGGTGAAAAACATAATCGCCTTCTTCTAGCCCTACTCGTTTTGCCTGTCTCTCAAATAATATTAAAAATGACGAAATCTCGGATTCCTTTACATCGAATTTTTGCATTAGATTTCGAAAATCAATAGTCTTTATATTTGATTCTGGCACCGTAGTATTACCTTCATTTGACGTTTGGCATACAATTTTATGTTCGTTTTGCAATTGCAGTTTTTGCAACTCAAAATTTCTCTGTTTCTCACGGTCTTCGATTTCCTTAAGCTTAAGTCGTTCCTCTATCTCGCGTTGTTTTGCACGTTCTTGTACTTCCAATTCTCTAACTTTTTCTCGTTCTTGCAATTCTAATTGTTTTAATTTTTCCTGTTCTTGAAACTCTAACAGTTTTTATTTTTCTTTACTTTCATTTTCTTCGCGTTGGATTCTTTCTTCAATTATCCGCTCTAAAATTTGTTTAACGAATGTTTCCTCATAATTTTTACTTTTTGTGATAATATTCTTAATTTCTATTACCACTGCATTGGGTGGTACAGTTTCACCTATTTCGCTAGCCAGTTCAATCAAATAATTTTTTCTGCCTTTTCCCAGAAAAGACATTTTGATAGTTTATAGAAATACGTTAAACTTTCTTAAAATACTTTTTACTTTCTTAAAATACGTTTTACTTCCTTAAAATACGTAATACTTTCATAAAATACTTTTCACTTTCTTAAAATACGTTTGACTTCCATAAAATACTTTTTACTTTCTTAAAATACGTAATACTTTCTTTAATTCATAATACCGACTCATGCATAATTTTAAAATCAAGAAAGACATACCTTGAGTTTACGTTAGGTTCTTTCACGGGGTTTTCATCCCACTTCTGATTTTTGTTGTAATCGCATCATTTTTTCATGTGTCGAGTAACTCGTTTGGGGGGGGGGGGAGTAAGAAGATAATAATATTAATTATTTATTTACAACAATATTTACAGATATCATAATTGCACAGGCTCATTTGCGCGCACCTCTACGCTTTCTTACATTTGCAAAACAAAACAGACACAACAGTTGCGGCGCTGCGCCATCTGCCGGACGTTAAGGGGAAGATTTTAATAGATGTGTGGTATTTCTTTAAGCAGCGGAAACAGCGAAATTGATCTTTTAGCGTTTGTTTTTTTTTCTTCGATGGTCAGAGAACAATCTTTCGATTCGTGATTTTTGGAATTACAAAACAAACAAAATATGTTGTTAGATGCCGAAACTAATGCAGAGGAAGATGAGAACTTTCGATTATAATTATGTTTACTATGGCTCTCCGAACGTTGCTGTGTTTCAAAATGAACACTTTGTTTTTTAGAACTATTAGACAACACACGTGAGGCTTCTCTACATTCTACCTCTTTTCTAATAAATGAAATTAGTTCATCAATGTCAAAATCTACACTTGATTTTCTATTTTTATTATAATCTAAATTTAAATCCTCTGGTAGCTTTTGTAAAATAACAGGACAGAGTAAATTACCATAGCTACCTTTTGTTATATTCATTGATTGCAAACTGCGAATGTGGATTTCACATTCGTCATAGAACTTACGTAGAGCTTTAATATCATATGAATTTCTTACAGAATTAATTGATAAAAGTTTATTCATATGACTACTAATAATTAAATCTTGCCTACCAAATCTTTCGGTAAGCAACTCCAACTAGAAGAATCATAATTACTTTCAGTTAATGAGAATTCAGAAATTGCACTCAAAGCAACTCCCCCTAAATACATCTTAAGATAATTAAATTTATCAATTTTTTTAAGACTCTCATTACTATGTATAGCTATGTTGTAGCTATTCCAGAAATTGTGCCACTCACAAGCATCACCAAAAAATTTGTTTATCTCCAATTTAGGTAATTTAACGTTAGCAACATGCGAGATATTTCCATAAGTTATATTTTCTTGTAAATTATTGTTACCACTATTAACCGTTACTTCCTGTCTTGTAGTCTGGCATTTCAGTAAATATCTTTCAATTTTGCCTTTATAAGCCACTACTCGATCTTGATACTCTTGACTTTGTATAATTTCACTCTCTAATTCATCGCTTTTATCAAAATAATTTTCAATTTTCAAATCAAGATCCTTTAAAGTTCCGTTTTTTTCAACTAACTGATTTAGTGAATCATACAAGGTCTCATCAGGAAGTATTTCTAATAACAATTTGTCAATTTTATTTATTAATTTTGTAATCAGCTGTCTGATTACAACTCGTTTGGACTTTAATTTTTCAAAATCATCCATTATAAACAGCTCGCACGTTACTATAATAAATACAATACAATTAATACAATAAAATATCAAAATAAATTACCGACTTAAGGGAGACCAAAACAAAACAAATGTTAACTCATATTTCATGCAGGTGGCCTATTTTTCGGCCGGTGTAGCACCATAACTCGAATTCAACAATAATTACACAAATTGAAATGATTCAAATTATTTTATTCCACTGTGGTTCAGTAGGTTAAATCTAAACTGAAACTTAAGAAGTGCAGAAAAAAAATAATAAAAAAAATTGTTTGTGCTCAGCTCCATCTGGTATTATAAATCCTCAACAAGTATAGACGTCTTAAAGATATCTATGATAGACGTAATATGGCTAATACAAGCGGTGGGCTTTAGCAGACATCTACGAAACAACCATCAAGAAACGTATCTTAGAAGATTTCTCGTAGTCGAAATTTAGACGTGGATTGAACCGAAATTAATAGCTTGATGAATGTACACATTTAATTACCACCATTTACATTTATTTATAATTTATACATAATGTGTTTTAGTTAAATTTGGCTTCTATTATTTATGATGCGTACTGCAAAAACAAACAATATAAAGAAAAGCAATTCTAAAATTAAGAATGATAATTAATGTTGCTAATTACAATTTAAAAACTGAAAAATTTAATATTGCTTTTAAATATTGATCAATATTAAGACAGTATAAGCCCTCGACTAACCTGCTGAAAAATATAGTGGCCACAACAGTTTTTTGTAAACATTTGATAAATTAAAGCAAAGGATTACAGGATACAGTCGTACTTTCTGATGAGCTTACATGTCTGCACATCTGCAACTATAAATAAATAAAGGCTTGTGTGCACATTTCAAAAGAACACCCATTGGCCATTAAAGGACAAGAAACTAGAGATGGAATCCAACCCCCTAACTTAATACTTCAGATTATTTATCAGGTTAAACGTGAAGACGCATGAAGTATTGCCATGATTTATTCATTCGTACATACATATATGCAGGCTGGTGCGCTCAATACAAATTAATATTTCTTTTGAACTCCAAAAAATCAGATGGTACAGAATAAGGAAGCACGGACCCAAAGATTATGTCTAGATTTGAACCCAATATTTCGATTTCCACTCGGCTAATCATTTTTTCAAGTAATAATTTTTATGTCAACATTTTTTAAGTAAGCATTTTTGGAGTAAACATTTTGCTTAATCACTTTTTACGTAAACACCCTTTACGTAATCACTTTTACGTAATAATTTTTTACTTAATCATTTTTCATGTAATCACTCTCTTGCTTTCACTATCTTGCGTTTTTGCGTTCGAGCATCCACCAAGACTAGGTTACAACGAAAATGTTAGAAATTTTTTTTTAAATGTCTGAATTTTTTTTCCCAAAACAAAATTAAAAAAAAAATCGTTAATCTTTCCACCCAAAAAATATGACCAAAAGGAGTTTCAGCTTATTTTGACCTAGAAAACACGATTAAATTTTTACTCTAAACAATAGCCTTGTTTTTAATAGTTATTCCATCCGCTAAAAAAATACGGAAATAGTATTTAATTTTATTTTTAACCAAGAAACTACGAATTAGAATTTTCCCTTAGATTTTTTAGAAAATTGTTAACCAACCAATTTTTTTGTTAACCTGTCAGACAAAAATCAAAAATTTATTGAGAATTTAATCCATCTCTTTTGAGTTACCCTCTTTCTAATTGTTCTTGCGAATTTTCGAACTTGTGAGCTTTGAAATACTTATTATATATTGTATATTGTAATACTTATTATATACTATATATTATTATATATTATATTTGATTTCTGATTGTTTTTCTTGCAATTTTAGATTTATTTTTGTAAGAGAGAAGAAAAAAATTCTGTAATGGCAACTAAAATTCGACTATTTGCAATTAAGGTCGATGCGAGATAACTATGTCTACTATTTTAACAAAAAATAACTATAAATTACAATTAACAGAAAAAAGGACAACTTTAAAAGAAATATTAATTTAAAGAAAATATTATTGCCAAACTAGTAAGTTGCGACATAATATCTATTAAACAAATTTGTATAAAATATCAGATTTTAAAAAAATAAAAATCATATGAAATGGCTAAGTAGCAATGGATAAATTCATAAAAAATGCACGGAAACGGATGTTAATTTGTATTAAAAGTTTCGTGAGCAATATCAAAAATTGATTATTAAGTTTTTTAATCGCGTGTCAAAATATCATATATCAGAATCTTATATTAAAAAAAACCGAAGCAGAACTAAACAAAGATCAGTAAACGACGTCGATTCATTAGTGAATGCCGCAAATAAAATGCGTCAGAATGTGCTTGCTCTATAATTCGAAATTCAGGTGTCTTAATCTCGTACAAAAAAAGTGAAAAACTAAGAGGAAATGTATTCCCAATGGAATAGTCGCTAAATTAAGCGTGTTAAAATGGGATTATTTTATAACTCGGAATTCGAGTATCGTAATACGTTGAAAATAGTGGAGTTTCAAAAAACAGGGTCGGAAAAAAAAGAGATTAAGACAACGTAGGTTTACGATCGAAACTTGATTTTCACACGTCAATATGTGATCATTCAAATTCAAAATTTACGTTTCGTAATAATATCGCATCGATATATAGGAAATTAAACTAAATATTGCAGAAATGGCCAACAACAACTAAGGACATTGGAAAACGTCGTTGATGGAATAACTATATTGAGGGTAAAAAAAAGGGATTACTTGAAAGGGACACTCCGACCTTGAACCAATTTTTGGTAATGGCCCAAAATAAGTACAAAAAAATTTTTGGTTTTGCAATGAAACTGTCTCGTAAAAGAAAGTGATAAATCAAATTCAAAATTCGATTATCATTACATTATATTCAAAATGTTGAAATTTCATAAGCCACATTGAAAAAACGATCAAAATTCCGCATGGATTTCTTGGGAATCTGTGTGAATACAGATTATTTTTCTTATATTGTGTGCATATATATATATATACAATGTGAGGGTAATAGAACAAAAATGTGCAAGTACAAAACGCATACAATCCATTGCCGTAAATCGCTTGAGCGCGAAACCCACGATACGATTGGAAACTAGATAGTCAGATGGAATTAGAGGCGCCTATGGCAGATCTCGTACTGGCGCCCTTCCTTAAATATTTATATTATCTTTCTTTTTTTTATACTATATGAAATAATTTAGCTAATTTTAGATACATAAATCGCAGGTTTAAGTTTTCCTTCAAATTAAAGCTAATTGTTGAATATAGTTAACAAATCAAATTATCCATCAAAACACATTTTGGCTAATTTTGAAGTTGGCAACCAAAAGTTTCAGATATTAACATTAGCCCAGTAGAGGAAATCAATAGACTATTCTAGCCAAACAAAAATGTTTGTGAACTAAACCCACCAAAGAAAAAATAGCCAAAATATCACATCGCGTCAAATTTATGATCCATTGTAGTTCTTCTTTAACCCACTTGCCAAAAAGAAGTTCTGTCTAAAGAAGTTTTAACTATAATATTATCAGGAAAACAAAACATTTAAATTTGCTTTAAAGCGTTTTCCAAATTAACACTAAACATACCTTAACTGGTCAAATAACCGTTTAAGAACTTTTACATCGAAAATGTGCTTATGATCTTATCGTTTTTGCACATTTGACTTCCTGACTTTTTCTAACAATTATATACAGTTAATAATCTACATAATTTTTTTATATTTTGTTTGTTTCGAATAATACTTGTTGTATATCTATTTCTACCACAACCGGTCATTTGACCGGGAGGACAATTTATTACTTTATGAGGTTATCGGATCAGAAATTACGATGTAATGCGTGTTCAACGTATTGCATTCGATGAGTTTCTGCAAAGACTGTTGCGTAGTTATTTCAATCAGAATGAGTGTGAATTCAAATTTCAAGAAAGTACCTAAAAATTTAAAAACCACTTATTAAAGTTCGCCTCAATTTTAACCTAATGTAGGGAATATCTAGCCCATTGAAAATCGTCGTAAGTTCGATCACTGATAAAAAGTTTTTGGCTGAAATAAGACAACAGTAAACAAGAAATAACAAATGAACATGCTACACATATCAACATCTGTAAGACTACCTAACAACAAAATAAATTCTGCACTATCATCTAGATTAGCTTGCCTTATATGTACAGTGCACACTAAAAACGAACCATTTTGAATAACTTTTGATGTAATGATCTTATTTTTACGTACAACGACTCTATCTAAATTTAGGTAGATTTTCATAATTGCGTTTAACGCTTCTTGTTTAAGACCTGTCCAAATGCACATGCACAGATCAACTTTTCTTTTGTTTACCAATTACGTGAGCATGCGCATTTGGTCTGACGAAGGAATTAACGGGATTTCTAGATTAGAGGGTCATTTTAGAAGTGAGGTGCTTGACTCTTGTAAGATGACAAAAATTGAAAATGTATCACGAACATCAACGGGAAAATGGCCGTCCGCGCGGACGTCGGATTCGAGAAATTTGCTGTCCGGGGGGAATTTTTGACCGCCGAGGACGGGCGGACGTGCGGTTTTTCGAGCCCTGGGTTAAATGGAACAAAATTTACTAAATGAAATCAACTGTTCAAATGATTCACTTAGTTTCTTCAGAATTCCAATTTTCCAAATGTTGAAGGGATGGGAAGAGACCTTTTCTTAAATTTCAATTTTTAATTTTCCTTTATGACACGAACGTAATATTTTAGTTCTATAAATTCTCCATTATGATAAGCATATGACTGATTAAAGTGTACGCATTTCCAATAAAGTTAATGAAGTGTTATTAGTTCTTTGAAGCAGAAATTGTATTAAACATGTCTTACTTTTTCATTATATTGCATAAAAGTCAAAACAATTGAAAATACAGGGTGTTTATAAAGTCCCGGACCCATTTTGATGTTTAATAACTCATAAAATAATAAAGATGGATTAAAATTAATAACATAAATGGTTAGATAGACTCAAATAGTTTCATGACCCTTGTCAATGAACTTCCACGTGTGTTTTCTTCGTGGCACGGAGAATATCAAGTCGATAGTCAATTTCACGCCAGGTAGCGGCAAGCATGTCGGCATGCACAGAGGCTATTGCGGTTGTAATTCTGGCTTTTAGGTTATCAATGTTCGACACGATCCTCCTGTAAACATTGTCCTTTATAAATCCCCAAAGAAAAAAGTCCAGTGGCGTTATATCAGGTGATCTGGGTGGTCAAGGAATTGGACCTCCTCGCCCAATCCATCTTCCTGGAAAATGGTCATTCAAAGAACTACGAACGAAAACTTCGTATTTCCACAACTAGAAAAGCTTCAGACACATGTCTCTTTGCAACAAGATGGTGCACCACCTCATTGGGGTATCATCGTTCGTAGTTCTTTGAATGGCCATTTTCCAGGAAGATGGATTGGGCGGGGAGATCCAATTCGCCGACATGGATGCAGACATGCTTGCAGCTACCTAGCGTGAAATTGACTATCGACTTGATATTTTCCGTGCCACGAAGGGGGCACGCGTGGAAGTTTATTGACAAGGGTCATGGAACTTTTTGAGTCTATCTAACCATTTATGTTATTAATTTTAATCTATCTTTATTATTTTATGAGTTATTAAACATCAGAATGGGTCCTGGACTTTATAAACAGAATTGAATTGTATTATAGTTAGAATTTTGATCATTCTTGGTTATGAAATTGAGAATGTCAATTTTTTTTGTTGCTGTAAAGGTAAAATTCTTGCAACGCGGCTCACTTCTAAATTTAAAAATTTACACTTATTAAAAATTTATTACATCTAAGAAATAGTAATTCATCATTGAAGTTTCCTTAATTAACAAAATCAATTATTAAATTTTTGACTATAAATAAAAAAAATTAAAACTACTTTTTGGATTATGTATTTCAGTATAGATTTCAGATTATTTTAGATTTTTAGTAAATATTAGACTGATTTTAGGATTTATTATACCAAAATATATTTTTACTTGCAATCAATGTGTCAAAAGTATATAAAAGAAAAACTGGCTCACCTACGTCAAACTTTAAGGAATTGTGCGTTGGTAGGCTAACAAACTAAGTTCGTTATTTTATGTAATTCTTTTTATTCATTGAAAGCTTTTTTACACGTAGTTTCCGGATTTAAAAAGTTTTTGTATTTAAAGATTAGACTAATAAAGTCACTTAAAATTTAATTTAAAAACTTTCAAAAAAATTTTAAGCTAAATTTTGAGACTAGGTTCAATAGAACCAAATTTAAAGAATTTATTTAACTGCTCAAATGTTTCTCTTAGTTGCTTCAGAATTTTCCAAATACTAATGCGGAGGGCAGAGATCTTTTTAAAACCATTATTAAATATCATTCCTAATTTTCCAATTTTACGGATAATTTAAAAAATCAAATTTTGGAAATATGACTGAAAATTTCGTATTTGGCTTTTATAGTTTAGTATAAAGTGACGATTTTTCAGTAACTATTGAATTGTTTTTAGAATTAAAAATATATTTTGACTTGTAATTAGAGATCTTGAAAAAATATATAAGAAATACTGGCGTCTGATCTGCGTCGGTTAAAGAATTTTTCTCATTGTGTACTAGTATGTTAAACTAAATTTTGTTATTTTATGTAATTCTTCTTATTCATTGAAAGCTCTTTATACACCTGGTTACCACATCTAAACAGTTTTTGTATTTAAAAATTAGACTAGTAAAGTTTTTTAGAGCATTTTTAAAACTTTCAAAATCAAAAAAAAAAAAAAAATTGTTTAACATTTTGAGAGTAAGTTCAATAGAACAAAATTTTCTGAATAAAATAAACTGTCCAAATGGTTCACTTAGTTTCGTCAGAATTCTAGTTTTCCAAATGCTGAAAGACTTTGTCAAAACCATTATTAAATCTTAATCTTCCATTATTACACGAACGTAATATTCTAGCTATACAAATTCTCCATTATGCTAAGCAATCTCGACAAAGATAATTTTCTACTGACAAAAGTGTACACACTAACAATGAAGTTTTCTGAACTGCTTTATATCCTCGAAATACAATTCTATTAAAACAGCAAATAGTTCCCATTGCGCTGAAGATTTTATAGCTTTCAAAGCTTTTGATTATTACACAAACGCAGATCTTTGTGAAAGTACTAATTCCTTAATTGAAATTCTTATTTCCTTAGTTAAAACTATAAAAAAATAAATTCGAAAACTGTAACGGAAAATTTTATTAATTTATATGAAGATCTTATGACTGAATACTCCAGGGGCCAGAGCTTTAAATGACTAAAAAAAATGCGATTTTTATTTAGAAATATGTATAGAGCTGAAACTCTTAAGAAATGTGAGTTTAATTCATATTGCTAGGATTTAATACATTTTAGCGGGACTGAAATCTCAAGATGAAAAGATTTCATGCAGATTTTTTTTTTTAGAATTAAGCCATTCCGACTTTTTAAATGTAAGCATTGAATAGAAGAATGTGTGAAAGTTTCCACATTTCTAATCAGTATTTTTTTATTACCTAAAATATACTGAGTTGGTAATTAAGATCACACTTTTGCTTTTTTGAAATGTTTAAAATGGGGATATTATGTGTGACGGTTTCATCTGATACCAATCTTCATGAAAAACCTGGTTTAAGGCCGGGATATCCTGGTCGGTAGGGCGCCGGGACCATGTCCGAGAGTTCGTGTGTTCGCCGGCCGAAGACTCCCCGTGTAGTAAATGGTGACTGATGCACGTTAAATCTGCCGAGTCAGAATGTTCACCATGTTCTCATAACAAATTATACCTCTGAGGGTACAGACCTGGCGATGGATCGTCCTCTGATTCAGGTCAAAATGACAATCTGGGGATGAATGAATGGATGTATGAATTGGTCCGCCCTATAAACGGGTGTGACGTATGGTGTGGCAGAAGTAGAATTCCTGGTCATAGGTGCTTTTGGAAAACAAGAACAATCGCACGCCTCTGCCTTAACAGGCATACGACAGAATCGAATGATTCCATTTTTGTCTTAACTCCTTATTAACGGGTAATTTGTAATCTAAAACATTAGGTCCATTCTTACAAAAACTTTTACATTTCGGTACTGTACATGTATAAATACAATATTATTTATATAATGATATAGCATAACCGATGGAAAAAACGAAGTTCAATAACAAATATTTAAAATTGTCGGTTAACAACTACTGTTTGTGACGTCGATTAAAGACTTTGGAGATCTCAATGGTCTTATTTCGCAATGGTTCGGATCCGGAGTTTTTTTTTGTTTTTTTTTGTTTAAGCTTAAATTTTATTTTATAACCGTCGTTGAACAGCCAACCCAACTTTATGGATTTACGACTACTAATGTTCAACTCTGTAGCCTTGTAATTTTTAGCCCAATCCAGAAGACAAGGAACTCCTGGATCGAGTATTGGGAGAAATTTGTCTTCGGGATGGAGCTACCCCGCATTCGCGTTACATGGAGAAGAAGACAGCAAGAACCTCCCACTATTAGCCAGATGGCAAAGGGACTCTAACCCATGATCCGTCTACCACTGAGGATATTTCACGTCAGCATTGTGGTCGGTGGAAGCCGGATGCGGGATTCGTATCGACTGGAATTCGAACCAGGTTCGCCTTATTGGAAAGCGAACGCTCTATCCCCTGAGCCATCGCGGCTCTTTAAGCATAAATTCGTGAAATATCCAAAACATAAACGCGTTTTTTGATAATGCACGTGCACATTTTCAGGGGATAAGGCGTTTGCCTTCCAATATTGTGAACCTGGTTCGAATCCCAACTGTGACTAGTCGATACAAATTTCGCACCTAGCTCGCACCGATTACAGTGCTTGACGTAAAATGTCCTCAGCGGTATACGGATCATTGGCCCCCATATTCGTCAGGCTAACCGTGGGAACTTTTCTTCTTCATGATGCACCAATGAGGGTTAGTTGCATCAAAAAAACCTCTACGAAGGTAAATTTCTCCAAATACGTGATACAGGAGTTCCCTTCGGTTCAAAATTACGGGTAATAGTGTACCCTACCAGGGGAAATAATTATAGGCTTATTAGGGGTACACAATGTTGCCCTATAGGTTACTACGTAAGTATATATATATATATATATATATATATATATATATATATATATATATATATATATATATATATATATATATATATATATATATATATATATATATATATATATATATATATAAAAGTGTGTTAAATAGCGTTAAAATGATGAAATTCCAAGCCAATATTTTGTATTACAACATGGCCCTATATCTCCCCTTAATATTTAAATTGGACCACGTATTATATTACCGGGTACTAGCGTACCCTACAAAAGGAAATAATTATAGGTTTAATAGGGGGCCCACAAAGTGGCGCTATAAGTTACTATGTAAGTATATATAATAGTTTGCCCCATACAAGATTGCTAGAGGCGACAATTTGAGACTCACCAGTCACAGCCCCGTGTTCAAGGAGAACGGAACACTCACTACAAGTTTTGATGAAACTATTTCTGTAATTATGTCACATCATTTTCCAAATACTTGTGATATTCCATGTGAACCACTGATCAGAGGTAATAATGATCCCCCTTTCTCTGAAATTGAATTAGAATCAGTGATCGGAGACCTAAAATCTAATAAAGCACCGGGCCCTGATGGCCTCCCCAACGAGGTTTTTAGGGAAATTTTCATTACTGATAGGGCCTGGCTATTGCGTGTTTTTAATATATGCCTTGAGTTAAACTCTTTCCCAGTGGCTTGGAAATGTGCCAGAGTCACCCTGATTCCAAAATCCGACAGAGACAAAAGTTTGCCCGCTTCATATAGACCCATTTCTCTACTCCCGGTCTGGGGTAAAATATTAGACAAATTACTAACTAGGAGACTTGCTTACTTTCTTGAAAACAATCAACACTTAAGTCCTAATCAATTTGGCTTCCGGACCGGGAGAGGGACTGATGACGCTCTTTTGGAGGTTGTCAAATTTATTGAAGAAGCGCGGCTGGATAATAAACATAGTGTTGGGGTGGCTCTGGACATTGACAATGCATTTAATAACGCTAACTGGGCAACCTTGAAATCTGAAATTAACAGTTTAGGACTTCCAGATAATTTGGTTAAAATTATTTTTGGCTTCCTTAGCCAGAGAGTGGTCACTTTTATTGACGAGGAGGGCAAGTGCATTTTTAGGCAATCCATTTTTATGGGAGTGCCACAGGGCTCATCACTTGGACCGGTGCTGTGGCTGATATACATTAACTCGGTTTTTAGCTATTTTAATTGTATTGATTTTAATGTTTTCCACGATTTTAATCTAAATGATTGCCGCATAATAGCATTCGCGGATGATTTATTGCTTTTACTGAGACACCCAATTTTATATCGCTTCGATCAGGTGGCCACCTACTGCCTTGCTGAACTCTCAGCCTGGGCAGAGAGTAATAATCTTAAATTTAGCGATACCAAAACGAAATGCATAACTTTTCCAAAAAATAGAAAAAGAATTGGCAGACAACCAATTATTAAAATGAGTCCAAATCATAAATATTCAGTTAAAAAAGTACAAGAACTTAAATATCTCGGTGTTGTACTCGACCCAGGTTTGACCTGGATCTCACATCTAAACCAGGTCAAAGAGAGAGTCAGCAACTTTAATAACTTAATTAAAAGGGTGGCCAGGGCAACTTGGGGCCTAAAACCCTCTATCCTTAAGTTGATCTACCTGCGGGCTACGGAGCGAATCATTTTATACGCCGCCAGTGTCTGGTACCACAATACTGTTAAAATCAACGAAAAACTTAAATCCATACAGAGAATCTCACTCATTAACATCACTAAGGCCTATTCCACAACCAGCACGGAGGCCCTCCAGATACTGGCGGGGGTGAAACCTATCCATCTTAAGATTTTGGAGGACACTTGCATTAAAAGACTTAAGTGGAATTGGAGACTTAACGATTTTGACTTAGAGATGCAGCAGATTCTCCTCACAGCACATATGGATGATCCACCAACTAGGATTCACCCATCAAAACTTATTTCCGTTCCCTACGGTAGATCACTCCCAACAAACAGTGGCCTTGAAATTTTTACTGATGGATCAAGGATGGAGGTTGCCGACTCCGCTACTGATACCACAGAATATAGAACTGGCTTCGGCATTGTTACTAAAATGCACGGTACTTTAATCGAGGCAACCTCCACCAGGATCTCAAACAATAGTAGTGTTTACATGGCAGAATTGGTGGCAATTAATAATGCTTTTCTCTGGCTCTCTAAAAAAGAATATCCAGACGCCACTATCTATACTGATTCGCTTTCCTCGTTGCAAGCCTTACAAAACCCAGTATCAAGCTCAAAAATTGTTGAAAACACTAAACAATTATGGCGATCCAATATACTCTGCAATTGGGTTAAAGCTCATATAGGTACTCAAGGCAACGAGGAGGCGGATCGAGCAGCTAAGAAAGCAACCGATCTCTGCCGGGTTGCCCTTGAGGTCCCAAGCTCCATCGCCCAAATTAAAACTCAGGTTAAATTATATAGCATGAAGCGCTGGGGGCTGGAATGGCGGAGTTCCGAGAAAGGGAGACAGACATTCAAATTTTTTAAAGACCCGAAATTAAATAGACTACAAGCAAACTTCTATCTCAATCAATTTTTAACAGGCCACGGAGTGTTTGGAGAACACCAATATAAATTATTCCACAAAACTCCAGAATGCAATTACTGTGGTGAATATCAATCTATTGATCACTTGTTAATAAATTGTTCTCATTTCCAGACAATCCGGGGCAATAACTTTAAGAATATTGGCCAACATCAATGCTATGCTAACCTGACTTGTAGAAATATCATAAAAAAGATTATTAAACAAACTTTAGAGGATGTATTGGGGGACGGTCTTTAATGTCTCGGAACTTGTTTCTTCCAGCTTGGGTGTCTCATTTTTTTTACTACATATGTCTTTTATAAACTATTCTTCTTTTACTTGCTCCAATTTTATTGTTATTTACTTTTGTACTATTTAATTGGTTTTAATGGTAATGCTTTTAATTGTTTTACAATATTGTTCTCTTGTAATTTTTGCACGTTTATCTTTTAAATTGCTCTTTTAAATTATTCTTTTAATTGACACTTTTAATATATTGCTGTTTTAATGTTTAGCACCTTACATGATTTTAGCTGTTCTACGCCCGCCATGTTCATGGGCTGTTGCCATGTCTGATGTGTATTTTATGTAATTTATGTTTCTACTGTTCTCTGGATATTTTTTTTTTTGGATTTTAATAAACATTTACCCGTATGCCCTAAATAAGGGCGGGTCGGGGTAAATTCTTCCATATATAATAGTTTGTTGAATTGTGTTAAAATAATCACATTTCAATTCGTAGACTTGTTAAATCTCAAATATACATATAGAAAAATTCCCGGCGTGTAAAAAAAATCTCTAACTTCAAGTATTTGTAACCGTTTATATTCCGGAAAAATAAATCACGAGACCTTTAATTTGAGTTAAAAAGAAAGATTGAATTTGACGAAATTTGTAATGCAAAATGCATTAAATTTTACAATTTTTGTTAATAATTTATATATACAGTACAGAACCCGTTATCCGGAAATCAGAAAACCGGAAAACCAAAATACCGGAACGAAATTCGATAAATTTTTCCGCCATTTTTTGAAAAAAAAGTTTTTTTCCTCATACGATTTTAGGATTTTTCTTTCTATTTTGAAAGATATTTTCCTTACCATTATTTTGGAAATAATCATTAGTGTATTACTTCATCGTTTTTTCTTCTTTTTAAGATTATTTCCAAATTCCACATTTTTTTTTTAGTTGGGTTTAACTATAAAAAACGGCTTTTTCTAGTGATTCAGAAAACCGGAAAAATCAGTTATCCGGAATAGCGATGGTCCCGATCGTTCCGGATAATCGGTTCTCTACTGTATATAAATTATTAACAAAGCTCCTCACACTTTTTTCAGTTCCCAAATGTTTGGTGATGGACATTACTTCAAATTCCGGAGTCTGCACTTGATTCCCACTTTGATGGATCTATTGCTATGACATCATCTGCTGGATGGAATTTCTCTGAGAGGACGCACCTGAGCAGAAGCCGAGCAGAGTGAGCGCTGCAACTAGCAAAGAAAAACAATGAGGCAAGTATTTACAATAACAACTTTTATTGCACCTTTCTGTACAGGAACAATGAACCGAATTCTTACTTTATTACATTAAAAGGAAATAGAATTTATTATCAACTACAGTACCTATATTACAACACAACTTCAAAAGAGATAAATGGAACTTTTCATAAATTTTATATCTTCTTAAACTAGAAACACCATAGAAATGACGAGGGGGGGGGGAACTTGTACTAAAATGGAACCTTTTGTTCGTATCAATAATTTAATTTAACAATCTGATTGCTCTGTCAAATATATGAAGTCTTGATAATGCATAAGTCCTTAAGGATTTTGTTAATATGCATTTTCAATAAGAAATATGATTAATTCAGCTTTTACATCTAATATTGTTAATAAACTGCTCGTGTAAAATAATTTATAAACCAATATGCAAAACATATTTAAAAAAATTTTTTTTAGAGATCAGTAAAGGCGTAATCTTTAGAGCAAATGATTTTTTAAACCTTTTTTCAAACTTGTTTTATCATCAAGTTCATGAAATTTCAAAAATAAAATTCTTAGACTTTTCTAGAATTCTAGACTACATTTTATCTATATATGGTAATATTTCGTCAGAAAAAAATGATCTAGTTCTTATTATTTGATGTTTTAACGGATTTTGAGAGTGGAAAAACACGCAACTAAAGGAAGACATTGTGTAAACTATCGAATTGCGACGTCTTTAAAAGGACTTATTTTAATACATGCTTATAAAAATAATAAAATAAAATTATATAATAATAAAAAAAAATTTTATTCGCAATTCAATATTTAGTTAAAGTTCCCTGCAAAAAAATCAACAGTAACATTTTCTGTTATGTTAAATATAATAAATAACTTTATAAGTCAATTTGATAATTACTTAGGATTTCCTAAGTTTATGAAATGCAACTGAAATTTAGTTTCATAAATTATAACTATTTCAACAAATTTTTATTATTTTTTAGAGCATAAGCTATTATATTTTATCCATGAATTTTATAAATTCAAATTATTAACGAAAAACTTTTAACAATATATAAACTTTACTTTCCAAAAATATTTTGAAAAAGCCATAGTAACTTAAAAAAAAGAAGATAATATTAAGGGTAATTTTAAACCAAAAAATGAAAATTTCTTGTTTGGAGAATTTTTTTTTTTTGCCTCTGAAGAATCAATTCTCTGTGAAGAAAAATAAATAAAAATGTAAAATCAATGTTTGAAAGCCCAAACCTTCTGAAAGACGAATTTGTTTTTCTTGGTCATTCTAGACTTAAGTTATTACAAATTGACTGCAGATAAATAATTTTTATCAATGACAAGTTTAACTACATTTTGCAAAAAGTTATTTTCTGAAAAAGACTTCATAATAAAAAGGTCACTTGAAACATGATTTTAACCAAGACTTCATGAATCCTGTAATATATTAAAGAAGCACATTCAATAAAAAAAGAGATCAATAAAGAACTTTATCTTTATAAAATAAAGCAAAATCATACTTTTTTTTTAAATGAAAGAAAAAGAAAAAAGCATTAATTTAAATGAACAAATTTCTCATGAATTCAGATTATGTCCGGATACAATTCTTTAATAAATTTTATATATAAGTTAAAAAAGATATTTCAATCAAATAGCAACACTTCAGTTTTTTTCCCATTCCCTTATTTACATAAGTTGAAATAAATTTGTAAAGAAAAAAATATTTAAACGCAAAGCACAGGAAAATAAAATTTATGACAAAACAAATCAACAAAAATGAGTACAACAAAAATACACAAGACTGAAATTGCAAATAAGTCAGATTTAATTTAAACGTACTCCTCAAAAATGTGTATATTAATAATGGGCAGTACATTGCTAAAATCAGGCATGTAAAATTAAATTCTTTGTGTTATGCTTCAGTGCCTTTAAACATTCAGAAATTCAATATTGAACATTTTAATAAGTAATTTAATTGAAGAGTTGTATGAGAAAATAAACAAAAATGTTAAACTAAAACAAACTGAAAAATATTATGAGAAATATATTACTTTTGTAATAATAATATGATTAATAATAATAAAGATTACTAAATAATAATCATTATATTGTAATCATTATTATTTATCATATTATATTATTTTCTAAATGATAATTCTTATATAAATGATAACTATTATATAACATAATATAAATGATCACTATAATAATAAATGATATAATGAATGATTGTTTTTAATAAAAGAGTTAACAGGCTTAAGTTTTTTTTTTGGAATCAAATGAAATAAAGACATTTTTTGAAATTTTCATAAAACTCAAAAATAATATCGAAAGTAGAACTTTTTTACACTTCACACAAAATACAAGATCACTAGGTGTATTTATACATAAAATCGATTATTTAAAAAATATTTTAATTTTCCTTTAATTCTGTTGTGTCAAGTAAGTCATCTGCACCTTTATAGAAACAATTTACAATAACCAACTATGATTTATCCCTGTTTGTAAAGTATTGCTAAAACAACACTAAAGTTTAACATTAACAAAAATTATAGAACTTCATAATTTTTTTTAAATAACTGGTTAAAACATTACAAACATGAAATCTACGTACAAATAAACATGTTAGCATGAAACACTAATTAAAAGCAAATAAAAGCTGTTAAAAAAACTTCTAATTGGGTATGATTTTTTTGAAAATTAACCTTTAATGTACAAAATAAACTTTATCAAGCTTATGAGCTTATTTTCAGAAATATGTTGCATTAACTACAAGATTTAAAAAGCTTTAAACATGCTAGTAATATTTTGAGACCATCATATTTTGTCTTCAATATTAATGTATATTTAAATTAAAATGTTAGAAAAATTGAGCATAATTCTTTTTTTTTACTAATTATTTAGACACAAATTACAACATAAGTATGCCACAACTTAAATAAAAAGCATTAATAAATATGCAAAATAATAAAAAACATAAGATCACACAATCTTAATAACTGATCACACAACTGAAATAAAATAACTTTTACTTAAAATAAAAAAAAACCTTTTTCCTTGGCAGTAAATATTATTAAAAATTAAGCGTACCTTATATAATAAAATTTATCTCCAAAAATACCTCATAGTTGGTTAAATGCATTGAATACATTTTACACATAAAATAATTAACCTTAAAAAATGTTTTATGGGTAAAATAGTGTTTGTATTTAGTTTAATTAATGCAATGACATCAAAATTAATTAAATAAATAAAAATAATATATACTTTGTCAATTAAAAATAAATACTAAGACCTGCACTTTTTATGTAACTGTCAAAAATAATTGTTATAAAAATTTTTTTAAAAATTAAGCACATGATAAAGATGTTTGCAAAAGAGCAAAGCACATAACAAGTTTTTAGCAACAGTTATCAAATTTCTACAGACACTGACACTCTTTATCATTATCTTTAAAAATTAAGTACACAATTTTTTGCCACACATTCATTGTAAATATTTAAATAAAATGCCTTACGACTGTATGAAGGCTAGTAATTGATCAGATTTTAATTGGAATTAATATATAATAGTACTTTTTCATTCATTTTAATCTAATATAAAAAAAGAAAGTTTAATTGGAAAATTTTCAAAATTAGGTATGTTATAAACTCTGATTATCATGATCGTTTTAATAGAATAATTTTTAAAACAATTTTTACTTTATTTAAATTATTCAACTCCAAAATTAACCTAATAAATTAGAATCAGATTAGGAACAGTCATTATTTTATTGAAACTTAGCGACCAGGAAATAAAATTATTTTCACATATTTTTGGCAAAAACAAAATAACTTTTGAAATACAATGGGAAGACACTTCAAAATGCAATGATAAATAATAGAGTAGAACCCGAATTATACAACACCCAGGGGACTAGGGGTGTGTTGGAAAATTGAAATCCTTTTTTTGACCTTTTTATGTCAATTTTATAAGTGTGAGTAAAATTACTCAAAGCAATCAGCAATGATAATATAATCCCTTATCAGGCATGGGAGTAGGAAAAAAACAAAAAGTTTAAAAATACCTATCAATTCAAATAATGAAAACACAATAAAAAAGCATGTGAAACTATTTTTTACAAAAAGCAAATATTTAAATTATTTAGATACTTGTTTAAAGTTTTTTTTTTTTTTTACTTTATCTACAAATTGAGAGTCTAACAAAAGTTTTTCTTAAAAATAAATCATGATTAACAGAGCTGCCAACATGGATAGGAAAAAATCCAGTAGATTTTATGAAATAACATACATTTCATGATAATTATGGCATTATGTACTAAATATTTTACACATAGGGAATTTTAGGGATCTTTAACGTCATCAAAATAGAAACACTATAATATTGCCCAACTAGGATTGACATTAGATGAACTTAAAATGCTATGTATTATGTTTACACACAATTTTGAATAGTAGTAGGCATTTAGTTCCTCAAAGAAAATTAAAAGTCTTTTAATTGAAAAAGGGAGTTCAGAATAAATAAAATAACAGTACTTCTTAATACGAAAAAAGTTTTAAATTGATTATTATAAATGAGGCTCGCCTCATAATGTATCAGTAATACATATTTAAATATTCAAGCAAGCAGCAATCAGTGCAAAAATGCTATTTTAATAGGGAACTTACTTTTAGGAAACTTACTCAATTTTAGGGAATTGTACAAAAACCAGGAGAATTTTTTTTAAACCAGTAGACAAGGAGAAACTGGCCAAAATCCAGTAGACTACTAGAAAATACAGGAGAGTTGGCAGCAGAGAATAAAAATAAGGAGAGTAAAATCATATTAGAGTAAAATAGCAAAATAATGTAGAAATATTATTTAAAAAAATCAATAGTTAATATAGCATTTTCTCTCTTCTAAAATTTAGAAACTTTGAATAATCCTATGTCTGTCTTACCCGCATTTTTTTTTCTGTCATAAATAAAATAATCCTATGACACAATAGCATTAAAAAATAAGTCATTCTCAAATTTTTTTGGTCATTTCCTAGGAGTTTTTCAGAATTGTGATCATGATAGTAATTAATGAGTTTAATGACTAAAAAGAAACAATACATCAGCTAGAATGCAATATAGTTTAACAAGCGTTGAAAGAGGTGTTGGATAACTGAGGGTCTACTGTATTATGCATATAAATGAAATATATTTGTCAATAATTTATAATGAGTTTTTAACTTTTAATTAAGTAATAAACAAATAGAACAACATGACATGCAAAACACAAATACTAAAAACCAGCTTGCTGAAAAATTGATTCACGAATTCTTAAAGATCAAGAATTTCTTTTGATCATTTAACAATGAATTATATGTGTTTTTAAATTGATTATAATTAGGGTTGCAAGTTTGTCGTCAAATTTCACATAAAATTTAGAAATTTCCGAGGAATACAATTATAAGCATGTAAAAGAACAGAAAAAATTGTTCGATTTAATTTAATTTAGTTTTATGTAACGTTAAATTTATTCATATAAATATTGCAAATTGCAAAATTATTCTTTATGTTTTTTCTTTCTTCAAATATTTGTTTGCTAACATTTCTATACGTTTTTTGGTGGAAATTTTTTATAAATTTCACAGTCCTGGCCATATAGCTTGTGTTACCTCCTCACTCAGTTAATTGTCATTTCAATTCATTTTTGGTAAAGTAAGAGCTTATTGCACTATTTGGAGGGCATGTTGCTTTTATTAATTGACAATTGAAAAGATAGTAAGCAACAGAAAAGATAGTAAGCTTAATAAGATTTGGACTATCTCTGAACTATTTTCATGTGAAATTGCTATTGATCTATTTTCCTAAACATTTTATCAATAAAAAATTATCAATTTTAAAGCTGCAGAGAAGTAGTAATAGTTGTTAGAATTAGTGTTGTTGAATTAGAATGAGGTGAAAAAACTTCTCTGTTTAAACAATTTTTGCAAAAATCACAGCACTTCAAAAAATTTCTGGATTTAAGAATAATAAATCATGGAAATGAGCATGAAAATTCATTCCCTGACAAACTTGCAACCCTAATTATAACACATATTACTTCAATGACTTTTTCATGACTAGTAATTGACTAGTCTACTATAATAAATCAGAATAAGATTAAAAATAAAAACTAACGGGAAACATAACACAATTGAAAAACTGTTAACAAAAATATGTAAATACAAAGTTATATGTAAATACAAGTTGAATTCAGAGAATAAACAAAATCAAAATAGTTACTAGAATCGCATTTCAATCTACTACAATATAATTTTTCTTAAAAAATAAAATGAGATTCTATAAAAAGAGATGATTAGAGTAAAACACATACAAAGATATCCCAAAATAGATTGCAATTTACTTGTCTGTACTGCTTATAAAATATTAAAACAAGAATTTGAATAAAATACAGGGATGTTATTCACCAATTAATAACTGTATAATATAAATAACAATTTAATAACTACATAGAGCAGGGTTTCTTAACCTGTGGTTCATGAACCCCTAAGGGGTCCATGAGTCATATTTTGGGGGTCCGCTAACTACTCCAAATTTTTAAAACGTTTGGAGGCCTACCCATTGCTTGTAAAGAGATCTATGGCAGCTATAATTCCGTTTGCTACGGTGTATCTTTGCAAAGCGGGATTTTCCACACTCATGACAATAAAAACAAAACATCGAAATCGATTGAATGTTGAACATGATATGCGCGTTGCTTTGTCAAAATCTATCCCCCAATTCAATTTGTTAATTAAGGAAAAGCAGCAGCAACCTTAACATTAAAAATTTTAATTTAAAAAATTTTGTATGCTATTAAAATAATAAAATTAAATGCTTTCTAATAATTGATGTTTTTTGCAATTACTTTTTCCACAGGGGGGTCGTCCGTGACTTCTTAAAAAATTTTAAAAGGGGTCCATTATACCAAAAAGGTTAAGAAACACTGATCTAAACGGTTTGAGAGGGGAATTTATTTTTAAAATTTATTCGAATTCTCAGGAACTATTCGTACGATTTCGCTGTCTTTCGGTATTTTTTCGATTGGTTATTTAAAATTAAATTCTTTAAAAAGATGTAAAAAGTTTGGAAAGCATATATTTAAAAAATTTTTTTTGTCTATTATGAAATAAAATAATTAAAAATAATAAATACTTACTAAAAGCTATTTTTTGTATGGTATTATCTTTTGATAAACGAATTTTATAATTGCGTTTAAAACTTTTCAATTCGCTTAAAAAGTCCTCGCGTGATGGCAAATAATGCAAAAAAGTCTAAATAACATTTAAGTGTCCAAACTTTGGACAGCTCTCCTGACAAAACTATTGGAACCATATTACCCAGATTGCGATTGAGACTACCACCTATATTTTGTGGATCCGAAATCCGAATCCCCCGAAAAAAATTTAAGTTTATTCAGAGAAAGTACGATATGTGTCTGCTTTCGTAGCTTAAAATGTTTTCTGCATTAATTAATTAGCATATTAGTATTTACTCCCTCGAACCATTAAGATTGAGTACTAGAACGTGAGGATCCAATCATCAGATAAAAAGTTATTCAAATTAGTTCGGTTCTTTTTTTCGCACTGTAAATTGATGAACCGTTTATTTTAATGGAAGAAAAGATATTTTCTTACTAATTTTTGATATACTACAATTGAAATAAAAAAGCAATTTTGAATTAATTTTTAAAATAAGAATATTAAACGCTTCACAAAATTGCACGTATTCGAAATTTTTTTTCATTTATCATTTTTTTAATAAATATGCGCCGTCGATAAAGTCATGAAAAGTTTAAATTGTTAACAGAAAAAATTCGAGAAAAACTCTTTAGAATAACAAACTGACTCATGCAAACATGAAAAAACATTGCGTAATTATTTCTCATTTTTAATAAGCCTATTTTTTTTTCATTCAAAAATATTTTGGACATGGTTGTAAATGAAATTCTCCAACAAAATTCGTCTCGTAAACGTCGTGAAATAGTGACTATATTTCAAAAATAGTTCGTAGTCACTGCATTTAAAAAAGTAATTGTAGTTAATTACATTTGTAATACAGTAGTCATAGTTGTATGTAGTTAACTACAATAGCAATGCAGTTTTTCAGACTACTGCCAACGCCTCAAAATAGTTCTGTCTGAACAAGTTTCAACCGATTTATGATCTGAAAAGAAAATTTTATTTAACCGCCTTATAATTTTGCCCTTAAAAATAAGATTTCTGGCCGCTGCTTTCAACTGATACGAACCAAAAGGATCAAGTACAGGACTGTGTACCAGCCTTATTAATTAACCTCCTTATGTTAGAACAACAAAAAGTTTCGCTAGATATGGTGGGGAAAAAAAGTTTTAACTCATTTTTAAGCAAACAACCACGTGCTTATATTTTTAGTCAAAAATAGACCATTACTGGAGAATCAGTTTGCCAAATATTTTTATCTCAAAAGCAAAAAAATTGTTGCGGCCAAAACATCTTGTATCCAACTTCTGATAAATTATGATAATTCAGAATTTTGATTTGAAGGAAAATTTAAAACTATTTCACGGTATATTAGCTCATCGAAGAAAATTTTTATTTTGCTCAATTTTTCATCAGTTTACCTTCAGAAGTAAATAACATTTGTAAGAATTTTTAACCGAATTTTTGAACTATAAGTAAGAGAACATATATTTTATAACCGTCGTTGAACAGCCGACCCAATTTCATGGGTTTACGACTACTTACGTTCAACTCCGTAGCCTTGTAATTTTGAACCAATCCAGAAGACAAGGAAACTCCTGGATCAGTACCCCCAGAGGTATTGATTTGTTATGGGAACATGGAGGACTTTGAGACTCGACAGATTTAACGTGCATCAGTCACCATTTACTACACGGGCAGTCTTCGGCCGGCGAGGATCGAACCCACGACCTCTTGGACTTGGGCCCAGCGCCCTACCGACCAGGCTATCCCGGCCAATAGGCGAACTATATTAAAAAAATCGGCATTTGGCATCTGAAAATCTATCTTACTGCAAAAGAAAATCCACACAAACCTGTATGCCAGCTTGTTTTTGCATGCCTACCTTTAACCCTTTCTCTGTTGGTATCGCATCTCGGCCTTTTTGTGGCCGTATGGTAGACTTCTCATGCCATGTGAGGAAGAAAAAAAAATTACATCATTGAAATTGAATTCGTCGCTACCTACTCGATTCTTTAAATCCTGTGATTACTTTTGTATTTCTGAATATTGCTAAGAGATGGCGCAACTAGTCCCACTTTCGTCACAATTTTCGCATTGAGATTTTCCGCCTTGAATTGAAATCAAAATCAATTTGTACTTTCTGCAATTTAGCTTTCATTAATGTTACCGTTGCATGTCAAAATAGTTATGATGTATTCGGAGAGTGAATCCAATGACAGTGAATTTATTATCTCTCTATCCGAAGATGATAGTTCTGAAAAAAGTATTTACAAAAGTATTTTTTACCTAAGTTTAATAACTATTTCTTGAAGATCATACACACTTTAAAGCAATAGAGTTAATAAATATGTTATCACATTGAATTTTTTATAAAGATAAAACAGGGAAAACTGGAGATCAGTTGTTGGGACGCCAACAATACGTCATGTTAAAAACTGCTTGAGAACAAATGTTTTGCATTTGTGAAGTTAGGATATTAATTTTCAGCAATAAAAAAAATGCTTATTTTAGGTCTGAAATTTGAAAAAAATCCGACAACCAACCACATGCATGCAGCGTAAGTGAAAGATAAACCGATAAGCTATGCTTATGTTTAATGATAATTTATTTTAAATGATTAGCCTATCGTGAAATTTAAAAAAAAAAAATAATTAAGCAAGGCAATCACAGTCCGCTTTTTCAAAACACGTGAAATACTTACTTAAACCATCTCTTTTACAGTCGTTCTATTGAAAGAACTCCCCTCGCCATTCGTCTGGAGCAGAGACGGTGACGAACTATTTCAAGTTGGAGTGTTGGGTCAATATTTAAGATAGGTTTGGTGAGAGAAAGGGAATCAGGGGAGAAAAGCACCCTCTTGTGATAAACTTTTTCTGCTATTTTTCTGGTTTCCATAGCAGTAGACGGCTTTAAACTTAGTCCTAAGGTGATTTTTTAAATAGACAAACTATAAGTTATTGTCTCATTCCTCCCTGTTCTCGTAATCTTTTGCACCTTGCACACATTCGTTTTGTAAAATATAAGTGTCACTATTTTTTGAATAAATTTTTATTGTAATTTATTATTTGAAATGTCGATTACCACGTTTATTCTCTTATAATTTTCTTTGTAATTTTTACAGAACAAGATGTGGCCTTCTTTCCTGATAGAGTTGAGTCCTGATGACGTTGATTCAGGTGTATAATGTGATACACCATAATTCAGGTACGAATTTCATTCTCATGTTCCATTCATTTTAAGATCTCCCAGTGCCGACCAAATATTTAGTTCAATTTTCACTTCTCAATAAGGAATAAAAAATACTAAGAGGTTCCGCCCCCTGCTCGCTAACGCTCGCCAACCCCCGAGAATTGCTACGCAATCCTATGTAGTTCACGCCGTGAACCATGGCTCGCTGCGCTCGCTCGCCAATGAACACAATGTTCTAGCACAAAGACATAGTATATTATCATCAAAGACATAGTATTTTATCATCAAAGACATAGTATTGTACTTATGTAGAAGAATTCTATCAATGTTCTTATTGGCTTTTAAAAAAGTATATTAGCTATTTAGATTATACATGGTGAAAAAATCAAAACATTAGCTAAATGAGAAACATATTAGCAAAATAAGTTATCAAATATTGCAGTTGCTCACCTAAATTCAACTAAATGTGTATAATAAATTAGTTAATGCTAGAAATTCTGAAAGTTTTAGAAAAAAATTTTATTATTTAAAAATATAAACTTTAAACCCTAACTTTTCCTTGTGAGATAATAACCCTCAAAAAGTCTTTCATTTTCAAGAACACAAAAATTTGTTTTATCGCCAAATGAAATATTTTTTGGTGATCAGCATTATTGAAATCAATTTCTATATTAATTAACATTTGTGATAAAGTACATAACATTTTAGAACAAAATAAGGATGTTTTACATACAGTAAATTAAAATGCATGGCTGCTAGCATTACCCGAGAAATACCACGTAGAGGTCGCCATGCTGCATTTCTAATCGGGGAGTTTTGATTTTGACAGTTTCCCTTGCTTACTGCCAATAGAAGTTTCAATTAAATTTTTGCCAAAAAACATTTTTTTCTGCAAAGCTCTAAGAAATTAACACTAAGCATTTAGAATTTCTTTGAAAACGCAATTATAGATTTGGCATCTTGGAGCAATTACTGAAAGGCTGTCAAATGACTTAACTCTTGACAGGCCAACATAAAGTTGTCCGTAACTAAAAACTTGTTTAGTCAATACTAAACTGATTTTCTCAAAAGTCTGACCTTGTGACTTATTTATAGTCATGGAGAAGGCCAGCCTAATTAATTCCTAATTGAGTTTAAATTAAATATTATCATGTTATAAGGGCATGAATCTGAACTGAACAACCTGATAATGCTAACTCTGGTTATTGTTTCCGTTTTTAAAAGCGCTATATGTTGAGCCACCTCATGTGACATTTGCCATGTGACATTTTTATTAGCAATCATTGGTCGATTTTCTAACGTTGCCATTCGGGGAGTTGCAATGAGGCTTTTTTTTGGTGCCGTGTAAGAGAAATATATATATAGATTTTAAGTTTTTATTCTAGTTAGAGTTAAAGCCATATCACATGTGCAGAAATTCGCCCAACACAACACACAACTTTCGTTCAACACAACAGTATGCAAAACTTTTAGCGCAACTTGGAAGTAGAATCATCGTGTGATATGCCAAACGAAGTTGAAGCAACTTTTTTCCTCCTCTTCGAAAAAGTTTGACCAACATTTCGCACAACAACGCTTTCGACCAATCAGGTGAGAGCAGTCCACAACATTTCTTTCAAGAGAAAACAAGATGGCCGATTTGTGATAGTCTTCGTTGTTGATGTCAAATATTTGTTATTTCAGGTTAGTGTCAATACTTTATGTTTAATGTTTTTTTGATTCAATTATGATTCAATTCTAAAGAACTTATTAAAATACTTTTGAGCAATAAGGTTATTGCATAGCTTATTTTTCAAAACGGCGATAGATTTTCTACGCCAAATTCGCCAATCTGAAGGAATATAAACAGGCGATGAATTTTAAGAGTTTAAATAATTTTTATTAGTTTCTGTAATTAATATAATTAGTTTCTGTTATAAATTTTATATTAAATAATGTGTTATCACTAAAATTTTCTGTAAACAGTGATTGTTTTTAATATGCTTTAATAGTATGGTTTTTCTGTGGAAGTTATATCATTTACGGAATTTTTATTATTGATTCCTCTTATTTGAAATATAGTTAGGAAATATAGTTTTTTTTAATTTAAAATAAAGTTTGATTTGGGATCGATGTAAATAATACCTTTTATATGAATTCTAATTTGTATCTGAAAAAATTTGCATGTTAATATTCTCAATATTATTCTTGTATGTATCGATTTATTTATACTTAATAAATCTCAGATGCTTTTGGATATTAGATAGTAGGACCCTATTTTGAATATTTCTGAATATTAGCTACTTTAATCTTATTAAAATTGAATTAAATTTTTATTTAACCTAAAATTATTTTAATGTATACTTGATTTTTCTTTTATTTTAAGATGGTTTGTTTAGATTTAATAACTAAAGAAAATTTTATTCTCATATTTGAATTGTTGTGAACAATATTTCATTATTTTTCTCTATCAGTAATGTTTTTGTGTATTACAGAAATATGGCAACTTCAAAAATAAATAAAAAAGCAATGGCAGCCGAAGGCTTTAAATGGCTGGCTGAGATGGAAAGCACTTTCATAGAGCTGTTCAGAAAATATGAAAATATTTGGAATGTTAAAAATCCTTTATATAAACACAGAATGCTTCGACGAGTCAGTTTCGACGAAATTAGTAAGAAGTTGGTTCTAGATTATCCTCTGCATGCAGCAGAATTTACAATTGGTGAGTATTTAAATCTTGATTAATAGTTTTTACATTGTGATTATATTTGAAGTGACACATATAATTAAATTTTATGTTAAAAACTAAAATGAGCTTGTAAAAAATGGATGCTAAACATTAATTTATTTTTATATGATATCAATAATATCAATTTGTGCAGTTGCAGAAAAGTGTGAATAAATTACACCTTAAAATACATTAAAACCACTTAAAATACATTACAAACTTAACATTTTCTTTCGTTAAGGTTTCATTAAAATAATAAAAGTAAAATACCAATCTTAATATTGATTTCCTTGCTCAATTTGAATATAATCAGCATATGTGATTTTTTGTATTAAATGTTATGTAGTATGTTAACAATGAAAAAAAATTTTAAGTTTCTTTTTTATATTAATGAATAGAGAAAAATCATAACTGTAATGTGGCATAAAATTCAAAGAATTTTATTATTGTGGGATATACATATATTCAAACAAGATGCATTCAAAATATAAGCTAACATGTGTACATACCCCCAAATTTTTAAATTAAAACAGCATTAACACTCGATCAAAATATCCGTACATAGATAGATACATCCAAATATTATGGAAAATGTCATGATATTGTCAAACCTTCCTTTTATTTTACTAACTTTAGCTCTTTTTTTTTTATAGAAAAGCTACAAAGCAAATATTCCAAGCTAAAGTATCAGTTTCAGCGGAATATGAAAAAAATTAAACATCTTAAAAGTGGTTCTGGCTGTGAAAGCATCACTGTGCTATGGATGCATTTTAATGCTCTTCAATTCCTTGATGGAGTTGACGAGGCAGACGACAGCTTCTCTACTTTGGATGGTGATAATAATAAATCGACCCAGGTATAATTTTATAAGTTTCCTATTTTATTTCAGTTTTAACTAAAACTGCTTTAACTAATTTTAGTTTTAACTATAATACTATTTTAAAGTTTAAGAAATTATTTTGTTACTTTTCCTGATTACAAAGGTCTATTTGTGATCATAGTAAATTATTGGTACTTGCTGTTCGAAAGTGTAAAGCGTCAGGTGTATAATTAAAATGTTTCATGAAAACCACTATTAATGCATTAAAATTAAAATTATAATAACTAAACAATTAATGCATTAAATTTTTTTTTTTCAGAACGAGCTGACCTTCATACATAATAAAGATGAATCCATTTCACATTCTGCCGGGATTGATCCTGATGTGAGCTTCATTTCAATGGAATGTTTTGAGGATGACGAGAGAATTCCGGAAGAGTGGAGGGATTTTGCAGAGGAACCAGAACCCTCATCGTGTGAAGTTTCTTCTCCAAAAACAAACCTGCCAGAACCTCCAATTGATTCAACACAGAAGTTCAACACTGGTGAAACTTCTACAGGAGAAAATCACCAGGGCGTTTATAAGCGAGCAGCTTATAAACGCAAAAGAAAATCAACTACAACTTCCGGTGATGATTTTCTTGAAGAAGCTGTAAAAGCATTGAAAAAAATTCCTCCTAAGCAGGACGATTCCATGGAGGACGCTTGCGGGAAGTACATTGCCCACATTCTTAAATCAATTCCTGATTTGGAAAAGCGACAGAAAGCACAAAAAAAACTCATGAAAACAGCATTTAAATTTTTATTGTAAATATTAAGATTGTATTAAAAGGTTTTAATCTACTCAATTTGCTTGTATTTTTTTTATTATTAATTTTATGAAGATATCGTGAATTGATTCAAATTAATTTAATTTTTTGTTTATCTTTCAGGCCTGAAATCTACTTGTGTATAATACATACAATTTATTAAAACAATGTTTTCTCTATTTTTAAAAATTAAACTATTATTGCGTAATTTTTGAACAATCGCTTGAAATTACAGTTGATGCTTGTTTCATTGTTTTCTAACAAAGTATAATTAGTTTATCTTCTGAATTAAAAGTGACGTTAGTGATTCAGAATAAAAAAAATAAATAAATCCTTAAATAAACTATATATCAAGTATATACCAAATAAAAAATATTTGTAAAATTGTTATTGGAAGAAATCCTTATTTAAAATTCAAATTAGCTTATACAATAGCAGTTCTGTAGTTTCTCCTAAAAGGAAAAATGTTAAAGTGTGTTGTATTTAAATTGTTCAAGCCAATACAATATACTACTTCAAGATTGTATTAAAAGAGGTTAAAAAATTATTTATTTGATCACAAAAAATATAAGTACAATCATTATAGAATATATAAAAATTTATTTACAAGTAGATATGTACAATTGATTGGAAATAAGTATATACAGTCAAACTTTCATAGAAACAAAAAATTTTGTAATATTATAAATATCCAGGATAAAAAATTTAACATTTTTAAAAATTTGGACATATTGACGATATTGATAGTTTTATACTTTCATTTAAAAAATAGCAAATCGATGAAAAAATATTGTTGGTACGAAAATTGATACAACTGCATGTAAAATAGATTTAGTGTAAATCGCACATGTCCTCCTGCCAAGGAACAGCACCAGACCCATTGAAAAAATTGAGAAATTTTGTCCTGATTGCCTTGGCAACAAAGGACCCCTTTCTCCCATCCTTAGCCAGAGAAATTAATGGTTTTGTATCATTTCTCCAGCTGCCTTGGAGAATTTTCTTTTGGGCTAGGTCTTCTCGATCTAAGCTGGGTATCGGAGAATACAGCTCAAGGCATCTTGACCTCAAGAAATTGTGTAGTGAGCATGCAGCCAAAACAATTTGTTTTGCCTTAGCAGGACCTGTCAAAATCGGAGTTTGAAAAATGCGAAATCGAGAAGCCAAAATGCCAAACGCATTCTCCGATACCCTTCGAGCTCTAGACAGCCTATAGTTGAATATCCTGCACGTTAAATCCAGGAATTTCCCCGGATACGGCTTTAGAAGATACTCCTCCAAGGGAAAGGCGTCGTCTGCCACAATCACAAAAGGAGCAGGTTCCTCTGTGTCTGGGAGAAACTGCCACCCTGGAAGGTTCAGGTTTTTTTGCTCAATACTATTTTTCAGAGTACTCTTGTGAAAAACTCCACCGTCACTAACTCTTCCATTGGTACCAATGTCCACGTAAATAAATTTTAAATTGGCATCCACCAAGGCTAGCAGTACGATACTATTAAAATTCTTATAGTTATAATAAAGTGATCCAGAATTGGGCGGAGGAACAACGCTGATGTGTTTCCCATCAAGCGCTCCAATGCAGTTTGGAAAATTCCACAATCTATAGAACTCGTCAGAAATTTTTAGCCACTCTTCCGAGTTATCTGGAGCCTTAATTTCCTCTTTTAACACAGAGAAAATAGCCGTGCAAAATAGCCGTGCAAACAGCTGGAATTATTCCAGATATGGTGTTTTGTGCCACCCTAAACTGGAAAGCTAGAGAACTTTGAGTCTCCCCTAAGAAAAAAAAATTGGAATTACAATTAAACAATATCAATATTTTTATATAGCACACAAATATTTTGCTGTATGAAAGCAAAGGGTTGTGAAGTGTTTAACAAAATTATAATTGATAGCAAAATTTTAATAAATAAAAAAAAAAATTTCCAGTTAAATACACCAGTACTTATATCGATTATATAAGCTGGTGGCTCAATTTTTAAAAAAAATTCATAACCAAATAAGTCATGTCTTGAACATTTTAAGGTGAATCTCATCAACGTTGATTAAATAAACATTTTCGGTTACAATTCACTTGCTCATACAAATGATTTAAAATAGATTAATAATTGGCATTGAATATATTTACTTTCTCATTGGATTCAAATCATAAAACCCCTGACTGTGTAACCGCTACAAGATACCAGAAACACATAAAAAATATTAAACAATTTCAATTTTCAAACCATTCTTTTATAAACATGAAAGAAAAAAAAAGGTCAACCATAGGATTAATAACAGGGTGGCCACTCAAATCAGATTTCAAATTTCCCTGATTTTTCCAGGTTTTCCAGATAAAAATCTTAAAATTTCCAGGTTTTTGTTTCGTTTTTCCTATAAAGTGTAGGATGTGTACAAGAAAAGTGTCATTATTATAAAATATTTTATTCAAAATGCTACTTTTTTTAACATATCATCTTGAAAAAAAAATTTTTTTTTGACAATTTGGCAAGATATTTTATTTATTTTTCAAATGTTTTCAAAATTTTGAATCAAAAATCATGTATTGACCAACAAAAGAGTAAAATGAAATATTAATATATAGTTGGTTCCTACAAAAAATTTTTTTAAATATATGTTATAAAAGGTTAAAATGAAATTGAAAAAATTAGCATTAATGCAACAATTGTAACAATTTATCGACAAACATTGCTGTTAGCGATTGTAAAAAAAAATGAGCGATTGGTTGGTTTGCTGAGAAAAAATAATTCACAGATTTCTTTGAATGGAAGTAGAAAAGCTTTTAGAAAAAGAGTGCAATATAAAATCTATTATTATTAAATTATAACCAACGATTTTTGAAGAATTTTATAAAGTTAAAAATACAAAAACATTTTGTCAAAATAGAAAAAAAAATTACCGCCAAAGTATCGGAACAAACTTGAGCTATAAATGGACTCAGCTCAAGGACAGAATTTAAAAACAGAAACTAATATCCTAATCTCTTTTTCCATCTCCACCAGAATCTTTCCTAAATTGCACAGTCCCATAGCAGTCAAAGGTTTCTGCATTTGTTTAGCAACCGTGGGAGAATTTTATGTGGTATTCTAGTTTGACAAAGCTGTAAAAAAATTCCCTGATAATTCCAGGTTTTCAAGGTTTTCCAGGGGGGTGGCCACCCTGAATAATGGTACTATGAGTCCAATCATTGCTATTGATTTCCAATTAAAACTAAATCTTACAAATTGGTCATATTTACCTGTTGCTAGGTATCTCAGGGTAATTGCTAACCTTTCCCCAGCTGGTATAGCTTCACGCATGCATGTATTTGTTTTGCTTATCATTGGTTCGACTTTCTTCAGCAAATACTGAAAGCTATCGGTATCCATTCGTAAATACCTCCTGTAGCTTTCCTGGTCCTGAAATAAAAGTAAAATAATTTATAATAAAAACCAATCAGCAAAAGAACCCATCTTCTAAATTAAATTTTTCCTACCACAATCTAGCAGGTACCAAAAAAAAATTTAATACAAATAATATTTTGCTGAAAACATTTGGTAAAAAGTAAACATTTATAAATTTAAACTAATAATTTCACAAATATATGAATAACAAGATATATGAACAGGAAATTAAAGTAATTCTCGAAACCACTTTCTTCCCTTTTAGTTATTGCAAAGACATATACTTTATTTATATAACAATAGAGTATCTATAACTCCCTACAACAGCGGCAGTGCTCAATGTTTTTGACTCTTGTGACCTAAACAACTAATAAGATTTAAGCAAATATCCTACAAAACATTGTCCAAATTCAATAATTAATACACATAATTTTGTTACTAATAATTCCACCCCCTCCCCAAAAAAAATCAATATGGTTACTATGCTACTCCCATCACCATCATCAGCCTGTTAGCAACGGGAAGCCACTTTTTAGTTTTAAAAATATACAAAATACAGATACAAAAAAATTTAAAACATAACTATGCTAATAAATATTTCCTTTTCTATTTTATTGAACTTCTGAAACATTTCAATATCCATATAAATAATTTGTTTTGTCGGAAAATCAACAGTTAATAATTTTCTTATTATGATTTAAAAACGAAGACAACATTACAATACTTAAAAATTTTATCGCGAAATTTGTTTACTGTGATAAAATATATTAAAGCAAAATACATGTAAAAAATCATTATTAATTTGGAATAGTACAGAGTTATTATTGATCGTTCAATATACAGAACGGTACAAATAAAATTCATGAATAATTATAACTAAATTCAAACAAAAGCTCATTAAAATTATTTTCAATTCAAGTATAAAAAATGTTTAATTCAGATTTCAAAATGAACATTTTGTATTCCGTTTACTATACAACACTTAACTAAGTGAATTTCCTAATCAATAACACGTAGTTATTATAAAATTGAGAAACAGAAAGATTTTTAATAATTTAAAAAAGCAAGTGCTATGATTTAAATAAAAAACAAAAATATTCTTACTTCAAGAGCCAGTTCTCTCAGCAGATTTTCATAACAACCCAGCCGTTTTCTTCTTAGAAGCCATTTTCTTGCCCAACATTTCTTTCTCTTCTCTTTTTCTTTAATTATCGATCCATAAATTACTAAGGCTGGAATTGATAAATATGCGAGATCCATTGTAAAATAATACACAGACAACAATCGCCAGGTAAAGAATACTGATTTTCACCTATGAAGAATCGTAGATCGACTGTAGGGGCGCTAAATAGCCGGGATAGAAGGAAGGTATCGGCGCGGTTACGATAAACATTTTCATGAACTTTGGCAACCCTAGAACAACTTTTTCCGACTGAATGTTGGATGAAAAGTTTATCTCGCTGTTGCGTTGTGTGTTGAGTTGGGTGAATTTCTGCACGTGTGATATGGCTTTAATACTATTTATGTTTGCTTGTTTTTTGAAGAAAAAAACTCTTAGTGTAACTTATTAATGTTGCTACTTGTCCCTTTTGCTGACTTTTTTTTTCTCTTTCTCAAAACTGCAATTTCCAAACACAGGTTACATACTTTTTTTAAAAACTATTTCTCCTATGAACTTGAATTTTGATGCACACAAATACTTTTCATTTTTATTAATTTAAGAGATGCTTTTTTGCCCAAATGGTTATAGGAAATAACATCATTAATAAAATGGCGTTGCGACCGTTTCTGACAGTTCCTTTAGTGACCCTTTATAATTACAATTTTCTGGCAATTTATAAAATTTATTAAACAGCAATAAAAATTATAGAAAATTGGTAACTTAAATTTGATCTCCAAAAAGTTTCGTTTGCTTGACCGCTAAAAAATGCCAACAGTTTTTCGCTGATTTTTGACAACAAAAGAAAACTAAATGTTTGAATTTAATATCGAAATCAGAAAATTGACATCCAATAAATGTTTCGTAATTTCTCCACAAAAAAAGGCATAATAATCTTCAAAATAAATTATAGTTAGTTTTCGACGAAAAAGAACAGACATTTAAATTTCGCCTTCAAATTTAAGCCAAGTTTACGACATTGTTAATCCAAATAAAATATTCATTTGTTAAAAACAGTTTTGGATTAAATAAATTTTTAACTATATTTTGGCTTACAAAATAATTCATTTTTACTTTCAAACAGCTCGTTGCTGGAAATTATTAGTACATATTAAACTGCCAAAATTTTTTTATTCTACCCGCAAAATAATATGGCGCAACAAGAGAGAACTATAAAACTTTTTGTCCTTGAAATAACAGTTTGAATTTTGTCTTCAACTGTTAGCCTATAGTAGTAAACCTTTATCCCACCAGAAATGGTGTCTTCAAACTGTTGGTCCATAGTTAGCATTTGTTAGCAGTGTAGCATTTGTCTGTGTATTCTAAAAAAACTCCAAGCCAGGTGGATTTTATTAAGGAAACAGTCTTTTATTTAAATAGCTTTTATTGACTTTTTTTAATTTTTTAACTTACTGCAGAGAAGATTGTGCTCCGGAAAAAAATCCGGATTTCCAGATTTTTCTCAAACCGCGATCCCGAAATCCAAGGTCCAAAAGTTTAGAGAAATCAATCACATATATGTATAAAAATTCTTGTATACAATTTTATTTAGAAATATTAGAATTGGAATTTATACTTGGCATCTCTTTCATTTGTAAATATTTTTTCTGGTAGAATAATAAATGTGATTAGTGATAAAAATAAACCTATTCATAATTATTAATTTAAATTATGCTGCATATTATTTATTTAGAATTTCATGTTCTGAAAATATCAGTGATTTAAATTTATAAAACCAATATTTTTTTTTAAAAGCAGCATTAATGATTTTACTCAAGAAATTTTCAGGATTTTTGAGTTGGGCTCACAACTTTTTTGTCCATTGTGTATAGACATATTGCCTATTGTATTCAAATTGAATTTATTGATTATTTATAGTTTTCAATTAATAGTAATTTTTATGATGTAATAATGCATCAGACGTCTACTGCTGCTGCTCACAATAATTCCTGTTAAAATGATACAACAGACGTGACAGAAACAATCAGTATCTTATCTACTACAAGTTGTTTGATACAATGATTTAAAAGATATTTTCATGTCTTCAAATTGCAGAAGTTCAAATTTTATTTTTTTGAAGTAAAACTTCGTTTTTAGAAATAAGTGAATAATTTAAATTTTTATGAATTTATATACATCAAGTACAGTGTGCAAAAAAAATCAAACCACTGTGCATAACTTTTTGTCCAATGATCGGATTTTCTCGTTCTAGGACTCAAACTAAATGTTTCCGAGAGGAGACTTCAAACGTAGTAATTTGTGTGGACGATATTTTAAGTTACGAAATCATAAACAAAAACGTTCTTTCTCTGAATAAACATAACTTTTTTTTAACAGATTTTAATTTCTGACCCTCAAAATATAGGGGGGTGCCGCAATCTTTCCCAATATCAAAATAGATTATTAATAAGATTGCACTTCTTAAAATTTTTACTGTGCGAATAAACTTTAATAATACGGATATTTTTTAATTTTTTCTGAAAGAAATTTCTTCCTAGTTAAAGTTATTTACTTTTTTTAATGGTACTTATTACACAAATAGTTAAAATGTTAGTAATGTATAGTAATCCTTTTTTTGTTGTTGCAATTCATCCCATTTACTTTAAAATCAGCCTAATCATTCTAAATATCAAATCATTAAATCATCAATCAAAATCAACAATTAAAATCAGCTAAATCATTCTAAATATATTACAGTCATGTTTTAATTCGTACTAGTTGTGCTTTACATTGCTCCTGCTTAAGCAAGTATTTTTCATAAATTGTGCTGAATCTTTTTATCAGGAGTTTTCTATAAAAATCTTGGATTTGTTAAAAGTACTAATTAAAATACATTTGGTTGTAAAATTTGAGAAATTGATCATTATAATTTCAAGTAGTTTAAAATTATTGTTCTTAACACTTCTAAAGTTAACATCTGTTTCTCCAATAAACTATCCGATTTTCAAATTATCATATCAAATCATACCATGTAATGTACAGTTCGCCAAAAAAAAGGAAAAAAAAGGTATGACTCTGAATAATTTTCGTTCTAATGATCGGATTTTCACCTAAATGTCTTTTCCTCATCTTTCCTGCCGCCCTTAACATAACAAGTTTAGTTTCCAATCTAATAATTTTAATTATTTCTGTTTCAGGCTATTAAATGTTATGTCCAAATAGATTTAAATTCTGGGGTTAATTGTCACGTTTCGATTGAGCATAAATGAAACATTAACATTCTTGTCTTTTTACAATGAAATAAAAGAGCAATTTCTATTTATGATTTCTAAAAAAAGTATATTAAAACTATTTGCTGAATTACAGCTATAAAATAGTTTGTTATCTAAACATCTCTTGATATATCTTATTTTAGTATTAACCCTTTGCTGTCGTATGTCTACTCTCAGCCACCAACACTTTTTTATCGTTCCAGACGTATGTCTGCTCTCAGCCACCCCAGCAAAGATGTTAGCCACAGCTTAATGGCCAACTACATATAATACGACACTGTGAAGATGTAAAGAGTAAAGATTGTTCTGAATGTCTAAACAGAAAAATTAAAGGCCAAGCTTATTATTTTTGCGACACATGTTCTCGAAAACCAGGGCTTCATATTGGAGACTGCTTTGAAAGATATCACACGATGGAGAACTATAAAATATAATTTATACTCAAAATTAAAACATATTATTGAGTCACATATATCTAAAGTTTACAAAAAGAATTAATAAATTTTATTTTTCCTTCATAATCTTGTATATTATGTATTACTGTTTGTTCAACGGGAAGTAATTCCGACCAGCATGACACCCATGTATAAACTTAATACGACAGTAAAGGGCTAAGAAAATTAATAAAAAAATAAAGTTAGAAAAACAACAATTTTTTATAATTATATTTTAAAAATGAAGCATGGTTTTGGAATCTTTTTACAATTTTCTATTTTTAGTGTTTGCTTTTTCTCAAAGTAAGGCATATCGAGCATTTTCCGGACAAATATAAAAATGTTTTTTTTTTTTTTAAAGGAGAGTTTTTAACTTTAAGCAAGTTTTATCAACATTAACCTTTTTAAGAGGATACTTTCTTAAAGTTTGTGGGCAAGAATAAGTTTGGACATCAAAGTAAAATTGTACGTACATAATGTTCATTCATTTAAAAAACAAAGCAATCTGTTACATATGCATTTACTTTTCATTTCTCAAAAAAACAATAATTTATTTTCATTTTTTGAAAAATTATTAGGAAGATCAGAGAGTAATGTCGTTTTGGTGCATTAAATATTCGTTAGTCTTAAGACTAACGAATGGAATTTAAAAACCAATTTATTTTTTTTCTTCATCCATTTCGATTCATTTTCGTTCCGGCATTGAAATTGTTGTTGCTAACGAGGGTGAATACATCATTGATTCAAAACAAAATCTTGATAACAAATATCAAATGCACCGAAACGACATTACCTTCTGATGTCCCTAATAGTATGCTCAGTAAATAGTCAGTAGTAAATAGTCAGTGTTTAGTATAGAATTTTTGATCAGCAGAATATTTTTAATTTCTTAACAAGATTTAATTCTTAGATAACTGACAATAAGTTTTCTTTTAATAAAAACTTGACAATAATTTAAAAAATAATTTTATTTTAAAGAAAACCTAAATTGAAAAAAAAATACAAAAATTATTAGTTTAATAAGAAAATAATATACGTGGTAGCGTAAAGAAAAAGATTTTGAGAAATGTTAAAGTTCAATTAAATAATTGATAAATAGTTCTGCAAAACACGCGCGGACAGGTAATTAAAAAAAATGTAAGATTAAGGCAATATATAAGATGTTGAGAAGTTTTACGATGCTTAAATATGTTGACTACGTATTCGTATTAATAATTCTAAAATATATACTGAAGAAATTGATAAATATATTATTCCAAATCAATGCATACGTATATATATTATTGAAATTGTATCAGTTATTGAAAAAAACAACTAAAAAACTAAAATTAAAAAGCTGATGAATAATCACATTCTATAAGAAACATGCTCTTATAAAACTCAGCATTCCTTAATATACTATTCTTATTTAATAAAATGTTTTATTCAAATCTCTTTATTAAATTACGAATAAGTTTTTAGACGATTAAAAATGAAACATCGTATTTTATAATTTAAAAAAAAAGGATTAGCAATCGGTTATTAACGAAAAAAATATGAAGTTTTACTCTACGCGCGTAAGTTAAATTTCTCGTAAATTATCTACTTTTAAATATTAATCATCCCTATTTAAATATTTCTTCATCTTCGACAAATTATTTTTTTAAAAACAATTTTAATTTTTCTCCGCTTCTTCTAAAAACGGTTGAAACTTCCGATTTTTTAGAGAAATACGAAGCTTAAAATGTTATAAAAATTATACCTCATAATTCAAATTTTTTTATCCTCAATTAAATAATAAAAAATAATAAGTAATTGTTAAAAATTATTTTTTTATGAAACTATCTTTGAGTAACTCATGAAACTATCTTTGAGTATCTTTTATGAGTGGGTGCATTTTTGTTTTTTTGAAATGATTAATTAATTTTTAAAATATGACTAAAAACGCAAAAAGTGAAATTAACATTAGGGAGTCCGAACTTAGGATCGCTCTCCTGACCAAACTATGGGGACCATATTTTTCAGATTGCGGCTACCCCCTGTATTTTGAAGGTTAAGAATCCAAATACGTAAAAAAAATATATATATTAATTCAGAGAAAGTTACGTTTCTGATTTCGTAACTTAATAGTTGTCATTAAATAATTAGCATATTTGAGCTCACCCCCCAAGAACCATTATGATTGACACTTAGTGCGAGAAAATATGATCGTTAGAAGGAAAGTTATTGAGGGTGATATATTTTTTTGAGCACTGTATCATTTAATTAAAACTATCAAGCTTCTTTTACGTCATCTGGTTTTTTGAAAAATATTTTGTTTTCGTAAAAGGGTGTGTTTTATTTATTTTAGTCGATCTTATTTTAGTGGTTTGAACAAAAAAAACGCACCAGCTTTGTATTATCTTGGCTTAAATCCGGCAACCCTGTTCGTCAGCTCACTAGCTAAAATGTAGTCATGGCAGAAATTGGTTTTACAAATTTTCTATAAACCTACCGTTTAAAAAAGCAGTAACAGGTGTTAACTAATGTTTTATTTGGAATTTTAGAAAGATAAGTAGAACCCAGACTCCCTCCAAGGGGTGTATACGGAGGATTAAAAATTAAAATATTACATTAAATATTTGTTGATTACAGCATAAATTGTAAGATGAAGTAAATGTTAGAATTTTCGAAAACAGAATATTGAATTTTCACTCAAAATCAGGGTTGGCAGGTTTTTGACATGTGACAGTTTTGGACGGTTTAAACAATGGTTTAAACCGTCACGTCAAAAACCTCACTGTCAAAAATGTCGAAAATGTCAAAAACCTATATTCATATGTGAAATTTAATTAATACATAAAATTTATATATTTTTTATAAAGGATAGCGTTTCTAAATATGTTCTAGAAAAAATAAATTTAAAATTTTGAAGAAAACACTTATATTTTGAATAGTAACCAAAATCTTGTACTTTTGAAAGCTCACATCTTTTGTAATATTATGTATTCATTTTCATGTGTTATTGAAAATCTGCAGTGATATTATTAAGAAATTTACTTATAACCAAATTTAGTGTATAGTATAGATTATACTAAAAATTTGACATTTTTAAAGATAAACATTACCAGTTTTGTACATTAGACATCTTTTAAAGAAAAATCTTTTTAATATTCTTTTAAATCTTCTTAATAATCTTTTTAACAAAAGACAATACAAATTTAAGTGCTTTCTGTTAAATACACAGAGTAGTTAGTGTCGATTTACAGTATATTCAGCCTATTCATTTACTATGCTGGAAATTTAGTTTATCCAAATACTTGTGAATTTCATTTTACTGAATACTATATAGTTTTGTTGAATATCTAAATATTCAGCTGTTGAATAATTACTTCTTGCTTTCAAGATATGCATTATTTGTATTCTTAATACAAGTGGGGGAAAAATTAAGAGGTAAAAATTGTTTTAAAATAATAAGTGTAATAATTATAAATAAATATAATAAACAATATGAAATATATTTATCATTATTCCCAAATATAACTACTTTTAAATTCAAATTAACATACTGGATAATAAAGATATTCGGTATAACATTAAAAAATTTTTTCATACACTTGTATCAAGTTTGTATTTATACAACATAACTTGTAAGTTCCTTATAAATATTAGTTATATGTTCCTTATATGTCAAAAATGCATAGTAATAAACTTTTAATTTTCTTAAGTATCAAAAAAAAATTTTTTTTTTCAAAATATAAATATTTAAAGAAATTTTGCAAAATTTTTCTGCACATGCATTTGAATATCAATTTCTGAGATTTTATATCTGTTATTTTACCTTAATTTTAATTAAAAAATATTTTAAAACCTGCTGATTACCTATAGTATAATTAATTTTCAATATAATGCATGGCAACTGTTGGTAGTTTTGAAGTTTATATATTTTCTTGGCAAACTTCAGTTTTTGACATTTTTGACGAGTTTTTGATGGTTTAACCCACTGACGGTTTTGATATTTTAATTTTGACCTCTTCCAAATGGTTGCAATATCTAGAAACTGCGGTTCCTGAAATAGCCACTTGCCTGTTCTAAAACCCCTTGCCAAACGGTAAGAGATAATTCCTCCCCCCTTACAATGGGAAACGGTGGTTTGAAGGGCCATTTTTCTCCTATTATTTACTTGACAGGTGGGGTGGTTTACTTCTTAAGGTGTTGTAATTATAGACTGTCCGCACTATTCACTTTGCTGAGGTCATTTTGAACATGAAATAAATACTTTTGCAGCCTGTTTGAAAATATTTCATATGATCTGTGAGTGAGCATGGAATCTCTTGCGGAAAAAAAAAGAAAAAGAAAAAAGTAAAATCTAGCGTTGCGTTTTAAAATTTGTTTTTATCAATATTTTTCTCTTTATCATATCATTGTCCTTTTTATTACAGTATTTTTTGTCGATAACGTAGAATATTTTATATAGAATACATCAAGATGTATCTAAAAATAATCCGGCATATTATGTAGAAGTGCAAGTGTTTAATTAATTTGGAGTAATCAACTTTCCCATTAATAGTATAAAGACAGAAATATTCTTTGAAGTTGTGCGAAATATTTCAAACAAACCTTTTTTAATAATTCATTTGCATTAAATCGGTTATTTAAAAAATGGCATGGGTATTTTTTTTCTAACTTTTTTTTTTTTTTTAGAATGAAATAATAAGTATTTATTCTAGAGATAAAGTAAGTATGGTAATAAAATTTCAGTTTTTATTTTTTCAACAATGCAAAGGTTTATTTAGAAGTTATAAAAATTGTAGTAAAACGAAAATAAAATATCTATTTTAATTATTAAGTCCATTCAACTAAAATTCATTTAATAAAAGTTTAAAATAATGATATCAATTCACGGCTCTCGTTTTTTCTACATTAAATAAATGTTATGACAGATGAATAAAGAGTATAGTTGTTATGCAATTCATTTCCTTTCTGTACAAATCTAAATTTATACCTAAAAACATAGCAAAGCCAATGCTAACTCGATTTAGTAAAATATGTGACTTATGCTCACTTTGAAATTATCTATTTAATTTCTAGATATGATGAAAGTTCGTATGAACACTTAGTAGCAAAATAAAAATTACTAAATATTTAGTTTTTGTTTCTTCAGCTGTTTAGACTTTAACTCTTTTAATTATTAACTTTACATATTTCATGAAACTATATCTCGTTCATTATAACTATTCAATAATACTTTTATATTTACTCCAGCACATTAATTTGTGTAATTTAAGTCCACTTTACCTTAATTGAGTTATTTTATTAGAGTTTGTTACAATCATCAGAAGTTGATGGTATATTTTTATAAATTTACTATCAACACATAATTAGTAGAGACTTTACTTTTAACATTTAGCTCCCTTATTTTCTCTTATATTTTTGTAAATCAGGGAGGGACATCAGATTGACTATATATTATAAATCCCAAAGCTTAGGGAGCAATTAGAGTTGAAAGTTAAATAAGCTTAATTTACATTTCTTAACACATCCCTTTATTTTCTTATAAAAAATAATGCGCAATAATTTATTTGAGATTTTTGTAAAACTTTTTTACTATTACTTGTCCTGAATACTCTATACTAAGAAACCTATTCCAGAACGTTTCTCTATCGTTTTCTACACATTGTTAAAGTTTCCCAGGGTTTCAAAAATTGTACGTTACTGTGATATATAGTTATGAATGAGTAGTTTTTCCATTCATTCAATTTCTAATGTTAGCTGCATGATATCTTCATTTTATTCATTCTAGTCAAGTTCAAAAACTTATTCATAAAAATCCTCGTTATCAGAGTAAATGGTACTGAAATTACAGTGCGCCGAAATGTCTGTATGTAGTAAGATGACAGTACTAAATCTTCCTTCTACTCACTGATACATGTTACTAGTAAACACCTTTCTATTCCTTATCTCGCTCCATACATAAGGTGACAAAAATGATTAAGTACTGCAACTGTACACTCATACAACAGTGCAAATAATACAATACAAATTCACTGTCAAAACATCAAAGGATATTTTTTCCTTCCATATTTTAATTCTCTTGTCTCCCGAAATTCCTTCTCATCGTTTTGCCATAAAATATATCAAATTTGCAATATATGTCAGTAAAAAAAAAATAGTAAAAGGTGAGTACAGAAACAGATTATATAAAATGACAAAACAATTTATAGAAGTTGAAAATACTTAAAGTAATAATATACTTAATGGGATATCTTCAGTCAACGATGTTAAGATAAGATGTGATTATACTACCTTTTGCTTCATTTTATTCATTAATTTTTTTTAATTTGATTCTTAGTTTCATAGTTTGTATCTTACTTTTATTTTTTATGTTTTGATTGTATCTCTGAAATTTAAGTAACTGAGATTTTAATAATTAAATTTTTTGAAATTTTTAAATTCATTTATAAAATTTTTTTACGTTGGGTAAATTTGTGTAAGTTTAATAACATTCATTTTCAATGATTAAAGCCATAAAAAATACCTGTTTTTGAATTGTACTCACTGTATCCATAATTATACATTCTCTTAAAATAGTAGCTGGAAATGAAAAAAATCTTACATTTGGCTGAAATAAGTTGAAAATGTCCCTAAGAAAAAAAAAATCGAAAATATTATCGCCTTTATTTATCGGAAACTATTTTAATGCTTTCGTTTCATTTTCAGATTTCGTCATTCATTACATAATTTAAGAAATTGTAAAAAAAATCATACTCTAAAATTCGTATATTATTCTATTATTATTAAATTAATTGAGCAATGATGGCTCAGTGGTTTAGGGAACTGAGCTATCATTATGAAGTACTAAGCTTCGCTTTTCGGCTAGCAGCCATCCCAGCTTCAGTTCGATGGGTACTAGCTTGTCAGGGAAGTAAAGGTTGCCTGTGCGTAAGGTAGATCATCCCGTCACAATTATGTCATTGTATGTGGAGCCTTAACTTCAATGAACCTCTGGATCACAGCAGACTGCTGCTGAATACTTGATTTAATTAATTATTATTATTAATAAATAAGTGTTAAAATTAATAAGTATTATAAATATTAAGAGCATATTTTGGGTAAACGAATTCTAAAAATAAGATCTTGTTAGTTTTAAATAATTTATAAAATTATAACAAATTTGTGTACATTACAATTCTTAAAATGTCACATTATTTTTTTTTATTATATATTAAAAATTATAAGCGATTATTTAAAAAAAAAATTTTTTTCTAATGTTATTTCAAGAGTTTGCACAAAAAGTTATAGAACTGCTTATTTCATTTCAAGGGTATGATAAATAAATTTAAACATCAAAAATAACATAACTGAAGGGGGGGGGGGTATCTTCAAGAGCAAAATGCGAAAAAACAAATTACGATACATTTCACCTAATATTAGATATGCAGAAACTTTTTGAAACTTCAACGTCACAATATTATTATACTGGTTATTATATAAAATTCCAAGGCAAATATTTATTAACTTTTTCAAAGGCCGTGATAAGTATACTTAACACCACTTTTTAAAGTCCATGGCGAGCTTTTTTTACCACTCTCAATTTAGGTTTCCATTCGTTAACAACTTCAGCTTTCTTGAAGCGCGTTTGAATAAAATTGGAAAACATTTATTAGTTTAAAAAAGCGTATAAAAGTTATAAAATACATATTTCTTTTTAAAGTTAGTAGCATTTATAAAATTTATTTTATAAATAACGAAAAATGAAAGTCAATGAATTCCTAATAGGTCGTGGTAAATATATTTACCTAACCTAAATGAGTTTTTTTTCCTTATATCAATTACTATTTTTTTGTCAATTTCAATTCTAAGAATACTTTAACTTACCTTTACTACAAAAATGGCCCATTAAAGGATTAAAGTAGCAAATTTCCAATGTGTTTGTATAAACTTAATTAGAGCAAATTAAGAGAAATACAAAATCATTTATTTACATCGATTTAAGAAAGAATAAAACATTTATTATTCGACAGTTTATTCGACATCGTATTATTCATCTTATTATTCGATATTATAATACTTTTAAGGTGGTACATTCCCAAGAAAAGTATGAATACCTTTCAAAGGAAATAAAATTTTATTACAAAAATTTTAGAAAATTATTTAAAATATTAATTAATTTATTACATTTCATGTGAAACCTGTGCATATATATAATTTAAATATATACACAAATTTCTGACAAAAAAAGAAAAACCTGAAAGCCCAGCTGTCAGATAATTGACATTTAATAATAATATACTCCCTTTTCTACGTTTAAATACCTTTGCACTACTTATTGATACTGATGAGTTTATGATTTTGATTAAACACTTTTCAGAGATTTCAGGGTGCTATGCTATCAGTTTACAACGTTTACATACCGATCATTCCTACTTAAATCAGCACCAAATTAGTTTCCAAATTCTTTTTCGAAGCTAATTTTGAAAAAAAAGTTGGTGCTAGACAAAATTGCTCTCACTCTGTCAAACAAATCCCATTTTTGTTACGATTCTTCCATAGGTAATCGCATAAAATGATATTTTAGTAAATGAATCATGAATTCAGTATTAGTATAATTTTACAGTTGTTGTTCTATTAAACTGCATCGAAAGTTATTTATAACTCAACTTTCTGGAAATGTGGCAACTGATTTGGGAGGGAGAGAATATAAAAAAATTTACATACGATCATATGAAAAAAAAAAGCATTTCGAAGTTAAGTGAGATGATGCTAACCAACCAGCAATTACATCCTTAACTAAATCTACTATTGAATCATTAATTCAATAATTAATGCCTTCCTCTAAAACTTGATAATACTTTGAAAGAATAAAAATTGAAACTGAATATTAAATATTAGTTTTTTAATCACTAACAAAAAAATCACAATTTAATATTAAAAAATGCTCCTTCAACCAGCAAAAAAAAAAAAAAAAAAAAAAAAAAAAAAAAAAAAAAAAAACAATAACGGGAAAAGCTACTATTATTTACTCGCTAAATACTCTATAAAAAAAAAGAAATCTAACTAAATGGAAAACTATTTAAAGATTTGAAGACAATACTATATGTAAATCATTTATAAGCATTATTTTCAAATATATCATTTTCTTATTTTTCATACATTTAGGTGAATCACTTTTACCGAGATTTATTGCACTATATTTTCAAAATTAAAATCAATCACCTGCACTGAGTCAATTTTAACCTCTTACTTTTTTTAAAATCAATTTTAATCTTTGCGAATTAACATTAGATGAAAATTAGTTCTATTTTGTCATGTAATTCTCTTCCCATACCGATTTCTTTATTTTTTTTCTTTCCTTTTTATACTAAAAAAAAATGTTTCAGTTAAATATATTCGAAAATCCTTTCGCATTTTCTTCGAAAGCAAACTCTATTGTGTATTGAGTATTTCTCATTTCTACCCTTCAGGTGATGGAGTGGACATCAATTAACCATAGCTGAGAAGGGAGTGAATTTCACGCCCATTTCCGCAAGTAAGGGGGAAAGCATTAGCGACTTTTCACGTGCATGGCCGTTTCGCCGGACAAAAATCAAGAGGCTTTTTTTACGTGCAGGACCATCTATAGGGGAAAAATGAAGGGAGGTTTTCTACGTTCACGACCATTTGCGAGCGTAAAAAAAAGTACGACTTTCTACGTGCAGAACCGTCGGTGGGTTAAACCAGTATTATTCCCTTGTCATGTCAAAAACCACTTTTTGACGTCAAAAACCCAACCTTGCTCAAAATGTTAACTTTTTGTAGAAATTTCGTTACTCTACTTTAATCCTTCAAAAAATTTCGTCCGGAAATCCAATAAAAAGATAATACAAAGATGTGTTTGGAAAATAAATTGAACTTATATTAACCCAACTCGAAATGATAAACCATTAAAATTGATAATCCATTGCTTGTTAGCTCACTCCTCTAATAGTTCATTTACCATGAAACAGAAGCTTATGAAAAGAATGCCCTTAACGTTTTTTTCTGGCCAACCTGTCAAACACTGACAAGTATTTATCGGATTTTAAACCACAAATTTTAATTTTTACATCGAATTTTAAGCCCATTGCAGGAAACAGATTACGTTAATCTAGGGATAGATGCAAAAAATTTTGGATTCGCCTTTTCATTTTAACCACTAAAGTCATTTGCAATAAAATGAGTTTTGCAATAAAAAATGAATCAAGTTCATTACCAAAGTTCAAGAAATTATAATGTGCAGTAGGAATTTAAAAAAAATTTATCTATATTTGAAAAAGACAAATTTCTATTTTATTACTAAATTTTTGAACTATGATGGAAATAAGAATATTATAAAATGAGTATAGAAATCATTTACAAGCAAGAAAATGAGCTTCACAGACATATTTCAGAGCCAATTTTTTTTTTACATTTTCGCTGTAATTTTACATACACAAATTATAACATTGAAAAATTTACAGCGATGACACTTAGTTTAATTAAATTTTAGCCAGTTAATTAAATTTGATAAATTTTCGTCAGTTATTCGATTGCTAGTTGTAAATTTGAAATTGGTTAATTGTTTTTAAGATGTTCATCAGAAGGCAATGAACGGTACTTGTTTTTAAACAATATTTATTACAGAATAAAAATAGGTAGGTAACACATAAACTGAAATATCATAGAATAAATATGTAATAAACGTTAGAATGATTTTTTAACGTTGTATAGTGCTGTCCATCACAATGTTGCTAACAGAATCACAGGTCACTCAGAATGCCTATCATTTGTGGCGTGAGTTTGCCCACCTCTGCATTAATCCTTAAAAAAGTTTCATTTGTCTGATAATTTTATGGCAAAAACAAGTTTTAGCCTGACATAAAAATCAAAGTGAACATCGTGTTAAAAAATTAGCCCATTGTAAGAAGTTAATAACCCTACATTTGACCACCAAAAATTTTCTTTCCTATAAAAATTCAATAAAAAGTTATTTAAAAACTGTCGCTAGATAATTTTTGATCATTAAACGAGAAAAGTGAATTTTTCTATCGAATTTAAGCCAATTAGTAAAACTTTATCCCATGAAAAAGTTTCGTATGCTAAACAGCAGAAAAAAATATAAATAAAAAAATATAGCTAAGGCAAATTTTAATACGTTTTTGACAGCGAACTTCAAAAGAATGAATTTTACCACAAAATTTAAATCTATAATTAGCCAAACAAATATTTTGTTCTAAAATAAGAATTACGGCCAAAATAGCGTTTTGTTAAGTTTTAAAAATTCTGAGATTTTTTGGAAGCAAAATTTAAACTTTTACAACGCAGAATTAGTGTGTATGAGGATATCGTGAGCTTATAACAACAGCTTATCAAGCTTTTCATTAGCCAATTTCCTTAATTTTTTTACCACGATAAGAAAGATTCCCTATGTCTCAGTGGATAAAGTACTGAACTGTCTTTGGCAAAAACTTGGGTTCGATGACAGGGCTGATTCTTAAAGCTCATAACAGCTTCAGAGCGATTTCCATGAGATCACCGGGGAAAAAGGCGACCGGTGTGGAATGCTGACTACATTGCCACCATCATGTCATTGGTCCACGAAATAATTAACCTCCCCCCCCCCAGCGTATAACAGTTTAGGCTACAGCAGAAATGCCTGCTTTTGACCTGCTTACATGTATTTCGAAGCCATAACAACTTTCATAGCTGATTGAGCTTATTTTTGGACTGAATTTACGAATTTTCTTTGGAATTGTTAGCAGGTGTGAAATTAATCTTATCCGCCAAATATTTTCGTCAGCCCACCCATTAAAAAAAAGTTTCAACAACAAGTTTTAACTGATTTTTGTTCAGGAAAGCAGAGTTTTGATATTTGTCTCAATACGTTTACCGATTCATAACTGGCATCGAACAGCTAATCCATTTTTGAGTTTATGATTCTCAAAGTCCAACTCCATACCCTTGTAATTTTGAAACCATCTCAGAAGGCAGGGAAAGTCCTGGATCAAGTATTGGGATAAAACTAGCCTTTGTGAAGTATTTTCTTGAAGAAGCTAATCAGAAGCGGAAAACAAGGAAAAGAAAAACGCAAAGCATGGAGATAAAGCCTCTCACGCTAAGTCCGACGGCAAGGGAGCTCGAACTCATGATCCATCTGCCTTCGAGGATATTTTTAGTCTGTGAGCGTAGAATTATTTAAGACCAGCCTCCTCTGGGATTTCAACCTTGGGCACCCCTTCAGGACGAGAAGCCATCTGTCTAAATGAATAATCCTACCCATTGAAAGTTTCAAAAAAATGTTTCAAAAATTGTTCCACACACAATTACAAAATCTGCAAACAAACCCATATTTATCGTTAGCTCATGTTCTCCCACAAAATATTTTCGTTAGCTCATCGCTCACACTGAAATTGTGGCCCAAATAAGTTCTACCGAATTTTTGACTTAAATACCACAAGTTTTAATTTTATCTCCAAGTGTCAGACAGTTGTATGAAGTAGTTTATAGACACGTAAAAAAGTATATTATGACTAAAACTAGTTTTTACTTTTTAACAATAGCTAATAGCTTAAATTTTGTCTCCAAACGTATTGTAGAAAAGTTTATCCTCGATAGACTATCTTCTGAAAAGAAAATTATCACTATGTCTACTTTTCCTAATTTTTTGATAGACATTCCCTTTTTTGATAGACATTCCCAGTTAAAAGCTTCTAAACTTTCCATCTGATCGTGATAAACGATATTGGTTTTTCACAAAATTTATTACATGAGATCAATAGGAAACTTAATGCATATTCCTCGATTGAAAAAACGACGAAATATTTTGGAAAACCTTTTACATTTTAATATTGTTCGCTTTTTACTTTGCTTTGGCATGTCATTCGTTGCACGCTTTGATCACCTCTGCGTTAAGTTATTTGAAAGTATTGTTTTCCCAATCTGGAGAAGAAAAAAATTGGCAAAACCATCTCATTTCTGACAATAAAAACCAATTGTTTTTATTGTCAGAATCAATCATGCCCGTTTTAAGACATCGTTAGCCTATATTAAAATATCAGATTTTCGTTAGCTCATCCACCAAACAATATTATGGCCAAAACAAATGTGAGCTAATTTTTGACCTGCAAGTCACAAGTTTGAGCTTGCCCCAAAACCTTGATCCATTCTATGGAATGGTTAGTGAAAAAAAACTTCATTCAAAATAAAAACTGCTGCCGAAACAGCTTTTAGTTAATTATTAAAAAAAATCTGCCACTTTGAAACTTAGTTCGAAATTGCACCACGTAATGTTAACTCGTATGCACTAACTTTTGCACTGCAGTTTCTACTGTGCACTACAGTTTCATACAGTCTGCTGACATTTTTTGACATGTTTTTGCTGCTTACAGATAATTTTTGAACTAAATTTAAAATTTTTTTATTTCGAAGTGATAGTTTATTGGGACTCCGGTAAAAAAGGTTTCTCAGCCGATTAAAAAAGTTATAAGATTTAAAAAAAGAAACTACGACAAAAACTGATCTTCAGCCAAAACAATTCAGAAGTTTTGTCCGAAAACATTAGCCTATTGTAAGAAATCGTGAGCTCATGCTCGATCACCGATACTTTTCGTTAGCTATCGTTGAACAGCCAACCGATTTCGGATATACGCCTACTAATGTTCAATTCCGTAACCTTGTAATTTTGAACCCAATCCAGAAGACAAGGAAACTCCTGGATCAAGTATTGGGAGATTTTTTGATGGAACTAACCCTCATTTGCGTTACATGAAGAGGGGAATCATGTAAACCTCCCACGGTTAGCCGGACTGCAAGGGGATTTTTACCCATGATCCGTCAAACACTGAGGATATTTTACGCCAACATCGACTCAACCAGCCATTACTGGGATTCGAATCCGGTTTACCTCATTGAAAGGCAAGCTCTCTGTACTCTGAGCCACCACGGTTCCGGTAGAAAAATAGTGGCCAAAACAGATTTTTGTAAACACTTGATAAATCTAAGCATTTTTTTAATTTCAAACATTTAAACCTTATACGCCCAACTAAGGAAATCATTTGCCCACTTAAACTGTACAACTAAACAACATTACTGAAAGTTTATCAAAAAACTGGAGGTTTCAATTATGCCACCGTTATTCCGTACTCAAATCATTATTCTAACCCGCTCAAAAAATTCATTCGTCTTAATCATTACGGTTAAGACAAATATTAGCTACTTTTTAAACTGTAAACAAGTTCCAATTTGACCTCCAAACCTTAACCTATAAAAAATCGTTATCCTGCGGGGCACCGACCGAGACTAGGTTACAACCAAAACAAGTAAAATAAACAAAGCTGAATTTTTTCTAGCAAAACAGAAAAAAAAAATCGTTAACCTTTTCACCAAAAAAATATGACCAAGAAAGGTATTATTTTTGACCTAGAAAACACGATTAAAATTTTCCTTTAAACAATAGCCCCTTGTATTTTAATACTTATTCCATCCGCTAAAAAATACAGAAATAGTTTAAAGTTTATTTTTGACCAAGGAACTACGAATTCGAATTTTCCCTGCTAACGTTAAACTTTTATAGGAAATCGTTAAAACACCAAATTTTTTGTTGACCTATCAGACAAAAATCAAAAACTCTAAATCAAAATGATTTGAGAACTTAATCCATCTCTTTTGAGTTACACTCTTTCTTCCTGTTCTTGTGAATATTCGATTTCGTGTGCTTTGAATGCCAATATATTGTATACTGTAATACTTATTATATACTATATATTATTACATATTAAATTTAATTTCTAATTGTTTTTTTAGGCTTATTTTTGCAAGAGAGAAGAGAAAGCCCTAATGGTAACTAAAATGTGACTATTTGCTGCTAAGTTCCATGCGAGGTAACTATGGTTACTATTTTTGCAAAAAAATAACTAAAAAGAAACAATTTTCAGAAAAATAACTTTCAAAAAAGATTAATTTTAAAAAAAAATTTATTACCAAACTAGAAGGTTGTGCCATAATATCTTATTAACAAATTTGTATAAAAAGATCAGATTTTAAAAAATCAATGCCTGGAAAGCAATGGATAAATTTATAAAAAATAAAATGCTCGGAAACAAATTTGAATTTGTATTAAAAGCGCAATATCAGTTTTTGAGCAATATCAAAAAGTGATAATTCAGTTTTTTTATCGAGTGTCGTAATATCATATGTCAGAATCTTGTATTTAAAAAAAACGAAGCAGGACTAAAAAGTGATCAGTAAACAGAGTCGATTTATTAATGAATGCGCAAATTAAAGAGTCAGAATGTGCCTATTTCATAATTCGAATTTCAGGTGTCTTAATCTCATGCAAAAAATATCGCAATGTGAAAAACTTAAAAGGAAATGATCAGAAAACGACTTGGATTCACAACAGAATAGTCGCTAATTAAGCGTGATAGAATGTGATTATTGGAAAATTTAGTCAGGGATTCTCTGCATTCTGGTTTTTCTTTTAACTTGGAATTCAAGTATCGTAATATGTTGAAAATACTGGAGTTTCAAAAAACATGGTCGAAAGAAAAGAGAGATTAAAACAACGTAGGTATACGATCGAAACTTTATTTTCACACATCAATATGTGATCACTCAAATTCGAAATATGCGTTTCGTAATAATATCACATCAAAATATTGGAAATTAAACTAAATCTTGCAGAAATGGCATTTTTTCAGTTGTCAATAAAAATTCTGACAATTTGTTTAAGCACAATTATATTTTAACTTTTACAAATATAATTTAATATCAAAAATATGCACGCGCAGCAAATGTAACTATGGATTAAAAAAGAACTAAAACATAAGCGGATTATTACCCAATATTTTTAAAATTAAAACTAAAGGAAATTTTTTTTTAAAAATAATTATGCTTTTCTAACATCAAAACAATAAAATCTTCGTGATGTTATAAATTCAGTAAAGATTACAGTGTAAATGACTATAACAAGTTTCGACAATTATAAGTAAAATAGCTACAATCAAATTATATATTTTGGTTAGTTTCTTTCCTGTGCAAAAAAAAAAAAAATCGATGCTCTGAATATAATAAAGTTTTACAAACATTATGTAATAACAGATAATAAAAAAATGTGCACATAAATACCTACAAAACCTTTTCAAAATTAAACGGATTTGGATTATAAACTTTTAGTCGTTCAGGGTGCAAAAAAAAAAAATAAATAAACGAATCATTCTGTTAACTTTTGATCTAAAGATTAGATCTTCACATTCTGTGACTCATTCCTAAAGGCCTGTTTACACGGTCCAATTTCTTGTATCCGAGAAATTGGACGGATTTCTCTGTCCAAGAAATTTGATGATTCGTTGACACTATCCAAGTTCTTGAATGTCGCTGATTGGACGGGAGAAACACTTGCGCATGCGCATTGTTCCTATTCAACATTATGAAATCATACTTATATGATTTTAAAATTACTGAATAAATTCATATAAAATCACAATAACACAAATAAACCGCAACAGATCAATTTATCTGGACTAAAATATATGAAAACAGACAACAAAATGTCATAATTTGCTGCCTGCTTGTTGACGTCACAAAACCTAGGACGGTGATTGGTTAAGGGAGAAAAAACTTGGATGGAAAGTAGAACATGCTCTACTATCGTCCAAGAAGTTGGACCAAGTTCTTGGATGTTTGTTTACACGATCCAAGCTCAAAGCAAAACAAGTTTCCATCAATATCAATCAATCTCTGTCCAAGAAATTGGACCGTCTAAACAGGCCTTAAAAGTTCAAGGGGATGATTTCAAATATGCGACTTCAAAAGTGCAGAGGCGATATTTTAAGTTACGAAATCATACACTAAAACGTACTTTCTCTGAATAAACATGGCATTTTTTCGATGGATTCGAATTACTGAACCCCAGAATGTAAAGGTTAATGGCAATCTGATAAATAGCTCGAGAGCTTTTTAAGCGAATTGAAAACTTTTTGCTCTCAGTTATATTGACAAAAATTGTCTGAAATTAACTGTTAGTAAGTATTTATTATTTTATTTAATAATAGTCAGAAAAAATTTGAAGGTATACTTTTTTTAATCGTTTTAAAAGAAGGTAATATGACATGGAAAAAATACAAAATTTGAGCGAAATTGTTCGAATAGTTTCTGAGAAATCAAATTTTTAATAAATGATTTTTTTTTTTAAAGTAGATTTCTCAAGAATCCTAACACCGTATTTGAACTATATGAATTTAAACCAACCTGCATCACAAGTCTTTTCTTAAAGAAATTTTTTTAATTAATTAAATTTAATTAGTTTTAAAAGTTGTTTTGAAGAAAAAGTGCAATATGAATCATTGGAATATTAGGGGAAAAGAGGGCTTTTTATATCTTTATGAAAATACATTATAAGAATTTGCATGATTCATAATTAAACAAGCTCTGATTTTTCTATGCATAAGATGCTTATTACTTTTTTTTATTCTTAAGATAAAGATAATTATTTAATGAAAAAAAAATTACTGTTATTGTCACTTTAATGATACTTTTTTTGAGAAACTTAACTGTTGTAATGGTTGATTACAAACTACATATTATGGTCTTAATATTACATTGTTACCATATTTCTACAATTATTACTTTCAATTATAAGAGTAGAATTTTTTTTTATATAAGCCTGAGCTCCTAACAATTTGCAGTTAGGTCTGTCTTTATTTTTCCAAAAAGTGGTTTGTATTAATTGTTAAATCGCTTCATGGGTTCAAATTAATTATCGAGCGTGGCAGAGGTACCTCCTATTTTTAGTATTTCACAGTTTTGTGGAGACTATTCCCACCATTGGAGGCAAAAATATTCTGTGGAGGGATTTACGCTACAACAACAGGGGATCTATTTGAAATCTATTCAACAGATTCCGAAAATGTTTTTCCAGGAGATTTCACCCCTGATAAAATTCAAGATTTGCTAGCATCTCTTTGCTTGTGGTTGTGGAACATTAAGTAAAATACAAATTTAGTCAGGGATTCTCTGCATTCTGGTTTTTCTTTGAATGCTGTAGAATTTTTTATTTTAAATTCTGCCCTATCTTAAGAATTTTATTTCATATTTTTTTTAAGTAAAAAAAAAAAAAAACTCATTTGCGTTGATCGATTTGGCTCTTTTCTGAAATAGTGCGTATATGGCATTCGCCATACTTGCCACACCCTAGATACGTCACTGGAGATGGACTGAAAAGAAACCGATAAGAAGAAGAAAATCATTTTATACATGAAAATGGAATTAAACACAACACTGTCTCCCATCACAGAAACTGTTCAAATTTGCAGTCGACAAAATTAACGTACTCTGTTCAATGCTTGGCCGTCGCACATTGGTGAAAACACCATAGTGTCAGCAACTTCGAATATCCGAGAAGCAAGGTCTTCAGCAGAATCCATAGGACCATCGTAGTAGATGAAGCTCTTCAGATGACACCAGAAGAAAAAGTCCATACATGACAAATCGGGTGAAGGCCAGTTAATTGGGCAGCCACGACCCATATATCTTGCACCCATCCACAATATAATGGGCTGGTGTCCCGTAGTGTTGGAAGCATGTGATGTGTGCTGGAGCACGGTTTAATAGTTCTGTCAACACCTCTTGCATATACAAGAGAATTTCCCTCCAGTCGTGTTGGTAGGTATGATGATCAGATGACTGTGCATGATTCCGCCAAACATTTAGCTCGAAACGTTGATGGAACAAACGTGGGTGCATTGCGTACGGGTTTTCGGTTGCCCACACGATAGTTGTAGGTATCCGAAATACTCTTCCGTGTGAATGTGCATTCGTCAATGAACAACACGTGTGCACAAATTTTTGTGTTCGCAGTCATCTTTAACACTTGTTCTATCAAAACCACGTGATAAAATTGACGACGTGTGTCTGATAATCCGATGCTTCCATGCTCTAAACTCTCAGCGCATGGTAGTGATGTATTCTTTCATTTCGCATGAATCGGGAAACTGCTTGTGACATCGTATGCGTGCTAGATACAGGCCTTTCGCTGATATGATGCAAAATTTCGTCCGATATAAATTGCATTCTTATACACCTGCCACGTCCGATATCTTGCGTGCAACTTGAAAAAGAATTTGTTGGTTCAGTCGTTGAAATATTCTTGCATCAGGGACTGTCATGTTGGAAAACGCTCTCGGTGCCATCTTTGAGCTTCCCTTGCATTGTCGTATGTAGTTCCATGCTATGCATCTCCACCTTCTCCTCTGACTTGAGTACGTATTCTTCTGAATCCACAGAGCAAATAAAAGCAGTTACTGTGAACAGCAATCGCTGTTAGGTTCTCTCGTTGCTGCTTGCGTTTGGACCATGGATTGTAAGGTGATTTATGGTTGTTTAGGTGCGTTCTATCATTCCCTAACATATGTTCCATGCGTTTTTGGACCTGTACATGATCAGGATTGAAGAGCATGTGGAGGGGAATTTTCTTATATCGAATAAGCGCTTTTCAAACTTATCCAATAATGAACCCAATTAACTCTTTATTATATTTTTTTTAACTTGTGTGTTACTTTTATTATTCAAGGCAACTATTATATGCAGAGAGTGTCACAATTTTATCCAGTGTTTGGAAGATTTATAGCAAACAAAATACTATCAATGCATCTACAAATTTTACTTTCACTTGATAAAGAAACTTTTTTTTCTTCCAAAAACGTTCCATATGTGAATCTTTGATGCGGCAAGAATTAGAATTCTTGCCGCTGTAATATATCACGATCAATGGTAGCAGATGTGATCCGTGGGCGTAATTCTACGAAATCACGTTATCTAGGGAATATCAATACAAAATCTTTGTGGTAACCCTATAAAAAAATATCTCAGAGATTTAAATTTAGAGATCAAACCGATTTTATTTCAAATTCTGGAAGGAATTGTAACACACCCTGCAATTCTGATGATACTATTTAGACTGCTTTTTTGGAGCTATGATACTACTAAAGTAACTATTTTTCTGATAGGGAAGAGTTCTGGCTTTAAATGAGCAGTATAATGATGTACACTATACGTCAGGTAAGAATGTCCTTTTCATGATTTGTTAGTTTTGTAATCTTCACATGTTTTGAGCAAAAATTGAGTTTTTCAGCTTTCACTTCTCAGTAAAGTTTTTGAAACAATTTTCAGTTCATCAGTCTAGTTGCAGTAGAAAAACTTTTATGTTGTTCTTTTTCGAAAACTATCACTCCTTTTTGTTAATATTGCTGCCTGTTTCTTTTGTTGGTTTTATTCTCAAAATTGCAGATTTCAACTGAAATGGGAGATCTTTAAAACTACTTCTGTAATAAAATTACATTTTGATGAACAGTGCAGAAAAGAAAAAACACAAATCAGCCTGAATACTTTTGATTGAATGATTAGATCTTCAGGTATTCGGTCTAAATCTTAATAGTTCGAAGGTAAAAACTTAAATAAGCTAATTATTAACACAGACAATATATGAAGTTACGAAATCAGACACAAAAACGTACTTTCTCTGAATAAACATACTTTTTTCCGACGTATTCGGATGTCTGACCCTCAAGATATGAGGAGTACCAGGAATTTGGAAAATATGATTCCCAAAGTTTGATCAGAGGAGTGGTTTAAAGTTTGGACCCTTTAATGTTAATTTCACTTTTTGCGCATTTCGCCATATCTCGAGAAGTTTTTAAACGAATTGAAAATATTTTGTACATAATTATAAAATTCATTTATCCGATAATTCCATGCAATAAAGGACTTTTAATAATTATTTATTATGTTTTAGTTTCCTTAATGACAGGAATTTTTTTTAATAAATATTATGGTATTCTAATTTCTGCGTCACTTCAAAGAATATCACTTTAGTTTGATGAAACCAATTAAAGGAAAGAACGGTTTTTTTTAAAAAATAAATAAATAAATAAAAAGCAACACCTATATACAAATGAATTATGAGATGATAGCTAAGCTCTTCGCGCACACCTTGACAAGCAGTAGCTTGTGACATCTTATGGAAGTGGCGCTATGATCGCATTTATGTAGTGGTACCTCGTCGAATTTTCTCGCCGAATATTGTAGCGTAATAGCGTTCTGAAACATCGTAGCTTAGCCCAATATTTGTTTTTAACATTTTTTTGTTTACCCATCTTCAGTATCGCCAGTCTTCATCGTTTAGACAATGCAACACTGTGGCGGAGAGTTGGAAGACACAAAGCAAGCCAATCACAGGCTACTTGTGTTTTATATCTTATATCCGCCGTCGAACCAATTTTGCGTTTACGACTACTAACGTTAACTCTGGACCCTTGTAATTTTGAACCAATCCAGAAGACAAGGAAACTCCTGGATCAGTACCCCCAGAGGTATGATTTGTTATGGCAACATGGTGGACTTTGTTATTCGACAGATTTATGGTGCATCTGTCACTATTTACTACATAGGGAGTCTTCGGCAGGCGGAGATCGAACCCATGACCTCTTGGACGCAGGCCCAGTTCCCTACAAACAGGCTACTTGCTGTAAAGACCTCTAGGTTTCGAGAAAGTTCATAGAGATAGAGAGAGAGATGAGAAGCAGTTCGCCAACCTGATCAAGACCACAAAAGAGGAACAACGCTGTCTCAAGACAATTATTAGCCATTTCTAGCCGAAAGGGATCGCCTCGTGAAAGCCTCGCAACCTGCATAATACAGCAGAGAAATCTATTTTACGGATAAGTCAACTGGAGACCAATACAGTTGGCCCGTATGCCAGGCGTCCTGAAGCCTGCATCCCGTTTACCGTGAACCACAAAAAAAAAACTGTCTAGCATGTTTCCAAAAAAACCTCTGGGGAGTGGGTTTTCTTCAGCGATGTGTTGAGTTTAAATCTGGACACCGACTTGAGACGTATTCTCATCTAGAGAGGTCCCGGGACTCGATATTCGACCTTTAACATTGTCGAATGATCGAGGTGGTCTGATGGTCTGGGCAGGCATCATGGTAGGCAAACATACCGGTCTGTTCGATTGAGGTACTCTGACAGGTCAGTGATACAGGGACACAATCCTTGCACTCTATGTGACACTTTTTCGCGGACCAAATTTCAACCTCTTGTTCGATAACGCTTCCCCATACAGGGCTCAGTTCGGGATGATTGCCTTTAATCGGGTAATATTCAACGATTGAATTACGACGTCCCCTGAACTGAATCCCATCGAACAGGTATGAAACATCCTTGGATGCTTCATTGCAGCTTAAAGACCAACTCCAATGACCATCGGTGAGCTAAAGGTTAACTTGGGGCAGGAGCGGGTGTGGTTGCCATAGTCATTGATATCTACCCTGATAAACAGTATGAAACACCGATGCGAACGTTGTGTAGCTGTTTGGGGTGATTATACACCCTATTAGATATATATGAAAAATTACTCACATTCTTTGAACCAGGGTCCGCTTTTACGAATTTGTGCAAATAGGGTCCAGTTATTGCAAAAAACTTTTTCAAGGAGTTTTTAAATTGTAGATACATACAAGATTATGCTCGGCACTGTAAAATTATAATAAAAAAAAATTAAATTTTCAAAAATAAACAGCAATTGCTGCTTCTAAATTAGAGATGCAACATACAGGGCTGATTGTGCTCCGGAAAAAATCAGTATTTCCGGATTTTTCGCTAACAGTGATCCGGAAGTTTCCGGAGATTGAAGGTCCAGACGTTTAAAAAAAATCATTAATCATAGAAATTTCCGGAAATCAAATTTTCAAAGGTGGAACTTAAAAACACAGTTTATTTTATTTGTTTGTAAGGGAGAGCCAGAGAGATACTTTATAAGCATGTAATCATGATTAATATTAATTTTTTATCAGTAAATAGTTGTTATAATTATAAACTCAAGAAAAAAAAGACATATTTGTAAATTTTAATTACTTCTCCAGGTCATCATAGGTATGTGTAAATGGTATAGGTATGTGTAAAATTGTAAATATATTTTAAGTAAACTAAGAAATATTGAGAAAAGGGAAAAATAAACTTTTTAAATTTTTTTCAATTTAAACCTTTTTTTAACTCACGAAATTTTCCGGAATTTTGCTCACAATCACCCTTAAACATGAAAATATATGGTATTTAGCCTATACCTGCTGAAAGCAGAATATTCATTTCCGACGAATAATGGCAGAATCGTCAGCTGGAGACAAAACTTAATTCGTTTACATCCATCTTTCTTGGTTTCTGCCCTGGGAAGGGTTTATTCGATTAACAAAACAATAATGAAGATAAACAAATTAGGGAAGGGTTCGATTAAAAGAAAAATCATTTTGTGAAGAGTCCTTTTTTAAGTTGAAATATTTTGTGAAGGGTCCGTTAACGGACCCAAATTTCTTCTAAACAGATCCCTGTGGTCTGAACAAAAAGCGCACCAGCTTTGTTCTATCTGGCTCAAATCCGGCAACCCTGTACGTTAGCTCACTTGCTAAAATGTAGTTATGGCTGAAATTGGTTTTACAAATTTAGTGATCTATAAACCTACCGTTAAAAAAAGCAGTAACAAGTTTTAATTAATCTTTTATTTAGAATTTTAGAAAGATAAGTAAAACCGCAACACACTCGAGGGGGTTATACAGAGATTATAAGTTAAAATATGCAACAAATATTTGATGTAACTGCATAAATAGTAAGATGAAGTAAATCTTAGAATTTTAGAAAACACAATATTTAATTTTTATTCAAAATGTTAGCTGCTCGTAGAAATTTTGTTTCTCTACTTTAGTCCTTCAAAAGTTTTCATTCGGAAATTCAATAAAAAGATAATACAAAGATATGTTTAAAACAAAAAGTTGAACGAATATTAGCCCACTCGAAATGATAATCCATTAAAATTGATAAACCATTGCTTGATACTGATAGCCCATTCACCATGAAACAGAAGCTTATTAAAAGAAATCGTTAGCCCCTTAACGTTTTTTCTGGCCAAGATGTCATAAAAATATGACGGTGACAAATATTTATCGGATTTTAAACCGCATGTTTAAATTTTTGCGTCGAAGTTTAAGCCCATTGCAGGAAACAGCTTGCGTTAGTTTAGGGATAGGTGTAAATTCGCCTTTTCATTTTAAAAATCATTTGCAAGGAAATGAATTTCGCAATAAAAAATGAATCAAGTTCATTACCAAAGTTTAAAAAAGTGAACATCGTATTTAAAAATTAGCTCATTGTAAGAAATTATTAGCCCTACATTTGACCACCAAAAATTTTCTTTCCAATAAAAAGTTATTTCAAAAACAATCTCTAGATATTTTTTGATCATTAAACGAGAAAATTGAATTTTTCTATCGAACTTAATGCCAATTAGTAAAATTTTATCCCATGAAAAAGTTTCGTATTCTAAACAGCAAAAAAAAAAATGTAAATAAATTTAAAAAATATAGCTGAGGCAAATTTTAATAAGTTTTTGACAGAGAACTTCAAAAGAATGAATTTTACCTCCAAATTTAAATTTATAATTGGATATCATTAGCAAAATAAATATTTTGTTCGAACATAAGAATTACGGCCGAAATAAGAGTTTTGTTAAGGTGACAAGGGACTTTCAAAGAAGCAAAAATTTGTCAAAAAATCGATATTTTACATTTTATATTTTTGAAATTTAGGCATTTAACTGAACATTTTAAAAAAAAATTTCTGGAATAAGAGCAAAATTAATGAAGTTATGGCCATTTCAGTTTTGACCACGCCCCTTTTTTTACCTTTTTTTGTCTGCAGGTAACTGTTAAAATTAGTTTAGTTTAAAATTAATTTAAAATTAGATGAATATTTTGTTAATTTTTTTAAAAAAAATTTAAAGTATATAATTATTAAACTAGTTCATTCGACAATATTTATAGGTATTTATATTAAAAACAAGAAATATTTGTTCAGATATAAAATTTGCAATGAAAAAGTACTAAAAGTCATTTTTCTCAAAATTTCTTTTTTGAGAAATTTACAATTTTCAAACTGTTCCAGCGTAATGAATTTTCATTCTATTGACCTGAGAATTTAAAGCTATATATTTATGAATATTATTAACATTTTGTTGGGAAAGTTTTTTGAATTAAGTGAATAGTATTTTTTTTATACATGATATTTTATAGAGGTATCATGATTTTTTCCTAAAAATGTAGGTTTTTTACTGTTTTTTTAATGTTATTTGTTTCTATAATAAAAAATAAAAAAAGTACTTCCAACACTTTTTTCAATATTACCTAATATGTAATATTTTAAAAGAATTTTGTCATTTTGACAAAATTTCAGACGCGAGGAGTAATATAAAAAAACATAAAAAATTTAAATTTTTTAATTTCTTAAATTTTGAAATATTTTTTTGAAATTTTGTATAAAAGTTGTTTTTAGCAATATAAATGTATCCTGAAAATTTCAAGCAAATCCCTTTATAATTTCAAAAAAAAAAATTTGAAAGCCCTTTGTCGCCTTAAGTTTTAAAAATTCTGATAATTTGGAAGTAACATTTAAACTTTTACCAGCAATAATTAGTGTATATGAGGATATCGTAAGCTTATAACAACAGCGAACTTTTCATTAGCCAACTAGCTTAAATTTTTTACCACGATAAGGAAAGATCCCCCGATGTCTCTCAGTGGGTCTTTGGGAAGAACTGAGGTTCGATGACCTTCCTGCAGTCTTCAGATCGATTTCAATGAGATCGGCTACTACATCACCATCATGCCATTGCGCAGTGGACCAGCATCCAAGGTTTCGTGGCCAAAATTAGTATTTCGATAAACTTTGTTTCAAAATTATTATATATAGCAATGAGGGGGGGGGGGTATTTAGGGGCTTTTATGTGCAGGTAAATTGAATTCATAACTAAAATTTTGAAATACACTGAAAATACCCCCCCCCCCAAATGGCGGCTGAAATATGGCGAGCAAAAATAAAAATAATAATATAGTACGTTTAAATAATTAAATATAGCAATGAAAATATAATAATTTTCGTAATTTTATATTAAATATGAAAAGCAAATTATATTTCCGAGGTAATATTACAAAATAACGCGAAAACAGGAAGAAAAAAAATATTTTTGTTTTTTGGTATATTTAGTTCACCTGTGCAATACGGGCCAAATGGGCAGGTTTTATCGAAAGAAGAAACATCAAAGAAGACAACAAAAAAAAATTAGCTAATTACCTGGTAAAACTTTTTGGAACGAAGTTTTGAATGTCATTCAAACATTGTAAAATGTCAAATGATAAGATACAAACTATAAGTTTGTCAAGAGTATTAACTAATCCAACAAATTGAAAAGTTGTACTATAATTTCAGACTAATTATTCTGATAAAAATGTAACAGTAAGGTGAAATTCCCATACATGTTTCTGAAATAAAAATTTAAAAAACAATTTTAACATATTTCTCATTACATTTTACTCTCGTCGGTTCAAAAAGTAAATTATAATGTTTGGAATGATAATGATAAATAATGTTTTAATTATGAATACTTAATTTGGGCTATATTAAAACTGCCTACACTTATTTTAGTTGAAAATTTAACTTTTAACTTTTGGCCAAAGATGATAGTCTTCTGGCCCACAGTGCATTGGTCCATGAAATAATTAACCATTAACCACCATTACCCCCTCAGTCTATAACAGTTTAGGCTATAGCAGGAATGCTTGCTTTTAACATGCTTGCATGTATTTCGAAGCCATAACAACTTTCATAGCTGATTAAGTTTATTTTTGGACTGAATTTAGGAATTTTGTTTGGAACTGTTAGCACGTGTGAAATTAATCTTATATTGATCCGCCAAATACTTTCGCCAGCCCAGCCATTAAAAAAAAGAGCTTCAACAACAAGTTTGAACTGATTTTTGGTCAGGAAAGAATAGTTCTGATCTTTGTCTCATCTCAATACGTTTACCAATTCATAGCTAGCGTCGAACAGCCAATCCACTCCTGAGTTCATGACTCTCAATGTCCAACTCCATAGCCTTGTTATTTTGAAACCATCTCAGAAGACAGGGAAACTCCTGGATCAAGTATTGGAATAAAACTAGCCTTCGTGAAGGATTTTTTGAAGAAACAAATCAGAAGTGGAAAACAAGGTAAGGAAAAGCGCGAAACATGGAGAGAAAAACCACGAAAGCCTCTCCCATTAAGTCCGACTGCAAGGGAGTTCGAACTCATGATCCATCTGCCATCGAGGGTATTTTTCGTCGCCAGTGTTGTCTGTGAGAGCCAGGAGTAGAATTATTTAAGACCAGCCTCCTCTGGGATTTCAACCTAGGGCACCCCTTTAGGACGAGAAGCTCTCTGTCTCCCGCGACTCTTATTGTCTAAATAAATAATCCTACCCATTGTAAGTACCAAAAAAAAAAATGTTTTGAAAATTGTTACACTCGCAATTTCAAAATCTGCGAACAAACGTAATCCATATTAATCGTTAACTTACGTTCTCCCTCAAAATATTTTCGTTAGCTCATCGCTCACCCTAAAATTGTGGCCAAAATAAGTTCTACCGAATTTTTGACTTAAATACCACAAGTTTTAATTTTATCACCAAGCTTCAGACTGTTGTGTGAAATAGTTTTTCCACGTGTCAAAAAATAGAGTATGACTAAAACCAGTTTTAACTTTTTAACAATAACTTAAAGTTTAAATTTTGTCTCCTATCGTAGACCTGTTGTAGAAAAGTTTATCCTGCGATAGACAACCTTTTGAAAAGAAAATTATCATTATGGCTACTTTTTCCTAATTTTTTATAGATATTCACTACATTTAAAAACAATTACAATTGTTAAAACAGAAACTGTAGTCTAACTAATTTATTAGCTGAGCTCACTTGCTATTTTCGTTTGCCAAACCGTCAAAAAAGAAATCGAATAGAAACGTTAAACTTTTGTAGAAAATCGTTAACCAACCAAATTTTTTGTAAGCCTATCAGACAAAAATGTATTGAGAATTTTATCCATCTCTTTTGAGTTTCCTGTGATTGAGTTAATTTCCGAACTTGTGTGCTTTAAAGTACTTATTATATATGTTGCGTACGCAGTGCAGCGCCATCTGTAGTAAAGTAGACTCCCTTCAAACGCTCACTCTCGAAACGGCAACGGGGAGACAGCTCTGGAAGATGTTCTAGCTATAATTATTTATTTTGTATTGTTTTTAAGTGTTTTCTTAATACTAAAAGCTTTAAATGTAACCCCGTCCTTAACATATATTGTAATGCTTATTATATACTATATATTATTATATTTGATTTCTAATTGTTTTCATTTCAATTTTAGGTTTATTTTTTGTAAGAGAGAAGAGAAAGCCTGTAATGGCAACTATTTGCTACTAAGTTCAATGAGAGGTAACTATACCTACTGTTTTAACAAAAAATAGCTAAAAAGTTAGAATTAACAGAAAAAAGAAAACTTTAAAAGAAAGATTAATTTAAGGAAATTATTATTGCCAAACTAGTAAGTTGCGTCATAATATATAAACAAATTTGTATAAAATATCAGATTTTAAGAAAATCATATGAAATGACTGAAAAGCAAAGGATAAATTGATAAAAAAATGCACGGAAACAAATTTGTATTAAAAGCGTCGTGAATCAAAAAGTGATAATTCAGAAAAGTGATAATTTGCGTCGAAATATCATATATCAGAATCTTATACTAAAAGAAAACCAAAACAGAAATAAACAATGTAAACGACGTCGATTTATTAGTGAATGCATCAGAATGTGCTTACTTTGAAATTCGAATTTCAACGTCTTAATCTCTTACAAAAAATATCGGATTGTGAAAAACTAAAGAGGAAATGATTAAAAAACGACATGGATTCACGATAGAATAGTCGCTAAATTAAGCTTGTTAGAATGTGATTATTTTACAATTCGGAATTCGAGTATCGTAATAGGTTGAAAATAGTGGAGTGTCAAAAACCATGGTTGAAAAAAAAGAGATTGAAACAACGTAGTTTTACGATCGAAACTTAATTTCGCACGTCAAAATATGGTGCACAATTTCGTCCGTTACAAATGGCATTCTTGAGGCCATATCACACATAGCGAAAATTCGTTCAATTACTCCATGTGTTCAACAACCACCTGAAACAGTTGAACTATGGTTGCCATACGGTTGAAAAGAGTTGACCATTGGTAAACGAGTGATTTCTTTCTCTTTAGGCGATTTAGCACTTTATACATAGACGGATAAAATTTTTCATCGAAAGACTCAGCTCGTGTGTTAGTTAAGTTTAATTTAATCGACGGCAATGGATCCTTCCTTAGCAATTTCAAGTTTGATCATTTACAGTTTGATAAAGAAAAAAAAAGATAAGAGAAGGACACTTTGGAGTAAAGCATGGCGCTTACGAGGACAGATATTAGGCTGTTATGAAAATTAATTGAGAGAACTGTTTGTTTTCATTTGTGAAATCTTAGACATAAATGTTAAAAATATATAATTAGTTTTAATATTGGAAAAGTAATTTAGGAAGAAAAAATCACCATTTTGTTATAAATATATTCGTTGCATGCTGTATTAATTTCACTTATTATCATAAATTAAACTCATAAGTCGCAATGGATTTTTATCTTTAGTTAATAAAGATATTTTTAGATTATTTTTTACCTTTAGTCATATGCTTATTTTAAATTATTCAAATAAATTACCTTTAAGTTTTTCATATATTTAATAACATAATATAGCTTTTTGCAATTTATATTTACTATGTATATTTTACAACGGAGAAAACAAAATTTAATATAAATTATAAAAGTAAAAATAAACAGTAAGAACAAAATTTAAGAGTTTGATAAATTTTTGCACCAAATTAATGCAATAACAATTATTTTTTTAATGTTGACTTTAAGTTTTTGAAAAATTATTAAAATAGTTTTTTAAGAGTTCGATAAGTACTATTATATATATGTTTAGTGAAATGCTCTAGTGTGAAAAAAATTGTGCTATTTATAGAAAATTAAAAGTTTATGTGAAACTGAATTTTAAAAAAAAAGAAAGCTATTAAACGGCACTATTTTGTTAAAGGTTTAACATGAATAAACACAAACTATTTAAAAATTAGGAAAAAACAGGAACTGATAAAAGTGAACAATTTATTCCAAAAGAAATGTAAAAGCAGTTTCGATAAATTTTTTATGAGCTCTTAAATGATGTTTCCTGTGGTGGCGGGATGTTACATTCCAAATGTTCTCTTTTTTCTTCAAGAGTTCAATAAATGTGCTCTCCATTTCGATGCTCAATTTAAAAGTTTCCCCAACGGGCGCTTGTTCAAAATTTTGACTCATCTTTGCTGCAATACAAGTAAAAAATTTTATTAAGAAAGGTGAAGCGAGTATATTTAAGGTAACAGACAATAAGGAACAGTCATTAAAAATAAAATAATACCAAACAATTAATTCTGTCAGCATATTGTTAAGGTATGAGTAAGTTGTTTATAATCAGTAAAAACTGAAATAAATTTTTAATGGTTTTCCATGTTTTTATAATAAGATTAATAGAAAGTGAAATTAAAATTATGTATAATTACAAGGAGTATCAGTTACTTGTCCCATTTTTTCAAATATTTAACCTTAAGAAGAAGACTTCTTTTTTAGATAAATAATTTTAACCTTATCTTTAATTTCAAAAAATAAATTATTCTTTTATATTATGAAAAAAGCAGATATAAAAAGTACCTACATATTAGTATATTTAAAGTTAAACGTGTGTTAATATTTTTTTATTAAAAATATTACCTTGAAAAAACCTGTTAAGTGCTTTAACGGGTAAAAAAATATTTTCAACTTCCTTCATAATTTATTCAAAACCTGCTTATTAATAATATAAAGCATGCAACTGCATTTGAAAAATTGATCCTTACAGACTATGTTATTTAAATTTCTATCTAATTTAATTTCATTAAATATTACTTTTTGAAAAAACCCGCTTAAAGTTTTTAATAGTAATATAAAATTACAGATTCAAGTTTCTTCAACTTTATAAATATTAAAAACTTAATCATATAAAGCATGCAAATCTATTTGACAAACTTATGCTACAGAATAAGTTACATAAAATTAAATGGGAATCAATAAGTTTTAATGAAAACATTTTTTTTTTTTAATAAAACCCAATTAGCGTCCCAAGTAGGTCTTTTTAAGGTGGGCCCACTTGTCGAACCCTGATAGAAAGTGCAAATTAATTGGAAAAAAACAAATTTTTATCCCGCGAATCCTGACAAATATACAATTTAAAAATAAAATAATACAAAGAAATTAATTCTGTCAGCTTATTGTTTAGTCATGAGTAAGTTTTCAGAAAAGTTTACTTTTTACAACGCAATTTTTTCCTTTGTAAAAAAATATTCAAAATTACTGAATTCAGTAATAACTCTAGAATAATTGCTAGTATAATCTTATCGGAACTATAGAAAGAGCAAAGTAATTGAAAAAAAAAACTACATTTTAATTCGGCGAATACTAACAAATATACAGTTACGTACAAAAAAGATTAAATGCAAATCCTAAAATTTGTTTATCATTTAAAGTAATGTCAAAATATAAAACAAAACTACTTTTATGTACTTGCAAAATTTACTGCAACTTGAAAAAGAACTGCGTGCAACTTGAAAAAGAACCCCTTTCGCATAGTTGTTGATTCAGTCGTTGAAATATTCTTGCAACATGGACATGTTGGAAAACGACATCCGTGCAATCTTTGGAACTTCCCTTGCATTGTCGTACGTAGTTCCGTGCATGCAATGCATCTCCGCCGATTTGAGTAACGCATCCATCAGATCGGAGATCTACAGAGCAAATGAAAACAGTTACTGTAAACAGGCTTTTTATGGGGGTCGCTGGGAGGCACCCTCTAGCAACTTGCGTAAGGACCATGGATTGTATGGTGATTTATGCTTACTAACATATGTACCATGCGTTTTTGGAACTGTAGAAGAGCACATGATCGGGATTAAAGAGCATGTAGTGTGGAACTTTCTTATACCAAATTCAAACAGCGCTTTGCAAACTTATCCAATAATGAACCCAATAAACTGTTTATTATATGTATATTTTTTAACTAGTGTCTTACTTTTATTATTCAAGGCTACAATTATATGCAGGGAGTGTCACAATTTCATTCAGTGCTTCGAAGATTTATAACAAACAAAATACTATCAATACATCTACAAATTTTACTTTCACTTGATAAAGGAACATTTTTTTCTCTCCTAAAACGTTCAATATGAGAATCTTTGGTGATGCGGAATTAAAATTCTTGCACACACTTGCTGCAAGATATTACGATCAATGGTGGCGGATGTGGTCCATGTTCGTAATTCTATGAAATCAATATAAAATCTTTGATGTAACCCCATAAAAAATATCTCAGGGATTTAAATTTGGCGATCAAACCAACTTTATTTCCAATTCCGGGCGGAATTGTGACACACCCTTCAATTCTGATTACATTATTTAGTCTGCTTTTTTGGAGTTATGGTTCTACTAAAGTAACTATTTTTCTGATAGGGAAGAGTTGCGGCTTTAAATTAGCTGTATAATGACGTACACTATATGTCAGGTAAGAATATCCTTCTCATGATTTATCACTTTTGTAACACACATGTCTACACTTGTTTTTACCAAAAATTAAGTTTTCAAACTTTCACTTCTCAGTAAAGTTTTTGGCCCCGCAAGTGGACTGATCATTCAGCAGATCACCGTAGTCAGGCATCACTGGCTGTGGTCAGTGTGCGGGTGGGTGACCACTTGAATCACTCTGCATAGGGACCCGAGGGTGTGCGGTATGGGTACTCGTTCAACTGTTCTACCGTGAAGTGCTGGACTTCGCGCGCAGGTCGTTGGGTTGCCATCCCCTCTACAGAGGATCAAAATTCTGATGGTCGGATCATCCTCAGGGATGGTTCTTAGACCCGTCGCCAATGACCCATTGTGCAGCTCTAATGCGACGTAAATGAACTATAATGACAACAGTAAAGTTTCTGAAACAACTTCACCAGTTCATCATTTTAGTTGCAGTAGAAATACTTTTATGCTTTTTTTCAAAAAGTATCACTCCTTTTTGTTAATATTACTACCAATTTCTTTTGTTGGCTTTTTTTCTCAAATCTGTTCATTTCAACTGAAATGAGACTTCTTTAAAGCTATTTCCGCAATAAAATTTTATTTTGATGAACAGTGCATAAAAGAAGAAAAACAAATCAACCTAAATAGTTTTAATCTCATGATTGGATCTTCAAGTATTCGGTCTAGATCTTAATGGTTCGAGGATTAAATAAGCTAATTAATTAGCGCAGACGATATATAAAGTTACAAAATCGGACAAATAAACGTACTTTTTCTGACCCTCAAAATGTAAGAAATAGCAGCAATCTGTAAAATATGGCTCCCAAAGTTTTGACCCTTTTATGTTAATTTTACCTTTTGCTTAATCCCCAATATCTAGAGAACTTTTTAAGCGAATTGAAAATATTTTGTGCATAATTATAAAATATATTTATCCGAAGATAATTCCATGCAAAAAATGACTTTTAATAATTATTTATCATGTTTTATTTTCTTTAATGATTAGGGAAAAAAAATTGAATAGTATGGTATTCTAATTTCTGCGTCACTTCAAAGAATATAACTTTACTTTGATAAAACCAATTAAGGAAGGAACGTTTTTTTTTTAAAAAATAAATAAATAAAAAGCAACACCTATATGCAAATGAGTTATGAGATGATAGCTAAGCTCTTCTCGCACACCTTGCCACGCAGTAGTCTGTGACATCTTATGGTCGTAGTGCTATGATCACATTTATGTAGTGGTACCTCATTTGCTCGCCTAAGATTGTAGCGTAAAGACGTTCTGAAACAGCGTAGCTTACAAGGGAAACTAGGGAAGTGTGACTCGCCAATTTTAAAATAAACTAGTGGGATGTATGCCTTATGAGGGATAATTTAAGGGGGCAACATTCGTTTCGGCCCATAGAAGGTCCTGTGAGAGATAAAAAATAATTCAATATATAGAAAAATCGGTATTTTATTACTTCAATGCAGACTATTAGTTATTGTAATTGTCTCATACTCCAATTAATTTTGTGGTACTTACTTTCACGTACTATATAATGCATATTTATTCTGAAAATTGATTTTGAAAATTTTATATATCTGTAGTTTTTCAAAAAAAACCTGTTAGGTTAATTTAAAAAAAAAAATTGACATCAAATTTTTTAACTTTTTTTTCTTCAAAAATTTTCAAAATTAGTTGGAGTATGTAATTGCAAATCAATCAATTAATAATTAATTAATTAATTTGCTAATTGATTTATTAATTAGAAAATTAATTAATTAGCCAATTAATTACAAATTAATTGGAGTATGAGACAGTTACAATAACTAATAGTCTGCACTGAAGTAATAAAATATCGATTTTTCTATATATTGAATTATTTTTTATCTCTCACAGGACCTTATATGGGCCGAAACGAATGTTGCCCCTTAAAATTATTCCTCATAAGGCATACATCCCACTAGTTTATTTTAAAATTGGCGAGTCACACTTCCCTAGTTTCCCTTGTTAGTTCAATCTTTTTTTTTGACATTTTTTTTACCCACCTTTAGTATCGCCAGTCTTTATAGTCTAGTCAATGCAGCACGATGACGGGGAGTTGAAAGACACAAAGTGGGCCAATCACAGGCTACTTGGTTTTTATATCTTATATCCGTCTTTGAACAGCCGACCCAATTTTGGGTTTATGACTACTAACGTTCAACTCCGTAGCCTTGTAATTCTGAACCAATCTAGAAGACAAAGAAACTTCTGGATCAGTACCCCCACAGGAAGGATTTGTTATGGCAACATGGAGGATTTGGTGACTCAACAGATTTAGAGTGCAACAGTCACCATTGAAAACACGGGGAGTCTTCGGCCGGCGGGGTTAGAACCCACGACCTCTTGGACACGGGCTCAGTGTCCTACCAACAGCCTACTTGTTGAAAGAACCTCTAGGTTTCGAGAAAGTCCACAGAGAGAGGGGGAGAGGAGCAGCAGTTCGTCAGCCTGATCAAAGCGACAAAAGGGCAACAACGCTGTCTCAAGATTTTTATTAGCCAGTTCTAGCCAAAAGGGGTAGCCCCGTGAAAGCCTCGCAATCTGCATAATGCAGCAGAAATTTATTATTTTACGGATAACAGTCGACTAGAGGCTTAATACAGGTGCCCCGTATGCCAGGCGTCCTGAACCCAGCGTCCCGTTTACCGTGAACCACAAAAAAACCGTCTAGCATGGTTCCGGAAACGAAGGATGATTGAGAGTGGGTTTTCTTCAGCGATGTGTTGAGATTCAGCCTGGACACCTACTCGAGACGCATTCTCATCTAAAGAGATCCGGGGAGTCGATATGGGTCCTTTAACATTGTCGAAAAGGACCACTATGATCGAGGTGGTCTGATGGTCTGGGCAGGCATCATGATAGGCAAGCATACCGATCTTTATGTGTTCGATTGATGTCCTCTGACAGGTCAGCCATACAGGAACGAAATCCTTGCACCCTATGTGATACTTTTCCGCGGATCATGTGGACCGAATTTCAACCTCTTGTTCGATAACGCTTCCCCATACAGGGCTCAGTTCGGGATGATTGCCTTTAATCGGGTAATATTCAACGATTGAATTACGACGTCCCCTGAACTGAATCCCATCGAACAGGTATGAAACATCCATGGATGCTTCATTGCCGCTTAAAGACCAACTCCAATGTCCATCGGTGAGCTAAAGGTTAACTTGGGGCAGGAGCGGGTGTGGTTGCCATAGTCATTGATATCTACCCTGATAAACAGTATGTAGCGAGAGTTGATGTAGCTGTGCGAGAGTTGTGTAGCTGTTGGGGCGATTATACACCCTATTAGATATGTTTTTCTCTGACAGGATATCGGTCAGCTTCTGCCCTGGACAAGTGACTAGTTTTTTTAAATTTAGAATACAGATTGTGCCCATTTTTTTCTCATTTATTTTGACCAGGTTTGGCTTTATTTGTCTTGTCAGTTTTTTTATTGCATAAAAAACGAACTATTTTTCTTATCATTTGTTTTAACTAATGTATATGGCAAAATGTAAAATTTGAACGAAATGGGTCGAATGCTTCCTGAGAAATAGAAATCTATTTCCAAAGAACTAAGGGAAGAAGGCTAACTTCCATAGACATAATGTAAACCGCTTTCCGAAAAGTGGGCACGGGACCTGCGTATAAGGGAAAAGGCAGCATTTAGGGGCTGAGCCGGTGATGATCTTGAAACTGGTTTTCGGCCTATTCTTCCAACCATTGCTGGGACTTGGATTAAAAGGAATGTTCTCGATTCGCTTTAAAAGTTCACGAAATACAACGAAATAAGCAAAGAGTGAAACTAGCATAAATGGATCCATACTTTCGACCGCAAAGAATTTGAACTCATCGATAAAGATATATGTTTATTCCGAAGTTGTACGTTTCCTGAAGCAATGCCGTACTTTCCTGAAGCAATGCCGTACTTCATATTCAACTAAACACCGCATGAAATCACTTAAACGCTTCCCTTACCATTTTTTTTAAATGCAAAAAATCTATAGATTTTTTATTTCAGTAATAAATGAAGGAACTAAAACAAAACATAGTATGCAAGTTTTAAGTTGAAATTTTAATTTTTTTTATGTGTGAAACACATTTAAATTACCATCAGTTTACTATCCCCAGTTATCTCGGGCAAATGAAAAAAACTTATATATTAGTCTTTGTGTTGTCCCTTGTCTAAAATATATACAAAGTGATACTTTCTAAACGCCAGTGATGCCATTTCCTTCTACTCTTTTTTTTTCTTCTAGCAACCATCGTATGTACAATCGTACAAAAGACGTGTGCAGTTCCACAATCCAACAGCAAACCGCGATGGCTCAGGAGATAGAGCGTTCTCCTTCCAATGAGCCAAACCGGGTCCGAATCCCAATCGATCCGGCTTCCACCGACCACAGTGCTGACGTGAAATATCCTCAGTGATAGATGGATCATGGGTTAGAGTCCCCTTGCCGTCAGGCTAACCGTGAGAGGTTCTCGTGGTCTTCCTCTCCGTGTAGCGCAAATGCGGGTTAGCTCCATCAAAAAGTCCTCCACGAAGACAAATTTCTCCCAATACTTGATTCAGGAATTCCCTTGTCCTCTGGATTGGGTTCAAAATTACAAGGCTGCGGAGTTGAACATTAGTAGTCATAAATCCATGAAATTGGGTCGGCTGTTCAACGACGGTTATAAAATAAAATAAAATCAAACAGCAAAAATTCTAAACAAAACTTGTCAAACTTCCAAACCAATCGCATCATATTATATTTTTTCTTCGGGCCGTGTAAAAATGGGATAAAACAAAACGTACTGACAAATTCTACTACTCCCGAGTTTTCTCGGGATAGTCAATATTTGCAATATATACATACCCGAATTAACTCGGGATGATCAGGAAAGCGGTTAAGTGGCCATCACGTAGCCCACATCTGAATCCGGTAGAAAATCTTTGAACGATATTAGTAAGACACTTTTACAGATTGGATAGACAATTCAAGAACAACTCTTATTCGATTTATGCAATCAAGATATTTGGAAAAAAATATTGATATCAAAATTTTACGAACGCTATCTGGGTCCATGAATGTGAGATTGGAAAATGTAATTGAATACAAAGGGATCTCACGTTGGTTACTGATGTAACAATTGTACCGACTTTATACTTTTTTCCAATTTACTTTGTTGAAATCTTAAAATGACAAATTAATGTATTTTGCTATTAATTTAATTTTGCTTTTGATTTTTTTATGCCGTAATCTATGACTACGTTATAAAATAAAATGATAGAAGTACTACTTTATACGTGCTACATTATAAGTACTACTTTATTCATACGTTTCATCATTTTCATCAGTGACGTTATACTCAGAATTACTAAGCAAGCAATTTGTCTCACGTATTGTCCATCCCTGCATAACCCATCAAAATATTTCTGTCTTCATTTTCGTCCATCATTCCAGACAGCTAAAATATTTTAAAATTACAAGTTTCACGTAATTTTTGAACTAGAAACCAAGGATCTGTATTTGACCTCCAAAAGTTTGTAAGAACAAATCTTTAATCAAAATAAGAAAAACGGTTAAAACAGCATTTTATTAGCTTTTAAAGAAACTGACAATTTTAAAGCTGATATCGGAAGTCCTTGTTTTCCTCTAAAAAAATTGTTAGACGACAAGATTTTTTTCTTTCTCTTGGACACGATAAAGAAAGAGCCACTATGAGAAGGCACTAAAGTGTGTTTGGGAGAACCGGGGTTCGATCCCCAAAGTTTTTAGGTCCACCAGCTTCAAATCCAGTTGTACCAGCTCGTCTTCAAAGTAAAGGCGGTCAATGCATGATGCTCTCTTGATTCTTTCCCTAGAACCTATTATGCTGTTGCGGGGGAATGTTTATTTTTAACCTGCTTATAAGTAATTTTTGGCTAAAACATCTTATCAGCTTAAGTTAACTTTTAAACAAATTATCGAATTTTGCTCGGAACTGTTAGTTGGTGTGAAATTTATCTAAATTTCGTTAGCGCTCGCTTCAAAGAAAATTGCTCCATTCTATATTATAACCGGCGTCAAACGGCGTTTGAACTCGTGGATAAATGTAACCTTCTTGGAAAACGTTTTGAAGGAACTCACCTGCATTTGCGTTACCGAGTGAGGAAAAACTCCCACTGTTAACCCGTTGGCAAGGGGATTTGAACCCAAGATCCGTCTAACATTGAGGATATACCACATCTGGTCTGTACTAATCGGGAGCAGAATTCGTAAATATTAGGCATTGCTGGGAATTGAACCCGCATCCCCCCCCCCCACTGAGGGCAAGCGCTTTATCCTCTGAGACACTGTCTCGCACATAATCGAATTGAATAAACATTCCTATTGTAGGTAGAAAACGTTCCAAAAAAAAAGTTGTGGCAAATTATGAAGATGATAAACATAATTTTGAAATCTGCTTTAAAACGTAACCCTCGTTCACTCACAAGAAAGCATCGTTAGATAATCACCTAAACAAGGCAAAAATAAGTTTAGCCCATTTTTGACCTGGACAATAACCGAAGCTAGAATTTTACCTCCAAGCGTTAGTCCGTTGCAGGAAATGATTATTCCTCTAGCCAAAAGATAAATAAAAATATATTGAGACTAAAGGAAATTTAAATCTTTCTTCATAACATTCGCCTTATTGCAGAAGTTTTTTTACCTACAGTAGGCAACCTGACCCAAAAAAATTACATTCAAAATAACTTTTTCTTAATCTAGGTTTCTTAATCTTATATAACTAGGAGGCTTCGCCCCCTGCTCGCTGGCGCTCGCCAAACCCCGGAACTGCTTTCGCAGTTAATTTCGGATTGCTTCGCAATCTGATGCTCTCTTTGCTCGCGCATTGGATACGTTCTTAACGTCTAGCTTTTGTGTACTTTTTTGAACACTGAAGTTCCGAAAACGTTTCACTGTAGAAAATTCTAAACCTGTGCATTTCAATATTAATTTGAAATTGCAAACAGTTCACATATTTTTCTTAATCACACTATTCTAAAATTTCAGTTGTTGAGAAAAGTAACTGTTGTAAGTTTTGTTTAATGATTAATCTTTGTTTAATGCTTAATCTTTTTTTGTTTAATGATTTTTAATGTCTTTCCCACCAGAGGGCTAAAACCATGTGTCGTAAAACAATATGAAATAGTACTGAACGCCGGATGTAAAGCATCCGCTTCTATGAAGATAATTTTGTGAGAATTTTTTTGATAATTCGGTGAGAATTCACCCGATTAGACATATGATATGCTCACTACGTGCTCTTGCGTGCCGAAGCCTATCAATTAAAACGTATTAGCGTTTTATGTAATATAGATTAGCCATATGATGCTCACTACGTGCTCTTGCGCGCCGAAGCCTATTAATTAAAAATGAAAACTGTTGCCAAGGCGAGAAAAGAAATATCATCGGTTTTATTGATACATACCTATTAGCGTTTTATATAATAAGATTCTCTTACGTGGCTCCCAAATTTTGGCTGTATTTCTTTTCCGCCGGTGGCAACGTTTGCTTTGTTTTGTTTACGTTACTGTTTCTCTTACACCGCGAATCGACCAATGATTGCCGCTAAAAATGTCACATGCCAAATCTAGCTGAGGTGGCTCAACATATAGCGCTTTTAAAAACGGAAGCTGAAGTAACCAGAGAGCATCAGCTGCGGCAATCTCATACTATTAAGCTAGGCAGAAGTGAGTAGTCTTTGTCGATAGATCTCTATTTTAGTATTTCTTCGAAAACGCTTTTCTTCACGAAATTATACATTACGAATTTATTTGACGATTTTTGATTTATATCACGAATTATACTACAGCACATTTCTAATAGGTTTAACGAATTACATGTCATTTATTTGAATTCAAATTTATTTTAATGACTTAGTATTTACTAAAAAGATGTAATTTTTTAAAAAAAAATTTTTATGAATTTGAATGATTGTTTTGAATTCATAGGTACATTGCAAATGCACAAAATTCTAAGTTAGTAGCGAGCGAAGCAAACCATATAAGATTGCGTAACAATTTTCGGGGGTTGGCGAGCGTTAGCGAGCAAGGGGCGCAGCCCACTAGTTTTTAATAAATCTAATCAATTTTCAAACAGTTTCAGACATTTAATCCGATTTGTTAGTCTAATAAAAAAAATTTTGGCTCACTTTGCCATTTCCTTAGCTGGATCGCCGAAAAAAGTTACGACCAAAACATAACTTCGAGAATTTTTAACTATAAAACCAAAAGTATGAATTTCACCGCCATTTGTTGACCCATGCTGGGAAATTAAAAACCCATCAAAAATGTTAGTTAGCTAACCCTCTAAAACATTTCGTGATTGGGACAAAGGTTAGCCCATTTTTGACCTACAAACTAAAATTTTTAATTTGGTTCCAAGCATTAATGTATAGTACGATACCGTTAGCACATATGCAAGAATGAATTTTGTCTTGAAACATTTTAGTTGATATGATCTAGTAATCACTATTTTGCCTCAAAATGTCATCCCCTCAACCAACAACTTTTATTACTTTAACCTTAAATAAAACGCAATGGATAAAGCGAGTCTTGCATAATTTTTGACAATAAAACCTCAAGTTTTAATTTAGCCTTCAAATGATCGAGAGAATAGTTTAAACAACAAAGTCAGTCGTTGCTCATTTTCAGATATTACAGTAAGTTGTTAGAGAGAAATGTTGTTTTGACAGTAGTTATAATTTTTATAATTGTAATAACATGCTATGAAAAGACATTAAAAATGTACTTCTTGTTTCAGGATCTGTAGAGTCAATCTGTTGAATAGTTTAATACGTTGCTCACACAGATATGAATTCAATAAGAAGTGATGAGTGAAAAAAATGTCATATGATGCCAAATTAATTATTTAATACATGTGATTACGACGAATTTCAAACATTATATGTAGCCGCTTCGTAAACTGGCTAATCATCAAATTGCAGAGACAATTCTACCACTACAAAAATATAATTCCAATTCACTTGTATATAAGACATGTTAACTCAATTCTGTGGTGGGGTGCCTTTTCATAGATCAAGTTTGACATGGTTGATAACTTTGGTGACCCGGACGTGATGTGAAAATGCATACCTTGATAGAAACTCCCACTTTGATATGAACACCCCTATCTTGACAGAAACTCCCACCTCGAACCAACTATTTTAATGGATGGTCCACATTGAACAGTTGACTTGCAACTTGTGACTGCGGCATTTTTCACCTCTTCACGCTACTGCTACTAGGTCTCAATTACACACACAACGTCGGCCTGTATACACTCGACTGCTAATAGCAACATAGGAGCAACCATGACGGTGAACTTAATACAGTTTTCCCGGCATCTCACAAAACAGCAATGAGTCAAGTACTGGCATTCGAATTCTATCAGATATAGTTCTGGTGGGGGAGTACTGTAGTGTATCTACCACTACAAAAATACAATTCTAATTCACTAGTATATAGGACTTGTTAACTCGATTCTATGATGGGATACCTTTTCATCGATGACGGTTGACAATGCCGGTAACACTCGCCCCATATCCACCTTCTCATTTTCATAGACCCCGAAGTGGGAAGAGATTCATTGGAAGCAAACTTGACTGTGAAAGTATAAAAATTTTGAAAATTACATCTTGTGCAATTCTTTTTTGTCCAGTTTTGTAAGTATTTGATTGAACAATTGCCGTCCATCAGAATATAAGTGTCAGTAAGTTCATAATGAAGGGCGAAATTCAAAGCCTCTCTGATGGCAAGATTTGAGCTAACATTCGAACAGTTGTCTGTGTTGCGAAACCTGCGATGAAAATTCAAACCAACCTCTAATTTAGCGTAGACACAGTTGCCAAACCTACCGCAGTGCAATCTACTACTATCAGAGAAAAATATTAGGACCTGAGATGGGTTGTATGGTTCAGACTTAAGGTCTTACTGATACAATGAATCATCCTTAATTGCCAAATATTAAGCATCACTACAATGAAAGTAAATGGAAAACAAGCATATATCTGTTTCATTCACCTACCAAGTCTCCTTATTTACTAATTCTAGACTCAACCCTGAGAGAATATTAAATTTGATCTGATCCGACAAAAATTGAGAGTATATCAGTTGAACGAATGCCTGGAAAAGCCTTTTTTTACCTCAGAACTACAGATTAATAACAGAAGGGTAGAGTGGGTGGAGACTGGCAACCTCAAAAATTTGACAGTGCTGCAGAGGGTTCGAGAGTAGAAAGACGTTACAACTTTGAAAAACGTAAAATAATCTCAGAGGAACATTGAGGGAAATCGCAAGCGGAGTTGAAAGGGCACCATCAGTTAAATCTTTTTGTCAGATGTTTTACAGGGAGGGATGAAAGTATCTTGGTGAAGCCTTGTACCCCTCTAATCTTCATCATCATCGCCAAGGATATAGAAGAAAAGACTCTTGGAAGTGAGAACAAATGGAGAAGATAGGACAATTTAGAACCTTGTCAAGAATTTTTCTAAAATATACTTTTAGCATTTTTATCTGTAACAGTCTAATATTTTGTATATTTTTAATGCGATACAAAAAACATGCTGTATATGTGTATAACATTAATCATATACGATTGCTCAACGTTAACCCCCCTCCCCCTATTGAAGTTAAATCTCCTAATTCCCAAAAATATTTCTTAAGTATATGGATTCAACTGATCTTATATTTATATTGTATTTAATACGAATATGGCTAAGCCAGTGATGTAATTAAAAGACTATTTAGTGTGTGTGTCATATTTACAACGAAGAATAAAATTTTAGCTGAGCAGAAGATTGATCAAGTTAGACATATTTAGTTGAGTTAGTTTCTAGTGCAAAATTTAATTCGGATAAAATTTGAAAAATATATTCGCCAAAATAAGATGGTAGGTTAGGGAGTAAGATATACAGTTTCTGAAATCTAATGTTGAAAACTGTAGTAAAAATTTCAGTTTTATTCCATAAATTCTCTATTTTTAAGGTAAATAGAAAATACGAAGTAAATAAATTATTCAATCGCATGCTGAATTTTCTCTCAGCAAATAAATTTAATATTTCAAATAAAATTAATAATTGAGTACAGGGATGGACTGCCGTACCCTGAAAACAGCAGCTCGTTCAGTAGGTTACTTTCTGTTGAAATCTATTTTTTAGACGGAATTGTAAAAGTAAGCTACAACTAAATAAGTTTACAAATTCTGTATATGCTAAAAATAAATAAGTTCAAAAATATAATTATAAGAAAATTAATTTCCACATTATCTCATTTATTTTAATATGCAGCACCGCACCAAACTTTAACTCGCGGACGGTCAAGGCAACTGAGTTCCTCAATATTGATAATGATAGTAGGTTAGGCTACCGATATAAATATTAAGGTTTCAAGTATTGAACAAATGAAGGTATGTTAGATAAGTGCATGAATGATATTGGAGTATACAAACTTTTCGCAACAACTCGATTATAAAAACTTCTCAAATTTTAACGGGTTAGAACCAGTCTTGATAGTAAAAAAAATCAAAAGAGTGTGTTCGGAAAATAATTTAATGATAATAGATTAAAGTACAGATTTAAATTAGTAAGTTTGCATGGTAATGCACAATGGCAAAATTATAACATGGTCAAATTCCTAGAGTAAAGTATTGGATTTTAACACAGTAGATTTTCAAGTACAGAAGTAAAGTAAATAAGTTTTACTATTAAATTAACGCGCGCGTTTTGCTGAAATAATTACTGATAGAAACATAGATTTCGAAGCAAATGGGACTGATTAAAAGTAAATAACTAGTTTGAATGAAGGATAGCAAGTTGATTTACGAAAACTGATAAAATAATACCAAGTTCGTGTACCGATAGAAAAATAGTGTGATCAAGTATTGGTCACCGCTGAGCAGCTCTAAAAAATAAGTCTTCTGACCGATATTGCGAACCGACTAACTTTCTATAGGTTGAACCTCATATAATTTGGTAATTTTTAAAAACCAATATCCTTTGACCACACTGCTCACTAAATTATATCGGTTACCACTAACATTAAAACTTTTGTTGAAATCACTCTCTAATGAACAATACTAGTACCTACTATCTATTTTTTTACCAAAATTCTTTTTAGACAATTACTCAAACCTACAATGTTTCTATCGCAACCTGCAATTCAGTTTTCGAAACTAATAACTCCATTTTAATACTCTAACTTATAAACTTTACTTCAGTACTCGAACCTACTATCATATGAACAGTTTTCAAATGCAGTTTCTTTTGATCAAATCCACTATCTGGCTATCGAATTTATCACCTTTAGTAACCAGTCATCTTATATTTTCTACTCGAACCCATTAACTTTCGATACACGGACCGACTATTGTTTCATTAGTTTTCAAAAATCAACATTTTGGCCAATACGTTTGTTTTCCACCATCCCATTCTATTATAATCGCTATATTCAGTTTTCAAACTCAGTATCTTTAATTCAATTCAATTTAATTAATTCCTTGAACCAATTTATTTTCTTCGCAACTGCAATTAATTGTTCAGTTTTAAAAACCATTTTCTTCAATTCGATACTGGAACCTATTAGTTCCTCGATTATATTCTTCAGTACTCGAACCTACTATCATTAGAGCAATTTTCAATTTCAGTCAGTCTCTTTTGTCCGAACTCGAATCTACCATGGGTCTACCGGTATTCAAAACCAATCCCTTTCGATCAATACTTGTAACCCAATAACTTTACATCGGTACTCTAACCTGCGATTATTTGATCACTTTTTAAAACTAGTATCTTTAATTCAATACCCGAATAATTCGGTAATTGTTTGGTAAAGTTACACGAATCCGTGACTAAGGTTGACAGTATCCACTGGATAACGCTAAATGAGAACATTTTCCGAGTGAAGAACTAGAGTACGGTACCTACCGTTAAAAATATATGTGTTTATTTGGTTCACAAAAGAACTATGTCGAATAGAAGTCATTTTTAGAACAGTACAGGAACTCACTATAATTCATTTGATGCTCGAACCCACTTTTTATTGATAAATTTTCGAAACCAGTCTCTTTAATTCAATACTTAAACCCATTGACTTTCTATCGTTACACGAACCTATCTGATCCGTTTTTAAAAATTAAAATTCTGTCTAGTACATGAATCCACTATCCCATTCTATTTAGATAAGTACTCAAATTCGTTATATTTCATTCGATACTCGAACCTGTTTATTTCATCAGTTTTCAAAACAGTAACTTTAATTCTATACTAAAACCTATTTAGTTTCTATCGTAGCCTTATTATTCAGTCATTTTTTAAAGATAAAATTTTTTACTTCGATACCCGAACCCACAACACTCTTCTTGGTGCGCAACCTGACCATAACTCGGTTAGTTTTCAAATAAAGTTTTTTTCGGCCAATTCATGACCTCACTAATTTTTAGCCGTATTCGAACCCACTACCTTCTTCAAGTACCGAGAGGTAGGAAGTAGATGTGAGTATTAATGAAAAGATAATTATTTTGAAAAACGACCAAATTTTAGCAGGTTCAAATACTAATAGAAATTTAGTGAGTTCAAGTATTGGTCAGGAGACTTATTTTTTAAAACTGATCAAATTATAGCGGGTTCGAAAACTGTTCAAATGATAACACATACTAGAATCGATTAAAAGAGTTATAAAAACTGATAAAATTAGAGCAGGTTTAAATACCGATAAGAAGTTACGGTTTCATACCCTCATTTTCAAAATGTTCTATAAATATTTATTTCTTCAATACTGGGGGGGGGGAAACCTGTTTTTATGATGCAGTGTGTTTTCTTGATAGAATTCGATTAAAAGGGAAATCAAATGAAAATACCATATTGCAAACATGACATTTAAATTAAAAAAACCACACCACACATTAAATAAAAAAGCACAAAATTCTAAAATATCTTAACCATTACCATAAAAGTTTAAAGAATAACATGAGCAATTTAGATGTATTTTGAAATCTGTAAACACATCTATTATTTAAGCAACTTTAATTTTAAAACATTTCGCTATTTTTTTTTTCTTCACGAAGCCAAAGAATTTTAGATCTGATATACAAAGAGAATTATACTATTATTCGTATTTAACACTCGATTTTATAGGGCGCTATATTCTATTACATAAAAATTTATGTGTGTACTACAGCAACTATTGCACACTATTTATATCACAAAATTATCTCAGTTGAGAATCTTAAAAACAATTTTTACAATAAGGTTTATTGTAATTACGATTTTATAAGGACTTCATGAAAATTTTCTACGAATATTTTTCTCTGCATTTCTCCCCATCTCATCTGTTTAGGTAGAGGCTAGGGAAAACATATAGGGTGGTGTAAGATGGTGTCTCGTCTCCCTTTCTTAAAAAGGTGACAGGGAAGCCATATGAGGAGCAGGCATCGAAGAATTCTCTTTTTTTCCCCCATATATTCCTTATCAATTTTGGCATAATTTGTGAGTTAAGTAGTTAGATAATAGTGAAAGAAAAGAAGAGAGAAAGGACAGCAAAAAACAGGTATAACATAAACATGTAACAACACAAGCAAACAGTTCACTTTTTTTTATTATCGTATGCCTGTTTTGGCAGCGGGGGTGCGATTGTTCCTGTTGTTCAGTGGCGCCATCTACGGCCTGAATTCGACTTCTACCACATCAACAGTTCACCTCAGCAGTCGGTTAGGAGGAACCATTTTTTTTATTTAGGTTAACAAAATAATTAATTAGTGGTTAGTAATTTGTTAAAGTTTGTATTAGTAAGCTGATGTAAAAATGAGCCGCAGTAAATCCGCGAAGGAGGGGCCAACCCAAGCAGGTGTAAATAATAAAGGTATAAAATCACATTTTTTCTTATTTGCTCGATCTCTACCTATAGCCACACTTCACATGCTTTCTGCATTAGAGAGTAGACTCATAGGAAAATAAAAGTTAATTTCTATCTTGACTTTCAAATAGATTAAAAACTTTTAAGTTAAAAAACTAAATGGAACTAAAAACTACATTAAACATAGTTCTAAAAGAAAGAGGCCTGGAAATTTGAAAAATATATTTTTGACAATTAAATACAAAAAATATTAAGAAAAGGGATGTTGTAATTCCTACACAACTGTCCCCTTCCCGATATCGTTTTCGAGCGTTGCAATCGCGAATAACGGGATGCAATGAAAATTTCTAATATGCCCACTCAAAATATTTACCGATTTTAGGGTATTTTGACAAATTTAAATCTTCAGAAAATAAATTGCCTATTCTCTTAGAAATCAGTTTCAAGTAAATCTCAAGTAGCAAAAGTAAAAAAGCGATAAAATATAAGCGGAATATCTTAAATGGGCATGCACCTTTATTATACTTAACAAGGAATCAAAATTATAAAAATATTTTTTTTTTAAAAAAAGAAAGAAGCAGTTTTAACATTTATTTTTTATTCCTTTTTTTTACAAGTAAATTCAATGAAATAGTTTAACAGTATCAATAAGTTTTAACTTAAAATATATTACAAAAACTCATGTCTATAAAATGTTTTGCTGATGAATCTGTAGACACACAAGCGTTTATACAGCAACATTAGATCCGATTAACTGATAAGCTGTATCAATTGTCTGAAAAATTTAAAAACAAAATCAGTTATGGCATAACATTACAAATAAAATATAAAAACAGTTTGATAGTGAGCTTTTTGATCTGGACATAGCTCATAATGTATGTTTAAATAATGGACGCAGGTCTAAATGCGCATTTAAGGAAATGGGCTCAACTAAAAATGCCCAGTGGAAGACGGATCATTGGTTAGAGACCCCATGCTGACGGTGGGATGTTTTCGAGGTTTTCCTTTCCATGTGATGCTAATGCGCGCTAGTTCCATCAAAGAGTCCTTGTCTCAATCCAAGAGTTCCATTATTTTTTGGGCTGAGTTCAAAATTAGAAGGTTACGTAGTTGATCATTGATAGTTATTAACTCAGAATCGGGTTACAGAAATGTAAAACTCGGCTGTCCAACGCCAGTTATCTATATATAAATGAATGTGTGTCCTTTATAGACTCCTATACCATCCGACAGACAGCGTTGACATTTGACATACAGATGGTTTCAAGCAGGAGGAAGGTCACTGTCAACATCAGAACATTCTGCGACAAATCGTTCTTGCAGAATGAGCGGAAAACGAAATGGAATTTTATGATTGGTTAAGCGTTAGCCATTGCTTTAAATTTAGCTATTCAATTTTCACATATTTTAAAGATAACATCAGTGATAATTGCTAGCTTATAACTCTGTTTAAACAAAAAAATAATTTATTGCAAGCATTTAATTATTTTATATTCGCTATGTCAGATGAATTCAAAGAACATTACGTGGTAGCACGCATGGTTTACGTCATTAAATTTATACTTCTTCTGTTGCTACGCAATTTTATTTTATTTATATTAATTCTTTTAAACGTGTTTCTAAAAAAAATACTCATTTAAAACCAATGGTAATGAAAAAGAAAAAAAAATTATGTATTCAAAAGGGAAAATTAATGAGAAATACCCCACATAATTTACAAGTTGCTCTTTTATTGAAGAATTTCTGTTGATATATTCCGAAAACCCCGTGGCCAGTTAAGAATTGATTTAAATAGAAGTTTGACTGCAGGCGAGTTAGTGTGGGATCTTTAAAGAAATTATATGTCTGCCTGCCCTTTGCTGATTCACTCCAATCCATTTATTCATTGTGGCTTGTTTTATGTATCTAATAATGAAAGTTCTTTCCATTGGGAGCATCGTTTTTGGCTTGCTGATCCGCCTCCTCGTTACCTTCAATCCCAATGTTGTGCATCTTCGAGTAAGGCTAGAAAAATATTAGGTTCGAGTCGAGATTGGATTAAAAAACTATTCAAATTGAAGGAAGGTCAGGTTAAAACAATAGTAATCTATATTTATAAAAAGTCTGGTTGTTAATCAAGTCACAACATGCTCTAATGCCGATATATATGTGATTAATACTAGTGAATTTAAATCGTCCCAAAGGTGGGTAGAGTTATAAAAATTACAGCAAATTGATTATCGATAGAAAGAAAGATAAATGATTAAATTTTTTAAAAAAAGGTTCACAAACTGTTTTAATATTAGTGGATTAACCAACGGACAAAAAGATAATTCCAGTATTGGTCAAGACAGATTGATTTTTAGTAACTTATCAAATTATAGCAAGCTGGAATATCGATAGAAAAATATTGGTTAATCGAAAGGGTAATTTTTATCTTTTATTTTAATCAATGGATGGTGTTTTCTACACTAGGGAACGCTGCAAGCTCGGTACCGCCTAAATTTCCGGGTTACTGTTTCCGTTGTATTTTAAAACCATTTGGCATCATTGTGTTTTGAGATTCTTGCAAACATTGTATTTGATTACTTGTGTTTACAATGCTAAAAGTGCTAACGTAAGATGTTGCACAGCTTGCAACAAGAGCAAACAGTAATAAACTTATGAAAAGAGGCCATATCAAGACTGCCAAAAAAGCGAGTTAATCAAAATCTAGCAACCATGTCACCTTTTTTTAATAATATATCTCTAAATAACTAAAACAAATTTTCACTTCAAACTCACCAGAATTACATAATAACATTAATATCTTATGAAATACGGCAGATTTGAGCTCAGAAATTATCTAATTTATTTATTTTATTGAAAACAAAATTATCAGTTTGAAAATATCGCCTCGCAGAATAACATGTAGTAAGCAGCTGCAAACTTTCTAACCGGAACTAGAGCAGGCATACAGCTCGAGATTGTTATTGTTTACATTTCTACTGAAAACACCATCCATACTCGAACTATCAAGAAAATTGTTTTCGTGCCCACTATCTTTCTATAGGAGGCTAATTCTGCTAAAATTTAATCAATCCCATTTCGAATCCACTACTCTTCTCTAGGTGCTTGAACCTGCTATAACTTCATTTATCAAAACCGCTTAACTAGGTACTATATACTGACGTCATAAGCAATCCCCGCTTTTTTTGAGTCCCTTGAAGGTTAGTTTCGTTTTAAGCTAGTTAATTTTGAGTTATGATTTTAAAAAATACAGGTCAATTTTAACATACTGATTTGATTTTTGAGAGTCTTATGTTATAGACTATTCAAAATCATCAAGATTACCCTACGCATGCAGGTTCCTCATAAGTCCGAAATTACAAAATAAAATTATGGAAATCTAATAAGGTTCACGAACGATTACTAGAAAATGCAAATATTACGAGAATTTTTTAAATCACTATAACGCAGGTCACTTTAATACTTCAAAAGATACTTATTATCTTTCAGTATTGCTAATAAGGCCACCATCAGAATGCAAAAAATTATAAATATATAATATTAAAAACTTTTTCTTCTTAAAATTCCTCTTTATTAAATTTGTAAATGCTTTAATCTAAGGGTCAGTATTATGAAGTGAAGAACTTCTAGTTACTTCTAAAAAGTTTTAGTGCTAGAAATCTTTAAATAACTAATTACGAATATGCTTAAATTTTAGATCTTTAGCAATTTAGTGTAAAATTAAATTAATTCACATAACTTGTAATTAGAAGTTTTTCCAAAGTTAATCAATTCCCTTCATCAAGCGTTTCAAGATTTAACACATCAAATGGTAATTCATCTTTTTCAACTCATTGGTGATTCCTTGATGAACTAACAATAAAATTCAACACTCGCAAACCTAAAAATAAAATTTTATATTTTTGCAATCATGATTAAAAATCAAATTTAAAAATGCTGATCTAATATTATACAGTAAACTCTCAATAACTTAAAGTAGAAGGTTAAAATGATTTAGAGATAGCGAGTTCAAAATAACAAGAACTAAATATGTTCTAAAACATGACTATAAAGTAGAGTAATGAAACAGAAGAATAACTATTATTAAATCTGTATATGGTGATAGATTATTAGAAGTCTAAATACAACAATGATAATTTTATTTTTAAAACTAAGACAAATATACATTAAACAGAAATGAATCGATATACAATAATTTTACATGTGATTCTTCTGAAAAAATTGAACTTCTATTTCGAAAAAAATTCGACAAAGGTTTTGAGAAAAAACTCTTCGACAAAGGAATTCAAATTAACATTACTTAGACATATAATGCCAAGGGATGAATATTTTTTGACATAGGGTTTTTCGAGATATCGAGAGTATACTTTACAAAAAATAAATTTGTAAACTAAAATTTTAGAACCATTTCATTAGTTCCGGTGTAGAAGAACCATGATATCGAGCCTGCAACCTTATGAATTAGCCTTTTTTATTTGATAAACACAATCGAGTTTAGCACGATATGGGCTCAATTTTGACACGCATCAGATAATGCAAATCTGAACGATAACACGGTCCAATATTGTCATGGGTAGAACTTTTAACCTTTGCTTTATTATCTTTGTTCAATATTGGATCTGCGGCTTATGTTCTACACAGAAGTCTCTTAATTTTGAAAACAAGGGAAAGATGCTCAACTTTGTTTCATGCTAATTAATTAATTACACTTACCAACTCTGTTTAGTCATTATTCGACTCAGATATAAAACATTGTAACAGTTTTAGGACGTCGTTGAACAGCATTCTTTAGGGTCTACTAATGTTCAAATCTTGAACTAGAAGACAAGGGGACTCCTTGATCAAGCGTTGGGAGAACAAGGTGCGTAGCGTATGTAAAAAGTACTTAAAGGTGCTTTTTTGGGGATTTCGTTTTTAAAAGCTTTTAAAGGTGCTTTTTTCAGCTGACGTTTTTAAAAAGTACTTTTTTTTCATGAATATTTTTTTTCTTCTGTGATATCTGGTGGATCCCATGCATTTCACGAAAAATAGGGTGTTTGCTATGGAATCATTCACGCAATCTTCATGTCGTACCCACGTTGTGACTTGCGCATACACTTGAAACCGAAACAGGAGTGCTCCAATTCGGATAGAGAATATCAGATCCTGTTTTTCTTTTTAATTTACTTTAATTTTATTCTTGTTTATTTTATTTTACTTCGACCACCTTTTTGACGTAGGGGGTAAGGGTACTTTTCTGACTTCAGGGTCATTTGGATTGGACCAATGATGTAGGAAAGTACTGATTGTTTCGATTTACAGCCGTTTCTTTTTGGGTGAAAAATATTCTTTTAACTTTATATCGGCTGAATTAGACTGAAGAAAAAGAATGTGCATCGGTATTTTCAGACTTTCACAAACAAGTGGTCATACCTGACGCCTTCAGAAACTTTGACCATAAGAAAACAAGATTAGATCCCTTATTTTGAGAGTGATAAATTTCCTAAGTTGTAGGAAATTATTTTGAGTCATGGACAGTGGAAAGAGGATTCAGTGTGAACATTGAAATTGAGTTCCTATATTTCACAGAGAATTATTTACGATAATGTAAAAAAATGTGGGGGGCTCCATAAAGTTGAAATAACGAGAGAAATGCGTGTTTCATGTAGCAGCGCACATGCTAAGTATAGAGTGTATCTAGAAGTCCAAAAGGCTAGAGAAAAGGAAAGAAAACGAAAGAAGAAGAAATGTTCTGCATTAAAAAGAAAATAATAGATTTAGAGAAATATATAATAAACCTGAAGCAAGCGAGCTGGCTCACCAGGCAGAAAATTTTCATTTTTGAAAAAATCTAATGCTATACGAATTGATATTAATAAAAAGCAGAAAGAACTGTTGGATCTAAAAAACAAATTATCAGATAAAAAATAATGTTCCTGTCATTTACTTAACTATTTGTTGATAAGAAATAACATGAAAACTACATATGAAACTGTATGGAAAATAAATATGCCTTATGTATGTTTATATACTTTTTTGCATTTAAGTGAAATTGTTATTATAAATCTTAATAAATCTTTGTTTTATGTGATTGAATCAATTGTAATTCATTTTAAGAGTAGAGCTGGCAAACTCCACATTGCTGAAAACTGGTTAGTAACCTTTTTTTTTTTAATTATCTTGGAAAGAAAGGGTTTATTGTAGTGTAAGATTGTTAAATGGACTAGAAATTTTTTTAAAAATATAAATAAAAATTATTAATTTTTTTGTGTGCTAGATTACTTTTTTATTTCATTGATTGAATGTGAATTTTTTGAGTGCTTGAAAATTTTTGTAAAGTGCTTGAAAAGTTTTTAAAAAGTGCTTATTTTTGACTCAAAGATTTGGCTACGCACCCTGGAGAAAGTTTGTCTTCGTGCAGGACTTTTTTATGGACCCGAAACGATGGAACTAACTTGCATTTGAGGATTTTGATGGAATTAACCTGCATTTTTATTAACCATGCTGATACAATAACTCAGAATTCAAAAACGATTAATTTAAAAGCTAATTTGCACACTACATAAGAAGTTTCCTGTGAATAATTTGATCTAAGCTGGGGTTACTTTCTTAAAATATTTGCTTAGAATCACCGTTTGGTCAGCCGGGATTTAAGGCAAGACTAGTGCAAAAACATTTTGGACAAAATTTTTGAAATTGAGATTATTGTTAATTTAGAATTCATGCACTCTTAGCTTTCTAAAAATACTTTACTTTTACACTTATTTACAAAAATTATAGCAATGCTTGTATAAGATGATAACAGTGGATAGACTAATTATTTGAAGCCTTTCATGTGTTTATCTCAAAATCAGATATTTTTTTCACATGTTGCATCACGTTAAGCGACGCCCGGTGGCTGAGCGGTAGCGCTTCGCGCTGTCGTGCCACAGGTCCCTGGTTCGATCCTCGGGCCGGGCAGGGTTGACTCAGCCTTTCATCCCTTCAGTGGGTCGATAAATGAGTACCAAGCATGCTTGGGAACTAAACACTGGGGGTTCCGCGTTCGGCAGACCACCTGACCGGAACATCTGCTCCTGCACCCCAGAGCCCAAGGTCAAGAAAACTGAGATGGGCACAGTAGGCCTTGGCCCTCTATGGGCTGTCGCGCCACTGAGTTTAGTTTTAGCATCACGTTAAGCACGATATCTCATGTTTTTAAACTAATTTTTAATGAGTGCTTATGATTATACTGTCAAATATAATAAGGTTATCCGAATATAAGGTCACTTTTCCAAAGTCCCGGCTCACTGAATTGGAAATTTTTTGTTACAGATTATCGGATATATGGTCAAGTTTTAAAAATCGTTATCGCTTATAAGGTCATTTTTATCTGAGGCGAGGGGAGCTCTTTCCTGACAAAAGCCTATTTAACTTCTTTACAAGGCAATTACCCCTCTCGAGTTCTATGAAAATGTTGCAACCAACAAACAAGCTCAATTTCAGAAATTGTTTCACAGTGAGGACAATGACCCCCAGACTGTAGCTGTAACCCAAGCGGAAGCCTTCAATGCAATAAATGTCATACGAATTTTTTTTACAAACCATGAGGGAGCTGAGGAACATTTTGAGAAGTTACACACATTGTTCGCTAGAACGCATTGTTCGAAAAATGAAACCAAAAACGAGATGTAATGTATGTAGGTACACTTTGAGGAAATTTGTAAACAGCTTTATTTCAAATTAAATTTTTTTAAAAAATCTATTTTCTTTAATTCTTTACTAATTCTGTTAAAATTTATTGACTTAAATATTTAATTTATGGCCGATCGTTTTCATTTGTATTACCATTTTTAAAAAATCATAATGTGTACTATTTACGTGCTTAGTTACGAACTGCTAATGAATCAGTAAAAAGGTCACAACGCTTAGAAGGTCACTTTTGTGATGTCCCTTAGGGAGACCGTATCTCGCATGTTTTGAACTACATACTAAGAAAAAAATAGAATTTCATTTTTTATGCATGTCTTCTCTCAAAAATGTTTTGCTTTTTTAACAACATTGATCTTTAATTCAGTAGTGTATGCACTTTCTAAGATAATAGTTCTAAACAGTTTATAACATTCTAAATAAAATCCTCAAAGGATTTTGGTTTTAGGCGATTTCTTTACACTGTTTAGCGAATATTAAGAAAAAATGCTTTATTTTTACCTAAAAATAGCCATATAAAAATAATATTTTTTTCCCAGTTTTATATGTCTTTACACATAGAACAAATAAACTAGTTTTTAAAATTTTATGTAAATATTTTTAAAAAAAGTTGTCGAAACTAGTAGGATACCTTAACGCTATAGCGTTAAGGTATATCACTTATTATAATAAGTGAACGACATCAAAAATAAAGTAAGTCATAAATTCTCTGACGGATCATTTTAGAATACTTTTTTTAATTCAAAATTGGCTTCGAGATAAAGATTATACGTAAACAAATTGTGATAAGACTGGTTGACTATCAACAATCTGGGTTTTTAACTTGAAATTATGAATTCAAAATGTAAAAATTTCTCTTCCTCTGCCAACTACAAATGCAAAAGGCAGAAATTTTCCAAGTACCGAAATCGACAGAATTTTTCTAAGAACCGAAAACTTCTGAATGTTTAATAAGTATGGAAATCGTAAGAACTTTTCTAAGTACCGAAAACGTCAGAAATTTTCTAAGTACCGAAGACTTCTGAATGTTTTCTAAGTACCGAAAGGGTCAGAATTTTTCTAAGTACCGAAAGGGTCAGAAATTTTCCAAGTACCGAAATCGTCAGAATTTTGTAAGTACCGAAATCGTCGGAATGTTTTCTAAGTACCGAAAACGTCTGAAATTTTCAAAGTACCGAAAAAGGCAGAAATTTTCTAAGTACCGAAATCAACAGAATTTTTCTAAGTACCGAAATCGACAGAATTTTTCTAAGTAACGAAATCAACGGAATTTTTCTAAGTACCGAATTCGACAGAATTTTTCTAAGTACCGAAATCAACAGAATATTTCTAAGTTCCGAAATCACCAGAATTTTTCTAAGTACCGAAATCGTCAGAATTTTTCTAAGTGCCGATAACGACAGAAATTTTCTAAGTACCGAAAAGGTCAGAAATTTTCCAAGTACCGAAAAGGTCAGAAATTTTCTAAGTAACGAAAACGTCAGAAATTATCTAAGTACCGAAAACTTCTGATTGTTTTCTAAGTACCGAAATCGTCAGAATTTTTCTAAGTACCGTAAAGGTCTGAAATTTTCAGAGTATTGAAAAGGTCAGAAATTTTCTAAGTACCGAAATCATCAGAATTTTTCTAAGTACCGAAATCGTCAAAATTTTCTAAGTACCGAAATCGTCGGAATTTTTCTAAGTACCGAAATCGTCGGAATTTTTTTAAGTAAAGAAATCGTCAGAATTTTTCTAAGTACCAAAATCAACAGAATTTTTCTAAGTACCGAAATCGACAGAATTTTTCTAAGTACCGAAATCAACAGAATTTTTCTAAGTACTGAAATCGACAGAATTTTTCTAAGTACCGAAAACGTCAGATAATTTTTAAGTACCGAAAAGGTCAGAAATTTTCCAAGTACCGAAAAGGTCAGAAATTTTCCAAGTACCGAAAAGGTCAGAAATTTTCTAAGTACTGAAATCGTCAGAATTTTTCTAAGTACCGAAATCATTCGAATTTTTTTAAGTACCGTAAAGGTCAGAAATTTTCCAAGCACCGAAAAGGTCAGAAATTTTCCAAGTACCGAAAACGTCAGATATTTTTTAAGTACCGAAATCATCAGAATTTTTCTAAGTACCGAAATCGTCAGAATTTTTCTAAGTACCGAAATCATCAGAATTTTTCTAAGTTCCGAAATCGTCAGAATTTTCTAAGTACCGAAATCGTCGGAATTTTTCTAAGTAAAGAAATCGTAAGAATTTTTCTAAGTACCAAAATCAACAGAATTTTTCTAAGTACCTAAATCGACAGAATTTTTCTAAGTACCGAAATCGTCGGAATTTTTCTAAGTACCGAAATCGTCAGAATTTTTCTAAGTACCGAAATCGTCAGAATTTTTCTAAGTACCGAAATCATCAGAATTTTTCTAAGTTCCGAAATCGTCAGAATTTTCTAAGTACCGAAATCGTCGGAATTTTTCTAAGTAAAGAAATCGTAAGAATTTTTCTAAGTACCAAAATCAACAGAATTTTTCTAAGTACCTAAATCGACAGAATTTTTCTAAGTACCGAAATCGTCGGAATTTTTCTAAGTACCGAAATCGTCAGAATTTTTCTAAGTACCGAAATCGTCAGAATTTTTCTAAGTACCGAAATCATCAGAATTTTTCTAAGTTCCGAAATCGGCAGAATTTTTCTAAGTACCGAAAACTTCTGAATGTTTAATAAGTATCGAAATCGTAAGAATTTTCATTACTTATACCGAAAACGTCAGAAATTTTCTAAGTACCGAAGACTTCTGAATGTTTTCTAAGTACCGAAATCGACAGAATTTTCTAAGTACCGAAATCGTCGGAATTTTTCTAAGTAAAGAAATCGTAAGAATTTTTCTAAGTACCAAAATCAACAGAATTTTTCTAAGTACCTAAATCGACAGAATTTTTCTAAGTACCGAAATCGTCGGAATTTTTCTAAGTACCGAAATCGACAGAATTTTTCTAAGTACCGAAAACTTCTGAATGTTTAATAAGTATCGAAATCGTAAGAATTTTTCGGTACTTATACCGAAAACGTCAGAAATTTTCTAAGTACCGAAGACTTCTGAATGTTTTCTAAGTACCGAAATCGACAGAACTTTTCTAAGTACCGAAAACGTCAGATATTTTTTAAGTACCGAGAAGGTCAGAAATTTTCTAAGTACCAAAATCAACAGAATTTTTCTAAGTACCGAAATCAACAGAATTTTTCTAAATACCGAATTCGACAGAATTTTTCTAAGTACCGAAATCAACAGAATATTTATAAGTTCCGAAATCACCAGAATTTTTCTAAGTACCGAAATCGTCAGAATTTTTCTAAGTACCGATAACGTCAGAAATTTTCTAAGTACCGAAATCGTCTGAATTTTTCTAAGTACCGAAATCGTTTGAAATTTTGTAAATACCGAAAAGGTCAGAAATTTTCTAAGTACCGAAATCATCAGAATTTTTCTAAGTACCGAAATCGTCGGAATTTTTCTAAGTACTGAAATCGTCAGAATTTTTCTAAGAACCGAAATCGTCAGAATTTTTCTAAGTACCGAAATCATCAGAATTTTTCTAAGTTCCGAAATCGTCAGAATTTTCTAAGTACCGAAATGGTCAGAATTTTTCTAAGTACCGAAATCATCAGAATTTTTCTAAGTTCCGAAATCGTCAGAATTTTCAAAGAACCGAAATCGTCGGAATTTTTCTAAGTAAAGAAATCGTCAGAATTTTTCTAAGTACCAAAATCAACAGAATTTTTCTAAGTACCGAAATCGACAGAATTTTTCTAAGTACTCAAATCGACAGAATTTTTCTAAGTACCGAAAACGTCAGAAATTTTCTAAGTACCGAAGACTTCTGAATGTTTTCTAAGTGCCGAAATCGACAGAACTTTTCTAAGTACCGAAAACGTCAGATATTTTTTAAGTACCGAGAAGGTCAGAAATTTTCTAAGTACCAAAATCAACAGAATTTTTCTAAGTACCGAAATCAACAGAATTTTTCTAAGTACCGAATTCGACAGAATTTTTCTAAGTTCCGAAAACGACAGAAATTTTCTAAGTACCGAAAAGGTCAGAAATTTTCCAAGTACCGAAAAGGTCAGAAATTTTCTAAGTAAGGAAAACGTCAGAAATTATCTAAGTACCGAAAACTTCTGATTGTTTTCTAAGTACCGAAATCGTCAGAATTTTTCTAAGTACCGTAAAGGTCTGAAATTTTCCAAATATTGAAAAGGTCAGAAATTTTCTAAGTACCGAAATCGTCAGAAATTTTCTAAGTACCGAAATCATCAGAATTTTTCTTAGTTCCGAAATCGGCAGAATTTTTCTAAGTACCGAAAACTTCTGAATGTTTAATAAGTATCGAAATCGTAAGAATTTTCATTACTTATACCGAAAACGTCAGAAATTTTCTAAGTACCGAAGACTTCTGAATGTTTTCTAAGTACCGAAATCGACAGAACTTTTCTAAGTACCGAAAACGTCAGATATTTTTTAAGTACCGAAAACGTCAGATATTTTTTAAGTACCGAAATCATCAGAATTTTTCTAAGTACCGAAATCGTCAGAATTTTCTAAGTACCGAAATCGTCGGAATTTTTCTAAGTAAAGAAATCGTAAGAATTTTTCTAAGTACCAAAATCAACAGAATTTTTCTAAGTACCTAAATCGACAGAATTTTTCTAAGTACCGAAATCGTCGGAATTTTTCTAAGTACCGAAATCGACAGAATTTTTCTAAGTACCGAAAATTTCTGAATGTTTAATAAGTATCGAAATCGTAAGAATTTTTCGGTACTTATACCGAAAACGTCAGAAATTTTCTAAGTACCGAAGACTTCTGAATGTTTTCTAAGTACCGAAATCGACAGAACTTTTCTAAGTACTGAAAACGTCAGATATTTTTTAAGTACCGAGAAGGTCAGAAATTTTCTAAGTACCAAAATCAACAGAATTTTTCTAAGTACCGAAATCAACAGAATTTTTCTAAGTACCGAATTCGACAGAATTTTTCTAAGTACCGAAATCAACAGAATATTTATAAGTTCCGAAATCACCAGAATTTTTCTAAGTACCGAAATCGTCAGAATTTTTCTAAGTACCGATAACGTCAGAAATTTTCTAAGTACCGAAATCGTCTGAATTTTTCTAAGTACCGAAATCGTTTGAAATTTTGTAAATACCGAAAAGGTCAGAAATTTTCTAAGTACCGAAATCATCAGAATTTTTCTAAGTACCGAAATCGTCGGAATTTTTCTAAGTACTGAAATCGTCAGAATTTTTCTAAGAACCGAAATCGTCAGAATTTTTCTAAGTACCGAAATCATCAGAATTTTTCTAAGTTCCGAAATCGTCAGAATTTTCTAAGTACCGAAATGGTCAGAATTTTTCTAAGTACCGAAATCATCAGAATTTTTCTAAGTTCCGAAATCGTCAGAATTTTCTAAGTACCGAAATCGTCGGAATTTTTCTAAGTAAAGAAATCGTCAGAATTTTTCTAAGTACCAAAATCAACAGAATTTTTCTAAGTACCGAAATCGACAGAATTTTTCTAAGTACTCAAATCGACAGAATTTTTCTAAGTACCGAAAACGTCAGAAATTTTCTAAGTACCGAAGACTTCTGAATGTTTTCTAAGTGCCGAAATCGACAGAACTTTTCTAAGTACCGAAAACGTCAGATATTTTTTAAGTACCGAGAAGGTCAGAAATTTTCTAAGTACCAAAATCAACAGAATTTTTCTAAGTACCGAAATCAACAGAATTTTTCTAAGTACCGAATTCGACAGAATTTTTCTAAGTTCCGAAAACGACAGAAATTTTCTAAGTACCGAAAAGGTCAGAAATTTTCCAAGTACCGAAAAGGTCAGAAATTTTCTAAGTAACGAAAACGTCAGAAATTATCTAAGTACGGAAAACTTCTGATTGTTTTCTAAGTACCGAAATCGTCAGAAATTTTCTAAGTACCGAAATCATCAGAATTTTTCTAAGTACCGAAATCGTCAAAATTTTCTAAGTACCGAAATCGTCGGAATTTTTTAAGTACTGAAATCGACAGAATTTTTCTAAGTACCGAAAACGTCAGATAATTTTTAAGTACCGAAAAGGTCAGAAATTTTCCAAGTTACGAAAAGGTCAGAAATTTTCCAAGTACCGAAAAGGTTAGAAATTTTCTAAGTACTGAAATCGTCAGAATTTTTCTAAGTACCGAAATCAATTTAATTTTTCTAAGTACCGTAAAGGTCAGAAATTTTCCAAGCACCGAAAAGGTCAGAAATTTTCCAAGTACCGAAAACGTCAGATATTTTTTAAGTACCGAAATCATCAGAATTTGTCTAAGTACCGAAATCGTCAGAATTTTCTAAGTACCGAAATCGACAGAATTTTTCTAAGTACCGAAAACGTCAGATAATTTTTAAGTACCGAAAAGGTCAGAAATTTTCTAAGTTCCGAAATCGTCAGAATTTTCTAAGTACCGAAATCGTCAGAATTTTCTAAGTACCTAAATCGTCGGAATTTTTCTAAGTAAAGAAATCGTCAGAATTTTTCTAAGTACCGAAAACTTCTGAATGTTTAATAAGTATCGAAATCGTAAGAATTTTTCGGTACTTATACCGAAAACGTCAGAAATTTTCGAAGTACCGAAGACTTCTGAATGTTTTCTAAGTACCGAAATCGACAGAACTTTTCTAAGTACCGAAAACGTCAGATATTTTTTAAGTACCGAGAAAGTCAGAAATTTTCTAAGTACCAAAATCAACAGAATTTTTCTAAGTACCGAAATCATCAGAATTTTTCTAAGTACCGAAAACGACAGAAATTTTCTAAGTACCGAAAACTTCTGATTGTTTTCTAAGTACCGAAATCGTCAGAATTTTTCTAAGTACCGTAAAGGTCTGAAATTTTCCAAGTATTGAAAAGGTCAGAAATTTTCTAAGTACCGAAATCGTCAGAATTTTTCTAAGTACCGAAAACTTCTGAATGTTTAATAAGTATCGAAATCGTAAGAATTTTCATTACTTATACCGAAAACGTCAGAAATTTTCTAAGTACCGAAGACTTCTGAATGTTTTCTAAGTACCGAAATCGACAGAACTTTTCTAAGTACCGAAAACGTCAGATATTTTTTAAGTACCGAAAACGTCAGATATTTTTTAAGTACCGAAATCATCAGAATTTTTCTAAGTACCGAAATCGTCAGAATTTTCTAAGTACCGAAATCGTCGGAATTTTTCTAAGTAAAGAAATCGTAAGAATTTTTCTAAGTACCAAAATCAACAGAATTTTTCTAAGTACCTAAATCGACAGAATTTTTCTAAGTACCGAAATCGTCGGAATTTTTCTAAGTACCGAAATCGACAGAATTTTTCTAAGTACCGAAAACTTCTGAATGTTTAATAAGTATCGAAATCGTAAGAATTTTTCGGTACTTATACCGAAAACGTCAGAAATTTTCTAAGTACCGAAGACTTCTGAATGTTTTCTAAGTACCGAAATCGACAGAACTTTTCTAAGTACCGAAAACGTCAGATATTTTTTAAGTACCGAGAAGGTCAGAAATTTTCTAAGTACCAAAATCAACAGAATTTTTCTAAGTACCGAAATCAACAGAATTTTTCTAAGTACCGAATTCGACAGAATTTTTCTAAGTACCGAAATCAACAGAATATTTATAAGTTCCGAAATCACCAGAATTTTTCTAAGTACCGAAATCGTCAGAATTTTTCTAAGTACCGATAACGTCAGAAATTTTCTAAGTACCGAAATCGTCTGAATTTTTCTAAGTACCGAAATCGTTTGAAATTTTGTAAATACCGAAAAGGTCAGAAATTTTCTAAGTACCGAAATCATCAGAATTTTTCTAAGTACCGAAATCGTCGGAATTTTTCTAAGTACTGAAATCGTCAGAATTTTTCGAAGAACCGAAATCGTCAGAATTTTTCTAAGTACCGAAATCATCAGAATTTTTCTAAGTTCCGAAATCGTCAGAATTTTCTAAGTACCGAAATGGTCAGAATTTTTCTAAGTACCGAAATCATCAGAATTTTTCTAAGTTCCGAAATCGTCAGAATTTTCTAAGTACCGAAATCGTCGGAATTTTTCTAAGTAAAGAAATCGTCAGAATTTTTCTAAGTACCAAAATCAACAGAATTTTTCTAAGTACCGAAATCGACAGAATTTTTCTAAGTACTCAAATCGACAGAATTTTTCTAAGTACCGAAAACGTCAGAAATTTTCTAAGTACCGAAGACTTCTGAATGTTTTCTAAGTGCCGAAATCGACAGAACTTTTCTAAGTACCGAAAACGTCAGATATTTTTTAAGTACCGAGAAGGTCAGAAATTTTCTAAGTACCAAAATCAACAGAATTTTTCTAAGTACCGAAATCAACAGAATTTTTCTAAGTACCGAATTCGACAGAATTTTTCTAAGTTCCGAAAACGACAGAAATTTTCTAAGTACCGAAAAGGTCAGAAATTTTCCAAGTACCGAAAAGGTCAGAAATTTTCTAAGTAACGAAAACGTCAGAAATTATCTAAGTACCGAAAACTTCTGATTGTTTTCTAAGTACCGAAATCGTCAGAAATTTTCTAAGTACCGAAATCATCAGAATTTTTCTAAGTACCGAAATCGTCAAAATTTTCTAAGTACCGAAATCGTCGGAATTTTTCTAAGTACTGAAATCGACAGAATTTTTCTAAGTACCGAAAACGTCAGATAATTTTTAAGTACCGAAAAGGTCAGAAATTTTCCAAGTTACGAAAAGGTCAGAAATTTTCCAAGTACCGAAAAGGTTAGAAATTTTCTAAGTACTGAAATCGTCAGAATTTTTCTAAGTACCGAAATCATTCGAATTTTTCTAAGTACCGTAAAGGTCAGAAATTTTCCAAGCACCGAAAAGGTCAGAAATTTTCCAAGTACCGAAAACGTCAGATATTTTTTAAGTACCGAAATCATCAGAATTTGTCTAAGTACCGAAATCGTCAGAATTTTCTAAGTACCGAAATCGACAGAATTTTTCTAAGTACCGAAAACGTCAGATAATTTTTAAGTACCGAAAAGGTCAGAAATTTTCTAAGTTCCGAAATCGTCAGAATTTTCTAAGTACCGAAATCGTCAGAATTTTCTAAGTACCGAAATCGTCGGAATTTTTCTAAGTAAAGAAATCGTCAGAATTTTTCTAAGTACCGAAAACTTCTGAATGTTTAATAAGTATCGAAATCGTAAGAATTTTTCGGTACTTATACCGAAAACGTCAGAAATTTTCGAAGTACCGAAGACTTCTGATTGTTTTCTAAGTACCGAAATCGTCAGAATTTTTCTAAGTACCGTAAAGGTCTGAAATTTTCCAAGTATTGAAAAGGTCAGAAATTTTCTAAGTACCGAAATCGTCTGAAATTTTCTAAGTACCGAAATCATCAGAATTTTTCTAAGTTCCGAAATCGGCAGAATTTTTCTAAGTACCGAAAACTTCTGAATGTTTAATAAGTATCGAAATCGTAAGAATTTTCATTACTTATACCGAAAACGTCAGAAATTTTCTAAGTACCGAAGACTTCTGAATGTTTTCTAAGTACCGAAATCGACAGAACTTTTCTAAGTACCGAAAACGTCAGATATTTTTTAAGTACCGAAATCATCAGAATTTTTCTAAGTACCGAAATCGTCAGAATTTTCTAAGTACCGAAATCGTCGGAATTTTTCTAAGTAAAGAAATCGTAAGAATTTTTCTAAGTACCAAAATCAACAGAATTTTTCTAAGTACCTAAATCGACAGAATTTTTCTAAGTACCGAAATCGTCGGAATTTTTCTAAGTACCGAAATCGACAGAATTTTTCTAAGTACCGAAAACTTCTGAATGTTTAATAAGTATCGAAATCGTAAGAATTTTTCGGTACTTATACCGAAAACGTCAGAAATTTTCTAAGTACCGAAGACTTCTGAATGTTTTCTAAGTACCGAAATCGACAGAACTTTTCTAAGTACCGAAAACGTCAGATATTTTTTAAGTACCGAGAAGGTCAGAAATTTTCTAAGTACCAAAATCAACAGAATTTTTCTAAGTACCGAAATCAACAGAATTTTTCTAAGTACCGAATTCGACAGAATTTTTCTAAGTACCGAAATCAACAGAATATTTATAAGTTCCGAAATCACCAGAATTTTTCTAAGTACCGAAATCGTCAGAATTTTTCTAAGTACCGATAACGTCAGAAATTTTCTAAGTACCGAAATCGTCTGAATTTTTCTAAGTACCGAAATCGTTTGAAATTTTGTAAATACCGAAAAGGTCAGAAATTTTCTAAGTACCGAAATCATCAGAATTTTTCTAAGTACCGAAATCGTCGGAATTTTTCTAAGTACTGAAATCGTCAGAATTTTTCTAAGAACCGAAATCGTCAGAATTTTTCTAAGTACCGAAATCATCAGAATTTTTCTAAGTAAAGAAATCGTCAGAATTTTTCTAAGTACCAAAATCAACAGAATTTTTCTAAGTCCCGAAATCGGCAGAATTTTTCTAAGTACCGAAGACTTCTGAATGTTTTCTAAGTACCGAAATCGACAGAACTTTTCTAAGTACCGAAAACGTCAGATATTTTTGAAGTACCGAGAAGGTCAGAAATTTTCTAAGTACCAAAATCAACAGAATTTTTCTAAGTACCGAAATCATCAGAATTTTTCTAAGTTCCGAAATCGTCAGAATTTTCTAAGTACCGAAATCGTCGGAATTTTTCTAAGTAAAGAAATCGTCAGAATTTTTCTAAGTACCGAAATCAACAGAATTTTTCTAAGTCCCGAAATCGGCAGAATTTTTCTAAGTACCGAAAACTTCTGAATGTTTAATAAGTATCGAAATCGTAAGAATTTTCATTACTTATACCGAAAACGTCAGAAATTTTCTAAGTACCGAAGACTTCTGAATGTTTTCTAAGTACCGAAATCGACAGAACTTTTCTAAGTACCGAAAACGTCAGATATTTTTTAAGTACCGAGAAGGTCAGAAATTTTCTAAGTACCAAAATCAACAGAATTTTTCTAAGTACCGAAATCATCAGAATTTTTCTAAGTACCGAAAACGACAGAAATTTTCTAAGTACCGAAAACTTCTGATTGTTTTCTAAGTACCGAAATCGGCAGAATTTTTCTAAGTACCGAAATCATCAGAATTTTTCTAAGTTTCGAAATCGTCAGAATTTTCTAAGTACCGAAATCGTCAGAATTTTTCTAAGTAAAGAAATCGTAAGAATTTTTCTAAGTACCAAAATCAACAGAATTTTTCTAAGTTCCGAAATCGTCAGAATTTTCAAAGTACCGAAATCGTCGGAATTTTTCTAAGTAAAGAAATCGTCAGAATTTTTCTAAGTACCAAAATCAACAGAAATTTTCTAAGTACCGAAATCGACAGAATTTTTCTAAGTACCGAAATCAACAGAATTTTTCTAAGTACTGAAATCGACAGAATTTTTCTAAGTACCGAAAACGTCAGAAATTTTCTAAGTACCGCAAACTTCCGAGTCTTTTCTAAGTACCGAAATCGACAGAATTTTTCTAAGTACCGAAATCAACAGAATTTTTCTAAGTACTGAAATCGACAGAATTTTTCTAAGTACCGAAAACGTCAGAAATTTTCTAAGTCACGAAGACTTCTGAATGTTTTCTAAGTACCGAAATCGACAGAACTTTTCTAAGTACCGAAAACGTCAGATATTTTATAAGTACCGAGAAGGTCAGAAATTTTCTAAGTACCTAAATCGACAGAATTTTTCTAAGTACCGAAATCGTCGGAATTTTTCTAAGTACCAAAATCAACAGAATTTTTCTAAGTCCCGAAATCGGCAGAATTTTTCTAAGTACCGAAGACTTCTGAATGTTTTCTAAGTACCGAAATCGACAGAATTTTTCTAAGTACCAAAATCAACAGAAATTTTCTAAGTACCGAAATCGACAGAATTTTTCTAAGTACCGAAATCAACAGAATTTTTCTAAGTACTGAAATCGACAGAATTTTTCTAAGTACCGAAAACGTCAGAAATTTTCTAAGTACCGCAAACTTCCGAGTCTTTTCTAAGTACCGAAATCGTCGGAATTTTTCTAAGTAAAGAAATCGTCAGAATTTTTCTAAGTACCAAAATCAACAGAATTTTTCTAAGTACCGAAATCGACAGAATTTTTCTAAGTACTCAAATCGACAGAATTTTTCTAAGTACCGAAAACGTCAGAAATTTTCTAAGTACCGAAGACTTCTGAATGTTTTCTAAGTGCCGAAATCGACAGAACTTTTCTAAGTACCGAAAACGTCAGATATTTTTTAAGTACCGAGAAGGTCAGAAATTTTCTAAGTACCAAAATCAACAGAATTTTTCTAAGTACCGAAATCAACAGAATTTTTCTAAGTACCGAATTCGACAGAATTTTTCTAAGTTCCGAAAACGACAGAAATTTTCTAAGTACCGAAAAGGTCAGAAATTTTCCAAGTACCGAAAAGGTCAGAAATTTTCTAAGTAAGGAAAACGTCAGAAATTATCTAAGTACCGAAAACTTCTGATTGTTTTCTAAGTACCGAAATCGTCAGAATTTTTCTAAGTACCGTAAAGGTCTGAAATTTTCCAAATATTGAAAAGGTCAGAAATTTTCTAAGTACCGAAATCGTCAGAAATTTTCTAAGTACCGAAATCATCAGAATTTTTCTTAGTTCCGAAATCGGCAGAATTTTTCTAAGTACCGAAAACTTCTGAATGTTTAATAAGTATCGAAATCGTAAGAATTTTCATTACTTATACCGAAAACGTCAGAAATTTTCTAAGTACCGAAGACTTCTGAATGTTTTCTAAGTACCGAAATCGACAGAACTTTTCTAAGTACCGAAAACGTCAGATATTTTTTAAGTACCGAAAACGTCAGATATTTTTTAAGTACCGAAATCATCAGAATTTTTCTAAGTACCGAAATCGTCAGAATTTTCTAAGTACCGAAATCGTCGGAATTTTTCTAAGTAAAGAAATCGTAAGAATTTTTCTAAGTACCAAAATCAACAGAATTTTTCTAAGTACCTAAATCGACAGAATTTTTCTAAGTACCGAAATCGTCGGAATTTTTCTAAGTACCGAAATCGACAGAATTTTTCTAAGTACCGAAAACTTCTGAATGTTTAATAAGTATCGAAATCGTAAGAATTTTTCGGTACTTATACCGAAAACGTCAGAAATTTTCTAAGTACCGAAGACTTCTGAATGTTTTCTAAGTACCGAAATCGACAGAACTTTTCTAAGTACTGAAAACGTCAGATATTTTTTAAGTACCGAGAAGGTCAGAAATTTTCTAAGTACCAAAATCAACAGAATTTTTCTAAGTACCGAAATCAACAGAATTTTTCTAAGTACCGAATTCGACAGAATTTTTCTAAGTACCGAAATCAACAGAATATTTATAAGTTCCGAAATCACCAGAATTTTTCTAAGTACCGAAATCGTCAGAATTTTTCTAAGTACCGATAACGTCAGAAATTTTCTAAGTACCGAAATCGTCTGAATTTTTCTAAGTACCGAAATCGTTTGAAATTTTGTAAATACCGAAAAGGTCAGAAATTTTCTAAGTACCGAAATCATCAGAATTTTTCTAAGTACCGAAATCGTCGGAATTTTTCTAAGTACTGAAATCGTCAGAATTTTTCTAAGAACCGAAATCGTCAGAATTTTTCTAAGTACCGAAATCATCAGAATTTTTCTAAGTTCCGAAATCGTCAGAATTTTCTAAGTACCGAAATGGTCAGAATTTTTCTAAGTACCGAAATCATCAGAATTTTTCTAAGTTCCGAAATCGTCAGAATTTTCTAAGTACCGAAATCGTCGGAATTTTTCTAAGTAAAGAAATCGTCAGAATTTTTCTAAGTACCAAAATCAACAGAATTTTTCTAAGTACCGAAATCGACAGAATTTTTCTAAGTACTCAAATCGACAGAATTTTTCTAAGTACCGAAAACGTCAGAAATTTTCTAAGTACCGAAGACTTCTGAATGTTTTCTAAGTGCCGAAATCGACAGAACTTTTCTAAGTACCGAAAACGTCAGATATTTTTTAAGTACCGAGAAGGTCAGAAATTTTCTAAGTACCAAAATCAACAGAATTTTTCTAAGTACCGAAATCAACAGAATTTTTCTAAGTACCGAATTCGACAGAATTTTTCTAAGTTCCGAAAACGACAGAAATTTTCTAAGTACCGAAAAGGTCAGAAATTTTCCAAGTACCGAAAAGGTCAGAAATTTTCTAAGTAACGAAAACGTCAGAAATTATCTAAGTACGGAAAACTTCTGATTGTTTTCTAAGTACCGAAATCGTCAGAAATTTTCTAAGTACCGAAATCATCAGAATTTTTCTAAGTACCGAAATCGTCAAAATTTTCTAAGTACCGAAATCGTCGGAATTTTTCTAAGTACTGAAATCGACAGAATTTTTCTAAGTACCGAAAACGTCAGATAATTTTTAAGTACCGAAAAGGTCAGAAATTTTCCAAGTTACGAAAAGGTCAGAAATTTTCCAAGTACCGAAAAGGTTAGAAATTTTCTAAGTACTGAAATCGTCAGAATTTTTCTAAGTACCGAAATCAATTTAATTTTTCTAAGTACCGTAAAGGTCAGAAATTTTCCAAGCACCGAAAAGGTCAGAAATTTTCCAAGTACCGAAAACGTCAGATATTTTTTAAGTACCGAAATCATCAGAATTTGTCTAAGTACCGAAATCGTCAGAATTTTCTAAGTACCGAAATCGACAGAATTTTTCTAAGTACCGAAAACGTCAGATAATTTTTAAGTACCGAAAAGGTCAGAAATTTTCTAAGTTCCGAAATCGTCAGAATTTTCTAAGTACCGAAATCGTCAGAATTTTCTAAGTACCTAAATCGTCGGAATTTTTCTAAGTAAAGAAATCGTCAGAATTTTTCTAAGTACCGAAAACTTCTGAATGTTTAATAAGTATCGAAATCGTAAGAATTTTTCGGTACTTATACCGAAAACGTCAGAAATTTTCGAAGTACCGAAGACTTCTGAATGTTTTCTAAGTACCGAAATCGACAGAACTTTTCTAAGTACCGAAAACGTCAGATATTTTTTAAGTACCGAGAAGGTCAGAAATTTTCTAAGTACCAAAATCAACAGAATTTTTCTAAGTACCGAAATCATCAGAATTTTTCTAAGTACCGAAAACGACAGAAATTTTCTAAGTACCGAAAACTTCTGATTGTTTTCTAAGTACCGAAATCGTCAGAATTTTTCTAAGTACCGTAAAGGTCTGAAATTTTCCAAGTATTGAAAAGGTCAGAAATTTTCTAAGTACCGAAATCGTCAGAATTTTTCTAAGTACCGAAAACTTCTGAATGTTTAATAAGTATCGAAATCGTAAGAATTTTCATTACTTATACCGAAAACGTCAGAAATTTTCTAAGTACCGAAGACTTCTGAATGTTTTCTAAGTACCGAAATCGACAGAACTTTTCTAAGTACCGAAAACGTCAGATATTTTTTAAGTACCGAAAACGTCAGATATTTTTTAAGTACCGAAATCATCAGAATTTTTCTAAGTACCGAAATCGTCAGAATTTTCTAAGTACCGAAATCGTCGGAATTTTTCTAAGTAAAGAAATCGTAAGAATTTTTCTAAGTACCAAAATCAACAGAATTTTTCTAAGTACCTAAATCGACAGAATTTTTCTAAGTACCGAAATCGTCGGAATTTTTCTAAGTACCGAAATCGACAGAATTTTTCTAAGTACCGAAAACTTCTGAATGTTTAATAAGTATCGAAATCGTAAGAATTTTTCGGTACTTATACCGAAAACGTCAGAAATTTTCTAAGTACCGAAGACTTCTGAATGTTTTCTAAGTACCGAAATCGACAGAACTTTTCTAAGTACCGAAAACGTCAGATATTTTTTAAGTACCGAGAAGGTCAGAAATTTTCTAAGTACCAAAATCAACAGAATTTTTCTAAGTACCGAAATCAACAGAATTTTTCTAAGTACCGAATTCGACAGAATTTTTCTAAGTACCGAAATCAACAGAATATTTATAAGTTCCGAAATCACCAGAATTTTTCTAAGTACCGAAATCGTCAGAATTTTTCTAAGTACCGATAACGTCAGAAATTTTCTAAGTACCGAAATCGTCTGAATTTTTCTAAGTACCGAAATCGTTTGAAATTTTGTAAATACCGAAAAGGTCAGAAATTTTCTAAGTACCGAAATCATCAGAATTTTTCTAAGTACCGAAATCGTCGGAATTTTTCTAAGTACTGAAATCGTCAGAATTTTTCTAAGAACCGAAATCGTCAGAATTTTTCTAAGTACCGAAATCATCAGAATTTTTCTAAGTAAAGAAATCGTCAGAATTTTTCTAAGTACCAAAATCAACAGAATTTTTCTAAGTCCCGAAATCGGCAGAATTTTTCTAAGTACCGAAGACTTCTGAATGTTTTCTAAGTACCGAAATCGACAGAACTTTTCTAAGTACCGAAAACGTCAGATATTTTTGAAGTACCGAGAAGGTCAGAAATTTTCTAAGTACCAAAATCAACAGAATTTTTCTAAGTACCGAAATCATCAGAATTTTTCTAAGTTCCGAAATCGTCAGAATTTTCTAAGTACCGAAATCGTCGGAATTTTTCTAAGTAAAGAAATCGTCAGAATTTTTCTAAGTACCAAAATCAACAGAATTTTTCTAAGTCCCGAAATCGGCAGAATTTTTCTAAGTACCGAAAACTTCTGAATGTTTAATAAGTATCGAAATCGTAAGAATTTTCATTACTTATACCGAAAACGTCAGAAATTTTCTAAGTACCGAAGACTTCTGAATGTTTTCTAAGTACCGAAATCGACAGAACTTTTCTAAGTACCGAAAACGTCAGATATTTTTTAAGTACCGAGAAGGTCAGAAATTTTCTAAGTACCAAAATCAACAGAATTTTTCTAAGTACCGAAATCATCAGAATTTTTCTAAGTACCGAAAACGACAGAAATTTTCTAAGTACCGAAAACTTCTGATTGTTTTCTAAGTACCGAAATCGGCAGAATTTTTCTAAGTACCGAAATCATCAGAATTTTTCTAAGTACCGAAAACGACAGAAATTTTCTAAGTACCGAAAACTTCTGATTGTTTTCTAAGTACCGAAATCGTCAGAATTTTTCTAAGTACCGTAAAGGTCTGAAATTTTCCAAGTATTGAAAAGGTCAGAAATTTTCTAAGTACCGAAATCGTCAGAATTTTTCTAAGTACCGAAAACTTCTGAATGTTTAATAAGTATCGAAATCGTAAGAATTTTCATTACTTATACCGAAAACGTCAGAAATTTTCTAAGTACCGAAGACTTCTGAATGTTTTCTAAGTACCGAAATCGACAGAACTTTTCTAAGTACCGAAAACGTCAGATATTTTTTAAGTACCGAAAACGTCAGATATTTTTTAAGTACCGAAATCATCAGAATTTTTCTAAGTACCGAAATCGTCAGAATTTTCTAAGTACCGAAATCGTCGGAATTTTTCTAAGTAAAGAAATCGTAAGAATTTTTCTAAGTACCAAAATCAACAGAATTTTTCTAAGTACCTAAATCGACAGAATTTTTCTAAGTACCGAAATCGTCGGAATTTTTCTAAGTACCGAAATCGACAGAATTTTTCTAAGTACCGAAAACTTCTGAATGTTTAATAAGTATCGAAATCGTAAGAATTTTTCGGTACTTATACCGAAAACGTCAGAAATTTTCTAAGTACCGAAGACTTCTGAATGTTTTCTAAGTACCGAAATCGACAGAACTTTTCTAAGTACCGAAAACGTCAGATATTTTTTAAGTACCGAGAAGGTCAGAAATTTTCTAAGTACCAAAATCAACAGAATTTTTCTAAGTACCGAAATCAACAGAATTTTTCTAAGTACCGAATTCGACAGAATTTTTCTAAGTACCGAAATCAACAGAATATTTATAAGTTCCGAAATCACCAGAATTTTTCTAAGTACCGAAATCGTCAGAATTTTTCTAAGTACCGATAACGTCAGAAATTTTCTAAGTACCGAAATCGTCTGAATTTTTCTAAGTACCGAAATCGTTTGAAATTTTGTAAATACCGAAAAGGTCAGAAATTTTCTAAGTACCGAAATCATCAGAATTTTTCTAAGTACCGAAATCGTCGGAATTTTTCTAAGTACTGAAATCGTCAGAATTTTTCTAAGAACCGAAATCGTCAGAATTTTTCTAAGTACCGAAATCATCAGAATTTTTCTAAGTAAAGAAATCGTCAGAATTTTTCTAAGTACCAAAATCAACAGAATTTTTCTAAGTCCCGAAATCGGCAGAATTTTTCTAAGTACCGAAGACTTCTGAATGTTTTCTAAGTACCGAAATCGACAGAACTTTTCTAAGTACCGAAAACGTCAGATATTTTTGAAGTACCGAGAAGGTCAGAAATTTTCTAAGTACCAAAATCAACAGAATTTTTCTAAGTACCGAAATCATCAGAATTTTTCTAAGTTCCGAAATCGTCAGAATTTTCTAAGTACCGAAATCGTCGGAATTTTTCTAAGTAAAGAAATCGTCAGAATTTTTCTAAGTACCAAAATCAACAGAATTTTTCTAAGTCCCGAAATCGGCAGAATTTTTCTAAGTACCGAAAACTTCTGAATGTTTAATAAGTATCGAAATCGTAAGAATTTTCATTACTTATACCGAAAACGTCAGAAATTTTCTAAGTACCGAAGACTTCTGAATGTTTTCTAAGTACCGAAATCGACAGAACTTTTCTAAGTACCGAAAACGTCAGATATTTTTTAAGTACCGAGAAGGTCAGAAATTTTCTAAGTACCAAAATCAACAGAATTTTTCTAAGTACCGAAATCATCAGAATTTTTCTAAGTACCGAAAACGACAGAAATTTTCTAAGTACCGAAAACTTCTGATTGTTTTCTAAGTACCGAAATCGGCAGAATTTTTCTAAGTACCGAAATCATCAGAATTTTTCTAAGTTTCGAAATCGTCAGAATTTTCTAAGTACCGAAATCGTCAGAATTTTTCTAAGTAAAGAAATCGTAAGAATTTTTCTAAGTACCAAAATCAACAGAATTTTTCTAAGTTCCGAAATCGTCAGAATTTTCAAAGTACCGAAATCGTCGGAATTTTTCTAAGTAAAGAAATCGTCAGAATTTTTCTAAGTACCAAAATCAACAGAAATTTTCTAAGTACCGAAATCGACAGAATTTTTCTAAGTACCGAAATCAACAGAATTTTTCTAAGTACTGAAATCGACAGAATTTTTCTAAGTACCGAAAACGTCAGAAATTTTCTAAGTACCGCAAACTTCCGAGTCTTTTCTAAGTACCGAAATCGACAGAATTTTTCTAAGTACCGAAATCAACAGAATTTTTCTAAGTACTGAAATCGACAGAATTTTTCTAAGTACCGAAAACGTCAGAAATTTTCTAAGTCACGAAGACTTCTGAATGTTTTCTAAGTACCGAAATCGACAGAACTTTTCTAAGTACCGAAAACGTCAGATATTTTATAAGTACCGAGAAGGTCAGAAATTTTCTAAGTACCTAAATCGACAGAATTTTTCTAAGTACCGAAATCGTCGGAATTTTTCTAAGTACCAAAATCAACAGAATTTTTCTAAGTCCCGAAATCGGCAGAATTTTTCTAAGTACCGAAGACTTCTGAATGTTTTCTAAGTACCGAAATCGACAGAATTTTTCTAAGTACCAAAATCAACAGAAATTTTCTAAGTACCGAAATCGACAGAATTTTTCTAAGTACCGAAATCAACAGAATTTTTCTAAGTACTGAAATCGACAGAATTTTTCTAAGTACCGAAAACGTCAGAAATTTTCTAAGTACCGCAAACTTCCGAGTCTTTTCTAAGTACCGAAATCATCAGAATTTTTCTAAGTAAAGAAATCGTCAGAATTTTTCTAAGTACCAAAATCAACAGAATTTTTCTAAGTCCCGAAATCGGCAGAATTTTTCTAAGTACCGAAGACTTCTGAATGTTTTCTAAGTACCGAAATCGACAGAACTTTTCTAAGTACCGAAAACGTCAGATATTTTTTAAGTACCGAGAAGGTCAGAAATTTTCTAAGTACCAAAATCAACAGAATTTTTCTAAGTACCGAAATCAACAGAATTTTTCTAAGTACCGAAATCGGCAGAATTTTTCTAAGTACCGAAAACTTCTGAATGTTTAATAAGTATCGAAATCGTAAGAATTTTTCGGTACTTATACCGAAAACGTCAGAAATTTTCTAAGTACCGAAGACTTCTGAATGTTTTCTAAGTACCGAAATCGACAGAACTTTTCTAAGTACCGAAAACGTCAGATATTTTTTAAGTACCGAGAAGGTCAGAAATTTTCTAAGTACCAAAATCAACAGAATTTTTCTAAGTACCGAAATCAACAGAATTTTTCTAAGTACCGAAATCGGCAGAATTTTTCTAAGTACCGAAAACTTCTGAATGTTTAATAAGTATCGAAATCGTAAGAATTTTTCGGTACTTATACCGAAAACGTCAGAAATTTTCTAAGTACCGAAGACTTCTGAATGTTTTCTAAGTACCGAAATCGACAGAACTTTTCTAAGTACCGAAAACGTCAGATATTTTTTAAGTACCGAGAAGGTCAGAAATTTTCTAAGTACCAAAATCAACAGAATTTTTCTAAGTACCGAAATCATCAGAATTTTTCTAAGTACCGAAAACGACAGAAATTTTCTAAGTACCGAAAACTTCTGATTGTTTTCTAAGTACCGAAATCGGCAGAATTTTTCTAAGTACCGAAATCATCAGAATTTTTCTAAGTTTCGAAATCGTCAGAATTTTCTAAGTACCGAAATCGTCAGAATTTTTCTAAGTAAAGAAATCGTAAGAATTTTTCTAAGTACCAAAATCAACAGAATTTTTCTAAGTCCCGAAATCGGCAGAATTTTTCTAAGTACCGAAGACTTCTGAATGTTTTCTAAGTACCGAAATCGACAGAACTTTTCTAAGTACCGAAAACGTCAGATATTTTTGAAGTACCGAGAAGGTCAGAAATTTTCTAAGTACCAAAATCAACAGAATTTTTCTAAGTACCGAAATCAACAGAATTTTTCTAAGTACCGAATTCGACAGAATTTTTCTAAGTACCGAAATCAACAGAATATTTCTAAGTTCCGAAATCACCAGAATTTTTCTAAGTACCGAAATCGTTTGAAATTTTGTAAATACCGAAAAGGTCAGAAATTTTCTAAGTACCGAAATCATCAGAATTTTTCTAAGTACCGAAATCGTCGGAATTTTTCTAAGTACCGAAATCGTCGGAATTTTTCTAAGTAAAGAAATCGTCAGAATTTTTCTAAGTACCGAAAAGGTCAGAAATTTTCCAAGTACCGAAAAGGTCAGAAATTTTCTAAGTACCGAAGACTTCTGAATGTTTTCTAAGTACCGAAATCGACAGAATTTTTCTAAGTACCGAAATCGTCGGAATTTTTCTAAGTACCGAAATCGTCAGAATTTTTCTAAGTACCGAAATCGTCAGAATTTTTCTAAGTACCGAAATCATCAGAATTTTTCTAAGTTCCGAAATCGTCAGAATTTTCTAAGTACCGAAATCGTCGGAATTTTTCTAAATAAAGAAATCGTCAGAATTTTTCTAAGTACCAAAATCAACAGAATTTTTCTAAGTACCGAAATCGACAGAATTTTTCTAAGTACCGAAATCAACAGAATTTTTCTAAGTACCGAAATCAACAGAATTTTTCTAAGTACCGAATTCGACAGAATTTTTCTAAGTACCGAAAACGACAGAAATTTTCTAAGTACCGAAAAGGTCAGAAATTTTCTAAGTAACGAAAACGTCAGAAATTATCTAAGTACCGAAAACTTCTGATTGTTTTCTAAGTACCGAGATCGTCAGAATTTTTCTAAGTACCGAAAAGGTCAGAAATTTTCTAAGTACCGAAAAGGTCAGAAATTTTCTAAGTACCGAAATCATCAGAATTTTTCTAAGTACCGAAAACGTCAGAAATTTTCTAAGTCCCGAAATCGTCTGAATTTTTCTAAGTACCGAAATCGTTTGAAATTTTCTAAATACCGAAAAGGTCAGAAATTTTCCAAGTACCGAAAAGGTCAGAAATTTTCTAAGTACTGAAATCGTCAGAATTTTTCTAAGTACCGAAATCATCAGAATTTTTCTAAGTTCCGAAATCGTCAGAATTTTCTAAGTACCGAAATCGGCAGAATTTTTCTAAGTACCGAAGACTTCTGAATGTTTTCTAAGTACCGAAATCGGCAGAATTTTTCTAAGTACCGAAAACTTCTGAATGTTTAATAAGTATCGAAATCGTAAGAATTTTTCGGTACTTATACCGAAAACGTCAGAAATTTTCTAAGTACCGAAGACTTCTGAATGTTTTCTAAGTACCGAAATCGACAGAACTTTTCTAAGTACCGAAAACGTCAGATATTTTTTAAGTACCGAGAAGGTCAGAAATTTTCTAAGTACCAAAATCAACAGAATTTTTTTTAAGTACCGAAATCATCAGAATTTTTCTAAGTACCGAAAACGACAGAAATTTTCTAAGTACCGAAAACTTCTGATTGTTTTCTAAGTACCGAAATCGGCAGAATTTTTCTAAGTACCGAAATCATCAGAATTTTTCTAAGTTCCGAAATCGTCAGAATTTTCTAAGTACCGAAATCGTCGGAATTTTTCTAAGTAAAGAAATCGTCAGAATTTTTCTAAGTACCAAAATCAACAGAATTTTTCTAAGTACCGAAATCGACAGAATTTTTCTAAGTACCGAAATCAACAGAATTTTTCTAAGTACTGAAATCGACAGAATTTTTCTAAGTACCGAAAACGTCAGAAATTTTCTAAGTACCGCAAACTTCCGAGTCTTTTCTAAGTACCGAAATCGACAGAATTTTTCTAAGTACCGAAATCAACAGAATTTTTCTAAGTACTGAAATCGACAGAATTTTTCTAAGTACCGAAAACGTCAGAAATTTTCTAAGTCACGAAGACTTCTGAATGTTTTCTAAGTACCGAAATCGACAGAACTTTTCTAAGTACCGAAAACGTCAGATATTTTTTAAGTACCGAGAAGGTCAGAAATTTTCTAAGTACCAAAATCAACAGAATTTTTCTAAGTACCGAAATCATCAGAATTTTTCTAAGTACCGAAAACGACAGAAATTTTCTAAGTACCGAAAACTTCTGATTGTTTTCTAAGTACCGAAATCGGCAGAATTTTTCTAAGTACCGAAATCATCAGAATTTTTCTAAGTTTCGAAATCGTCAGAATTTTCTAAGTACCGAAATCGTCAGAATTTTTCTAAGTAAAGAAATCGTAAGAATTTTTCTAAGTACCAAAATCAACAGAATTTTTCTAAGTTCCGAAATCGTCAGAATTTTCTAAGTACCGAAATCGTCGGAATTTTTCTAAGTAAAGAAATCGTCAGAATTTTTCTAAGTACCAAAATCAACAGAAATTTTCTAAGTACCGAAATCGACAGAATTTTTCTAAGTACCGAAATCAACAGAATTTTTCTAAGTACTGAAATCGACAGAATTTTTCTAAGTACCGAAAACGTCAGAAATTTTCTAAGTCACGAAGACTTCTGAATGTTTTCTAAGTACCGAAATCGACAGAACTTTTCTAAGTACCGAAAACGTCAGATATTTTATAAGTACCGAGAAGGTCAGAAATTTTCTAAGTACCTAAATCGACAGAATTTTTCTAAGTACCGAAATCGTCGGAATTTTTCTAAGTACCAAAATCAACAGAATTTTTCTAAGTCCCGAAATCGGCAGAATTTTTCTAAGTACCGAAGACTTCTGAATGTTTTCTAAGTACCGAAATCGACAGAACTTTTCTAAGTACCGAAAACGTCAGATATTTTTTAAGTACCGAGAAGGTCAGAAATTTTCTAAGTACCAAAATCAACAGAATTTTTCTAAGTACCGAAATCAACAGAATTTTTCTAAGTACCGAAATCGGCAGAATTTTTCTAAGTACCGAAAACTTCTGAATGTTTAATAAGTATCGAAATCGTAAGAATTTTTCGGTACTTATACCGAAAACGTCAGAAATTTTCTAAGTACCGAAGACTTCTGAATGTTTTCTAAGTACCGAAATCGACAGAACTTTTCTAAGTACCGAAAACGTCAGATATTTTTTAAGTACCGAGAAGGTCAGAAATTTTCTAAGTACCAAAATCAACAGAATTTTTCTAAGTACCGAAATCATCAGAATTTTTCTAAGTACCGAAAACGACAGAAATTTTCTAAGTACCGAAAACTTCTGATTGTTTTCTAAGTACCGAAATCGGCAGAATTTTTCTAAGTACCGAAATCATCAGAATTTTTCTAAGTTTCGAAATCGTCAGAATTTTCTAAGTACCGAAATCGTCAGAATTTTTCTAAGTAAAGAAATCGTAAGAATTTTTCTAAGTACCAAAATCAACAGAATTTTTCTAAGTCCCGAAATCGGCAGAATTTTTCTAAGTACCGAAGACTTCTGAATGTTTTCTAAGTACCGAAATCGTCAGAATTTTTCTAAGTACCGTAAAGGTCTGAAATTTTCCAAGTTTTGAAAAGGTCAGAAATTTTCTAAGTACCGAAATCGTCAGAAATTTTCTAAGTACCGAAATCATCAGAATTTTTCTAAGTACCGAAATCGTCAAAATTTTCTAAGTACCGAAATCATCGGAATTTTTTTAAGTAAAGAAATCGTAAGAATTTTTCTAAGTACCAAAATCAACAGAATTTTTCTAAGTACCTAAATCGACAGAATTTTTCTAAGTACCGAAATCGTCGGAATTTTTCTAAGTACCGAAATCGTCGGAATTTTTCTAAGTAAAGAAATCGTCAGAATTTTTCTAAGTACCAAAATCAACAGAATTTTTCTAAGTCCCGAAATCGGCAGAATTTTTCTAAGTACCGAAAACTTCTGAATGTTTAATAAGTATCGAAATCGTAAGAATTTTTCGGTACTTATACCGAAAACGTCAGAAATTTTCTAAGTACCGAAGACTTCTGAATGTTTTCTAAGTACCGAAATCGACAGAACTTTTCTAAGTACCGAAAACGTCAGATATTTTTTAAGTACCGAGAAGGTCAGAAATTTTCTAAGTACCAAAATCAACAGAATTTTTCTAAGTACCGAAATCATCAGAATTTTTCTAAGTACCGAAAACAACAGAAATTTTCTAAGTACCGAAAACTTCTGAATGTTTTCTAAGTACCGAAATCGGCAGAATTTTTCTAAGTACCGAAATCATCAGAATTTTTCTAAGTTTCGAAATCGTCAGAATTTTCTAAGTACCGAAATCGTCAGAATTTTTCTAAGTAAAGAAATCGTAAGAATTTTTCTAAGTACCAAAATCAACAGAATTTTTCTAAGTTCCGAAATCGTCAGAATTTTCTAAGTACCGAAATCGTCGGAATTTTTCTAAGTAAAGAAATCGTTAGAATTTTTCTAAGTACCAAAATCAACAGAAATTTTCTAAGTACCGAAATCGACAGAATTTTTCTAAGTACCGAAGACTTCTGAATGTTTTCTAAGTACCGAAATCGACAGAACTTTTCTAAGTACCGAAAACGTCAGAAATTTTCTAAGTCACGAAGACTTCTGAATGTTTTCTAAGTACCGAAATCGACAGAACTTTTCTAAGTACCGAAAACGTCAGATATTTTATAAGTACCGAGAAGGTCAGAAATTTTCTAAGTACCAAAATCAACAGAATTTTTCTAAGTACCGAAATCAACAGAATTTTTCTAAGTACCGAAATCGTCAGAATTTTTCTAAGTACCGATAACGTCAGAAATTTTCTAAGTACCGAAATCGTCGGAATTTTTCTAAGTACCGAAATCGTCTGAATTTTTCTAAGTACCGAAATCGTTTGAAATTTTCTAAATACCGAAAAGGTCAGAAATTTTCTAAGTACCGAAAAGGTCAGAAATTTTCCAAGTACCGAAAAGGTCAGAAATTTTCCAAGTTCCGAAATTGTCAGAATATTCTAAGTACCGAAATCGGCAGAATTTTTCTAAGTACCGAAATCGTCAGAATTTTTCTAAGTAAAGAAATCGTAAGAATTTTTCTAAGTACCAAAATCAACAGAATTTTTCTAAGTACCGAAATCGTCAGAATTTTTCTAAGTACTGAAATCATCAGAATTTTTCTAAGTTCCGAAATCGTCAGAATTTTCTAAGTACCGAAATCGTCGGAATTTTTCTAAGTAAAGAAATCGTCAGAATTTTTCTAAGTACTGAAATCGACAGAATTTTTCTAAGTACCGAAAACGTCAGAAATTTTCTAAGTCACGAAGACTTCTGAATGTTTTCTAAGTACCGAAATCGACAGAACTTTTCTAAGTACCGAAAACGTCAGATATTTTATAAGTACCGAGAAGGTCAGAAATTTTCTAAGTACCAAAATCACCAGAATTTTTCTAAGTACCGAAATCAACAGAATTTTTCTAAGTACCGATAACGTCAGAAATTTTCTAAGTACCGAAATCGTCTGAATTTTTCTAAGTACCGAAATCGTTTGAAATTTTCTAAATACCGAAAAGGTCAGAAATTTTCTAAGTACCGAAAAGGTCAGAAATTTTCCAAGTACCGAAAAGGTCAAAAATTTTCTAAATACTGAAATCGTCAGAATTTTTCTAAGTACCGAAATCATTCGAATTTTTCTAAGTACCGTAAAGGTCAGAAATTTTCCAAGTACCGAAATCGACAGAACTTTTCTAAGTACCGAAAACGTCAGATATTTTTTAAGTACCGAGAAGGTCAGAAATTTTCTAAGTACCAAAATCAACAGAATTTTTCTAAGTACCGAAATCAACAGAATTTTTCTAAGTACCGAATTCGACAGAATTTTTCTAAGTACCGAAATCAACAGAATATTTCTAAGTTCCGAAATCACCAGAATTTTTCTAAGTACCGAAATCGTCTGAATTTTTCTAAGTACCGAAATCGTTTGAAATTTTGTAAATACCGAAAAGGTCAGAAATTTTCTAAGTCCCGAAATCGTCTGAATTTTTCTAAGTACCGAAATCGTTTGAAATTTTCTAAATACCGAAATGGTCAGAAATTTTCTAAGTACCGAAAAGGTCAGAAATTTTCCAAGTACCGAAAAGGTCAGAAATTTTCCAAGTTCCGAAATCGTCAGAATATTCTAAGTACCGAAATCAGCAGAATTTTTCTAAGTACCGAAATCGTCAGAATTTTTCTAAGTAAAGAAATCGTAAGAATTTTTCTAAGTACCAAAATCAACAGAATTTTTCTAAGTACCGAAATCGTCGGAATTTTTCTAAGTAAAGAAATCGTCAGAATTTTTCTAAGTACCAAAATCAACAGAAATTTTCTAAGTACTGAAATCGACAGAATTTTTCTAAGTACCGAAAACGTCAGAAATTTTCTAAGTCACGAAGACTTCTGAATGTTTTCTAAGTACCGAAATCGACAGAACTTTTCTAAGTACCGAAAACGTCAGAAATTTTCTAAGTCACGAAGACTTCTGAATGTTTTCTAAGTACCGAAATCGACAGAACTTTTCTAAGTACCGAAAACGTCAGATATTTTATAAGTACCGAGAAGGTCAGAAATTTTCTAAGTACCAAAATCAACAGAATTTTTCTAAGTACCGAAATCAACAGAATTTTTCTAAGTACCGAAATCGTCAGAATTTTTCTAAGTACCGATAACGGCAGAAATTTTCTAAGTACCGAAATCGTCGGAATTTTTCTAAGTACCGAAATCGTCTGAATTTTTCTAAGTACCGAAATCGTTTGAAATTTTGTAAATACCGAAAAGGTCAGAATTTTTCTAAGTACTGAAATCGACAGAATTTTTCTAAGTACCGAAAACGTCAGAAATTTTCTAAGTACCGCAAACTTCCGAGTCTTTTCTAAGTCCCGAAATCGGCAGAATTTTTCTAAGTACCGAAATCGTCTGAATTTTTCTAAGTACCGAAATCGTTTGAAATTTTGTAAATACCGAAAAGGTCAGAATTTTTCTAAGTACTGAAATCGACAGAATTTTTCTAAGTACCGAAATCGTCGGAATTTTTCTAAGTACCGCAAACTTCCGAGTCTTTTCTAAGTCCCGAAATCGGCAGAATTTTTCTAAGTACCGAAGACTTCTGAATGTTTTCTAAGTACCGAAATCGACAGAACTTTTCTAAGTACCGAAAACGTCAGATATTTTTTAAGTACCGAGAAGGTCAGAAATTTTCTAAGTACCAAAATCAACAGAATTTTTCTAAGTACCGAAATCAACAGAATTTTTCTAAGTACCGAAATCGGCAGAATTTTTCTAAGAACCGAAAACTTCTGAATGTTTAATAAGTATCGAAATCGTAAGAATTTTTCGGTACTTATACCGAAAACGTCAGAAATTTTCTAAGTACCGAAGACTTCTGAATGTTTTCTAAGTACCGAAATCGACAGAACTTTTCTAAGTACCGAAAACGTCAGATATTTTTTAAGTACCGAGAAGGTCAGAAATTTTCTAAGTACCAAAATCAACAGAATTTTTCTAAGTACCGAAATCATCAGAATTTTTCTAAGTACCGAAAACGACAGAAATTTTCTAAGTACCGAAAACTTCTGATTGTTTTCTAAGTACCGAAATCGGCAGAATTTTTCTAAGTACCGAAATCATCAGAATTTTTCTAAGTTTCGAAATCGTCAGAATTTTCTAAGTACCGAAATCGTCAGAATTTTTCTAAGTAAAGAAATCGTAAGAATTTTTCTAAGTACCAAAATCAACAGAATTTTTCTAAGTCCCGAAATCGGCAGAATTTTTCTAAGTACCGAAGACTTCTGAATGTTTTCTAAGTACCGAAATCGACAGAACTTTTCTAAGTACCGAAAACGTCAGATATTTTATAAGTACCGAGAAGGTCAGAAATTTTCTAAGTACCAAAATCACCAGAATTTTTCTAAGTACCGAAATCAACAGAATTTTTCTAAGTACCGATAACGTCAGAAATTTTCTAAGTACCGAAATCGTCTGAATTTTTCTAAGTACCGAAATCATTTGAAATTTTGTAAATACCGAAAAGGTCAGAAATTTTCTAAGTCCCGAAATCGTCTGAATTTTTCTAAGTACCGAAATCGTTTGAAATTTTCTAAATACCGAAAAGGTCAGAAATTTTCTAAGTACCGAAAAGGTCAGAAATTTTCCAAGTACCGAAAAGGTCAAAAATTTTCTAAATACTGAAATCGTCAGAATTTTTCTAAGTACCGAAATCATTCGAATTTTTCTAAGTACCGTAAAGGTCACAAATTTTCCAAGTACCGAAATCGACAGAACTTTTCTAAGTACCGAAAACGTCAGATATTTTTTAAGTACCGAGAAGGTCAGAAATTTTCTAAGTACCAAAATCAACAGAATTTTTCTAAGTACCGAAATCAACAGAATTTTTCTAAGTACCGAATTCGACAGAATTTTTCTAAGTACCGAAATCAACAGAATATTTCTAAGTTCCGAAATCACCAGAATTTTTCTAAGTACCGAAATCGTCTGAATTTTTCTAAGTACCGAAATCGTTTGAAATTTTCTAAGTACCGAAAAGGTCAGAAATTTTCCAAGTACCGAAAAGGTCAGAAATTTTCCAAGTTCCGAAATCGTCAGAATATTCTAAGTACCGAAATCAGCAGAATTTTTCTAAGTACCGAAATCGTCAGAATTTTTCTAAGTAAAGAAATCGTAAGAATTTTTCTAAGTACCAAAATCAACAGAATTTTTCTAAGTACCGAAATCGTCGGAATTTTTCTAAGTAAAGAAATCGTCAGAATTTTTCTAAGTACCAAAATCAACAGAAATTTTCTAAGTACTGAAATCGACAGAATTTTTCTAAGTACCGAAAACGTCAGAAATTTTCTAAGTCACGAAGACTTCTGAATGTTTTCTAAGTACCGAAATCGACAGAACTTTTCTAAGTACCGAAAACGTCAGATATTTTATAAGTACCGAGAAGGTCAGAAATTTTCTAAGTACCGAAATCGTCAGAATTTTCTAAGTACCGAAATCGTCGGAATTTTTCTAAGTAAAGAAATCGTAAGAATTTTTCAAAGTACCAAAATCAACAGAATTTTTCTAAGTACCTAAATCGACAGAATTTTTCTAAGTACCGAAATCGTCGGAATTTTTCTAAGTACCAAAATCAACAGAATTTTTCTAAGTCCCGAAATCGGCAGAATTTTTCTAAGTACCGAAGACTTCTGAATGTTTTCTAAGTACCGAAATCGACAGAACTTTTCTAAGTACCGAAAACGTCAGAAATTTTCTAAGTCACGAAGACTTCTGAATGTTTTCTAAGTACCGAAATCGACAGAACTTTTCTAAGTACCGAAAACGTCAGATATTTTATAAGTACCGAGAAGGTCAGAAATTTTCTAAGTACCAAAATCAACAGAATTTTTCTAAGTACCGAAATCAACAGAATTTTTCTAAGTACCGAAATCGTCAGAATTTTTCTAAGTACCGATAACGGCAGAAATTTTCTAAGTACCGAAATCGTCAGATATTTTATAAGTACCGAGAAGGTCAGAAATTTTCTAAGTACCAAAATCACCAGAATTTTTCTAAGTACCGAAATCAACAGAATTTTTCTAAGTACCGATAACGTCAGAAATTTTCTAAGTACCGAAATCGTCTGAATTTTTCTAAGTACCGAAATCATTTGAAATTTTGTAAATACCGAAAAGGTCAGAAATTTTCTAAGTCCCGAAATCGTCTGAATTTTTCTAAGTACCGAAATCGTTTGAAATTTTCTAAATACCGAAAAGGTCAGAAATTTTCTAAGTACCGAAAAGGTCAGAAATTTTCCAAGTACCGAAAAGGTCAAAAATTTTCTAAATACTGAAATCGTCAGAATTTTTCTAAGTACCGAAATCATTCGAATTTTTCTAAGTACCGTAAAGGTCAGAAATTTTCCAAGTACCGAAATCGACAGAACTTTTCTAAGTACCGAAAACGTCAGATATTTTTTAAGTACCGAGAAGGTCAGAAATTTTCTAAGTACCAAAATCAACAGAATTTTTCTAAGTACCGAAATCAACAGAATTTTTCTAAGTACCGAATTCGACAGAATTTTTCTAAGTACCGAAATCAACAGAATATTTCTAAGTTCCGAAATCACCAGAATTTTTCTAAGTACCGAAATCGTCTGAATTTTTCTAAGTACCGAAATCGTTTGAAATTTTCTAAGTACCGAAAAGGTCAGAAATTTTCCAAGTACCGAAAAGGTCAGAAATTTTCCAAGTTCCGAAATCGTCAGAATATTCTAAGTACCGAAATCAGCAGAATTTTTCTAAGTACCGAAATCGTCAGAATTTTTCTAAGTAAAGAAATCGTAAGAATTTTTCTAAGTACCAAAATCAACAGAATTTTTCTAAGTACCGAAATCGTCGGAATTTTTCTAAGTAAAGAAATCGTCAGAATTTTTCTAAGTACCAAAATCAACAGAAATTTTCTAAGTACTGAAATCGACAGAATTTTTCTAAGTACCGAAAACGTCAGAAATTTTCTAAGTCACGAAGACTTCTGAATGTTTTCTAAGTACCGAAATCGACAGAACTTTTCTAAGTACCGAAAACGTCAGATATTTTATAAGTACCGAGAAGGTCAGAAATTTTCTAAGTACCGAAATCGTCAGAATTTTCTAAGTACCGAAATCGTCGGAATTTTTCTAAGTAAAGAAATCGTAAGAATTTTTCAAAGTACCAAAATCAACAGAATTTTTCTAAGTACCTAAATCGACAGAATTTTTCTAAGTACCGAAATCGTCGGAATTTTTCTAAGTACCAAAATCAACAGAATTTTTCTAAGTCCCGAAATCGGCAGAATTTTTCTAAGTACCGAAGACTTCTGAATGTTTTCTAAGTACCGAAATCGACAGAACTTTTCTAAGTACCGAAAACGTCAGAAATTTTCTAAGTCACGAAGACTTCTGAATGTTTTCTAAGTACCGAAATCGACAGAACTTTTCTAAGTACCGAAAACGTCAGATATTTTATAAGTACCGAGAAGGTCAGAAATTTTCTAAGTACCAAAATCAACAGAATTTTTCTAAGTACCGAAATCAACAGAATTTTTCTAAGTACCGAAATCGTCAGAATTTTTCTAAGTACCGATAACGGCAGAAATTTTCTAAGTACCGAAATCGTCGGAATTTTTCTAAGTACCGAAATCGTCTGAATTTTTCTAAGTACCGAAATCGTTTGAAATTTTGTAAATACCGAAAAGGTCAGAATTTTTCTAAGTACTGAAATCGACAGAATTTTTCTAAGTACCGAAAACGTCAGAAATTTTCTAAGTACCGCAAACTTCCGAGTCTTTTCTAAGTCCCGAAATCGGCAGAATTTTTCTAAGTACCGAAATCGTCTGAATTTTTCTAAGTACCGAAATCGTTTGAAATTTTGTAAATACCGAAAAGGTCAGAATTTTTCTAAGTACTGAAATCGACAGAATTTTTCTAAGTACCGAAATCGTCGGAATTTTTCTAAGTACCGCAAACTTCCGAGTCTTTTCTAAGTCCCGAAATCGGCAGAATTTTTCTAAGTACCGAAGACTTCTGAATGTTTTCTAAGTACCGAAATCGACAGAACTTTTCTAAGTACCGAAAACGTCAGATATTTTTTAAGTACCGAGAAGGTCAGAAATTTTCTAAGTACCAAAATCAACAGAATTTTTCTAAGTACCGAAATCAACAGAATTTTTCTAAGTACCGAAATCGGCAGAATTTTTCTAAGTACCGAAAACTTCTGAATGTTTAATAAGTATCGAAATCGTAAGAATTTTTCGGTACTTATACCGAAAACGTCAGAAATTTTCTAAGTACCGAAGACTTCTGAATGTTTTCTAAGTACCGAAATCATCAGAATTTTTCTAAGTTTCGAAATCGTCAGAATTTTCTAAGTACCGAAATCGTCAGAATTTTTCTAAGTAAAGAAATCGTAAGAATTTTTCTAAGTACCAAAATCAACAGAATTTTTCTAAGTCCCGAAATCGGCAGAATTTTTCTAAGTACCGAAGACTTCTGAATGTTTTCTAAGTACCGAAATCGACAGAACTTTTCTAAGTACCGAAAACGTCAGATATTTTATAAGTACCGAGAAGGTCAGAAATTTTCTAAGTACCAAAATCACCAGAATTTTTCTAAGTACCGAAATCAACAGAATTTTTCTAAGTACCGATAACGTCAGAAATTTTCTAAGTACCGAAATCGTCTGAATTTTTCTAAGTACCGAAATCATTTGAAATTTTGTAAATACCGAAAAGGTCAGAAATTTTCTAAGTCCCGAAATCGTCTGAATTTTTCTAAGTACCGAAATCGTTTGAAATTTTCTAAATACCGAAAAGGTCAGAAATTTTCTAAGTACCGAAAAGGTCAGAAATTTTCCAAGTACCGAAAAGGTCAAAAATTTTCTAAATACTGAAATCGTCAGAATTTTTCTAAGTACCGAAATCATTCGAATTTTTCTAAGTACCGTAAAGGTCAGAAATTTTCCAAGTACCGAAATCGACAGAACTTTTCTAAGTACCGAAAACGTCAGATATTTTTTAAGTACCGAGAAGGTCAGAAATTTTCTAAGTACCAAAATCAACAGAATTTTTCTAAGTACCGAAATCAACAGAATTTTTCTAAGTACCGAATTCGACAGAATTTTTCTAAGTACCGAAATCAACAGAATATTTCTAAGTTCCGAAATCACCAGAATTTTTCTAAGTACCGAAATCGTCTGAATTTTTCTAAGTACCGAAATCGTTTGAAATTTTGTAAATACCGAAAAGGTCAGAAATTTTCTAAGTCCCGAAATCGTCTGAATTTTTCTAAGTACCGAAATCGTTTGAAATTTTCTAAATACCGAAATGGTCAGAAATTTTCTAAGTACCGAAAAGGTCAGAAATTTTCCAAGTACCGAAAAGGTCAGAAATTTTCCAAGTTCCGAAATCGTCAGAATATTCTAAGTACCGAAATCAGCAGAATTTTTCTAAGTACCGAAATCGTCAGAATTTTTCTAAGTAAAGAAATCGTAAGAATTTTTCTAAGTACCAAAATCAACAGAATTTTTCTAAGTACCGAAATCGTCGGAATTTTTCTAAGTAAAGAAATCGTCAGAATTTTTCTAAGTACCAAAATCAACAGAAATTTTCTAAGTACTGAAATCGACAGAATTTTTCTAAGTACCGAAAACGTCAGAAATTTTCTAAGTCACGAAGACTTCTGAATGTTTTCTAAGTACCGAAATCGACAGAACTTTTCTAAGTACCGAAAACGTCAGATATTTTATAAGTACCGAGAAGGTCAGAAATTTTCTAAGTACCGAAATCGTCAGAATTTTCTAAGTACCGAAATCGTCGGAATTTTTCTAAGTAAAGAAATCGTAAGAATTTTTCAAAGTACCAAAATCAACAGAATTTTTCTAAGTACCTAAATCGACAGAATTTTTCTAAGTACCGAAATCGTCGGAATTTTTCTAAGTACCAAAATCAACAGAATTTTTCTAAGTCCCGAAATCGGCAGAATTTTTCTAAGTACCGAAGACTTCTGAATGTTTTCTAAGTACCGAAATCGACAGAACTTTTCTAAGTACCGAAAACGTCAGAAATTTTCTAAGTCACGAAGACTTCTGAATGTTTTCTAAGTACCGAAATCGACAGAACTTTTCTAAGTACCGAAAACGTCAGATATTTTATAAGTACCGAGAAGGTCAGAAATTTTCTAAGTACCAAAATCAACAGAATTTTTCTAAGTACCGAAATCAACAGAATTTTTCTAAGTACCGAAATCGTTAGAATTTTTCTAAGTACCGATAACGGCAGAAATTTTCTAAGTACCGAAATCGTCGGAATTTTTCTAAGTACCGAAATCGTCTGAATTTTTCTAAGTACCGAAATCGTTTGAAATTTTGTAAATACCGAAAAGGTCAGAATTTTTCTAAGTACTGAAATCGACAGAATTTTTCTAAGTACCGAAAACGTCAGAAATTTTCTAAGTACCGCAAACTTCCGAGTCTTTTCTAAGTCCCGAAATCGGCAGAATTTTTCTAAGTACCGAAATCGTCTGAATTTTTCTAAGTACCGAAATCGTTTGAAATTTTGTAAATACCGAAAAGGTCAGAATTTTTCTAAGTACTGAAATCGACAGAATTTTTCTAAGTACCGAAATCGTCGGAATTTTTCTAAGTACCGCAAACTTCCGAGTCTTTTCTAAGTCCCGAAATCGGCAGAATTTTTCTAAGTACCGAAGACTTCTGAATGTTTTCTAAGTACCGAAATCGACAGAACTTTTCTAAGTACCGAAAACGTCAGATATTTTTTAAGTACCGAGAAGGTCAGAAATTTTCTAAGTACCAAAATCAACAGAATTTTTCTAAGTACCGAAATCAACAGAATTTTTCTAAGTACCGAAATCGGCAGAATTTTTCTAAGTACCGAAAACTTCTGAATGTTTAATAAGTATCGAAATCGTAAGAATTTTTCGGTACTTATACCGAAAACGTCAGAAATTTTCTAAGTACCGAAGACTTCTGAATGTTTTCTAAGTACCGAAATCGACAGAACTTTTCTAAGTACCGAAAACGTCAGATATTTTTTAAGTACCGAGAAGGTCAGAAATTTTCTAAGTACCAAAATCAACAGAATTTTTCTAAGTACCGAAATCATCAGAATTTTTCTAAGTACCGAAAACGACAGAAATTTTCTAAGTACCGAAAACTTCTGATTGTTTTCTAAGTACCGAAATCGGCAGAATTTTTCTAAGTACCGAAATCATCAGAATTTTTCTAAGTTTCGAAATCGTCAGAATTTTCTAAGTACCGAAATCGTCAGAATTTTTCTAAGTAAAGAAATCGTAAGAATTTTTCTAAGTACCAAAACCAACAGAATTTTTCTAAGTCCCGAAATCGGCAGAATTTTTCTAAGTACCGAAGACTTCTGAATGTTTTCTAAGTACCGAAATCGACAGAACTTTTCTAAGTACCGAAAACGTCAGATATTTTATAAGTACCGAGAAGGTCAGAAATTTTCTAAGTACCAAAATCACCAGAATTTTTCTAAGTACCGAAATCAACAGAATTTTTCTAAGTACCGATAACGTCAGAAATTTTCTAAGTACCGAAATCGTCTGAATTTTTCTAAGTACCGAAATCATTTGAAATTTTGTAAATACCGAAAAGGTCAGAAATTTTCTAAGTCCCGAAATCGTCTGAATTTTTCTAAGTACCGAAATCGTTTGAAATTTTCTAAATACCGAAAAGGTCAGAAATTTTCTAAGTACCGAAAAGGTCAGAAATTTTCCAAGTACCGAAAAGGTCAAAAATTTTCTAAATACTGAAATCGTCAGAATTTTTCTAAGTACCGAAATCATTCGAATTTTTCTAAGTACCGTAAAGGTCAGAAATTTTCCAAGTACCGAAATCGACAGAACTTTTCTAAGTACCGAAAACGTCAGATATTTTTTAAGTACCGAGAAGGTCAGAAATTTTCTAAGTACCAAAATCAACAGAATTTTTCTAAGTACCGAAATCAACAGAATTTTTCTAAGTACCGAATTCGACAGAATTTTTCTAAGTACCGAAATCAACAGAATATTTCTAAGTTCCGAAATCACCAGAATTTTTCTAAGTACCGAAATCGTCTGAATTTTTCTAAGTACCGAAATCGTTTGAAATTTTGTAAATACCGAAAAGGTCAGAAATTTTCTAAGTCCCGAAATCGTCTGAATTTTTCTAAGTACCGAAATCGTTTGAAATTTTCTAAATACCGAAATGGTCAGAAATTTTCTAAGTACCGAAAAGGTCAGAAATTTTCCAAGTACCGAAAAGGTCAGAAATTTTCCAAGTTCCGAAATCGTCAGAATATTCTAAGTACCGAAATCAGCAGAATTTTTCTAAGTACCGAAATCGTCAGAATTTTTCTAAGTAAAGAAATCGTAAGAATTTTTCTAAGTACCAAAATCAACAGAATTTTTCTAAGTACCGAAATCGTCGGAATTTTTCTAAGTAAAGAAATCGTCAGAATTTTTCTAAGTACCAAAATCAACAGAAATTTTCTAAGTACTGAAATCGACAGAATTTTTCTAAGTACCGAAAACGTCAGAAATTTTCTAAGTCACGAAGACTTCTGAATGTTTTCTAAGTACCGAAATCGACAGAACTTTTCTAAGTACCGAAAACGTCAGATATTTTATAAGTACCGAGAAGGTCAGAAATTTTCTAAGTACCGAAATCGTCAGAATTTTCTAAGTACCGAAATCGTCGGAATTTTTCTAAGTAAAGAAATCGTAAGAATTTTTCTAAGTACCAAAATCAACAGAATTTTTCTAAGTACCTAAATCGACAGAATTTTTCTAAGTACCGAAATCGTCGGAATTTTTCTAAGTACCAAAATCAACAGAATTTTTCTAAGTCCCGAAATCGGCAGAATTTTTCTAAGTACCGAAGACTTCTGAATGTTTTCTAAGTACCGAAATCGACAGAACTTTTCTAAGTACCGAAAACGTCAGAAATTTTCTAAGTCACGAAGACTTCTGAATGTTTTCTAAGTACCGAAATCGACAGAACTTTTCTAAGTACCGAAAACGTCAGATATTTTATAAGTACCGAGAAGGTCAGAAATTTTCTAAGTACCAAAATCAACAGAATTTTTCTAAGTACCGAAATCAACAGAATTTTTCTAAGTACCGAAATCGTCAGAATTTTTCTAAGTACCGATAACGGCAGAAATTTTCTAAGTACCGAAATCGTCGGAATTTTTCTAAGTACCGAAATCGTCTGAATTTTTCTAAGTACCGAAATCGTTTGAAATTTTGTAAATACCGAAAAGGTCAGAATTTTTCTAAGTACTGAAATCGACAGAATTTTTCTAAGTACCGAAAACGTCAGAAATTTTCTAAGTACCGCAAACTTCCGAGTCTTTTCTAAGTCCCGAAATCGGCAGAATTTTTCTAAGTACCGAAATCGTCTGAATTTTTCTAAGTACCGAAATCGTTTGAAATTTTGTAAATACCGAAAAGGTCAGAATTTTTCTAAGTACTGAAATCGACAGAATTTTTCTAAGTACCGAAATCGTCGGAATTTTTCTAAGTACCGCAAACTTCCGAGTCTTTTCTAAGTCCCGAAATCGGCAGAATTTTTCTAAGTACCGAAGACTTCTGAATGTTTTCTAAGTACCGAAATCGACAGAACTTTTCTAAGTACCGAAAACGTCAGATATTTTTTAAGTACCGAGAAGGTCAGAAATTTTCTAAGTACCAAAATCAACAGAATTTTTCTAAGTACCGAAATCAACAGAATTTTTCTAAGTACCGAAATCGGCAGAATTTTTCTAAGTACCGAAAACTTCTGAATGTTTAATAAGTATCGAAATCGTAAGAATTTTTCGGTACTTATACCGAAAACGTCAGAAATTTTCTAAGTACCGAAGACTTCTGAATGTTTTCTAAGTACCGAAATCGACAGAACTTTTCTAAGTACCGAAAACGTCAGATATTTTTTAAGTACCGAGAAGGTCAGAAATTTTCTAAGTACCAAAATCAACAGAATTTTTCTAAGTACCGAAATCATCAGAATTTTTCTAAGTACCGAAATCAACAGAATTTTTCTAAGTACCGAATTCGACAGAATTTTTCTAAGTACCGAAATCAACAGAATATTTCTAAGTTCCGAAATCACCAGAATTTTTCTAAGTACCGAAATCGTCTGAATTTTTCTAAGTACCGAAATCGTTTGAAATTTTGTAAATACCGAAAAGGTCAGAAATTTTCTAAGTCCCGAAATCGTCTGAATTTTTCTAAGTACCGAAATCGTTTGAAATTTTCTAAATACCGAAATGGTCAGAAATTTTCTAAGTACCGAAAAGGTCAGAAATTTTCCAAGTACCGAAAAGGTCAGAAATTTTCCAAGTTCCGAAATCGTCAGAATATTCTAAGTACCGAAATCAGCAGAATTTTTCTAAGTACCGAAATCGTCAGAATTTTTCTAAGTAAAGAAATCGTAAGAATTTTTCTAAGTACCAAAATCAACAGAATTTTTCTAAGTACCGAAATCGTCGGAATTTTTCTAAGTAAAGAAATCGTCAGAATTTTTCTAAGTACCAAAATCAACAGAAATTTTCTAAGTACTGAAATCGACAGAATTTTTCTAAGTACCGAAAACGTCAGAAATTTTCTAAGTCACGAAGACTTCTGAATGTTTTCTAAGTACCGAAATCGACAGAACTTTTCTAAGTACCGAAAACGTCAGATATTTTATAAGTACCGAGAAGGTCAGAAATTTTCTAAGTACCGAAATCGTCAGAATTTTCTAAGTACCGAAATCGTCGGAATTTTTCTAAGTAAAGAAATCGTAAGAATTTTTCAAAGTACCAAAATCAACAGAATTTTTCTAAGTACCTAAATCGACAGAATTTTTCTAAGTACCGAAATCGTCGGAATTTTTCTAAGTACCAAAATCAACAGAATTTTTCTAAGTCCCGAAATCGGCAGAATTTTTCTAAGTACCGAAGACTTCTGAATGTTTTCTAAGTACCGAAATCGACAGAACTTTTCTAAGTACCGAAAACGTCAGAAATTTTCTAAGTCACGAAGACTTCTGAATGTTTTCTAAGTACCGAAATCGACAGAACTTTTCTAAGTACCGAAAACGTCAGATATTTTATAAGTACCGAGAAGGTCAGAAATTTTCTAAGTACCAAAATCAACAGAATTTTTCTAAGTACCGAAATCAACAGAATTTTTCTAAGTACCGAAATCGTCAGAATTTTTCTAAGTACCGATAACGGCAGAAATTTTCTAAGTACCGAAATCGTCGGAATTTTTCTAAGTACCGAAATCGTCTGAATTTTTCTAAGTACCGAAATCGTTTGAAATTTTGTAAATACCGAAAAGGTCAGAATTTTTCTAAGTACTGAAATCGACAGAATTTTTCTAAGTACCGAAAACGTCAGAAATTTTCTAAGTACCGCAAACTTCCGAGTCTTTTCTAAGTCCCGAAATCGGCAGAATTTTTCTAAGTACCGAAATCGTCTGAATTTTTCTAAGTACCGAAATCGTTTGAAATTTTGTAAATACCGAAAAGGTCAGAATTTTTCTAAGTACTGAAATCGACAGAATTTTTCTAAGTACCGAAATCGTCGGAATTTTTCTAAGTACCGCAAACTTCCGAGTCTTTTCTAAGTCCCGAAATCGGCAGAATTTTTCTAAGTACCGAAGACTTCTGAATGTTTTCTAAGTACCGAAATCGACAGAACTTTTCTAAGTACCGAAAACGTCAGATATTTTTTAAGTACCGAGAAGGTCAGAAATTTTCTAAGTACCAAAATCAACAGAATTTTTCTAAGTACCGAAATCAACAGAATTTTTCTAAGTACCGAAATCGGCAGAATTTTTCTAAGTACCGAAAACTTCTGAATGTTTAATAAGTATCGAAATCGTAAGAATTTTTCGGTACTTATACCGAAAACGTCAGAAATTTTCTAAGTACCGAAGACTTCTGAATGTTTTCTAAGTACCGAAATCGACAGAACTTTTCTAAGTACCGAAAACGTCAGATATTTTTTAAGTACCGAGAAGGTCAGAAATTTTCTAAGTACCAAAATCAACAGAATTTTTCTAAGTACCGAAATCATCAGAATTTTTCTAAGTACCGAAAACGACAGAAATTTTCTAAGTACCGAAAACTTCTGATTGTTTTCTAAGTACCGAAATCGGCAGAATTTTTCTAAGTACCGAAATCATCAGAATTTTTCTAAGTTTCGAAATCGTCAGAATTTTCTAAGTACCGAAATCGTCAGAATTTTTCTAAGTAAAGAAATCGTAAGAATTTTTCTAAGTACCAAAATCACCAGAATTTTTCTAAGTACCGAAATCAACAGAATTTTTCTAAGTACCGATAACGTCAGAAATTTTCTAAGTACCGAAATCGTCTGAATTTTTCTAAGTACCGAAATCATTTGAAATTTTGTAAATACCGAAAAGGTCAGAAATTTTCTAAGTCCCGAAATCGTCTGAATTTTTCTAAGTACCGAAATCGTTTGAAATTTTCTAAATACCGAAAAGGTCAGAAATTTTCTAAGTACCGAAAAGGTCAGAAATTTTCCAAGTACCGAAAAGGTCAAAAATTTTCTAAATACTGAAATCGTCAGAATTTTTCTAAGTACCGAAATCATTCGAATTTTTCTAAGTACCGTAAAGGTCAGAAATTTTCCAAGTACCGAAATCGACAGAACTTTTCTAAGTACCGAAAACGTCAGATATTTTTTAAGTACCGAGAAGGTCAGAAATTTTCTAAGTACCAAAATCAACAGAATTTTTCTAAGTACCGAAATCAACAGAATTTTTCTAAGTACCGAATTCGACAGAATTTTTCTAAGTACCGAAATCAACAGAATATTTCTAAGTTCCGAAATCACCAGAATTTTTCTAAGTACCGAAATCGTCTGAATTTTTCTAAGTACCGAAATCGTTTGAAATTTTGTAAATACCGAAAAGGTCAGAAATTTTCTAAGTCCCGAAATCGTCTGAATTTTTCTAAGTACCGAAATCGTTTGAAATTTTCTAAATACCGAAATGGTCAGAAATTTTCTAAGTACCGAAAAGGTCAGAAATTTTCCAAGTACCGAAAAGGTCAGAAATTTTCCAAGTTCCGAAATCGTCAGAATATTCTAAGTACCGAAATCAGCAGAATTTTTCTAAGTACCGAAATCGTCAGAATTTTTCTAAGTAAAGAAATCGTAAGAATTTTTCTAAGTACCAAAATCAACAGAATTTTTCTAAGTACCGAAATCGTCGGAATTTTTCTAAGTAAAGAAATCGTCAGAATTTTTCTAAGTACCAAAATCAACAGAAATTTTCTAAGTACTGAAATCGACAGAATTTTTCTAAGTACCGAAAACGTCAGAAATTTTCTAAGTCACGAAGACTTCTGAATGTTTTCTAAGTACCGAAATCGACAGAACTTTTCTAAGTACCGAAAACGTCAGATATTTTATAAGTACCGAGAAGGTCAGAAATTTTCTAAGTACCGAAATCGTCAGAATTTTCTAAGTACCGAAATCGTCGGAATTTTTCTAAGTAAAGAAATCGTAAGAATTTTTCTAAGTACCAAAATCAACAGAATTTTTCTAAGTACCTAAATCGACAGAATTTTTCTAAGTACCGAAATCGTCGGAATTTTTCTAAGTACCAAAATCAACAGAATTTTTCTAAGTCCCGAAATCGGCAGAATTTTTCTAAGTACCGAAGACTTCTGAATGTTTTCTAAGTACCGAAATCGACAGAACTTTTCTAAGTACCGAAAACGTCAGAAATTTTCTAAGTCACGAAGACTTCTGAATGTTTTCTAAGTACCGAAATCGACAGAACTTTTCTAAGTACCGAAAACGTCAGATATTTTATAAGTACCGAGAAGGTCAGAAATTTTCTAAGTACCAAAATCAACAGAATTTTTCTAAGTACCGAAATCAACAGAATTTTTCTAAGTACCGAAATCGTCAGAATTTTTCTAAGTACCGATAACGGCAGAAATTTTCTAAGTACCGAAATCGTCGGAATTTTTCTAAGTACCGAAATCGTCTGAATTTTTCTAAGTACCGAAATCGTTTGAAATTTTGTAAATACCGAAAAGGTCAGAATTTTTCTAAGTACTGAAATCGACAGAATTTTTCTAAGTACCGAAAACGTCAGAAATTTTCTAAGTACCGCAAACTTCCGAGTCTTTTCTAAGTCCCGAAATCGGCAGAATTTTTCTAAGTACCGAAATCGTCTGAATTTTTCTAAGTACCGAAATCGTTTGAAATTTTGTAAATACCGAAAAGGTCAGAATTTTTCTAAGTACTGAAATCGACAGAATTTTTCTAAGTACCGAAATCGTCGGAATTTTTCTAAGTACCGCAAACTTCCGAGTCTTTTCTAAGTCCCGAAATCGGCAGAATTTTTCTAAGTACCGAAGACTTCTGAATGTTTTCTAAGTACCGAAATCGACAGAACTTTTCTAAGTACCGAAAACGTCAGATATTTTTTAAGTACCGAGAAGGTCAGAAATTTTCTAAGTACCAAAATCAACAGAATTTTTCTAAGTACCGAAATCAACAGAATTTTTCTAAGTACCGAAATCGGCAGAATTTTTCTAAGTACCGAAAACTTCTGAATGTTTAATAAGTATCGAAATCGTAAGAATTTTTCGGTACTTATACCGAAAACGTCAGAAATTTTCTAAGTACCGAAGACTTCTGAATGTTTTCTAAGTACCGAAATCGACAGAACTTTTCTAAGTACCGAAAACGTCAGATATTTTTTAAGTACCGAGAAGGTCAGAAATTTTCTAAGTACCAAAATCAACAGAATTTTTCTAAGTACCGAAATCATCAGAATTTTTCTAAGTACCGAAAACGACAGAAATTTTCTAAGTACCGAAAACTTCTGATTGTTTTCTAAGTACCGAAATCGGCAGAATTTTTCTAAGTACCGAAATCATCAGAATTTTTCTAAGTTTCGAAATCGTCAGAATTTTCTAAGTACCGAAATCGTCAGAATTTTTCTAAGTAAAGAAATCGTAAGAATTTTTCTAAGTACCAAAATCAACAGAATTTTTCTAAGTCCCGAAATCGGCAGAATTTTTCTAAGTACCGAAGACTTCTGAATGTTTTCTAAGTACCGAAATCGACAGAACTTTTCTAAGTACCGAAAACGTCAGATATTTTTGAAGTACCGAGAAGGTCAGAAATTTTCTAAGTACCAAAATCAACAGAATTTTTCTAAGTACCGAAATCAACAGAATTTTTCTAAGTACCGAATTCGACAGAATTTTTCTAAGTACCGAAATCAACAGAATATTTCTAAGTTCCGAAATCACCAGAATTTTTCTAAGTACCGAAATCGTTTGAAATTTTGTAAATACCGAAAAGGTCAGAAATTTTCTAAGTACCGAAATCATCAGAATTTTTCTAAGTACCGAAATCGTCGGAATTTTTCTAAGTACCGAAATCGTCGGAATTTTTCTAAGTAAAGAAATCGTCAGAATTTTTCTAAGTACCGAAAAGGTCAGAAATTTTCCAAGTACCGAAAAGGTCAGAAATTTTCTAAGTAACGAAAACGTCAGAAATTATCTAAGTACCGAAGACTTCTGAATGTTTTCTAAGTACCGAAATCGACAGAACTTTTCTAAGTACCGAAAACGTCAGATATTTTTTAAGTACCGAGAAGGTCAGAAATTTTCTAAGTACCAAAATCAACAGAATTTTTCTAAGTACCGAAATCATCAGAATTTTTCTAAGTACCGAAAACAACAGAAATTTTCTAAGTACCGAAAACTTCTGATTGTTTTCTAAGTACCGAAATCGGCAGAATTTTTCTAAGTACCGAAATCATCAGAATTTTTCTAAGTTTCGAAATCGTCAGAATTTTCTAAGTACCGAAATCGTCAGAATTTTTCTAAGTAAAGAAATCGTAAGAATTTTTCTAAGTACCAAAATCAACAGAATTTTTCTAAGTTCCGAAATCGTCAGAATTTTCTAAGTACCGAAATCGTCGGAATTTTTCTAAGTAAAGAAATCGTCAGAATTTTTCTAAGTACCAAAATCAACAGAAATTTTCTAAGTACCGAAATCGACAGAATTTTTCTAAGTACCGAAGACTTCTGAATGTTTTCTAAGTACCGAAATCGACAGAACTTTTCTAAGTACCGAAAACGTCAGAAATTTTCTAAGTCACGAAGACTTCTGAATGTTTTCTAAGTACCGAAATCGACAGAACTTTTCTAAGTTCCGAAAACGTCAGATATTTTATAAGTACCGAGAAGGTCAGAAATTTTCTAAGTACCAAAATCAACAGAATTTTTCTAAGTACCGAAATCAACAGAATTTTTCTAAGTACCGAAATCGTCAGAATTTTTCTAAGTACCGATAACGTCAGAAATTTTCTAAGTACCGAAATCGTCGGAATTTTTCTAAGTACCGAAATCGTCTGAATTTTTCTAAGTACCGAAATCGTTTGAAATTTTCTAAATACCGAAAAGGTCAGAAATTTTCTAAGTACCGAAAAGGTCAGAAATTTTCCAAGTACCGAAAAGGTCAGAAATTTTCCAAGTTCCGAAATTGTCAGAATATTCTAAGTACCGAAATCGGCAGAATTTTTCTAAGTACCGAAATCGTCAGAATTTTTCTAAGTAAAGAAATCGTAAGAATTTTTCTAAGTACCAAAATCAACAGAATTTTTCTAAGTACCGAAATCGTCAGAATTTTTCTAAGTACTGAAATCATCAGAATTTTTCTAAGTTCCGAAATCGTCAGAATTTTCTAAGTACCGAAATCGTCGGAATTTTTCTAAGTAAAGAAATCGTCAGAATTTTTCTAAGTACTGAAATCGACAGAATTTTTCTAAGTACCGAAAACGTCAGAAATTTTCTAAGTCACGAAGACTTCTGAATGTTTTCTAAGTACCGAAATCGACAGAACTTTTCTAAGTACCGAAAACGTCAGATATTTTATAAGTACCGAGAAGGTCAGAAATTTTCTAAGTACCAAAATCACCAGAATTTTTCTAAGTACCGAAATCAACAGAATTTTTCTAAGTACCGATAACGTCAGAAATTTTCTAAGTACCGAAATCGTCTGAATTTTTCTGAGTACCGAAATCGTTTGAAATTTTCTAAATACCGAAAAGGTCAGAAATTTTCTAAGTACCGAAAAGGTCAGAAATTTTCCAAGTACCGAAAAGGTCAAAAATTTTCTAAATACTGAAATCGTCAGAATTTTTCTAAGTACCGAAATCATTCGAATTTTTCTAAGTACCGTAAAGGTCAGAAATTTTCCAAGTACCGAAATCGACAGAACTTTTCTAAGTACCGAAAACGTCAGATATTTTTTAAGTACCGAGAAGGTCAGAAATTTTCTAAGTACCAAAATCAACAGAATTTTTCTAAGTACCGAAATCAACAGAATTTTTCTAAGTACCGAATTCGACAGAATTTTTCTAAGTACCGAAATCAACAGAATATTTCTAAGTTCCGAAATCACCAGAATTTTTCTAAGTACCGAAATCGTCTGAATTTTTCTAAGTACCGAAATCGTTTGAAATTTTCTAAATACCGAAATGGTCAGAAATTTTCTAAGTACCGAAAAGGTCAGAAATTTTCCAAGTACCGAAAAGGTCAGAAATTTTCCAAGTTCCAAAATCGTCAGAATATTCTAAGTACCGAAATCAGCAGAATTTTTCTAAGTACCGAAATCGTCAGAATTTTTCTAAGTAAAGAAATCGTAAGAATTTTTCTAAGTACCAAAATCAACAGAATTTTTCTAAGTACCGAAATCGTCGGAATTTTTCTAAGTAAAGAAATCGTCAGAATTTTTCTAAGTACCAAAATCAACAGAAATTTTCTAAGTACTGAAATCGACAGAATTTTTCTAAGTACCGAAAACGTCAGAAATTTTCTAAGTCACGAAGACTTCTGAATGTTTTCTAAGTACCGAAATCGACAGAACTTTTCTAAGTACCGAAAACGTCAGATATTTTATAAGTACCGAGAAGGTCAGAAATTTTCTAAGTACCGAAATCGTCAGAATTTTCTAAGTACCGAAATCGTCGGAATTTTTCTAAGTAAAGAAATCGTAAGAATTTTTCAAAGTACCAAAATCAACAGAATTTTTCTAAGTACCTAAATCGACAGAATTTTTCTAAGTACCGAAATCGTCGGAATTTTTCTAAGTACCAAAATCAACAGAATTTTTCTAAGTCCCGAAATCGGCAGAATTTTTCTAAGTACCGAAGACTTCTGAATGTTTTCTAAGTACCGAAATCGACAGAACTTTTCTAAGTACCGAAAACGTCAGAAATTTTCTAAGTCACGAAGACTTCTGAATGTTTTCTAAGTACCGAAATCGACAGAACTTTTCTAAGTACCGAAAACGTCAGATATTTTATAAGTACCGAGAAGGTCAGAAATTTTCTAAGTACCAAAATCAACAGAATTTTTCTAAGTACCGAAATCAACAGAATTTTTCTAAGTACCGAAATCGTCAGAATTTTTCTAAGTACCGATAACGGCAGAAATTTTCTAAGTACCGAAATCGTCGGAATTTTTCTAAGTACCGAAATCGTCTGAATTTTTCTAAGTACCGAAATCGTTTGAAATTTTGTAAATACCGAAAAGGTCAGAATTTTTCTAAGTACTGAAATCGACAGAATTTTTCTAAGTACCGAAAACGTCAGAAATTTTCTAAGTACCGCAAACTTCCGAGTCTTTTCTAAGTCCCGAAATCGGCAGAATTTTTCTAAGTACCGAAATCGTCTGAATTTTTCTAAGTACCGAAATCGTTTGAAATTTTGTAAATACCGAAAAGGTCAGAATTTTTCTAAGTACTGAAATCGACAGAATTTTTCTAAGTACCGAAATCGTCGGAATTTTTCTAAGTACCGCAAACTTCCGAGTCTTTTCTAAGTCCCGAAATCGGCAGAATTTTTCTAAGTACCGAAGACTTCTGAATGTTTTCTAAGTACCGAAATCGACAGAACTTTTCTAAGTACCGAAAACGTCAGATATTTTTTAAGTACCGAGAAGGTCAGAAATTTTCTAAGTACCAAAATCAACAGAATTTTTCTAAGTACCGAAATCAACAGAATTTTTCTAAGTACCGAAATCGGCAGAATTTTTCTAAGTACCGAAAACTTCTGAATGTTTAATAAGTATCGAAATCGTAAGAATTTTTCGGTACTTATACCGAAAACGTCAGAAATTTTCTAAGTACCGAAGACTTCTGAATGTTTTCTAAGTACCGAAATCGACAGAACTTTTCTAAGTACCGAAAACGTCAGATATTTTTTAAGTACCGAGAAGGTCAGAAATTTTCTAAGTACCAAAATCAACAGAATTTTTCTAAGTACCGAAATCATCAGAATTTTTCTAAGTACCGAAAACGACAGAAATTTTCTAAGTACCGAAAACTTCTGATTGTTTTCTAAGTACCGAAATCGGCAGAATTTTTCTAAGTACCGAAATCATCAGAATTTTTCTAAGTTTCGAAATCGTCAGAATTTTCTAAGTACCGAAATCGTCAGAATTTTTCTAAGTAAAGAAATCGTAAGAATTTTTCTAAGTACCAAAATCAACAGAATTTTTCTAAGTCCCGAAATCGGCAGAATTTTTCTAAGTACCGAAGACTTCTGAATGTTTTCTAAGTACCGAAATCGACAGAACTTTTCTAAGTACCGAAAACGTCAGATATTTTTGAAGTACCGAGAAGGTCAGAAATTTTCTAAGTACCAAAATCAACAGAATTTTTCTAAGTACCGAAATCAACAGAATTTTTCTAAGTACCGAATTCGACAGAATTTTTCTAAGTACCGAAATCAACAGAATATTTCTAAGTTCCGAAATCACCAGAATTTTTCTAAGTACCGAAATCGTTTGAAATTTTGTAAATACCGAAAAGGTCAGAAATTTTCTAAGTACCGAAATCATCAGAATTTTTCTAAGTACCGAAATCGTCGGAATTTTTCTAAGTACCGAAATCGTCGGAATTTTTCTAAGTAAAGAAATCGTCAGAATTTTTCTAAGTACCGAAAAGGTCAGAAATTTTCCAAGTACCGAAAAGGTCAGAAATTTTCTAAGTAACGAAAACGTCAGAAATTATCTAAGTACCGAAAACTTCTGATTGTTTTCTAAGTACCGAAATCGTCAGAATTTTTCTAAGTACCGTAAAGGTCTGAAATTTTCCAAGTTTTGAAAAGGTCAGAAATTTTCTAAGTACCGAAATCGTCAGAAATTTTCTAAGTACCGAAATCATCAGAATTTTTCTAAGTACCGAAATCGTCAAAATTTTCTAAGTACCGAAATCATCGGAATTTTTTTAAGTAAAGAAATCGTAAGAATTTTTCTAAGTACCAAAATCAGCAGAATTTTTCTAAGTACCTAAATCGACAGAATTTTTCTAAGTACCGAAATCGTCGGAATTTTTCTAAATACCGAAATCGTCAGAATTTTTCTAAGTACCGAAATCGTCAGAATTTTTCTAAGTACCGAAATCATCAGAATTTTTCTAAGTTCCGAAATCGTCAGAATTTTCTAAGTACCGAAATCGTCGGAATTTTTCTAAGTACCAAAATCAACAGAAATTTTCTAAGTACCGAAATCGACAGAATTTTTCTAAGTACCGAAATCAACAGAATTTTTCTAAGTACTGAAATCGACAGAATTTTTCTAAGTACCGAAAACGTCAGAAATTTTCTAAGTACCGCAAACTTCCGAGTCTTTTCTAAGTACCGAAATCGACAGAATTTTTCTAAGTACCGAAATCAACAGAATTTTTCTAAGTACTGAAATCGACAGAATTTTTCTAAGTACCGAAAACGTCAGAAATTTTCTAAGTTACGAAGACTTCTGAATGTTTTCTAAGTACCGAAATCGACAGAACTTTTCTAAGTACCGAAAACGTCAGATATTTTATAAGTACCGAGAAGGTCAGAAATTTTCTAAGTACCTAAATCGACAGAATTTTTCTAAGTACCGAAATCGTCGGAATTTTTCTAAGTACCAAAATCAACAGAATTTTTCTAAGTCCCGAAATCGGCAGAATTTTTCTAAGTTCCGAAGACTTCTGAATGTTTTCTAAGTACCGAAATCGACAGAACTTTTCTAAGTACCGAAAACGTCAGATATTTTTTAAGTACCGAGAAGGTCAGAAATTTTCTAAGTACCAAAATCAACAGAATTTTTCTAAGTACCGAAATCAACAGAATTTTTCTAAGTACCGAAATCGGCAGAATTTTTCTAAGTACCGAAAACTTCTGAATGTTTAATAAGTATCGAAATCGTAAGAATTTTTCGGTACTTATACCGAAAACGTCAGAAATTTTCTAAGCACCGAAGACTTCTGAATGTTTTCTAAGTACCGAAATCGACAGAACTTTTCTAAGTACCGAAAACGTCAGATATTTTTTAAGTACCGAGAAGGTCAGAAATTTTCTAAGTACCAAAATCAACAGAATTTTTCTAAGTACCGAAATCATCAGAATTTTTCTAAGTACCGAAAACGACAGAAATTTTCTAAGTACCGAAAACTTCTGATTGTTTTCTAAGTACCGAAATCGGCAGAATTTTTCTAAGTACCGAAATCATCAGAATTTTTCTAAGTTTCGAAATCGTCAGAATTTTCTAAGTACCGAAATCGTCAGAATTTTTCTAAGTAAAGAAATCGTAAGAATTTTTCTAAGTACCAAAATCAACAGAATTTTTCTAAGTCCCGAAATCGGCAGAATTTTTCTAAGTACCGAAGACTTCTGAATGTTTTCTAAGTACCGAAATCGACAGAACTTTTCTAAGTACCGAAAACGTCAGATATTTTTGAAGTACCGAGAAGGTCAGAAATTTTCTAAGTACCAAAATCAACAGAATTTTTCTAAGTACCGAAATCAACAGAATTTTTCTAAGTACCGAATTCGACAGAATTTTTCTAAGTACCGAAATCAACAGAATATTTCTAAGTTCCGAAATCACCAGAATTTTTCTAAGTACCGAAATCGTTTGAAATTTTGTAAATACCGAAAAGGTCAGAAATTTTCTAAGTACCGAAATCATCAGAATTTTTCTAAGTACCGAAATCGTCGGAATTTTTCTAAGTACCAAAATCGTCGGAATTTTTCTAAGTAAAGAAATCGTCAGAATTTTTCTAAGTACCGAAAAGGTCAGAAATTTTCCAAGTACCGAAAAGGTCAGAAATTTTCTAAGTAACGAAAACGTCAGAAATTATCTAAGTACCGAAAACTTCTGATTGTTTTCTAAGTACCGAAATCGTCAGAATTTTTCTAAGTACCGTAAAGGTCTGAAATTTTCCAAGTTTTGAAAAGGTCAGAAATTTTCTAAGTACCGAAATCATCAGAATTTTTCTAAGTACCGAAATCGTCAAAATTTTCTAAGTACCGAAATCATCGGAATTTTTTTAAGTAAAGAAATCGTAAGAATTTTTCTAAGTACCAAAATCAACAGAATTTTTCTAAGTACCTAAATCGACAGAATATTTCTAAGTACCGAAATCGTCGGAATTTTTCTAAGTACCGAAATCGTCAGAATTTTTCTAAGTACCGAAATCGTCAGAATTTTTCTAAGTACCGAAATCATCAGAATTTTTCTAAGTTCCGAAATCGTCAGAATTTTCTAAGTACCGAAATCGTCGGAATTTTTCTAAGTAAAGAAATCGTCAGAATTTTTCTAAGTACCGAAATCAACAGAATATTTCTAAGTTCCGAAATCACCAGAATTTTTCTAAGTACCGAAATCGTCTGAATTTTTCTAAGTACCGAAATCGTTTGAAATTTTGTAAATACCGAAAAGGTCAGAAATTTTCTAAGTCCCGAAATCGTCTGAATTTTTCTAAGTACCGAAATCGTTTGAAATTTTCTAAATACCGAAATGGTCAGAAATTTTCTAAGTACCGAAAAGGTCAGAAATTTTCCAAGTACCGAAAAGGTCAGAAATTTTCCAAGTTCCGAAATCGTCAGAATATTCTAAGTACCGAAATCAGCAGAATTTTTCTAAGTACCGAAATCGTCAGAATTTTTCTAAGTAAAGAAATCGTAAGAATTTTTCTAAGTACCAAAATCAACAGAATTTTTCTAAGTACCGAAATCGTCGGAATTTTTCTAAGTAAAGAAATCGTCAGAATTTTTCTAAGTACCAAAATCAACAGAAATTTTCTAAGTACTGAAATCGACAGAATTTTTCTAAGTACCGAAAACGTCAGAAATTTTCTAAGTCACGAAGACTTCTGAATGTTTTCTAAGTACCGAAATCGACAGAACTTTTCTAAGTACCGAAGACTTCTGAATGTTTTCTAAGTACCGAAATCGACAGAACTTTTCTAAGTACCGAAAACGTCAGAAATTTTCTAAGTCACGAAGACTTCTGAATGTTTTCTAAGTACCGAAATCGACAGAACTTTTCTAAGTACCGAAAACGTCAGATATTTTATAAGTACCGAGAAGGTCAGAAATTTTCTAAGTACCAAAATCAACAGAATTTTTCTAAGTACCGAAATCAACAGAATTTTTCTAAGTACCGAAATCGTCAGAATTTTTCTAAGTACCGATAACGGCAGAAATTTTCTAAGTACCGAAATCGTCGGAATTTTTCTAAGTACCGAAATCGTCTGAATTTTTCTAAGTACCGAAATCGTTTGAAATTTTGTAAATACCGAAAAGGTCAGAATTTTTCTAAGTACTGAAATCGACAGAATTTTTCTAAGTACCGAAAACGTCAGAAATTTTCTAAGTACCGCAAACTTCCGAGTCTTTTCTAAGTACCGAAATCGACAGAATTTTTCTAAGTACCGAAATCAACAGAATTTTTCTAAGTACTGAAATCGACAGAATTTTTCTAAGTACCGAAAACGTCAGATATTTTATAAGTACCGAGAAGGTCAGAAATTTTCTAAGTACCTAAATCGACAGAATTTTTCTAAGTACCGAAATCGTCGGAATTTTTCTAAGTACCAAAATCAACAGAATTTTTCTAAGTCCCGAAATCGGCAGAATTTTTCTAAGTACCGAAGACTTCTGAATGTTTTCTAAGTACCGAAATCGACAGAACTTTTCTAAGTACCGAAAACGTCAGATATTTTTTAAGTACCGAGAAGGTCAGAAATTTTCTAAGTACCAAAATCAACAGAATTTTTCTAAGTACCGAAATCAACAGAATTTTTCTAAGTACCGAAATCGGCAGAATTTTTCTAAGTACCGAAAACTTCTGAATGTTTAATAAGTATCGAAATCGTAAGAATTTTTCGGTACTTATACCGAAAACGTCAGAAATTTTCTAAGTACCGAAGACTTCTGAATGTTTTCTAAGTACCGAAATCGACAGAACTTTTCTAAGTACCGAAAACGTCAGATATTTTTTAAGTACCGAGAAGGTCAGAAATTTTCTAAGTACCAAAATCAACAGAATTTTTCTAAGTACCGAAATCATCAGAATTTTTCTAAGTACCGAAAACGACAGAAATTTTCTAAGTACCGAAAACTTCTGATTGTTTTCTAAGTACCGAAATCGGCAGAATTTTTCTAAGTACCGAAATCATCAGAATTTTTCTAAGTTTCGAAATCGTCAGAATTTTCTAAGTACCGAAATCGTCAGAATTTTTCTAAGTAAAGAAATCGTAAGAATTTTTCTAAGTACCAAAATCAACAGAATTTTTCTAAGTCCCGAAATCGGCAGAATTTTTCTAAGTACCGAAGACTTCTGAATGTTTTCTAAGTACCGAAATCGACAGAACTTTTCTAAGTACCGAAAACGTCAGATATTTTTGAAGTACCGAGAAGGTCAGAAATTTTCTAAGTACCAAAATCAACAGAATTTTTCTAAGTACCGAAATCAACAGAATTTTTCTAAGTACCGAATTCGACAGAATTTTTCTAAGTACCGAAATCAACAGAATATTTCTAAGTTCCGAAATCACCAGAATTTTTCTAAGTACCGAAATCGTTTGAAATTTTGTAAATACCGAAAAGGTCAGAAATTTTCTAAGTACCGAAATCATCAGAATTTTTCTAAGTACCGAAATCGTCGGAATTTTTCTAAGTACCGAAATCGTCGGAATTTTTCTAAGTAAAGAAATCGTCAGAATTTTTCTAAGTACCGAAAAGGTCAGAAATTTTCCAAGTACCGAAAAGGTCAGAAATTTTCTAAGTAACGAAAACGTCAGAAATTATCTAAGTACCGAAAACTTCTGATTGTTTTCTAAGTACCGAAATCGTCAGAATTTTTCTAAGTACCGTAAAGGTCTGAAATTTTCCAAGTTTTGAAAAGGTCAGAAATTTTCTAAGTACCGAAATCGTCAGAAATTTTCTAAGTACCGAAATCATCAGAATTTTTCTAAGTACCGAAATCGTCAAAATTTTCTAAGTACCGAAATCATCGGAATTTTTTTAAGTAAAGAAATCGTAAGAATTTTTCTAAGTACCAAAATCAGCAGAATTTTTCTAAGTACCTAAATCGACAGAATTTTTCTAAGTACCGAAATCGTCGGAATTTTTCTAAATACCGAAATCGTCAGAATTTTTCTAAGTACCGAAATCGTCAGAATTTTTCTAAGTACCGAAATCATCAGAATTTTTCTAAGTTCCGAAATCGTCAGAATTTTCTAAGTACCGAAATCGTCGGAATTTTTCTAAGTACCAAAATCAACAGAAATTTTCTAAGTACCGAAATCGACAGAATTTTTCTAAGTACCGAAATCAACAGAATTTTTCTAAGTACTGAAATCGACAGAATTTTTCTAAGTACCGAAAACGACAGAAATTTTCTAAGTACCGCAAACTTCCGAGTCTTTTCTAAGTACCGAAATCGACAGAATTTTTCTAAGTACCGAAATCAACAGAATTTTTCTAAGTACTGAAATCGACAGAATTTTTCTAAGTCCCGAAATCGGCAGAATTTTTCTAAGTACCGAAGACTTCTGAATGTTTTCTAAGTACCGAAATCGACAGAACTTTTCTAAGTACCGAAAACGTCAGATATTTTTTAAGTACCGAGAAGGTCAGAAATTTTCTAAGTACCAAAATCAACAGAATTTTTCTAAGTACCGAAATCAACAGAATTTTTCTAAGTACCGAAATCGGCAGAATTTTTCTAAGTACCGAAAACTTCTGAATGTTTAATAAGTATCGAAATCGTAAGAATTTTTCGGTACTTATACCGAAAACGTCAGAAATTTTCTAAGTACCGAAGACTTCTGAATGTTTTCTAAGTACCGAAATCGACAGAACTTTTCTAAGTACCGAAAACGTCAGATATTTTTTAAGTACCGAGAAGGTCAGAAATTTTCTAAGTACCAAAATCAACAGAATTTTTCTAAGTACCGAAATCATCAGAATTTTTCTAAGTACCGAAAACGACAGAAATTTTCTAAGTACCGAAAACTTCTGATTGTTTTCTAAGTACCGAAATCGGCAGAATTTTTCTAAGTACCGAAATCATCAGAATTTTTCTAAGTTTCGAAATCGTCAGAATTTTCTAAGTACCGAAATCGTCAGAATTTTTCTAAGTAAAGAAATCGTAAGAATTTTTCTAAGTACCAAAATCAACAGAATTTTTCTAAGTCCCGAAATCGGCAGAATTTTTCTAAGTACCGAAGACTTCTGAATGTTTTCTAAGTACCGAAATCGACAGAACTTTTCTAAGTACCGAAAACGTCAGATATTTTTGAAGTACCGAGAAGGTCAGAAATTTTCTAAGTACCAAAATCAACAGAATTTTTCTAAGTACCGAAATCAACAGAATTTTTCTAAGTACCGAATTCGACAGAATTTTTCTAAGTACCGAAATCAACAGAATATTTCTAAGTTCCGAAATCACCAGAATTTTTCTAAGTACCGAAATCGTTTGAAATTTTGTAAATACCGAAAAGGTCAGAAATTTTCTAAGTACCGAAATCATCAGAATTTTTCTAAGTACCGAAATCGTCGGAATTTTTCTAAGTACCGAAATCGTCGGAATTTTTCTAAGTAAAGAAATCGTCAGAATTTTTCTAAGTACCGAAAAGGTCAGAAATTTTCCAAGTACCGAAAAGGTCAGAAATTTTCTAAGTAACGAAAACGTCAGAAATTATCTAAGTACCGAAAACTTCTGATTGTTTTCTAAGTACCGAAATCGTCAGAATTTTTCTAAGTACCGTAAAGGTCTGAAATTTTCCAAGTTTTGAAAAGGTCAGAAATTTTCTAAGTACCGAAATCGTCAGAAATTTTCTAAGTACCGAAATCATCAGAATTTTTCTAAGTACCGAAATCGTCAAAATTTTCTAAGTACCGAAATCATCGGAATTTTTTTAAGTAAAGAAATCGTAAGAATTTTTCTAAGTACCAAAATCAGCAGAATTTTTCTAAGTACCTAAATCGACAGAATTTTTCTAAGTACCGAAATCGTCGGAATTTTTCTAAATACCGAAATCGTCAGAATTTTTCTAAGTACCGAAATCGTCAGAATTTTTCTAAGTACCGAAATCATCAGAATTTTTCTAAGTTCCGAAATCGTCAGAATTTTCTAAGTACCGAAATCGTCGGAATTTTTCTAAGTACCAAAATCAACAGAAATTTTCTAAGTACCGAAATCGACAGAATTTTTCTAAGTACCGAAATCAACAGAATTTTTCTAAGTACTGAAATCGACAGAATTTTTCTAAGTACCGAAAACGACAGAAATTTTCTAAGTACCGCAAACTTCCGAGTCTTTTCTAAGTACCGAAATCGACAGAATTTTTCTAAGTACCGAAATCAACAGAATTTTTCTAAGTACTGAAATCGACAGAATTTTTCTAAGTCCCGAAATCGGCAGAATTTTTCTAAGTACCGAAGACTTCTGAATGTTTTCTAAGTACCGAAATCGACAGAACTTTTCTAAGTACCGAAAACGTCAGATATTTTTTAAGTACCGAGAAGGTCAGAAATTTTCTAAGTACCAAAATCAACAGAATTTTTCTAAGTACCGAAATCAACAGAATTTTTCTAAGTACCGAAATCGGCAGAATTTTTCTAAGTACCGAAAACTTCTGAATGTTTAATAAGTATCGAAATCGTAAGAATTTTTCGGTACTTATACCGAAAACGTCAGAAATTTTCTAAGTACCGAAGACTTCTGAATGTTTTCTAAGTACCGAAATCGACAGAACTTTTCTAAGTACCGAAAACGTCAGATATTTTTTAAGTACCGAGAAGGTCAGAAATTTTCTAAGTACCAAAATCAACAGAATTTTTCTAAGTACCGAAATCATCAGAATTTTTCTAAGTACCGAAAACGACAGAAATTTTCTAAGTACCGAAAACTTCTGATTGTTTTCTAAGTACCGAAATCGGCAGAATTTTTCTAAGTACCGAAATCATCAGAATTTTTCTAAGTTTCGAAATCGTCAGAATTTTCTAAGTACCGAAATCGTCAGAATTTTTCTAAGTAAAGAAATCGTAAGAATTTTTCTAAGTACCAAAATCAACAGAATTTTTCTAAGTCCCGAAATCGGCAGAATTTTTCTAAGTACCGAAGACTTCTGAATGTTTTCTAAGTACCGAAATCGACAGAACTTTTCTAAGTACCGAAAACGTCAGATATTTTTGAAGTACCGAGAAGGTCAGAAATTTTCTAAGTACCAAAATCAACAGAATTTTTCTAAGTACCGAAATCAACAGAATTTTTCTAAGTACCGAATTCGACAGAATTTTTCTAAGTACCGAAATCAACAGAATATTTCTAAGTTCCGAAATCACCAGAATTTTTCTAAGTACCGAAATCGTTTGAAATTTTGTAAATACCGAAAAGGTCAGAAATTTTCTAAGTACCGAAATCATCAGAATTTTTCTAAGTACCGAAATCGTCGGAATTTTTCTAAGTACCGAAATCGTCGGAATTTTTCTAAGTAAAGAAATCGTCAGAATTTTTCTAAGTACCGAAAAGGTCAGAAATTTTCCAAGTACCGAAAAGGTCAGAAATTTTCTAAGTAACGAAAACGTCAGAAATTATCTAAGTACCGAAAACTTCTGATTGTTTTCTAAGTACCGAAATCGTCAGAATTTTTCTAAGTACCGTAAAGGTCTGAAATTTTCCAAGTTTTGAAAAGGTCAGAAATTTTCTAAGTACCGAAATCGTCAGAAATTTTCTAAGTACCGAAATCATCAGAATTTTTCTAAGTACCGAAATCGTCAAAATTTTCTAAGTACCGAAATCATCGGAATTTTTTTAAGTAAAGAAATCGTAAGAATTTTTCTAAGTACCAAAATCAGCAGAAGTTTTCTAAGTACCTAAATCGACAGAATTTTTCTAAGTACCGAAATCGTCGGAATTTTTCTAAATACCGAAATCGTCAGAATTTTTCTAAGTACCGAAATCGTCAGAATTTTTCTAAGTACCGAAATCATCAGAATTTTTCTAAGTTCCGAAATCGTCAGAATTTTCTAAGTACCGAAATCGTCGGAATTTTTCTAAGTACCAAAATCAACAGAAATTTTCTAAGTACCGAAATCGACAGAATTTTTCTAAGTACCGAAATCAACAGAATTTTTCTAAGTACTGAAATCGACAGAATTTTTCTAAGTACCGAAAACGACAGAAATTTTCTAAGTACCGCAAACTTCCGAGTCTTTTCTAAGTACCGAAATCGACAGAATTTTTCTAAGTACCGAAATCAACAGAATTTTTCTAAGTACTGAAATCGACAGAATTTTTCTAAGTACCGAAAACGTCAGAAATTTTCTAAGTCACGAAGACTTCTGAATGTTTTCTAAGTACCGAAATCGACAGAACTTTTCTAAGTACCGAAAACGTCAGATATTTTATAAGTACCGAGAAGGTCAGAAATTTTCTAAGTACCTAATTCGACAGAATTTTTCTAAGTACCGAAATCGTCGGAATTTTTCTAAGTACCAAAATCAACAGAATTTTTCTAAGTCCCGAAATCGGCAGAATTTTTCTAAGTACCGAAGACTTCTGAATGTTTTCTAAGTACCGAAATCGACAGAACTTTTCTAAGTACCGAAAACGTCAGATATTTTTTAAGTACCGAGAAGGTCAGAAATTTTCTAAGTACCAAAATCAACAGAATTTTTCTAAGTACCGAAATCAACAGAATTTTTCTAAGTACCGAAATCGGCAGAATTTTTCTAAGTACCGAAAACTTCTGAATGTTTAATAAGTATCGAAATCGTAAGAATTTTTCGGTACTTATACCGAAAACGTCAGAAATTTTCTAAGTACCGAAGACTTCTGAATGTTTTCTAAGTACCGAAATCGACAGAACTTTTCTAAGTACCGAAAACGTCAGATATTTTTTAAGTACCGAGAAGGTCAGAAATTTTCTAAGTACCAAAATCAACAGAATTTTTCTAAGTACCGAAATCATCAGAATTTTTCTAAGTACCGAAAACGACAGAAATTTTCTAAGTACCGAAAACTTCTGATTGTTTTCTAAGTACCGAAATCGGCAGAATTTTTCTAAGTACCGAAATCATCAGAATTTTTCTAAGTTTCGAAATCGTCAGAATTTTCTAAGTACCGAAATCGTCAGAATTTTTCTAAGTAAAGAAATCGTAAGAATTTTTCTAAGTACCAAAATCAACAGAATTTTTCTAAGTCCCGAAATCGGCAGAATTTTTCTAAGTACCGAAGACTTCTGAATGTTTTCTAAGTACCGAAATCGACAGAACTTTTCTAAGTACCGAAAACGTCAGATATTTTTGAAGTACCGAGAAGGTCAGAAATTTTCTAAGTACCAAAATCAACAGAATTTTTCTAAGTACCGAAATCAACAGAATTTTTCTAAGTACCGAATTCGACAGAATTTTTCTAAGTACCGAAATCAACAGAATATTTCTAAGTTCCGAAATCACCAGAATTTTTCTAAGTACCGAAATCGTTTGAAATTTTGTAAATACCGAAAAGGTCAGAAATTTTCTAAGTACCGAAATCATCAGAATTTTTCTAAGTACCGAAATCGTCGGAATTTTTCTAAGTACCGAAATCGTCGGAATTTTTCTAAGTAAAGAAATCGTCAGAATTTTTCTAAGTACCGAAAAGGTCAGAAATTTTCCAAGTACCGAAAAGGTCAGAAATTTTCTAAGTAACGAAAACGTCAGAAATTATCTAAGTACCGAAAACTTCTGATTGTTTTCTAAGTACCGAAATCGTCAGAATTTTTCTAAGTACCGTAAAGGTCTGAAATTTTCCAAGTTTTGAAAAGGTCAGAAATTTTCTAAGTACCGAAATCATCAGAATTTTTCTAAGTACCGAAATCGTCAAAATTTTCTAAGTACCGAAATCATCGGAATTTTTTTAAGTAAAGAAATCGTAAGAATTTTTCTAAGTACCAAAATCAACAGAATTTTTCTAAGTACCTAAATCGACAGAATTTTTCTAAGTACCGAAATCGTCGGAATTTTTCTAAGTACCGAAATCGTCAGAATTTTTCTAAGTACCGAAATCGTCAGAATTTTTCTAAGTACCGAAATCATCAGAATTTTTCTAAGTTCCGAAATCGTCAGAATTTTCTAAGTACCGAAATCGTCGGAATTTTTCTAAGTAAAGAAATCGTCAGAATTTTTCTAAGTACCAAAATCAACAGAATTTTTCTAAGTCCCGAAATCGGCAGAATTTTTCTAAGTACCGAAGACTTCTGAATGTTTTCTAAGTACCGAAATCGACAGAACTTTTCTAAGTACCGAAAACGTCAGATATTTTTGAAGTACCGAGAAGGTCAGAAATTTTCTAAGTACCAAAATCAACAGAATTTTTCTAAGTACCGAAATCATCAGAATTTTTCTAAGTTCCGAAATCGTCAGAATTTTCTAAGTACCGAAATCGTCGGAATTTTTCTAAGTAAAGAAATCGTCAGAATTTTTCTAAGTACCAAAATCAACAGAATTTTTCTAAGTCCCGAAATCGGCAGAATTTTTCTAAGTACCGAAAACTTCTGAATGTTTAATAAGTATCGAAATCGTAAGAATTTTTCGGTACTTATACCGAAAACGTCAGAAATTTTCTAAGTACCGAAGACTTCTGAATGTTTTCTAAGTACCGAAATCGACAGAACTTTTCTAAGTACCGAAATCATCAGAATTTTTCTAAGTACCGAAAACGACAGAAATTTTCTAAGTACCGAAAACTTCTGATTGTTTTCTAAGTACCGAAATCGTCGGAATTTTTCTAAGTACCAAAATCAACAGAATTTTTCTAAGTCCCGAAATCGGCAGAATTTTTCTAAGTACCGAAGACTTCTGAATGTTTTCTAAGTACCGAAATCGACAGAACTTTTCTAAGTACCGAAAACGTCAGATATTTTTTAAGTACCGAGAAGGTCAGAAATTTTCTAAGTACCGAAATCAACAGAATTTTTCTAAGTACCGAAATCGGCAGAATTTTTCTAAGTACCGAAAACTTCTGAATGTTTAATAAGTATCGAAATCGTAAGAATTTTTCGGTACTTATAACGAAAACGTCAGAAATTTTCTAAGTACCGAAGACTTCTGAATGTTTTCTAAGTACCGAAATCGACAGAACTTTTCTAAGTACCGAAAACGTCAGATATTTTTTAAGTACCGAGAAGGTCAGAAATTTTCTAAGTACCAAAATCAACAGAATTTTTCTAAGTACCGAAATCATCAGAATTTTTCTAAGTACCGAAATCGTCGGAATTTTTCTAAGTACCGAAATCGTCGGAATTTTTCTAAGTAAAGAAATCGTCAGAATTTTTCTAAGTACCGAAAAGGTCAGAAATTTTCCAAGTACCGAAAAGGTCAGAAATTTTCTAAGTAACGAAAACGTCAGAAATTATCTAAGTACCGAAAACTTCTGATTGTTTTCTAAGTACCGAAATCGTCAGAATTTTTCTAAGTACCGTAAAGGTCTGAAATTTTCCAAGTTTTGAAAAGGTCAGAAATTTTCTAAGTACCGAAATCGTCAGAAATTTTCTAAGTACCGAAATCATCAGAATTTTTCTAAGTACCGAAATCGTCAAAATTTTCTAAGTACCGAAATCATCGGAATTTTTTTAAGTAAAGAAATCGTAAGAATTTTTCTAAGTACCAAAATCAACAGAATTTTTCTAAGTACCTAAATCGACAGAATTTTTCTAAGTACCGAAATCGTCGGAATTTTTCTAAGTACCGAAATCGTCAGAATTTTTCTAAGTACCGAAATCGTCAGAATTTTTCTAAGTACCGAAATCATCAGAATTTTTCTAAGTTCCGAAATCGTCAGAATTTTCTAAGTACCGAAATCGTCGGAATTTTTCTAAGTAAAGAAATCGTCAGAATTTTTCTAAGTACCAAAATCAACAGAATTTTTCTAAGTCCCGAAATCGGCAGAATTTTTCTAAGTACCGAAAACTTCTGAATGTTTAATAAGTATCGAAATCGTAAGAATTTTTCGGTACTTATACCGAAAACGTCAGAAATTTTCTAAGTACCGAAGACTTCTGAATGTTTTCTAAGTACCGAAATCGACAGAACTTTTCTAAGTACCGAAAACGTCAGATATTTTTTAAGTACCGAGAAGGTCAGAAATTTTCTAAGTACCAAAATCAACAGAATTTTTCTAAGTACCGAAATCATCAGAATTTTTCTAAGTACCGAAAACAACAGAAATTTTCTAAGTACCGAAAACTTCTGATTGTTTTCTAAGTACCGAAATCGGCAGAATTTTTCTAAGTACCGAAATCATCAGAATTTTTCTAAGTTTCGAAATCGTCAGAATTTTCTAAGTACCGAAATCGTCAGAATTTTTCTAAGTAAAGAAATCGTAAGAATTTTTCTAAGTACCAAAATCAACAGAATTTTTCTAAGTTCCGAAATCGTCAGAATTTTCTAAGTACCGAAATCGTCGGAATTTTTCTAAGTAAAGAAATCGTCAGAATTTTTCTAAGTACCAAAATCAACAGAAATTTTCTAAGTACCGAAATCGACAGAATTTTTCTAAGTACCGAAGACTTCTGAATGTTTTCTAAGTACCGAAATCGACAGAACTTTTCTAAGTACCGAAAACGTCAGAAATTTTCTAAGTCACGAAGACTTCTGAATGTTTTCTAAGTACCGAAATCGACAGAACTTTTCTAAGTACCGAAAACGTCAGATATTTTATAAGTACCGAGAAGGTCAGAAATTTTCTAAGTACCAAAATCAACAGAATTTTTCTAAGTACCGAAATCAACAGAATTTTTCTAAGTACCGAAATCGTCAGAATTTTTCTAAGTACCGAAAAGGTCAGAAATTTTCCAAGTTCCGAAATTGTCAGAATATTCTAAGTACCGAAATCGGCAGAATTTTTCTAAGTACCGAAATCGTCAGAATTTTTCTAAGTAAAGAAATCGTAAGAATTTTTCTAAGTACCAAAATCAACAGAATTTTTCTAAGTACCGAAATCGTCAGAATTTTTCTAAGTACTGAAATCATCAGAATTTTTCTAAGTTCCGAAATCGTCAGAATTTTCTAAGTACCGAAATCGTCGGAATTTTTCTAAGTAAAGAAATCGTCAGAATTTTTCTAAGTACTGAAATCGACAGAATTTTTCTAAGTACCGAAAACGTCAGAAATTTTCTAAGTCACGAAGACTTCTGAATGTTTTCTAAGTACCGAAATCGACAGAACTTTTCTAAGTACCGAAAACGTCAGATATTTTATAAGTACCGAGAAGGTCAGAAATTTTCTAAGTACCAAAATCACCAGCATTTTTCTAAGTACCGAAATCAACAGAATTTTTCTAAGTACCGATAACGTCAGAAATTTTCTAAGTACCGAAATCGTCTGAATTTTTCTAAGTACCGAAATCATTTGAAATTTTGTAAATACCGAAAAGGTCAGAAATTTTCTAAGTCCCGAAATCGTCTGAATTTTTCTAAGTACCGAAATCGTTTGAAATTTTCTAAATACCGAAAAGGTCAGAAATTTTCTAAGTACCGAAAAGGTCAGAAATTTTCCAAGTACCGAAAAGGTCAAAAATTTTCTAAATACTGAAATCGTCAGAATTTTTCTAAGTACCGAAATCATTCGAATTTTTCTAAGTACCGTAAAGGTCAGAAATTTTCCAAGTACCGAAATCGACAGAACTTTTCTAAGTACCGAAAACGTCAGATATTTTTTAAGTACCGAGAAGGTCAGAAATTTTCTAAGTACCAAAATCAACAGAATTTTTCTAAGTACCGAAATCAACAGAATTTTTCTAAGTACCGAATTCGACAGAATTTTTCTAAGTACCGAAATCAACAGAATATTTCTAAGTTCCGAAATCACCAGAATTTTTCTAAGTACCGAAATCGTCTGAATTTTTCTAAGTACCGAAATCGTTTGAAATTTTGTAAATACCGAAAAGGTCAGAAATTTTCTAAGTCCCGAAATCGTCTGAATTTTTCTAAGTACCGAAATCGTTTGAAATTTTCTAAATACCGAAATGGTCAGAAATTTTCTAAGTACCGAAAAGGTCAGAAATTTTCCAAGTACCGAAAAGGTCAGAAATTTTCCAAGTTCCGAAATCGTCAGAATGGTCTAAGTACCGAAATCAGCAGAATTTTTCTAAGTACCGAAATCGTCAGAATTTTTCTAAGTAAAGAAATCGTAAGAATTTTTCTAAGTACCAAAATCAACAGAATTTTTCTAAGTACCGAAATCGTCGGAATTTTTCTAAGTAAAGAAATCGTCAGAATTTTTCTAAGTACCAAAATCAACAGAAATTTTCAAAGTACTGAAATCGACAGAATTTTTCTAAGTACCGAAAACGTCAGAAATTTTCTAAGTCACGAAGACTTCTGAATGTTTTCTAAGTACCGAAATCGACAGAACTTTTCTAAGTACCGAAAACGTCAGATATTTTATAAGTACCGAGAAGGTCAGAAATTTTCTAAGTACAGAAATCGTCAGAATTTTCTAAGTACCGAAATCGTCGGAATTTTTCTAAGTAAAGAAATCGTAAGAATTTTTCAAAGTACCAAAATCAACAGAATTTTTCTAAGTACCTAAATCGACAGAATTTTTCTAAGTACCGAAATCGTCGGAATTTTTCTAAGTACCAAAATCAACAGAATTTTTCTAAGTCCCGAAATCGGCAGAATTTTTCTAAGTACCGAAGACTTCTGAATGTTTTCTAAGTACCGAAATCGACAGAACTTTTCTAAGTACCGAAAACGTCAGAAATTTTCTAAGTCACGAAGACTTCTGAATGTTTTCTAAGTACCGAAATCGACAGAACTTTTCTAAGTACCGAAAACGTCAGATATTTTATAAGTACCGAGAAGGTCAGAAATTTTCTAAGTACCAAAATCAACAGAATTTTTCTAAGTACCGAAATCAACAGAATTTTTCTAAGTACCGAAATCGTCAGAATTTTTCTAAGTACCGATAACGGCAGAAATTTTCTAAGTACCGAAATCGTCGGAATTTTTCTAAGTACCGAAATCGTCTGAATTTTTCTAAGTACCGAAATCGTTTGAAATTTTGTAAATACCGAAAAGGTCAGAAATTTTCTAAGTCCCGAAATCGTCTGAAATTTTCTAAGTACCGAAATCGTTTGAAATTTTCTAAATACCGAAAAGGTCAGAAATTTTCTAAGTACTGAAAAGGTCAGAAATTTTCCAAGTACCGAAAAGGTCAGAAATTTTTCAAGTTCCGAAATCGTCAGAATATTCTAAGTACCGAAATCGGCAGAATTTTTCTAAGTACCGAAATCGTCAGAATTTTTCTAAGTAAAGAAATCGTAAGAATTTTCTAAGTACCGAAATCGTCGGAATTTTTCTAAGTAAAGAAATCGTCAGAATTTTTCTAAGTACTGAAATCGACAGAATTTTTCTAAGTACCGAAAACGTCAGAAATTTTCTAAGTCACGAAGACTTCTGAATGTTTTCTAAGTACCGAAATCGACAGAACTTTTCTAAGTACCGAAAACGTCAGATATTTTATAAGTACCGAGAAGGTCAGAAATTTTCTAAGTACCAAAATCACCAGAATTTTTCTAAGTACCGAAATCAACAGAATTTTTCTAAGTACCGATAACATCAGAAATTTTCTAAGTCCCGAAATCGTCTGAATTTTTCTAAGTACCGAAATCGTTTGAAATTTTCTAAATACCGAAAAGGTCAGAAATTTTCTAAGTACCGAAAAGGTCAGAAATTTTCCAAGTACCGAAAAGGTCAAAAATTTTCTAAATACTGAAATCGTCAGAATTTTTCTAAGTACCGAAATCATTCGAATTTTTTTAAGTACCGTAAAGGTCAGAAATTTTCCAAGTACCGAAATCGACAGAACTTTTCTAAGTACCGAAAACGTCAGATATTTTTTAAGTACCGAGAAGGTCAGAAATTTTCTAAGTACCAAAATCAACAGAATTTTTCTAAGTACCGAAATCAACAGAATTTTTCTAAGTACCGAATTCGACAGAATTTTTCTAAGTACCGAAATCAACAGAATATTTCTAAGTTCCGAAATCACCAGAATTTTTCTAAGTACCGAAATCGTCTGAATTTTTCTAAGTACCGAAATCGTTTGAAATTTTGTAAATACCGAAAAGGTCAGAAATTTTCTAAGTCCCGAAATCGTCTGAATTTTTCTAAGTACCGAAATCGTTTGAAATTTTCTAAATACCGAAAAGGTCAGAAATTTTCTAAGTACCGAAAAGGTCAGAAATTTTCCAAGTACCGAAAAGGTCAGAAATTTTCCAAGTTCCGAAATCGTCAGAGAATTCTAAGTACCAAAATCAACAGAATTTTTCTAAGTACCGAAATCGTCGGAATTTTTCTAAGTAAAGAAATCGTCAGAATTTTTCTAAGTACCAAAATCAACAGAAATTTTCTAAGTACCGAAATCGACAGAATTTTTCTAAGTACCGAAATCAACAGAATTTTTCTAAGTACTGAAATCGACAGAATTTTTCTAAGTACCGAAAACGTCAGAAATTTTCTAAGTACCGCAAACTTCCGAGTCTTTTCTAAGTACCGAAATCGACAGAATTTTTCTAAGTACCGAAATCAACAGAATTTTTCTAAGTACTGAAATCGACAGAATTTTTCTAAGTACCGAAAACGTCAGAAATTTTCTAAGTCACGAAGACTTCTGAATGTTTTCTAAGTACCGAAATCGACAGAACTTTTCTAAGTACCGAAAACGTCAGATATTTTATAAGTACCGAGAAGGTCAGAAATTTTCTAAGTACCGAAATCGTCAGAATTTTCTAAGTACCGAAATCGTCTGAATTTTTCTAAGTACCGAAATCGTTTGAAATTTTCTAAATACCGAAAAGGTCAGAAATTTTCTAAGTACCGAAAAGGTCAGAAATTTTCCAAGTACCGAAAAGGTCAGAAATTTTCCAAGTTCCGAAATCGTCAGAATATTCTAAGTACCGAAATCGGCAGAATTTTTCTAAGTAAAGAAATCGTAAGAATTTTTCTAAGTACCAAAATCAACAGAATTTTTCTAAGTACCGAAATCGTCGGAATTTTTCTAAGTAAAGAAATCGTCAGAATTTTTCTAAGTACCAAAATCAACAGAAATTTTCTAAGTACCGAAATCGACAGAATTTTTCTAAGTACCGAAATCAACAGAATTTTTCTAAGTACTGAAATCGACAGAATTTTTCTAAGTACCGAAAACGTCAGAAATTTTCTAAGTACCGCAAACTTCCGAGTCTTTTCTAAGTACCGAAATCGACAGAATTTTTCTAAGTACCGAAATCAACAGAATTTTTCTAAGTACTGAAATCGACAGAATTTTTCTAAGTACCGAAAACGTCAGAAATTTTCTAAGTCACGAAGACTTCTGAATGTTTTCTAAGTACCGAAATCGACAGAACTTTTCTAAGTACCGAAAACGTCAGATATTTTATAAGTACCGAGAAGGTCAGAAATTTTCTAAGTACCGAAATCGTCAGAATTTTCTAAGTACCGAAATCGTCTGAATTTTTCTAAGTACCGAAATCGTTTGAAATTTTCTAAATACCGAAAAGGTCAGAAATTTTCTAAGTACCGAAAAGGTCAGAAATTTTCCAAGTACCGAAAAGGTCAGAAATTTTCCAAGTTCCGAAATCGTCAGAATATTCTAAGTACCGAAATCGGCAGAATTTTTCTAAGTACCGAAATCGTCAGAATTTTTCTAAGTAAAGAAATCGTAAGAATTTTTCTAAGTACCAAAATCAACAGAATTTTTCTAAGTACCGAAATCGTCGGAATTTTTCTAAGTAAAGAAATCGTCAGAATTTTTCTAAGTACCAAAATCAACAGAAATTTTCTAAGTACCGAAATCGACAGAATTTTTCTAAGTACCGAAATCAACAGAATTTTTCTAAGTACTGAAATCGACAGAATTTTTCTAAGTACCGAAAACGTCAGAAATTTTCTAAGTACCGCAAACTTCCGAGTCTTTTCTAAGTACCGAAATCGACAGAATTTTTCTAAGTACCGAAATCAACAGAATTTTTCTAAGTACTGAAATCGACAGAATTTTTCTAAGTACCGAAAACGTCAGATATTTTATAAGTACCGAGAAGGTCAGAAATTTTCTAAGTACCGAAATCGTCAGAATTTTCTAAGTACCGAAATCGTCGGAATTTTTCTAAGTAAAGAAATCGTAAGAATTTTTCAAAGTACCAAAATCGTCAGAATTTTTCTAAGTACCAAAATCAACAGAATTTTTCTAAGTACCGAAATCGTCGGAATTTTTCTAAGTACCGAAATCGTCTGAATTTTTCTAAGTACCGAAATCGTTTGAAATTTTGTAAATACCGAAAAGGTCAGAAATTTTCTAAGTACCGAAATCATCAGAATTTTTCTAAGTACTGAAATCGTCAGAATTTTTCTAAGTACCGAAATCATTCGAATTTTTCTAAGTACCGTAAAGGTCAGAAATTTTCCAATTACCGAAAAGGTCAGAAATTTTCCAAGTACCGAAATCGTCAGAATTTTCTAAGTACCGAAATCGTCGGAATTTTTCTAAGTAAAGAAATCGTAAGAATTTTTCTAAGTACCAAAATCAACAGAATTTTTCTAAGTACCTAAATCGACAGAATTTTTCTAAGTACCGAAATCGTCGGAATTTTTCTAAGTACCGAAATCGTCAGAATTTTTCTTAGTACCGAAATCGTCAGAATTTTTCTAATTACCGAAATCATCAGAATTTTTCTAAGTTCCGAAATCGTCAGAATTTTCTAAGTACCGAAATCGTCGGAATTTTTCTAAGTAAAGAAATCGTCAGAATTTTTCTAAGTACCGAAATCGACAGAACTTTTCTAAGTACCGAAAACGTCAGATATTTTTTAAGTACCGAGAAGGTCAGAAATTTTCTAAGTACCAAAATCAACAGAATTTTTCTAAGTACCGAAATCAACAGAATTTTTCTAAGTTCCGAAATCGTCAGAATTTTCTAAGTACCGAAATCGTCGGAATTTTTCTAAGTAAAGAAATCGTCAGAATTTTTCTAAGTACCAAAATCAACAGAAATTTTCTAAGTACCGAAATCGACAGAATTTTTCTAAGTACCGAAGACTTCTGAATGTTTTCTAAGTACCGAAATCGACAGAACTTTTCTAAGTACCGAAAACGTCAGAAATTTTCTAAGTCACGAAGACTTCTGAATGTTTTCTAAGTACCGAAATCGACAGAACTTTTCTAAGTACCGAAAACGTCAGATATTTTATAAGTACCGAGAAGGTCAGAAATTTTCTAAGTACCAAAATCAACAGAATTTTTCTAAGTACCGAAATCAACAGAATTTTTCTAAGTACCGAAATCGTCAGAATTTTTCTAAGTACCGAAAAGGTCAGAAATTTTCCAAGTTCCGAAATTGTCAGAATATTCTAAGTACCGAAATCGGCAGAATTTTTCTAAGTACCGAAATCGTCAGAATTTTTCTAAGTAAAGAAATCGTAAGAATTTTTCTAAGTACCAAAATCAACAGAATTTTTCTAAGTACCGAAATCGTCAGAATTTTTCTAAGTACTGAAATCATCAGAATTTTTCTAAGTTCCGAAATCGTCAGAATTTTCTAAGTACCGAAATCGTCGGAATTTTTCTAAGTAAAGAAATCGTCAGAATTTTTCTAAGTACTGAAATCGACAGAATTTTTCTAAGTACCGAAAACGTCAGAAATTTTCTAAGTCACGAAGACTTCTGAATGTTTTCTAAGTACCGAAATCGACAGAACTTTTCTAAGTACCGAAAACGTCAGATATTTTATAAGTACCGAGAAGGTCAGAAATTTTCTAAGTACCAAAATCACCAGAATTTTTCTAAGTACCGAAATCAACAGAATTTTTCTAAGTACCGATAACGTCAGAAATTTTCTAAGTACCGAAATCGTCTGAATTTTTCTAAGTACCGAAATCATTTGAAATTTTGTAAATACCGAAAAGGTCAGAAATTTTCCAAGTACCGAAAAGGTCAGAAATTTTCCAAGTTCCGAAATCGTCAGAATGGTCTAAGTACCGAAATCAGCAGAATTTTTCTAAGTGACGAAATCGTCAGAATTTTTCTAAGTAAAGAAATCGTAAGAATTTTTCTAAGTACCAAAATCAACAGAATTTTTCTAAGTACCGAAATCGTCGGAATTTTTCTAAGTAAAGAAATCGTCAGAATTTTTCTAAGTACCAAAATCAACAGAAATTTTCTAAGTACTGAAATCGACAGAATTTTTCTAAGTACCGAAAACGTCAGAAATTTTCTAAGTCACGAAGACTTCTGAATGTTTTCTAAGTACCGAAATCGACAGAACTTTTCTAAGTACCGAAAACGTCAGATATTTTATAAGTACCGAGAAGGTCAGAAATTTTCTAAGTACCGAAATCGTCAGAATTTTCTAAGTACCGAAATCGTCGGAATTTTTCTAAGTAAAGAAATCGTAAGAATTTTTCAAAGTACCAAAATCAACAGAATTTTTCTAAGTACCGAAATCGGCAGAATTTTTCTAAGTACCGAAGACTTCTGAATGTTTTCTAAGTACCGAAATCGACAGAACTTTTCTAAGTACCGAAAACGTCAGAAATTTTCTAAGTCACGAAGACTTCTGAATGTTTTCTAAGTACCGAAATCGACAGAACTTTTCTAAGTACCGAAAACGTCAGATATTTTATAAGTACCGAGAAGGTCAGAAATTTTCTAAGTACCAAAATCAACAGAATTTTTCTAAGTACCGAAATCAACAGAATTTTTCTAAGTACCGAAATCGTCAGAATTTTTCTAAGTACCGATAACGGCAGAAATTTTCTAAGTACCGAAATCGTCAGAATTTTTCTAAGTAAAGAAATCGTAAGAATTTTTCTAAGTACCGAAATCGTCGGAATTTTTCTAAGTAAAGAAATCGTCAGAATTTTTCTAAGTACTGAAATCGACAGAATTTTTCTAAGTACCGAAAACGTCAGAAATTTTCTAAGTCACGAAGACTTCTGAATGTTTTCTAAGTACCGAAATCGACAGAACTTTTCTAAGTACCGAAAACGTCAGATATTTTATAAGTACCGAGAAGGTCAGAAATTTTCTAAGTACCAAAATCACCAGAATTTTTCTAAGTACCGAAATCAACAGAATTTTTCTAAGTACCGATAACGTCAGAAATTTTCTAAGTCCCGAAATCGTCTGAATTTTTCTAAGTACCGAAATCGTTTGAAATTTTCTAAATACCGAAAAGGTCAGAAATTTTCTAAGTACCGAAAAGGTCAGAAATTTTCCAAGTACCGAAAAGGTCAAAAATTTTCTAAATACTGAAATCGTCAGAATTTTTCTAAGTACCGAAATCATTCGAATTTTTTTAAGTACCGTAAAGGTCAGAAATTTTCCAAGTACCGAAATCGACAGAACTTTTCTAAGTACCGAAAACGTCAGATATTTTTTAAGTACCGAGAAGGTCTGAAATTTTCTAAGTACCGCAAACTTCCGAGTCTTTTCTAAGTACCGAAATCGACAGAATTTTTCTAAGTACCGAAATCAACAGAATTTTTCTAAGTACCGAAATCAACAGAATTTTTCTAAGTACCGAATTCGACAGAATTTTTCTAAGTACCGAAATCAACAGAATATTTCTAAGTTCCGAAATCACCAGAATTTTTCTAAGTACCGAAATCGTCTGAATTTTTCTAAGTACCGAAATCGTTTGAAATTTTGTAAATACCGAAAAGGTCAGAAATTTTCTAAGTCCCGAAATCGTCTGAATTTTTCTAAGTACCGAAATCGTTTGAAATTTTCTAAATACCGAAAAGGTCAGAAATTTTCTAAGTACCGAAAAGGTCAGAAATTTTCCAAGTACCGAAAAGGTCAGAAATTTTCCAAGTTCCGAAATCGTCAGAGAATTCTAAGTACCAAAATCAACAGAATTTTTCTAAGTACCGAAATCGTCGGAATTTTTCTAAGTAAAGAAATCGTCAGAATTTTTCTAAGTACCAAAATCAACAGAAATTTTCTAAGTACCGAAATCGACAGAATTTTTCTAAGTACCGAAATCAACAGAATTTTTCTAAGTACTGAAATCGACAGAATTTTTCTAAGTACCGAAAACGTCAGAAATTTTCTAAGTACCGCAAACTTCCGAGTCTTTTCTAAGTACCGAAATCGACAGAATTTTTCTAAGTACCGAAATCAACAGAATTTTTCTAAGTACTGAAATCGACAGAATTTTTCTAAGTACCGAAAACGTCAGAAATTTTCTAAGTCACGAAGACTTCTGAATGTTTTCTAAGTACCGAAATCGACAGAACTTTTCTAAGTACCGAAAACGTCAGATATTTTATAAGTACCGAGAAGGTCAGAAATTTTCTAAGTACCGAAATCGTCAGAATTTTCTAAGTACCGAAATCGTCTGAATTTTTCTAAGTACCGAAATCGTTTGAAATTTTCTAAATACCGAAAAGGTCAGAAATTTTCTATGTACCGAAAACGTCAGATATTTTATAAGTACCGAGAAGGTCAGAAATTTTCTAAGTACCAAAATCACCAGAATTTTTCTAAGTACCGAAATCAACAGAATTTTTCTAAGTACCGATAACGTCAGAAATTTTCTAAGTCCCGAAATCGTCTGAATTTTTCTAAGTACCGAAATCGTTTGAAATTTTCTAAATACCGAAAAGGTCAGAAATTTTCTAAGTACCGAAAAGGTCAGAAATTTTCCAAGTACCGAAAAGGTCAAAAATTTTCTAAATACTGAAATCGTCAGAATTTTTCTAAGTACCGAAATCATTCGAATTTTTTTAAGTACCGTAAAGGTCAGAAATTTTCCAAGTACCGAAATCGACAGAACTTTTCTAAGTACCGAAAACGTCAGATATTTTTTAAGTACCGAGAAGGTCTGAAATTTTCTAAGTACCGCAAACTTCCGAGTCTTTTCTAAGTACCGAAATCGACAGAATTTTTCTAAGTACCGAAATCAACAGAATTTTTCTAAGTACCGAAATCAACAGAATTTTTCTAAGTACCGAATTCGACAGAATTTTTCTAAGTACCGAAATCAACAGAATATTTCTAAGTTCCGAAATCACCAGAATTTTTCTAAGTACCGAAATCGTCTGAATTTTTCTAAGTACCGAAATCGTTTGAAATTTTCTAAATACCGAAAAGGTCAGAAATTTTCTAAGTACCGAAAAGGTCAGAAATTTTCCAAGTACCGAAAAGGTCAGAAATTTTCCAAGTTCCGAAATCGTCAGAGAATTCTAAGTACCAAAATCAACAGAATTTTTCTAAGTACCGAAATCGTCGGAATTTTTCTAAGTAAAGAAATCGTCAGAATTTTTCTAAGTACCAAAATCAACAGAAATTTTCTAAGTACCGAAATCGACAGAATTTTTCTAAGTACCGAAATCAACAGAATTTTTCTAAGTACTGAAATCGACAGAATTTTTCTAAGTACCGAAAACGTCAGAAATTTTCTAAGTACCGCAAACTTCCGAGTCTTTTCTAAGTACCGAAATCGACAGAATTTTTCTAAGTACCGAAATCAACAGAATTTTTCTAAGTACTGAAATCGACAGAATTTTTCTAAGTACCGAAAACGTCAGAAATTTTCTAAGTCACGAAGACTTCTGAATGTTTTCTAAGTACCGAAATCGACAGAACTTTTCTAAGTACCGAAAACGTCAGATATTTTATAAGTACCGAGAAGGTCAGAAATTTTCTAAGTACCGAAATCGTCAGAATTTTCTAAGTACCGAAATCGTCTGAATTTTTCTAAGTACCGAAATCGTTTGAAATTTTCTAAATACCGAAAAGGTCAGAAATTTTCTAAGTACCGAAAAGGTCAGAAATTTTCCAAGTACCGAAAAGGTCAGAAATTTTCCAAGTTCCGAAATCGTCAGAATATTCTAAGTACCGAAATCGGCAGAATTTTTCTAAGTAAAGAAATCGTAAGAATTTTTCTAAGTACCAAAATCAACAGAATTTTTCTAAGTACCGAAATCGTCGGAATTTTTCTAAGTAAAGAAATCGTCAGAATTTTTCTAAGTACCAAAATCAACAGAAATTTTCTAAGTACCGAAATCGACAGAATTTTTCTAAGTACCGAAATCAACAGAATTTTTCTAAGTACTGAAATCGACAGAATTTTTCTAAGTACCGAAAACGTCAGAAATTTTCTAAGTACCGCAAACTTCCGAGTCTTTTCTAAGTACCGAAATCGACAGAATTTTTCTAAGTACCGAAATCAACAGAATTTTTCTAAGTACTGAAATCGACAGAATTTTTCTAAGTACCGAAAACGTCAGAAATTTTCTAAGTCACGAAGACTTCTGAATGTTTTCTAAGTACCGAAATCGACAGAACTTTTCTAAGTACCGAAAACGTCAGATATTTTATAAGTACCGAGAAGGTCAGAAATTTTCTAAGTACCGAAATCGTCAGAATTTTCTAAGTACCGAAATCGTCTGAATTTTTCTAAGTACCGAAATCGTTTGAAATTTTCTAAATACCGAAAAGGTCAGAAATTTTCTAAGTACCGAAAAGGTCAGAAATTTTCCAAGTACCGAAAAGGTCAGAAATTTTCCAAGTTCCGAAATCGTCAGAATATTCTAAGTACCGAAATCGGCAGAATTTTTCTAAGTACCGAAATCGTCAGAATTTTTCTAAGTAAAGAAATCGTAAGAATTTTTCTAAGTACCAAAATCAACAGAATTTTTCTAAGTACCGAAATCGTCGGAATTTTTCTAAGTAAAGAAATCGTCAGAATTTTTCTAAGTACCAAAATCAACAGAAATTTTCTAAGTACCGAAATCGACAGAATTTTTCTAAGTACCGAAATCAACAGAATTTTTCTAAGTACTGAAATCGACAGAATTTTTCTAAGTACCGAAAACGTCAGAAATTTTCTAAGTACCGCAAACTTCCGAGTCTTTTCTAAGTACCGAAATCGACAGAATTTTTCTAAGTACCGAAATCAACAGAAATTTTCTAAGTACTGAAATCGACAGAATTTTTCTAAGTACCGAAAACGTCAGATATTTTATAAGTACCGAGAAGGTCAGAAATTTTCTAAGTACCGAAATCGTCAGAATTTTCTAAGTACCGAAATCGTCGGAATTTTTCTAAGTAAAGAAATCGTAAGAATTTTTCAAAGTACCAAAATCGTCAGAATTTTTCTAAGTACCAAAATCAACAGAATTTTTCTAAGTACCGAAATCGTCGGAATTTTTCTAAGTACCGAAATCGTCTGAATTTTTCTAAGTACCGAAATCGTTTGAAATTTTGTAAATACCGAAAAGGTCAGAAATTTTCTAAGTACCGAAATCATCAGAATTTTTCTAAGTACTGAAATCGTCAGAATTTTTCTAAGTACCGAAATCATTCGAATTTTTCTAAGTACCGTAAAGGTCAGAAATTTTCCAATTACCGAAAAGGTCAGAAATTTTCCAAGTACCGAAATCGTCAGAATTTTCTAAGTACCGAAATCGTCGGAATTTTTCTAAGTAAAGAAATCGTAAGAATTTTTCTAAGTACCAAAATCAACAGAATTTTTCTAAGTACCTAAATCGACAGAATTTTTCTAAGTACCGAAATCGTCGGAATTTTTCTAAGTACCGAAATCGTCAGAATTTTTCTTAGTACCGAAATCGTCAGAATTTTTCTAATTACCGAAATCATCAGAATTTTTCTAAGTTCCGAAATCGTCAGAATTTTCTAAGTACCGAAATCGTCGGAATTTTTCTAAGTAAAGAAATCGTCAGAATTTTTCTAAGTACCGAAATCGACAGAACTTTTCTAAGTACCGAAAACGTCAGATATTTTTTAAGTACCGAGAAGGTCAGAAATTTTCTAAGTACCAAAATCAACAGAATTTTTCTAAGTACCGAAATCAACAGAATTTTTCTAAGTACCGAATTCGACAGAATTTTTCTAAGTACCGAAATCAACAGAATATTTCTAAGTTCCGAAATCACCAGAATTTTTCTAAGTACCGAAATCGTCAGAATTTTTCTAAGTACCGATAACGTCAGAAATTTTCTAAGTACCGAAATCGTCGGAATTTTTCTAAGTATCGAAATCGTCTGAATTTTTCTAAGTACCGAAATCGTTTGAAATTTTGTAAATACCGAAAAGGTCAGAAATTTTCTAAGTACCGAAATCATCAGAATTTTTCTAAGTTCCGAAATCGTCAGAATTTTCTAAGTACCGAAATCGTCGAAATTTTTATAAGTAAAGAAATCGTCAGAATTTTTCTAAGTACCAAAATCAACAGAATTTTTCTAAGTACCGAAATCGACAGAATTTTTCTAAGTACCAAAATCAACAGAATTTTTCTAAGTACCGAAATCAACAGAATTTTTCTAAGTACCGAATTCGACAGAATTTTTCTAAGTACCGAAAACGACAGAAATTTTCTAAGTACCGAAAAGGTCAGAAATTTTCCAAGTACCGAAAAGGTCAGAAATTTTCTAAGTAACGAAAACGTCAGATATTTTTTAAGTACCGAAATCATCAGAATTTTTCTAAGTTTCGAAATCGTCAGAATTTTCTAAGTACCGAAATCGTCAGAATTTTTCTAAGTAAAGAAATCGTAAGAATTTTTCTAAGTACCAAAATCAACAGAATTTTTCTAAGTTCCGAAATCGTCAGAATTTTCTAAGTACCGAAATCGTCGGAATTTTTCTAAGTAAAGAAATCGTCAGAATTTTTCTAAGTACCAAAATCAACAGAAATTTTCTAAGTACCGAAATCGACAGAATTTTTCTAAGTACCGAAGACTTCTGAATGTTTTCTAAGTACCGAAATCGACAGAACTTTTCTAAGTACCGAAAACGTCAGAAATTTTCTAAGTCACGAAGACTTCTGAATGTTTTCTAAGTACCGAAATCGACAGAACTTTTCTAAGTACCGAAAACGTCAGATATTTTATAAGTACCGAGAAGGTCAGAAATTTTCTAAGTACCAAAATCAACAGAATTTTTCTAAGTACCGAAATCAACAGAATTTTTCTAAGTACCGAAATCGTCAGAATTTTTCTAAGTACCGATAACGTCAGAAATTTTCTAAGTACCGAAATCGTCGGAATTTTTCTAAGTACCGAAATCGTCTGAATTTTTCTAAGTACCGAAATCGTTTGAAATTTTCTAAATACCGAAAAGGTCAGAAATTTTCTAAGTACCGAAAAGGTCAGAAATTTTCCAAGTACCGAAAAGGTCAGAAATTTTCCAAGTTCCGAAATTGTCAGAATATTCTAAGTACCGAAATCGGCAGAATTTTTCTAAGTACCGAAATCGTCAGAATTTTTCTAAGTAAAGAAATCGTAAGAATTTTTCTAAGTACCAAAATCAACAGAATTTTTCTAAGTACCGAAATCGTCAGAATTTTTCTAAGTACTGAAATCATCAGAATTTTTCTAAGTTCCGAAATCGTCAGAATTTTCTAAGTACCGAAATCGTCGGAATTTTTCTAAGTAAAGAAATCGTCAGAATTTTTCTAAGTACTGAAATCGACAGAATTTTTCTAAGTACCGAAAACGTCAGAAATTTTCTAAGTCACGAAGACTTCTGAATGTTTTCTAAGTACCGAAATCGACAGAACTTTTCTAAGTACCGAAAACGTCAGATATTTTATAAGTACCGAGAAGGTCAGAAATTTTCTAAGTACCAAAATCACCAGAATTTTTCTAAGTACCGAAATCAACAGAATTTTTCTAAGTACCGATAACGTCAGAAATTTTCTAAGTACCGAAATCGTCTGAATTTTTCTAAGTACCGAAATCTTTTGAAATTTTGTAAATACCGAAAAGGTCAGAAATTTTCTAAGTCCCGAAATCGTCTGAATTTTTCTAAGTACCGAAATCGTTTGAAATTTTCTAAATACCGAAAAGGTCAGAAATTTTCTAAGTACCGAAAAGGTCAGAAATTTTCCAAGTACCGAAAAGGTCAAAAATTTTCTAAATACTGAAATCGTCAGAATTTTCTAAGTACCGAAATCGTCGGAATTTTTATAAGTAAAGAAATCGTCAGAATTTTTCTAAGTACCAAAATCAACAGAATTTTTCTAAGTACCGAAATCGACAGAATTTTTCTAAGTACCAAAATCAACAGAATTTTTCTAAGTACCGAAATCAACAGAATTTTTCTAAGTACCGAATTCGACAGAATTTTTCTAAGTACCGAAAACGACAGAAATTTTCTAAGTACCGAAAAGGTCAGAAATTTTCCAAGTACCGAAAAGGTCAGAAATTTTCTAAGTAACGAAAACGTCAGATATTTTTTAAGTACCGAAATCATCAGAATTTTTCTAAGTTTCGAAATCGTCAGAATTTTCTAAGTACCGAAATCGTCAGAATTTTTCTAAGTAAAGAAATCGTAAGAATTTTTCTAAGTACCAAAATCAACAGAATTTTTCTAAGTTCCGAAATCGTCAGAATTTTCTAAGTACCGAAATCGTCGGAATTTTTCTAAGTAAAGAAATCGTCAGAATTTTTCTAAGTACCAAAATCAACAGAAATTTTCTAAGTACCGAAATCGACAGAATTTTTCTAAGTACCGAAGACTTCTGAATGTTTTCTAAGTACCGAAATCGACAGAACTTTTCTAAGTACCGAAAACGTCAGAAATTTTCAAAGTCACGAAGACTTCTGAATGTTTTCTAAGTACCGAAATCGACAGAACTTTTCTAAGTACCGAAAACGTCAGATATTTTATAAGTACCGAGAAGGTCAGAAATTTTCTAAGTACCAAAATCAACAGAATTTTTCTAAGTACCGAAATCAACAGAATTTTTCTAAGTACCGAAATCGTCAGAATTTTTCTAAGTACCGATAACGTCAGAAATTTTCTAAGTACCGAAATCGTCGGAATTTTTCTAAGTACCGAAATCGTCTGAATTTTTCTAAGTACCGAAATCGTTTGAAATTTTCTAAATACCGAAAAGGTCAGAAATTTTCTAAGTACCGAAAAGGTCAGAAATTTTCCAAGTATCGAAAAGGTCAGAAATTTTCCAAGTTCCGAAATTGTCAGAATATTCTAAGTACCGAAATCGGCAGAATTTTTCTAAGTACCGAAATCGTCAGAATTTTTCTAAGTAAAGAAATCGTAAGAATTTTTCTAAGTACCAAAATCAACAGAATTTTTCTAAGTACCGAAATCGTCAGAATTTTTCTAAGTACTGAAATCATCAGAATTTTTCTAAGTTCCGAAATCGTCAGAATTTTCTAAGTACCGAAATCGTCGGAATTTTTCTAAGTAAAGAAATCGTCAGAATTTTTCTAAGTACTGAAATCGACAGAATTTTTCTAAGTACCGAAAACGTCAGAAATTTTCTAAGTCACGAAGACTTCTGAATGTTTTCTAAGTACCGAAATCGACAGAACTTTTCTAAGTACCGAAAACGTCAGATATTTTATAAGTACCGAGAAGGTCAGAAATTTTCTAAGTACCAAAATCACCAGAATTTTTCTAAGTACCGAAATCAACAGAATTTTTCTAAGTACCGATAACGTCAGAAATTTTCTAAGTACCGAAATCGTCTGAATTTTTCTAAGTACCGAAATCATTTGAAATTTTGTAAATACCGAAAAGGTCAGAAATTTTCTAAGTCCCGAAATCGTCTGAATTTTTCTAAGTACCGAAATCGTTTGAAATTTTCTAAATACCGAAAAGGTCAGAAATTTTCTAAGTACCGAAAAGGTCAGAAATTTTCCAAGTACCGAAAAGGTCAAAAATTTTCTAAATACTGAAATCGTCAGAATTTTTCTAAGTACCGAAATCATTCGAATTTTTCTAAGTACCGTAAAGGTCAGAAATTTTCCAAGTACCGAAATCGACAGAACTTTTCTAAGTACCGAAAACGTCAGATATTTTTTAAGTACCGAGAAGGTCAGAAATTTTCTAAGTACCAAAATCAACAGAATTTTTCTAAGTACCGAAATCAACAGAATTTTTCTAAGTACCGAATTCGACAGAATTTTTCTAAGTACCGAAATCAACAGAATATTTCTAAGTTCCGAAATCACCAGAATTTTTCTAAGTACCGAAATCGTCTGAATTTTTCTAAGTTCCGAAATCGTTTGAAATTTTGTAAATACCGAAAAGGTCAGAAATTTTCTAAGTCCCGAAATCGTCTGAATTTTTCTAAGTACCGAAATCGTTTGAAATTTTCTAAATACCGAAATGGTCAGAAATTTTCTAAGTACCGAAAAGGTCAGAAATTTTCCAAGTACCGAAAAGGTCAGAAATTTTCCAAGTTCCGAAATCGTCAGAATATTCTAAGTACCGAAATCAGCAGAATTTTTCTATGTACCGAAATCGTCAGAATTTTTCTAAGTAAAGAAATCGTAAGAATTTTTCTAAGTACCAAAATCAACAGAATTTTTCTAAGTACCGAAATCGTCGGAATTTTTCTAAGTAAAGAAATCGTCAGAATTTTTCTAAGTACCAAAATCAACAGAAATTTTCTAAGTACTGAAATCGACAGAATTTTTCTAAGTACCGAAAACGTCAGAAATTTTCTAAGTCACGAAGACTTCTGAATGTTTTCTAAGTACCGAAATCGACAGAACTTTTCTAAGTACCGAAAACGTCAGATATTTTATAAGTACCGAGAAGGTCAGAAATTTTCTAAGTACCGAAATCGTCAGAATTTTCTAAGTACCGAAATCGTCGGAATTTTTCTAAGTAAAGAAATCGTAAGAATTTTTCAAAGTACCAAAATCAACAGAATTTTTCTAAGTACCTAAATCGACAGAATTTTTCTAAGTACCGAAATCGTCGGAATTTTTCTAAGTACCAAAATCAACAGAATTTTTCTAAGTCCCGAAATCGGCAGAATTTTTCTAAGTACCGAAGACTTCTGAATGTTTTCTAAGTACCGAAATCGACAGAACTTTTCTAAGTACCGAAAACGTCAGAAATTTTCTAAGTCACGAAGACTTCTGAATGTTTTCTAAGTACCGAAATCGACAGAACTTTTCTAAGTACCGAAAACGTCAGATATTTTATAAGTACCGAGAAGGTCAGAAATTTTCTAAGTACCAAAATCAACAGAATTTTTCTAAGTACCGAAATCAACAGAATTTTTCTAAGTACCGAAATCGTCAGAATTTTTCTAAGTACCGAAATCGTTTGAAATTTTGTAAATACCGAAAAGGTCAGAAATTTTCTAAGTCCCGAAATCGTCTGAAATTTTCTAAGTACCGAAATCGTTTGAAATTTTCTAAATACCGAAAAGGTCAGAAATTTTCTAAGTACCGAAAACGTCAGATATTTTATAAGTACCGAGAAGGTCAGAAATTTTCTAAGTACCAAAATCACCAGAATTTTTCTAAGTACCGAAATCAACAGAATTTTTCTAAGTACCGATAACGTCAGAAATTTTCTAAGTCCCGAAATCGTCTGAATTTTTCTAAGTACCGAAATCGTTTGAAATTTTCTAAATACCGAAAAGGTCAGAAATTTTCTAAGTACCGAAAAGGTCAGAAATTTTCCAAGTACCGAAAAGGTCAAAAATTTTCTAAATACTGAAATCATCAGAATTTTTCTAAGTACCGAAATCATTCGAATTTTTTTAAGTACCGTAAAGGTCAGAAATTTTCCAAGTACCGAAATCGACAGAACTTTTCTAAGTACCGAAAACGTCAGATATTTTTTAAGTACCGAGAAGGTCAGAAATTTTCTAAGTACCAAAAAGAACAGAATTTTTCTAAGTACCGAAATCAACAGAATTTTTCTAAGTACCGAATTCGACAGAATTTTTCTAAGTACCGAAATCAACAGAATACTTCTAAGTTCCGAAATCACCAGAATTTTTCTAAGTACCGAAATCGTCTGAATTTTTCTAAGTACCGAAATCGTTTGAAATTTTGTAAATACCGAAAAGGTCAGAAATTTTCTAAGTCCCGAAATCGTCTGAATTTTTCTAAGTACCGAAATCGTTTGAAATTTTCTAAATACCGAAAAGGTCAGAAATTTTCTAAGTACCGAAAAGGTCAGAAATTTTCCAAGTACCGAAAAGGTCAGAAATTTTCCAAGTTCCGAAATCGTCAGAATATTCTAAGTACCAAAATCAACAGAATTTTTCTAAGTACCGAAATCGTCGGAATTTTTCTAAGTAAAGAAATCGTCAGAATTTTTCTAAGTACCAAAATCAACAGAAATTTTCTAAGTACCGAAATCGACAGAATTTTTCTAAGTACCGAAATCAACAGAATTTTTCTAAGTACTGAAATCGACAGAATTTTTCTAAGTACCGAAAACGTCAGAAATTTTCTAAGTACCGCAAACTTCCGAGTCTTTTCTAAGTACCGAAATCGACAGAATTTTTCTAAGTACCGAAATCAACAGAATTTTTCTAAGTACTGAAATCGACAGAATTTTTCTAAGTACCGAAAACGTCAGAAATTTTCTAAGTCACGAAGACTTCTGAATGTTTTCTAAGTACCGAAATCGACAGAACTTTTCTAAGTACCGAAAACGTCAGATATTTTATAAGTACCGAGAAGGTCAGAAATTTTCTAAGTACCGAAATCGTCAGAATTTTCTAAGTACCGAAATCGTCTGAATTTTTCTAAGTACCGAAATCGTTTGAAATTTTCTAAATACCGAAAAGGTCAGAAATTTTCTAAGTACCGAAAAGGTCAGAAATTTTCCAAGTACCGAAAAGGTCAGAAATTTTCCAAGTTCCGAAATCGTCAGAATATTCTAAGTACCGAAATCGGCAGAATTTTTCTAAGTACCGAAATCGTCAGAATTTTTCTAAGTAAAGAAATCGTAAGAATTTTTCTAAGTACCAAAATCAACAGAATTTTTCTAAGTACCGAAATCGTCGGAATTTTTCTAAGTAAAGAAATCGTCAGAATTTTTCTAAGTACCAAAATCAACAGAATTTTTCTAAGTACCGAAATCAACAGAATTTTTCTAAGTACCGAATTCGACAGAATTTTTCTAAGTACCGATATCAACAGAATATTTCTAAGTTCCGAAATCACCAGAATTTTTCTAAGTACCGAAATCGTCAGAATTTTTCTAAGTACCGATAACGTCAGAAATTTTCTAAGTACCGAAATCGCCGGAATTTTTCTAAGTACCGAAATCATCAGAATTTTTCTAAGTACCGAAAACGTCAGAAATTTTCTAAGTCCCGAAATCGTCTGAATTTTTCTAAGTACCGAAATCGTTTGAAATTTTCTAAATACCGAAAAGGTCAGAAATTTTCTAAGTACCGAAAAGGTCAGAAATTTTCCAAGTACCGAAAAGGTCAGAAATTTTCCAAGTTCCGAAATCGTCAGAATATTCTAAGTACCAAAATCAACAGAATTTTTCTAAGTACCGAAATCGTCGGAATTTTTCTAAGTAAAGAAATCGTCAGAATTTTTCTAAGTACCAAAATCAACAGAAATTTTCTAAGTACCGAAATCGACAGAATTTTTCTAAGTACCGAAATCAACAGAATTTTTCTAAGTACTGAAATCGACAGAATTTTTCTAAGTACCGAAAACGTCAGAAATTTTCTAAGTACCGCAAACTTCCGAGTCTTTTCTAAGTACCGAAATCGACAGAATTTTTCTAAGTACCGAAATCAACAGAATTTTTCTAAGTACTGAAATCGACAGAATTTTTCTAAGTACCGAAAACGTCAGAAATTTTCTAAGTCACGAAGACTTCTGAATGTTTTCTAAGTACCGAAATCGACAGAACTTTTCTAAGTACCGAAAACGTCAGATATTTTATAAGTACCGAGAAGGTCAGAAATTTTCTAAGTACCGAAATCGTCAGAATTTTCTAAGTACCGAAATCGTCTGAATTTTTCTAAGTACCGAAATCGTTTGAAATTTTCTAAATACCGAAAAGGTCAGAAATTTTCTAAGTACCGAAAAGGTCAGAAATTTTCCAAGTACCGAAAAGGTCAGAAATTTTCCAAGTTCCGAAATCGTCAGAATATTCTAAGTACCGAAATCGGCAGAATTTTTCTAAGTACCGAAATCGTCAGAATTTTTCTAAGTAAAGAAATCGTAAGAATTTTTCTAAGTACCAAAATCAACAGAATTTTTCTAAGTACCGAAATCGTCGGAATTTTTCTAAGTAAAGAAATCGTCAGAATTTTTCTAAGTACCAAAATCAACAGAAATTTTCTAAGTACCGAAATCGACAGAATTTTTCTAAGTACCGAAATCAACAGAATTTTTCTAAGTACTGAAATCGACAGAATTTTTCTAAGTACCGAAAACGTCAGAAATTTTCTAAGTACCGCAAACTTCCGAGTCTTTTCTAAGTACCGAAATCGACAGAATTTTTCTAAGTACCGAAATCAACAGAATTTTTCTAAGTACTGAAATCGACAGAATTTTTCTAAGTACCGAAAACGTCAGAAATTTTCTAAGTCACGAAGACTTCTGAATGTTTTCTAAGTACCGAAATCGACAGAACTTTTCTAAGTACCGAAAACGTCAGATATTTTATAAGTACCGAAAAGGTCAGAAATTTTCCAAGTTCCGAAATCGTCAGAATATTCTAAGTACCGAAATCGGCAGAATTTTTCTAAGTACCGAAATCGTCAGAATTTTTCTAAGTAAAGAAATCGTAAGAATTTTTCTAAGTACCAAAATCAACAGAATTTTTCTAAGTACCGAAATCGTCGGAATTTTTCTAAGTAAAGAAATCGTCAGAATTTTTCTAAGTACCAAAATCAACAGAAATTTTCTAAGTACCGAAATCGACAGAATTTTTCTAAGTACCGAAATCAACAGAATTTTTCTAAGTACTGAAATCGACAGAATTTTTCTAAGTACCGAAAACGTCAGAAATTTTCTAAGTACCGCAAACTTCCGAGTCTTTTCTAAGTACCGAAATCGACAGAATTTTTCTAAGTACCGAAATCAACAGAATTTTTCTAAGTACTGAAATCGACAGAATTTTTCTAAGTACCGAAAACGTCAGAAATTTTCTAAGTCACGAAGACTTCTGAATGTTTTCTAAGTACCGAAATCGACAGAACTTTTCTAAGTACCGAAAACGTCAGATATTTTATAAGTACCGAGAAGGTCAGAAATTTTCTAAGTACCGAAATCGTCAGAATTTTGTAAGTACCGAAATCGTCTGAATTTTTCTAAGTACCGAAATCGTTTGAAATTTTCTAAATACCGAAAAGGTCAGAAATTTTCTAAGTACCGAAAAGGTCAGAAATTTTCCAAGTACCGAAAAGGTCAGAAATTTTCCAAGTTCCGAAATCGTCAGAATATTCTAAGTACCGAAATCGGCAGAATTTTTCTAAGTACCGAAATCGTCAGAATTTTTCTAAGTAAAGAAATCGTAAGAATTTTTCTAAGTACCAAAATCAACAGAATTTTTCTAAGTACCGAAATCGTCGGAATTTTTCTAAGTAAAGAAATCGTCAGAATTTTTCTAAGTACCAAAATCAACAGAAATTTTCTAAGTACCGAAATCGACAGAATTTTTCTAAGTACCGAAATCAACAGAATTTTTCTAAGTACTGAAATCGACAGAATTTTTCTAAGTACCGAAAACGTCAGAAATTTTCTAAGTACCGCAAACTTCCGAGTCTTTTCTAAGTACCGAAATCGACAGAATTTTTCTAAGTACCGAAATCAACAGAATTTTTCTAAGTACTGAAATCGACAGAATTTTTCTTAGTACCGAAAACGTCAGAAATTTTCTAAGTCACGAAGACTTCTGAATGTTTTCTAAGTACCGAAATCGACAGAACTTTTCTAAGTACCGAAAACGTCAGATATTTTATAAAAACCGAGAAGGTCAGAAATTTTCTAAGTACCGAAATCGTCAGAATTTTCTAAGTACCGAAATCGTCGGAATTTTTCTAAGTAAAGAAATCTTAAGAATTTTTCAAAGTACCAAAATCGTCAGAATTTTTCTAAGTACCAAAATCAACAGAATTTTTCTAAGTACCGAAATCGTCGGAATTTTTCTAAGTACCGAAATCGTCTGAATTTTTCTAAGTACCGAAATCGTTTGAAATTTTGTAAATACCGAAAAGGTCAGAAATTTTCTAAGTACCGAAATCATCAGAATTTTTCTAAGTACTGAAATCGTCAGAATTTTTCTAAGTACCGAAATCATTCGAATTTTTCTAAGTACCGTAAAGGTCAGAAATTTTCCAATTACCGAAAAGGTCAGAAATTTTCCAAGTACCGAAATCGTCAGAATTTTCTAAGTACCGAAATCGTCGGAATTTTTCTAAGTAAAGAAATCGTAAGAATTTTTCTAAGTACCAAAATCAACAGAATTTTTCTAAGTACCTAAATCGACAGAATTTTTCTAAGTACCGAAATCGTCGGAATTTTTCTAAGTACCGAAATCGTCAGAATTTTTCTTAGTACCGAAATCGTCAGAATTTTTCTAATTACCGAAATCATCAGAATTTTTCTAAGTTCCGAAATCGTCAGAATTTTCTAAGTACCGAAATCGTCGGAATTTTTCTAAGTAAAGAAATCGTCAGAATTTTTCTAAGTACCGAAATCGACAGAACTTTTCTAAGTACCGAAAACGTCAGATATTTTTTAAGTACCGAGAAGGTCAGAAATTTTCTAAGTACCAAAATCAACAGAATTTTTCTAAGTACCGAAATCAACAGAATTTTTCTAAGTACCGAATTCGACAGAATTTTTCTAAGTACCGAAATCAACAGAATATTTCTAAGTTCCGAAATCACCAGAATTTTTCTAAGTACCGAAATCGTCAGAATTTTTCTAAGTACCGATAACGTCAGAAATTTTCTAAGTACCGAAATCGTCGGAATTTTTCTAAGTATCGAAATCGTCTGAATTTTTCTAAGTACCGAAATCGTTTGAAATTTTGTAAATACCGAAAAGGTCAGAAATTTTCTAAGTACCGAAATCATCAGAATTTTTCTAAGTTCCGAAATCGTCAGAATTTTCTAAGTACCGAAATCGTCGGAATTTTTATAAGTAAAGAAATCGTCAGAATTTTTCTAAGTACCAAAATCAACAGAATTTTTCTAAGTACCGAAATCGACAGAATTTTTCTAAGTACCGAAATCAACAGAATTTTTCTAAGTACCGAAATCAACAGAATTTTTCTAAGTACCGAATTCGACAGAATTTTTCTAAGTACCGAAAACGACAGAAATTTTCTAAGTACCGAAAAGGTCAGAAATTTTCCAAGTACCGAAAAGGTCAGAAATTTTCTAAGTAACGAAAACGTCAGATATTTTTTAAGTACCGAAATCATCAGAATTTTTCTAAGTACCGAAATCGTCAGAATTTTCTAAGTACCGAAATCGTCGGAATTTTTCTAAGTAAAGAAATCGTAAGAATTTTTCTAAGTACCAAAATCAACAGAATTTTTCTAAGTACCTAAATCGACAAAATTTTTCTAAGTACCGAAATCGTCGGAATTTTTCTAAGTAAAGAAATCGTAAGAATTTTTCTAAGTACCAAAATCAACAGAATTTTACTAAGTACCTAAATCGACAGAATTTTTCTAAGTACCGAAATCGTCGGAATTTTTCTAAGTACCGAAATCGTCAGAATTTTTCTAAGTTCCGAAATCGTAAGAATTTTTCTAAGTACCAAAATCAACAGAATTTTTCTAAGTACCTAAATCGACAGAATTTTTCTAAGTACCGAAATCGTCGGAATTTTTCTAAGTAAAGAAATCGTAAGAATTTTTCTAAGTACCAAAATCAACAGAATTTTACTAAGTACCGAAAACGTCAGATATTTTTTAAGTACCGAGAAGGTCAGAAATTTTCTAAGTACCAAAATCAACAGAATTTTTCTAAGTACCGAAATCAACAGAATTTTTCTAAGTACCGAATTCGACAGAATTTTTCTAAGTACCGAAATCAACAGAATACTTCTAAGTTCCGAAATCACCAGAATTTTTCTAAGTACCGAAATCGTCTGAATTTTTCTAAGTACCGAAATCGTTTGAAATTTTCTAAATACCGAAAAGGTCAGAAATTTTCTAAGTACCGAAAAGGTCAGAAATTTTCCAAGTACCGAAAAGGTCAGAAATTTTCCAAGTTCCGAAATCGTCAGAATATTCTAAGTACCAAAATCAACAGAATTTTTCTAAGTACCGAAATCGTCGGAATTTTTCTAAGTAAAGAAATCGTCAGAATTTTTCTAAGTACCAAAATCAACAGAAATTTTCTAAGTACCGAAATCGACAGAATTTTTCTAAGTACCGAAATCAACAGAATTTTTCTAAGTACTGAAATCGACAGAATTTTTCTAAGTACCGAAAACGTCAGAAATTTTCTAAGTACCGCAAACTTCCGAGTCTTTTCTAAGTACCGAAATCGACAGAATTTTTCTAAGTACCGAAATCAACAGAATTTTTCTAAGTACTGAAATCGACAGAATTTTTCTAAGTACCGAAAACGTCAGAAATTTTCTAAGTCACGAAGACTTCTGAATGTTTTCTAAGTACCGAAATCGACAGAACTTTTCTAAGCACCGAAAACGTCAGATATTTTATAAGTACCGAGAAGGTCAGAAATTTTCTAAGTACCGAAATCGTCAGAATTTTCTAAGTACCGAAATCGTCTGAATTTTTCTAAGTACCGAAATCGTTTGAAATTTTCTAAATACCGAAAAGGTCAGAAATTTTCTAAGTACCGAAAAGGTCAGAAATTTTCCAAGTACCGAAAAGGTCAGAAATTTTCCAAGTTCCGAAATCGTCAGAATATTCTAAGTACCGAAATCGGCAGAATTTTTCTAAGTACCGAAATCGTCAGAATTTTTCTAAGTAAAGAAATCGTAAGAATTTTTCTAAGTACCAAAATCAACAGAATTTTTCTAAGTACCGAAATCGTCGGAATTTTTCTAAGTAAAGAAATCGTCAGAATTTTTCTAAGTACCAAAATCAACAGAAATTTTCTAAGTACCGAAATCGACAGAATTTTTCTAAGTACCGAAATCAACAGAATTTTTCTAAGTACTGAAATCGACAGAATTTTTCTAAGTACCGAAAACGTCAGAAATTTTCTAAGTACCGCAAACTTCCGAGTCTTTTCTAAGTACCGAAATCGACAGAATTTTTCTAAGTACCGAAATCAACAGAATTTTTCTAAGTACTGAAATCGACAGAATTTTTCTAAGTACCGAAAACGTCAGAAATTTTCTAAGTCACGAAGACTTCTGAATGTTTTCTAAGTACCGAAATCGACAGAACTTTTCTAAGTACCGAAAACGTCAGATATTTTATAAAAACCGAGAAGGTCAGAAATTTTCTAAGTACCGAAATCGTCAGAATTTTCTAAGTACCGAAATCGTCGGAATTTTTCTAAGTAAAGAAATCGTAAGAATTTTTCAAAGTACCAAAATCGTCAGAATTTTTCTAAGTACCAAAATCAACAGAATTTTTCTAAGTACCGAAATCGTCGGAATTTTTCTAAGTACCGAAATCGTCTGAATTTTTCTAAGTACCGAAATCGTTTGAAATTTTGTAAATACCGAAAAGGTCAGAAATTTTCTAAGTACCGAAATCATCAGAATTTTTCTAAGTACTGAAATCGTCAGAATTTTTCTAAGTACCGAAATCATTCGAATTTTTCTAAGTACCGTAAAGGTCAGAAATTTTCCAATTACCGAAAAGGTCAGAAATTTTCCAAGTACCGAAATCGTCAGAATTTTCTAAGTACCGAAATCGTCGGAATTTTTCTAAGTAAAGAAATCGTAAGAATTTTTCTAAGTACCAAAATCAACAGAATTTTTCTAAGTACCTAAATCGACAGAATTTTTCTAAGTACCGAAATCGTCGGAATTTTTCTAAGTACCGAAATCGTCAGAATTTTTCTTAGTACCGAAATCGTCAGAATTTTTCTAATTACCGAAATCATCAGAATTTTTCTAAGTTCCGAAATCGTCAGAATTTTCTAAGTACCGAAATCGTCGGAATTTTTCTAAGTAAAGAAATCGTCAGAATTTTTCTAAGTACCGAAATCGACAGAACTTTTCTAAGTACCGAAAACGTCAGATATTTTTTAAGTACCGAGAAGGTCAGAAATTTTCTAAGTACCAAAATCAACAGAATTTTTCTAAGTACCGAAATCAACAGAATTTTTCTAAGTACCGAATTCGACAGAATTTTTCTAAGTACCGAAATCAACAGAATATTTCTAAGTTCCGAAATCACCAGAATTTTTCTAAGTACCGAAATCGTCAGAATTTTTCTAAGTACCGATAACGTCAGAAATTTTCTAAGTACCGAAATCGTCGGAATTTTTCTAAGTATCGAAATCGTCTGAATTTTTCTAAGTACCGAAATCGTTTGAAATTTTGTAAATACCGAAAAGGTCAGAAATTTTCTAAGTACCGAAATCATCAGAATTTTTCTAAGTTCCGAAATCGTCAGAATTTTCTAAGTACCGAAATCGTCGGAATTTTTATAAGTAAAGAAATCGTCAGAATTTTTCTAAGTACCAAAATCAACAGAATTTTTCTAAGTACCGAAATCGACAGAATTTTTCTAAGTACCGAAATCAACAGAATTTTTCTAAGTACCGAAATCAACAGAATTTTTCTAAGTACCGAATTCGACAGAATTTTTCTAAGTACCGAAAACGACAGAAATTTTCTAAGTACCGAAAAGGTCAGAAATTTTCCAAGTACCGAAAAGGTCAGAAATTTTCTAAGTAACGAAAACGTCAGATATTTTTTAAGTACCGAAATCATCAGAATTTTTCTAAGTACCGAAATCGTCGGAATTTTTCTAAGTAAAGAAATCGTAAGAATTTTTCTAAGTACCAAAATCAACAGAATTTTTCTAAGTACCTAAATCGACAAAATTTTTCTAAGTACCGAAATCGTCGGAATTTTTCTAAGTAAAGAAATCGTAAGAATTTTTCTAAGTACCAAAATCAACAGAATTTTACTAAGTACCTAAATCGACAGAATTTTTCTAAGTACCGAAATCGTCGGAATTTTTCTAAGTACCGAAATCGTCAGAATTTTTCTAAGTTCCGAAATCGTAAGAATTTTTCTAAGTACCAAAATCAACAGAATTTTTCTAAGTACCTAAATCGACAGAATTTTTCTAAGTACCGAAATCGTCGGAATTTTTCTAAGTAAAGAAATCGTAAGAATTTTTCTAAGTACCAAAATCAACAGAATTTTACTAAGTACCTAAATCGACAGAATTTTTCTAAGTACCGAAATCGTCGGAATTTTTCTAAGTACCGAAATCGTCAGAATTTTTCTAAGTTCCGAAATCGGCAGAATTTTTCTAAGTACCGAAAACTTCTGAATGTTTAATAAGTATCGAAATCGTAAGAATTTTTCGGTACTTATACCGAAAACGTCAGAAATTTTCTAAGTACCGAAGACTTCTGAATGTTTTCTAAGTACCGAAATCGACAGAACTTTTCTAAGTACCGAAAACGTCAGATATTTTTTAAGTACCGAGAAGGTCAGAAATTTTCTAAGTAACAAAATCAACAGAATTTTTCTAAGTACCGAAATCATCAGAATTTTTCTAAGTTCCGAAATCGTCAGAATTTTCTAAGTACCGAAATTGTCGGAATTTTTCTAAGTAAAGAAATCGTCAGAATTTTTCTAAGTACCAAAATCAACAGAAATTTTCTAAGTACCGATAACGTCAGAAATTTTCTAAGTAACAAAATCAACAGAATTTTTCTAAGTACCGAAATCAACAGAATTTTTCTAAGTACCGAATTCGACAGAATTTTTCTAAGTACCGATATCAACAGAATATTTCTAAGTTCCGAAATCACCAGAATTTTTCTAAGTACCGAAATCGTCAGAATTTTTCTAAGTACCGATAACGTCAGAAATTTTCTAAGTACCGAAATCGTCGGAATTTTTCTAAGTACCGAAATCGTCTGAATTTTTCTAAGTACCGAAATCGTTTGAAATTTTGTAAATACCGAAAAGGTCAGAAATTTTCTAAGTACCGAAATCATCAGAATTTTTCTAAGTACCGAAAACGTCAGAAATTTTCTAAGTCCCGAAATCGTCTGAATTTTTCTAAGTACCGAAATCGTTTGAAATTTTCTAAATACCGAAAAGGTCAGAAATTTTCTAAGTACCGAAAAGGTCAGAAATTTTCCAAGTACCGAAAAGGTCAGAAATTTTCTAAGTACTGAAATCGTCAGAATTTTTCTAAGTACCGAAATCATTCGAATTTTTCTAAGTACCGTAAAGGTCAGAAATTTTCCAATTACCGAAAAGGTCAGAAATTTTCCAAGTACCGAAAACGTCAGATATTTTTTAAGTACCGAAATCATCAGAATTTTTCTTAGTACCGAAATCGTCAGAATTTTCTAAGTACCGAAATCGTCGGAATTTTTCTAAGTAAAGAAATCGTAAGAATTTTTCTAAGTACCAAAATCAACAGAATTTTTCTAAGTACCGAAATCGTCAGAATTTTTCTTAGTACCGAAATCGTCAGAAATTTTCTAAGTACTGAAATCGTCAGAATTTTTCTAAGTACCGAAATCATTCGAATTTTTCTAAGTACCGTAAAGGTCAGAAATTTTCCAATTACCGAAAAGGTCAGAAATTTTCCAAGTACCGAAAACGTCAGATATTTTTTAAGTACCGAAATCATCAGAATTTTTCTTAGTACCGAAATCGTCAGAATTTTCTAAGTACCGAAATCGTCGGAATTTTTCTAAGTAAAGAAATCGTAAGAATTTTTCTAAGTACCAAAATCAACAGAATTTTTCTAAGTACCTAAATCGACAGAATTTTTCTAAGTACCGAAATCGTCGGAATTTTTCTAAGTACCGAAATCGTCAGAATTTTTCTTAGTACCGAAATCGTCAGAATTTTTCTTAGTACCGAAATCGTCAGAATTTTTCTAATTACCGAAATCATCAGAATTTTTCTAAGTTCCGAAATCGTCAGAATTTTCTAAGTACCGAAATCGTCGGAATTTTTCTAAGTAAAGAAATCGTCAGAATTTTTCTAAGTACCGAAATCGACAGAACTTTTCTAAGTTCCGAAATCGTCAGAATTTTCTAAGTACCGAAATTGTCGGAATTTTTCTAAGTAAAGAAATCGTCAGAATTTTTCTAAGTACCAAAATCAACAGAAATTTTCTAAGTACCGAAATCGACAGAATTTTTCTAAGTACCGAAATCAACAGAATTTTTCTAAGTACTGAAATCGACAGAATTTTTCTAAGTACCGAAAACGTCAGAAATTTTCTAAGTACCGAACACTTCTGAATGTTTTCTAAGTACCGAAATCGACAGAACTTTTCTAAGTACCGAAAACGTCAGATATTTTATAAGTACCGAGAAGGTCAGAAATTTTCTAAGTACCAAAATCAACAGAATTTTTCTAAGTACCGAAATCAACAGAATTTTTCTAAGTACCGAATTCGACAGAATTTTTCTAAGTACCGATATCAACAGAATATTTCTAAGTTCCGAAATCACCAGAATTTTTCTAAGTACCGAAATCGTCAGAATTTTTCTAAGTACCGATAACGTCAGAAATTTTCTAAGTACCGAAATCGTCGGAATTTTTCTAAGTACCGAAATCGTCGGAATTTTTCTAAGTACCGAAATCGTTTGAAATTTTGTAAATACCGAAGAGGTCAGAAATTTTCTAAGTACCGAAATCATCAGAATTTTTATAAGTACCGAAAACGTCAGAAATTTTCTAAGTCCCGAAATCGTCTGAATTTTTCTAAGTACCGAAATCGTTTGAAATTTTCTAAATACCGAAAAGGTCAGAAATTTTCTAAGTACCGAAAAGGTCAGAAATTTTCCAAGTACCGAAAAGGTCAGAAATTTTCTAAGTACTGAAATCGTCAGAATTTTTCTAAGTACCGAAATCATTCGAATTTTTCTAAGTACCGTAAAGGTCAGAAATTTTCCAATTACCGAAAAGGTCAGAAATTTTCCAAGTACCGAAAACGTCAGATATTTTTTAAGTACCGAAATCATCAGAATTTTTCTTAGTACCGAAATCGTCAGAATTTTCTAAGTACCGAAATCGTCGGAATTTTTCTAAGTAAAGAAATCGTAAGAATTTTTCTAAGTACCAAAATCAACAGAATTTTTCTAAGTACCGAAATCGTCAGAATTTTTCTTAGTACCGAAATCGTCAGAAATTTTCTAAGTACTGAAATCGTCAGAATTTTTCTAAGTACCGAAATCATTCGAATTTTTCTAAGTACCGTAAAGGTCAGAAATTTTCCAATTACCGAAAAGGTCAGAAATTTTCCAAGTACCGAAAACGTCAGATATTTTTTAAGTACCGAAATCATCAGAATTTTTCTTAGTACCGAAATCGTCAGAATTTTCTAAGTACCGAAATCGTCGGAATTTTTCTAAGTAAAGAAATCGTAAGAATTTTTCTAAGTACCAAAATCAACAGAATTTTTCTAAGTACCGAAATCGTCAGAATTTTTCTTAGTACCGAAATCGTCAGAAATTTTCTAAGTACTGAAATCGTCAGAATTTTTCTAAGTACCGAAATAATTCGAATTTTTCTAAGTACCGTAAAGGTCAGAAATTTTCCAATTACCGAAAAGGTCAGAAATTTTCCAAGTACCGAAAACGTCAGATATTTTTTAAGTACCGAAATCATCAGAATTTTTCTTAGTACCGAAATCGTCAGAATTTTCTAAGTACCGAAATCGTCGGAATTTTTCTAAGTAAAGAAATCGTAAGAATTTTTCTAAGTACCAAAATCAACAGAATTTTTCTAAGTACCTAAATCGACAGAATTTTTCTAAGTACCGAAATCGTCGGAATTTTTCTAAGTACCGAAATCGTCAGAATTTTTCTTAGTACCGAAATCGTCAGAATTTTTCTTAGTACCGAAATCGTCAGAATTTTTCTAATTACCGAAATCATCAGAATTTTTCTAAGTTCCGAAATCGTCAGAATTTTCTAAGTACCGAAATCGTCGGAATTTTTCTAAGTAAAGAAATCGTCAGAATTTTTCTAAGTACCGAAATCGACAGAACTTTTCTAAGTTCCGAAATCGTCAGAATTTTCTAAGTACCGAAATTGTCGGAATTTTTCTAAGTAAAGAAATCGTCAGAATTTTTCTAAGTACCAAAATCAACAGAAATTTTCTAAGTACCGAAATCGACAGAATTTTTCTAAGTACCGAAATCAACAGAATTTTTCTAAGTACTGAAATCGACAGAATTTTTCTAAGTACCGAAAACGTCAGAAATTTTCTAAGTACCGCAAACTTCCGAGTCTTTTCTAAGTACCGAAATCGACAGAATTTTTCTAAGTACCGAAATCAACAGAATTTTTCTAAGTACTGAAATCGACAGAATTTTTCTAAGTACCGAAAACGTCAGAAATTTTCTAAGTACCGAACACTTCTGAATGTTTTCTAAGTACCGAAATCGACAGAACTTTTCTAAGTACCGAAAACGTCAGATATTTTATAAGTACCGAGAAGGTCAGAAATTTTCTAAGTACCAAAATCAACAGAATTTTTCTAAGTACCGAAATCAACAGAATTTTTCTAAGTACCGAATTCGACAGAATTTTTCTAAGTACCGATATCAACAGAATATTTCTAAGTTCCGAAATCACCAGAATTTTTCTAAGTACCGAAATCGTCAGAATTTTTCTAAGTACCGATAACGTCAGAAATTTTCTAAGTACCGAAATCGTCGGAATTTTTCTAAGTACCGAAATCGTCTGAATTTTTCTAAGTACCGAAATCGTTTGAAATTTTGTAAATACCGAAAAGGTCAGAAATTTTCTAAGTACCGAAATCATCAGAATTTTTATAAGTACCGAAAACGTCAGAAATTTTCTAAGTCCCGAAATCGTCTGAATTTTTCTAAGTACCGAAATCGTTTGAAATTTTCTAAATACCGAAAAGGTCAGAAATTTTCTAAGTACCGAAAAGGTCAGAAATTTTCCAAGTACCGAAAAGGTCAGAAATTTTCTAAGTACTGAAATCGTCAGAATTTTTCTAAGTACCGAAATCATTCGAATTTTTCTAAGTACCGTAAAGGTCAGAAATTTTCCAATTACCGAAAAGGTCAGAAATTTTCCAAGTACCGAAAACGTCAGATATTTTTTAAGTACCGAAATCATCAGAATTTTTCTTAGTACCGAAATCGTCAGAATTTTCTAAGTACCGAAATCGTCGGAATTTTTCTAAGTAAAGAAATCGTAAGAATTTTTCTAAGTACCAAAATCAACAGAATTTTTCTAAGTACCGAAATCGTCAGAATTTTTCTTAGTACCGAAATCGTCAGAAATTTTCTAAGTACTGAAATCGTCAGAATTTTTCTAAGTACCGAAATCATTCGAATTTTTCTAAGTACCGTAAAGGTCAGAAATTTTCCAATTACCGAAAAGGTCAGAAATTTTCCAAGTACCGAAAACGTCAGATATTTTTTAAGTACCGAAATCATCAGAATTTTTCTTAGTACCGAAATCGTCAGAATTTTCTAAGTACCGAAATCGTCGGAATTTTTCTAAGTAAAGAAATCGTAAGAATTTTTCTAAGTACCAAAATCAACAGAATTTTTCTAAGTACCTAAATCGACAGAATTTTTCTAAGTACCGAAATCGTCGGAATTTTTCTAAGTACCGAAATCGTCAGAATTTTTCTTAGTACCGAAATCGTCAGAATTTTTCTTAGTTCCGAAATCGTCAGAATTTTCTAAGTACCGAAATCGTCGGAATTTTTCTAAGTAAAGAAATCGTCAGAATTTTTCTAAGTACCGAAATCGACAGAACTTTTCTAAGTACCGAAAACGTCAGATATTTTTTAAGTACCGAGAAGGTCAGAAATTTTCTAAGTACCAAAATCAACAGAATTTTTCTAAGTACCGAAATCAACAGAATTTTTCTAAGTACCGAATTCGACAGAATTTTTCTAAGTACCGAAATCAACAGAATATTTCTAAGTTCCGAAATCGTCAGAATTTTCTAAGTACCGAAATCGTCGGAATTTTTATAAGTAAAGAAATCGTCAGAATTTTTCTAAGTACCAAAATCAACAGAATTTTTCTAAGTACCGAAATCGACAGAATTTTTCTAAGTACCGAAATCAACAGAATTTTTCTAAGTACCGAAATCAACAGAATTTTTCTAAGTACCGAATTCGACAGAATTTTTCTAAGTACCGAAAACGACAGAAATTTTCTAAGTACCGAAAAGGTCAGAAATTTTCCAAGAACCGAAAAGGTCAGAAATTTTCTAAGTAACGAAAACGTCAGAAATTATCTAAGTACCGAAAACGTCAGATATTTTTTAAGTACCGAAATCATCAGAATTTTTCTAAGTACCGAAATCGTCAGAATTTTCTAAGTACCGAAATCGTCGGAATTTTTCTAAGTAAAGAAATCGTAAGAATTTTTCTAAGTACCAAAATCAACAGAATTTTTCTAAGTACCTAAATCGACAGAATTTTTCTAAGTACCGAAATCGTCGAAATTTTTCTAAGTACCGAAATCGTCAGAATTTTTCTAAGTACCAAAATCGTCAGAATTTTTCTAAGTACCGAAATCATCAGAATTTTTCTAAGTTCCGAAATCGTCAGAATTTTCTAAGTACCGAAATTGTCGGAATTTTTCTAAGTAAAGAAATCGTCAGAATTTTTCTAAGTACCAAAATCAACAGAAATTTTCTAAGTACCGAAATCGACAGAATTTTTCTAAGTACCGAAATCAACAGAATTTTTCTAAGTACTGAAATCGACAGAATTTTTCTAAGTACCGAAAACGTCAGAAATTTTCTAAGTACCGCAAACTTCCGAGTCTTTTCTAAGTACCGAAATCGACAGAAATTTTCTAAGTACCAAAATCAACAGAATTTTTCTAAGTACCGAAATCAACAGAATTTTTCTAAGTACCGAATTCGACAGAATTTTTCTAAGTACCGATATCAACAGAATATTTCTAAGTTCCGAAATCACCAGAATTTTTCTAAGTACCGAAATCGTCAGAATTTTTCTAAGTACCGATAACGTCAGAAATTTTCTAAGTACCGAAATCGTCGGAATTTTTCTAAGTACCGAAATCGTCTGAATTTTTCTAAGTACCGAAATCGTTTGAAATTTTGTAAATACCGAAAAGGTCAGAAATTTTCTAAGTACCGAAATCATCAGAATTTTTCTAAGTACCGAAAACGTCAGAAATTTTCTAAGTCCTGAAATCGTCTGAATTTTTCTAAGTACCGAAATCGTTTGAAATTTTCTAAAAACCGAAAAGGTCAGAAAATTTCTAAGTACCGAAAAGGTCAGAAATTTTCCAAGTACCGAAAAGGTCAGAAATTTTCTAAGTACTGAAATCGTCAGAATTTTTCTAAGTACCGAAATCATTCGAATTTTTCTAAGTACCGTAAAGGTCAGAAATTTTCCAATTACCGAAAAGGTCAGAAATTTTCCAAGTACCGAAAACGTCAGATATTTTTTAAGTACCAAAATCAACAGAATTTTTCTAAGTACCGAAATCAACAGAATTTTTCTAAGTACCGAATTCGACAGAATTTTTCTAAGTACCGAAATCAACAGAATATTTCTAAGTTCCGAAATCGTCAGAATTTTCTAAGTACCGAAATCGTCGGAATTTTTATAAGTAAAGAAATCGTCAGAATTTTTCTAAGTACCAAAATCAACAGAATTTTTCTAAGTACCGAAATCGACAGAATTTTTCTAAGTACCGAAATCAACAGAATTTTTCTAAGTACCGAAATCAACAGAATTTTTCTAAGTACCGAATTCGACAGAATTTTTCTAAGTACCGAAAACGACAGAAATTTTCTAAGTACCGAAAAGGTCAGAAATTTTCCAAGAACCGAAAAGGTCAGAAATTTTCTAAGTAACGAAAACGTCAGAAATTATCTAAGTACCGAAAACGTCAGATATTTTTTAAGTACCGAAATCATCAGAATTTTTCTAAGTACCGAAATCGTCAGAATTTTCTAAGTACCGAAATCGTCGGAATTTTTCTAAGTAAAGAAATCGTAAGAATTTTTCTAAGTACCAAAATCAACAGAATTTTTCTAAGTACCTAAATCGACAGAATTTTTCTAAGTACCGAAATCGTCGAAATTTTTCTAAGTACCGAAATCGTCAGAATTTTTCTAAGTACCAAAATCGTCAGAATTTTTCTAAGTACCGAAATCATCAGAATTTTTCTAAGTTCCGAAATCGTCAGAATTTTCTAAGTACCGAAATTGTCGGAATTTTTCTAAGTAAAGAAATCGTCAGAATTTTTCTAAGTACCAAAATCAACAGAAATTTTCTAAGTACCGAAATCGACAGAATTTTTCTAAGTACCGAAATCAACAGAATTTTTCTAAGTACTGAAATCGACAGAATTTTTCTAAGTACCGAAAACGTCAGAAATTTTCTAAGTACCGCAAACTTCCGAGTCTTTTCTAAGTACCGAAATCGACAGAAATTTTCTAAGTACCAAAATCAACAGAATTTTTCTAAGTACCGAAATCAACAGAATTTTTCTAAGTACCGAATTCGACAGAATTTTTCTAAGTACCGATATCAACAGAATATTTCTAAGTTCCGAAATCACCAGAATTTTTCTAAGTACCGAAATCGTCAGAATTTTTCTAAGTACCGATAACGTCAGAAATTTTCTAAGTACCGAAATCGTCGGAATTTTTCTAAGTACCGAAATCGTCTGAATTTTTCTAAGTACCGAAATCGTTTGAAATTTTGTAAATACCGAAAAGGTCAGAAATTTTCTAAGTACCGAAATCATCAGAATTTTTCTAAGTACCGAAAACGTCAGAAATTTTCTAAGTCCTGAAATCGTCTGAATTTTTCTAAGTACCGAAATCGTTTGAAATTTTCTAAAAACCGAAAAGGTCAGAAAATTTCTAAGTACCGAAAAGGTCAGAAATTTTCCAAGTACCGAAAAGGTCAGAAATTTTCTAAGTACTGAAATCGTCAGAATTTTTCTAAGTACCGAAATCATTCGAATTTTTCTAAGTACCGTAAAGGTCAGAAATTTTCCAATTACCGAAAAGGTCAGAAATTTTCCAAGTACCGAAAACGTCAGATATTTTTTAAGTACCGAAATCATCAGAATTTTTCTTAGTACCGAAATCGTCAGAATTTTCTAAGTACCGAAATCGTCGGAATTTTTCTAAGTAAAGAAATCGTAAGAATTTTTCTAAGTACCAAAATCAACAGAATTTTTCTAAGTACCTAAATCGACAGAATTTTTCTAAGTACCGAAATCGTCGGAATTTTTCTAAGTAAAGAAATCGTAAGAATTTTTCTAAGTACCAAAATCAACAGAATTTTTCTAAGTACCTAAATCGACAGAATTTTTCTAAGTACCGAAATCGTCGAAATTTTTCTAAGTACCGAAATCGTCAGAATTTTTCTAAGTACCAAAATCGTCAGAATTTTTCTAAGTACCGAAATCATCAGAATTTTTCTAAGTTCCGAAATCGACAGAATTTTTCTAAGTACTGAAAACGTCAGAAATTTTCTAACTACCGAACACTTCTGAATGTTTTCTAAGTACCGAAATCGACAGAACTTTTCTAAGTACCGAAAACGACAGAATTTTTCTAAGTAAAGAAATCGTCAGAATTTTTCTAAGTACCAAAATCAACAGAAATTTTCTAAGTACCGAAATCGACAGAATTTTTCTAAGTACCGAAATCAACAGAATTTTTCTAAGTACTGAAATCGACAGAATTTTTCTAAGTACCGAAAACGTCAGAAATTTTCTAAGTACCGCAAACTTCCGAGTCTTTTCTAAGTACCGAAATCGACAGAATTTTTCTAAGTACCGAAATCAACAGAATTTTTCTAAGTACTGAAATCGACAGAATTTTTCTAAGTACCGAAAACGTCAGAAATTTTCTAATTACCGAACACTTCTGAATGTTTTCTAAGTACCGAAATCGACAGAACTTTTCTAAGTACCGAAAACGTCAGATATTTTATAAGTACCGAGAAGGTCAGAAATTTTCTAAGTACCAAAATCAACAGAATGTTTCTAAGTACCGAAATCAACAGAATTTTTCTAAGTACCGAATTCGACAGAATTTTTCTAAGTACCGATATCAACAGAATATTTCTAAGTTCCGAAATCTCCAGAATTTTTCTAAGTACCGAAATCGTCAGAATTTTTCTAAGTACCGATAACGTCAGAAATTTTCTAAGTGCCGAAATCCTCGGAATTTTTCTAAGTACCGAAATCGTCTGAATTTTTCTAAGTACCGAAATCGTTTGAAATTTTCTAAATACCGAAAAGGTCAGAAATTTTCTAAGTACCGAAAAGGTCAGAAATTTTCCAAGTACCGAAAAGGTCAGAAATTTTCTAAGTACTGAAATCGTCAGAATTTTTCTAAGTACCGAAATCATTCGAATTTTTCTAAGTACCGTAAAGGTCAGAAATTTTCCAATTACCGAAAAGGTCAGAAATTTTCCAAGTACCGAAAACGTCAGATATTTTTTAAGTACCGAAATCATCAGAATTTTTCTTAGTACCGAAATCGTCAGAATTTTCTAAGTACCGAAATCGTCGGAATTTTTATAAGTAAAGAAATCGTCAGAATTTTTCTAAGTACCAAAATCAACAGAATTTTTCTAAGTACCGAAATCGACAGAATTTTTCTAAGTACCGAAATCAACAGAATTTTTCTAAGTACCGAAATCAACAGAATTTTTCTAAGTACCGAATTCGACAGAATTTTTCTAAGTACCGAAAACGACAGAAATTTTCTAAGTACCGAAAAGGTCAGAAATTTTCCAAGTACCGAAAAGGTCAGAAATTTTCCAAGTACCGAAAAGGTCAGAAATTTTCTAAGTACTGAAATCGTCAGAATTTTTCTAAGTACCGAAATCATTCGAATTTTTCTAAGTACCGTAAAGGTCAGAAATTTTCCAATTACCGAAAAGGTCAGAAATTTTCCAAGTACCGAAAACGTCAGATATTTTTTAAGTCCCGAAATCATCAGAATTTTTCTAAGTACCGAAATCGTCAGAATTTTCTAAGTACCGAAATCGTCGGAATTTTTCTAAGTAAAGAAATCGTAAGAATTTTTCTAAGTACCAAAATCAACAGAATTTTTCTAAGTACCTAAATCGACAGAATTTTTCTAAGTACCGAAATCGTCGGAATTTTTCTAAGTACCGAAATCGTCAGAATTTTTCTTAGTACCGAAATCGTCAGAATTTTTCTTAGTACCGAAATCGTCAGAATTTTTCTAATTACCGAAATCATCAGAATTTTTCTAAGTTCCGAAATCGTCAGAATTTTCTAAGTACCGAAATCGTCGGAATTTTTCTAAGTAAAGAAATCGTCAGAATTTTTCTAAGTACCGAAATCGACAGAACTTTTCTAAGTACCGAAAACGTCAGATATTTTTTAAGTACCGAGAAGGTCAGAAATTTTCTAAGTACCAAAATCAACAGAATTTTTCTAAGTACCGAAATCAACAGAATTTTTCTAAGTACCGAATTCGACAGAATTTTTCTAAGTACCAAAATCAACAGAATTTTTCTAAGTACCGAAATCGACAGACTTTTTCTAAGTACCGAAATCAACAGAATTTTTCTAAGTACCGAAATCAACAGAATTTTTCTAAGTACCGAATTCGACAGAATTTTTCTAAGTACCGAAAACGACAGAAATTTTCTAAGTACCGAAAAGGTCAGAAATTTTCCAAGTACCGAAAAGGTCAGAAATTTTCTAAGTAACGAAAACGTCAGAAATTATCTAAGTACCGAAAACGTCAGATATTTTTTAAGTACCGAAATCATCAGAATTTTTCTAAGTACCGAAATCGTCAGAATTTTCTAAGTACCGAAATCGTCGGAATTTTTCTAAGTAAAGAAATCGTAAGAATTTTTCTAAGTACCAAAATCAACAGAATTTTTCTAAGTACCTAAATCGACAGAATTTTTCTAAGTACCGAAATCGTCGGAATTTTTCTAAGTAAAGAAATCGTAAGAATTTTTCTAAGTACCAAAATCAACAGAATTTTACTAAGTACCTAAATCGACAGAATTTTTCTAAGTACCGAAATCGTCGGAATTTTTCTAAGTACCGAAATCGTCAGAATTTTTCTAAGTTCCGAAATCGTAAGAATTTTTCTAAGTACCAAAATCAACAGAATTTTTCTAAGTACCTAAATCGACAGAATTTTTCTAAGTACCGAAATCGTCGGAATTTTTCTAAGTAAAGAAATCGTAAGAATTTTTCTATGTACCAAAATCAACAGAATTTTACTAAGTACCTAAATCGACAGAATTTTTCTAAGTACCGAAATCGTCGGAATTTTTCTAAGTACCGAAATCGTCAGAATTTTTCTAAGTTCCGAAATCGGCAGAATTTTTCTAAGTACCGAAAACTTCTGAATGTTTAATAAGTATCGAAATCGTAAGAATTTTTCGGTACTTATGCCGAAAACGTCAGAAATTTTCTAAGTACCGAAGACAACAGAATGTTTTCTAAGTACCGAAATCGACAGAACTTTTCTAAGTACCGAAAACGTCAGATATTTTTTAAGTACCGAGAAGGTCAGAAATTTTCTAAGTACCAAAATCAACAGAATTTTTCTAAGTACCGAAATCATCAGAATTTTTCTAAGTACCGAAAACGTCAGAAATTTTCTAAGTACCGAAAAGGTCAGAAATTTTCCAAGTTCCGAAATCGTCAGAATATTCTAAGTACCGAAATCGGCAGAATTTTTCTAAGTACCGAAATAGACAGAAATTTTCTAAGTACCGTAAAGGTCTGAAATTTTCCAAGTATTGAAAAGGTCAGAAATTTTCTAAGTACCGAAATCGTCAGAAATTTTCTAAGTACCGATATCATCAGAATTTTTCTAAGTTTCGAAATCGTCAGAATTTTCTAAGTACCGAAATCGTCGGAATTTTTCTAAGTAAAGAAATCGTAAGAATTTTTCTAAGTACCAAAATCAACAGAATTTTTCTAAGTACCTAAATCGACAGAATTTTTCTAAGTACCGAAATCGTCGGAATTTTTCTAAGTAAAGAAATCGTAAGAATTTTTCTAAGTACCAAAATCAACAGAATTTTTCTAAGTACCTAAATCGACAGAATTTTTCTAAGTACCGAAATCGTCGAAATTTTTCTAAGTACCGAAATCGTCAGAATTTTTCTAAGTACCAAAATCGTCAGAATTTTTCTAAGTACCGAAATCATCAGAATTTTTCTAAGTTCCGAAATCGTCAGAATTTTCTAAGTACCGAAATTGTCGGAATTTTTCTAAGTAAAGAAATCGTCAGAATTTTTCTAAGTACCGAAATTGACAGAATTTTTCTAAGTACCGAAAACGTCAGAAATTTTCTAAGTACCGCAAACTTCCGAGTCTTTTCTAAGTACCGAAATCGACAGAATTTTTCTAAGTACCGAAATCAACAGAATTTTTCTAAGTACTGAAATCGACAGAATTTTTCTAAGTACCGAAAACGTCAGAAATTTTCTAAGTACCGAACACTTCTGAATGTTTTCTAAGTACCGAAATCGACAGAACTTTTCTAAGTACCGAAAATGTCAGATATTTTATAAGTACCGAGAAGGTCAGAAATTTTCTAAGTACCAAAATCAACAGAATTTTTCTAAGTACCGAAATCAACAGAATTTTTCTAAGTACCGAATTCGACAGAATTTTTCTAAGTACCGATATCAACAGAATATTTCTAAGTTCCGAAATCACCAGAATTTTTCTAAGTACCGAAATCGTCAGAATTTTTCTAAGTACCGATAACGTCAGAAATTTTCTAAGTACCGAAATCGTCGGAATTTTTCTAAGTACCGAAATCGTCTGAATTTTTCTAAGTACCGAAATCGTTTGAAATTTTGTAAATACCGAAAAGGTCAGAAATTTTCTAAGTACCGAAATCATCAGAATTTTTCTAAGTACCGAAAACGTCAGAAATTTTCTAAGTCCCGAAATCGTCTGAATTTTTCTAAGTACCGAAATCGTTTGAAATTTTCTAAATACCGAAAAGGTCAGAAATTTTCTAAGTACCGAAAAGGTCAGAAATTTTCCAAGTACCGAAAAGGTCAGAAATTTTCTAAGTACTGAAATCGTCAGAATTTTTCTAAGTACCGAAATCATTCGAATTTTTCTAAGTACCGTAAAGGTCAGAAATTTTCCAATTACCGAAAAGGTCAGAAATTTTCCAAGTACCGAAAACGTCAGATATTTTTTAAGTCCCGAAATCATCAGAATTTTTCTAAGTACCGAAATCGTCAGAATTTTCTAAGTACCGAAATCGTCGGAATTTTTCTAAGTAAAGAAATCGTAAGAATTTTTCTAAGTACCAAAATCAACAGAATTTTTCTAAGTACCTAAATCGACAGAATTTTTCTAAGTACCGAAATCGCCGGAATTTTTCTAAGTACCGAAATCGTCAGAATTTTTCTTAGTACCGAAATCGTCAGAATTTTTCTTAGTACCGAAATCGTCAGAATTTTTCTAATTACCGAAATCATCAGAATTTTTCTAAGTTCCGAAATCGTCAGAATTTTCTAAGTACCGAAATCGTCGGAATTTTTCTAAGTAAAGAAATCGTCAGAATTTTTCTAAGTACCGAAATCGACAGAACTTTTCTAAGTACCGAAAACGTCAGATATTTTTTAAGTACCGAGAAGGTCAGAAATTTTCTAAGTACCAAAATCAACAGAATTTTTCTAAGTACCGAAATCAACAGAATTTTTCTAAGTACCGAATTCGACAGAATTTTTCTAAGTACCGAAATCAACAGAATATTTCTAAGTTCCGAAATCGTCAGAATTTTCTAAGTACCGAAATCGTCGGAATTTTTATAAGTAAAGAAATCGTCAGAATTTTTCTAAGTACCAAAATCAACAGAATTTTTCTAAGTACCGAAATCGACAGAATTTTTCTAAGTACCGAAATCAACAGAATTTTTCTAAGTACCGAAATCAACAGAATTTTTCTAAGTACCGAATTCGACAGAATTTTTCTAAGTACCGAAAACGACAGAAATTTTCTAAGTACCGAAAAGGTCAGAAATTTTCTAAGTACCGAAAAGGTCAGAATTTTTCTAAGTACCGAAATCGTCAGAATTTTCTAAGTACCGAAATCGTCGGAATTTTTCTAAGTAAAGAAATCGTAAGAATTTTTCTAAGTACCAAAATCAACAGAATTTTTCTAAGTACCTAAATCGACAGAATTTTTCTAAGTACCGAAATCGTCGGAATTTTACTAAGTAAAGAAATCGTAAGAATTTTTCTAAGTACCAAAATCAACAGAATTTTACTAAGTACCTAAATCGACAGAATTTTTCTAAGTACCGAAATCGTCGGAATTTTTCTAAGTACCGAAATCGTCAGAATTTTTCTAAGTTCCGAAATCGTAAGAATTTTTCTAAGTACCAAAATCAACAGAATTTTTCTAAGTACCTAAATCGACAGAATTTTTCTAAGTACCGAAATCGTCGGAATTTTTCTAAGTAAAGAAATCGTAAGAATTTTTCTAAGTACCAAAATCAACAGAATTTTTCTAAGTACCGAAATCAACAGAATTTTTCTAAGTACCGAATTCGACAGAATTTTTCTAAGTACCGATATCAACAGAATATTTCTAAGTTCCGAAATCACCAGAATTTTTCTAAGTACCGAAATCGTCAGAATTTTTCTAAGTACCGATAACGTCAGAAATTTTCTAAGTACCGAAATCGCCGGAATTTTTCTAAGTACCGAAATCATCAGAATTTTTCTAAGTACCGAAAACGTCAGAAATTTTCTAAGTCCCGAAATCGTCTGAATTTTTCTAAGTACCGAAATCGTTTGAAATTTTCTAAATACCGAAAAGGTCAGAAATTTTCTAAGTACCGAAAAGGTCAGAAATTTTCCAAGTACCGAAAAGGTCAGAAATTTTCTAAGTACTGAAATCGTCAGAATTTTTCTAAGTACCGAAATCATTCGAATTTTTCTAAGTACCGTAAAGGTCAGAAATTTTCCAATTACCGAAAAGGTCAGAAATTTTCCAAGTACCGAAAACGTCAGATATTTTTTAAGTCCCGAAATCATCAGAATTTTTCTAAGTACCGAAATCGTCAGAATTTTCTAAGTACCGAAATCGTCGGAATTTTTCTAAGTAAAGAAATCGTAAGAATTTTTCTAAGTACCAAAATCAACAGAATTTTTCTAAGTACCTAAATCGACAGAATTTTTCTAAGTACCGAAATCGTCGGAATTTTTCTAAGTACCGAAATCGTCAGAATTTTTCTTAGTACCGAAATCGTCAGAATTTTTCTTAGTACCGAAATCGTCAGAATTTTTCTAATTACCGAAATCATCAGAATTTTTCTAAGTTCCGAAATCGTCAGAATTTTCTAAGTACCGAAATCGACAGAACTTTTCTAAGTACCGAAAACGTCAGATATTTTTTAAGTACCGAGAAGGTCAGAAATTTTCTAAGTACCAAAATCAACAGAATTTTTCTAAGTACCGAAATCAACAGAATTTTTCTAAGTACCGAATTCGACACAATTTTTCTAAGTACCGAAATCAACAGAATATTTCTAAGTTCCGAAATCGTCAGAATTTTCTAAGTACCGAAATCGTCGGAATTTTTATAAGTAAAGAAATCGTCAGAATTTTTCTAAGTACCAAAATCAACAGAATTTTTCTAAGTACCGAAATCGACAGAATTTTTCTAAGTACCGAAATCAACAGAATTTTTCTAAGTACCGAAATCAACAGAATTTTTCTAAGTACCGAAATCGTCAGAATTTTCTAAGTACCGAAATCGTCGGAATTTTTCTAAGTAAAGAAATCGTAAGAATTTTTCTAAGTACCAAAATCAACAGAATTTTTCTAAGTACCTAAATCGACAGAATTTTTCTAAGTACCGAAATCGTCGGAATTTTTCTAAGTAAAGAAATCGTAAGAATTTTTCTAAGTACCAAAATCAACAGAATTTTACTAAGTACCTAAATCGACAGAATTTTTCTAAGTACCGAAATCGTCGGAATTTTTCTAAGTACCGAAATCGTCAGAATTTTTCTAAGTTCCGAAATCGTAAGAATTTTTCTAAGTACCAAAATCAACAGAATTTTTCTAAGTACCTAAATCGACAGAATTTTTCTAAGTACCGAAATCGTCGGAATTTTTCTAAGTAAAGAAATCGTAAGAATTTTTCTAAGTACCAAAATCAACAGAATTTTACTAAGTACCTAAATCGACAGAATTTTTTAAGTACCGAAATCGTCGGAATTTTTCTAAGTACCGAAATCGTCAGAATTTTTCTAAGTTCCGAAATCGGCAGAATTTTTCTAAGTACCGAAAACTTCTGAATGTTTAATAAGTATCGAAATCGTAAGAATTTTTCGGTACTTATACCGAAAACGTCAGAAATTTTCTAAGTACCGAAGACTTCTGAATGTTTTCTAAGTACCGAAATCGACAGAACTTTTCTAAGTACCGAAAACGTCAGATATTTTTTAAGTACCGAGAAGGTCAGAAATTTTCTAAGTACCAAAATCAACAGAATTTTTCTAAGTACCGAAATCATCAGAATTTTTCTAAGTACCGAAAACGTCAGAAATTTTCTAAGTACCGAAAAGGTCAGAAATTTTCCAAGTTCCGAAATCGTCAGAATATTCTAAGTACCGAAATCGGCAGAATTTTTCTAAGTACCGAAATAGACAGAAATTTTCTAAGTACCGTAAAGGTCTGAAATTTTCCAAGTATTGAAAAGGTCAGAAATTTTCTAAGTACCGAAATCGTCAGAAATTTTCTAAGTACCGATATCATCAGAATTTTTCTAAGTTTCGAAATCGTCAGAATTTTCTAAGTACCGAAATCGTCGGAATTTTTCTAAGTAAAGAAATCGTAAGAATTTTTCTAAGTACCAAAATCAACAGAATTTTTCTAAGTACCTAAATCGACAGAATTTTTCTAAGTACCGAAATCGTCGGAATTTTTCTAAGTAAAGAAATCGTAAGAATTTTTCTAAGTACCAAAATCAACAGAATTTTTCTAAGTACCTAAATCGACAGAATTTTTCTAAGTACCGAAATCGTCGAAATTTTTCTAAGTACCGAAATCGTCAGAATTTTTCTAAGTACCAAAATCGTCAGAATTTTTCTAAGTACCGAAATCATCAGAATTTTTCTAAGTTCCCAAATCGTCAGAATTTTCTAAGTACCGAAATTGTCGGAATTTTTCTAAGTAAAGAAATCGTCAGAATTTTTCTAAGTACCAAAATCAACAGAAATTTTCTAAGTACCGAAATCGACAGAAATTTTCTAAGTACCGAAATCAACAGAATTTTTCTAAGTACTGAAATCGACAGAATTTTTCTAAGTACCGAAAACGTCAGAAATTTTCTAAGTACCGCAAACTTCCGAGTCTTTTCTAAGTACCGAAATCGACAGAATTTTTCTAAGTACCGAAATCAACAGAATTTTTCTAAGTACTGAAATCGACAGAATTTTTCTAAGTACCGAAAACGTCAGAAATTTTCTAAGTACCGAACACTTCTGAATGTTTTCTAAGTACCGAAATCGACAGAACTTTTCTAAGTACCGAAAACGTCAGATATTTTATAAGTACCGAGAAGGTCAGAAATTTTCTAAGTACCAAAATCAACAGAATTTTTCTAAGTACCGAAATCAACAGAATTTTTCTAAGTACCGAATTCGACAGAATTTTTCTAAGTACCGATATCAACAGAATATTTCTAAGTTCCGAAATCACCAGAATTTTTCTAAGTACCGAAATCGTCAGAATTTTTCTAAGTACCGATAACGTCAGAAATTTTCTAAGTACCGAAATCGTCGGAATTTTTCTAAGTACCGAAATCGTCTGAATTTTTCTAAGTACCGAAATCGTTTGAAATTTTGTAAATACCGAAAAGGTCAGAAATTTTCTAAGTACCGAAATCATCAGAATTTTTCTAAGTACCGAAAACGTCAGAAATTTTCTAAGTCCCGAAATCGTCTGAATTTTTCTAAGTACCGAAATCGTTTGAAATTTTCTAAATACCGAAAAGGTCAGAAATTTTCTAAGTACCGAAAAGGTCAGAAATTTTCCAAGTACCGAAAAGGTCAGAAATTTTCTAAGTACTGAAATCGTCAGAATTTTTCTAAGTACCGAAATCATTCGAATTTTTCTAAGTACCGTAAAGGTCAGAAATTTTCCAATTACCGAAAAGGTCAGAAATTTTCCAAGTACCGAAAACATCAGATATTTTTTAAGTACCGAAATCATCAGAATTTTTCTAAGTACCGAAATCGTCGGAATTTTTCTAAGTACCGAAATCGTCAGAATTTTTCTAAGTACCGAAATCGTCAGAATTTTTCTAAGTACCGAAATCATCAGAATTTTTCTAAGTTCCGAAATCGTCAGAATTTCTAAGTACCGAAATCGTCGGAATTTTTCTAAGTACCGAAATCATCAGAATTTTTCTAAGTACCGAAAACTTCAGAAATTTTCTAAGTACCGAAAACTTCTGATTGTTTTCTAAGTACCGAGATCGTCAGAATTTTTCTAAGTACCGAAAAGGTCAGAAATTTTCTAAGTACCGTAAAGGTCTGAAATTTTCCAAGTATCGAAAAGGTCAGAAATTTTCTAAGTACCGAAATCGTCAGAAATTTTCTAAGTACCGATATCATCAGAATTTTTCTAAGTTTCGAAATCGTCAGAATTTTCTAAGTACCGAAATCGTCGGAATTATTCTAAGTAAAGAAATCGTAAGAATTTTTCTAAGTACCAAAATCAACAGAATTTTTCTAAGTACCTAAATCGACAGAATTTTTCTAAGTACCGAAATCGTCGGAATTTTTCTAAGTACCGAAATCGTCAGAATTTTTCTAAGTACCGAAATCGTCAGAATTTTTCTAAGTACCGAAATCGTCAGAATTTTCTAAGTACCGAAATTGTCGGAATTTTTCTAAGTAAAGAAATCGTCAGAATTTTTCTAAGTACCAAAATCAACAGAAATTTTCTAAGTAAAGAAATCGACAGAATTTTTCTAAGTACCGAAATCAACAGAATTTTTCTAAGTACTGAAATCGACAGAATTTTTCTAAGTACCGAAAACGTCGGCATTTTTCTAAGTACCGAAATCGTCGGAATTTTTTTAAGTAAAGAAATCGTCAGAATTTTTCTAAGTACCAAAATCAACAGAATATTTCTAAGTACCGAAATCTTCGGAATTTTTCTAAGTACCGAAATCGTCAGAATTTTTCTAAGTACCGAAATCGTTTGAAATTTTCTAAATACCGAAAAGGTCAGAAATTTTCTAAGTACCGAAAAGGTCAGAAATTTTCCAAGTACCGAAAAGGTCAGAAATTTTCTAAGTACTGAAATCGTCAGAATTTTTCTAAGTACTGAAATCATTCGAATTTTTCTAAGTACCGTAAAGGTCAGAAATTTTCCAATTACCGAAAAGGTCAGAAATTTTCCAAGTACCGAAAACGTCAAATATTTTTTAAGAACCGAAATCATCAGAATTTTTCTAAGTACCGAAATCGTCGGAATTTTTCTAAGTACCGAAATTGTCAGAATTTTTCTAAGTACCGAAATTGTCAGAATTTTTCTAAGTACCGAAATCATCAGAATTTTTCTAAGTTCCGAAATCGTCAGAATTTTCTAAGTACCGAAATCGTCGGAATTTTTCTAAGTACCGAAATCATCAGAATTTTTCTAAGTACCGAAAACTTCAGAAATTTTCTAAGTACCGAAAACTTCCGAGTCTTTTCTAAGTACCGAAATCGACAGAAATTTTCTAAGTACCGAAAACTTCTGATTGTTTTCTAAGTACCGAGATCGTCAGAATTTTTCTAAGTACCGAAAAGGTCAGAAATTTTCTAAGTACCGAAAAGGTCAGAAATTTTCCAAGTTCCGAAATCGTCAGAATATTCTAAGTACCGAAATCGGCAGAATTTTTCTAAGTACCGAAAACGACAGAAATTTTCTAAGTACCGTAAAGGTCTGAAATTTTCCAAGTATTGAAAAGGTCAGAAATTTTCTAAGTACCGAAATCGTCAGAAATTTTCTAAGTACCGATATCATCAGAATTTTTCTAAGTACCGAAATCGTCAAAATTTTCTAAGTACCGAAATCGTCGGAATTTTTCTAAGTACCGAAATCGTCGGAATTTTTTTAAGTAAAGAAATCGTCAGAATTTTTCTAAGTTCCAAAATCAACAGAATATTTCTAAGTACCGAAATCGTCGGAATTTTTCTAAGTACCGAAATCGTCTGAATTTTTCTAAGTACCGAAATCGTTGGAAATTTTCTAAATACCGAAAAGGTCAGAAATTTTCTAAGTACCGAAAAGGTCAGAAATTTTCCAAGTACCGAAAAGGTCAGAAATTTTCTAAGTACTGAAATCGTCAGAATTTTTTTAAGTACCGAAATCATTCGAATTTTTCTAAGTACCGTAAAGGTCAGAAATTTTCCAATTACCGAAAAGGTCAGAAATTTTCCAAGTACCGAAAACGTCAGATATTTTTTAAGTACCGAAATCATCAGAATTTTTCTAAGTACCGAAATCGTCAGAATTTTCTAAGTACCGAAATCGTCGGAATTTTTCTAAGTAAAGGAATCGTAAGAATTTTTCTAAGTACCAAAATCAACAGAATTTTTCTAAGTACCTAAATCGACAGAATTTTTCTAAGTACCGAAATCGTCGGAATTTTTCTAAGTACCGAAATCGTCAGAATTTTTCTAAGTACCGAAATCGTCAGAATTTTCTAAGTACCGAAATCGTCTGAATTTTTCTAAGTACCGAAATCGTTGGAAATTTTCTAAATACCGAAAAGGTCAGAAATTTTCTAAGTACCGAAAAGGTCAGAAATTTTCCAAGTACCGAAAAGGTCAGAATTTTTCTAAGTACCGAAATCGTCGGAATTTTTCTAAGTACCGAAATCGTCAGAAATTTTCCAATTACCGAAAAGGTCAGAAATTTTCCAAGTCCCGAAATCGGCAGAATTTTTCTAAGTACCGAATTCGACAGAATTTTTCTAAGTACCGAAAACGACAGAAATTTTCTAAGTACCGAAAAGGTCAGAAATTTTCCAAGTACCGAAAAGGTCAGAAATTTTCTAAGTAACGAAAACGTCAGAAATTATCTAAGTACCGAAAACTTCTGATTGTTTTCTAAGTACCGAAATCGTCAGAATTTTTCTAAGTACCGTAAAGGTCTGAAATTTTCCAAGTATTGAAAAGGTCAGAAATTTTCTAAGTACCGAAATCGTCAGAAATTTTCTAAGTACCGAAATCGTCAAAATTTTCTAAGTACCGAAATCGTCGGAATTTTTCTAAGTACCGAAATCGCCGGAATTTTTTTAAGTAAAGAAATCGTCAGAATTTTTCTAAGTACCAAAATCAACAGAATTTTTCTAAGTACCAAAATCAACAGAATTTTTCTATGTACCGAAATCGACAGAATTTTTCTAAGTACCGAAATCAACAGAATTTTTCTAAGTACTGAAATCGACAGAATTTTTCTAAGTACCGAAAACGTCAGATAATTTTTAAGTACCGAAAAGGTCAGAAATTTTCCAAGTACCGAAAAGGTCAGAAATTTTCCAAGTACCGAAAAGGTCAGAAATTTTCCAAGTACCGAAAACGTCAAATATTTTTTAAGTACCGAAATCATCAGAATTTTTCTAAGTACCGAAATCGTCGGAATTTTTCTAAGTACCGAAATTGTCAGAATTTTTCTAAGTACCGAAATCGTCGGAATTTTTCTAAGTACCGAAATCGCCGGAATTTTTTTATGTAAAGAAATCGTCAGAATTTTTCTAAGTACCAAAATCAACAGAATTTTTCTAAGTACCAAAATCAACAGAATTTTTCTAAGTACCGAAATCGACAGAATTTTTCTAAGTTCCGAAATCGTCAGAATTTTCTAAGTACCGAAATCGTCGGAATTTTTCTAAGTACCGAAATCATCAGAATTTTTCTAAGTACCGAAAACTTCAGAAATTTTCTAAGTACCGAAAACTTCTGATTGTTTTCTAAGTACCGAGATCGTCAGAATTTTTCTAAGTACCGAAAAGGTCAGAAATTTTCCAAGTTCCGAAATCGTCAGAATATTCTAAGTACCGAAAACGACAGAAATTTTCTAAGTACCGTAAAGGTCTGAAATTTTCCAAGTATTGAAAAGGTCAGAAATTTTCTAAGTACCGAAATCGTCAGAAATTTTCTAAGTACCGATATCATCAGAATTTTTCTAAGTACCGAAATCGTCAAAATTTTCTAAGTACCGAAATCGTCAGAATTTTTCTAAGTACCGAAATCGTCGGAATTTTTTTAAGTAAAGAAATCGTCAGAATTTTTCTAAGTACCGAAATCGTTGGAAATTTTCTAAATACCGAAAAGGTCAGAAATTTTCTAAGTACCGAAAAGGTCAGAAATTTTCCAAGTACCGAAAAGGTCAGAAATTTTCTAAGTACTGAAATCGTCAGAATTTTTCTAAGTACCGAAATCATTCGAATTTTTCTAAGTACCGTAAAGGTCAGAAATTTTCCAATTACCGAAAAGGTCAGAAATTTTCCAAGTACCGAAAACGTCAGATATTTTTTAAGTACCGAAATCATCAGAATTTTTCTAAGTACCGAAATCGTCAGAATTTTTCTAAGTACCGAAATCGACAGAATTTTTCTAAGTACCGAAATCAACAGAATTTTTCTAAGTACTGAAATCGACAGAATTTTTCTAAGTACCGAAAACGTCAGATAATTTTTAAGTACCGAAAAGGTCAGAAATTTTCCAAGTACCGAAAAGGTCAGAAATTTTCCAAGTACCGAAAAGGTCAGAAATTTTCTAAGTACTGAAATCGTCAGAATTTTTCTAAGTACCGAAATCATTCGAATTTTTCTAAGTACCGTAAAGGTCAGAAATTTTCCAAGCACCGAAATCGTCAGAATTTTTCTAAGTACCGAAATCATCAGAATTTTTCTAAGTTCCGAAATCGTCAGAATTTTCTAAGTACCGAAATCGTCGGAATTTTTCTAAGTACCGAAATCATCAGAATTTTTCTAAGTACCGAAAACTTCAGAAATTTTCTAAGTACCGAAAACTTCCGAGTCTTTTCTAAGTACCGAAATCGACAGAAATTTTCTAAGTACCGAAAACTTCTGATTGTTTTCTAAGTACCGAGATCGTCAGAATTTTTCTAAGTACCGAAAAGGTCAGAAATTTTCTAAGTACCGAAAAGGTCAGAAATTTTCCAAGTTCCGAAATCGTCAGAATATTCTAAGTACCGAAATCGGCAGAATTTTTCTAAGTACCGAAAACGACAGAAATTTTCTAAGTACCGTAAAGGTCTGAAATTTTCCAAGTATTGAAAAGGTCAGAAATTTTCTAAGTACCGAAATCGTCAGAAATTTTCTAAGTACCGATATCATCAGAATTTTTCTAAGTACCGAAATCGTCAAAATTTTCTAAGTACCGAAATCGTCAGAATTTTTCTAAGTACCGAAATCGTCGGAATTTTTTTAAGTAAAGAAATCGTCAGAATTTTTCTAAGTTCCAAAATCAACAGAATATTTCTAAGTACCGAAATCGTCGGAATTTTTCTAAGTACCGAAATCGTCTGAATTTTTCTAAGTACCGAAATCGTTGGAAATTTTCTAAATACCGAAAAGGTCAGAAATTTTCCAAGTACCGAAAAGATCAGAAATTTTCTAAGTACTGAAATCGTCAGAATTTTTCTAAGTACCGAAATCATTCGAATTTTTCTAAGTACCGTAAAGGTCAGAAATTTTCCAATTACCGAAAAGGTCAGAAATTTTCCAAGTACCGAAAACGTCAGATATTTTTTAAGTACCGAAATCATCAGAATTTTTCTAAGTACCGAAATCGTCAGAATTTTCTAAGTACCGAAATCGTCGGAATTTTTCTAAGTAAAGGAATCGTAAGAATTTTTCTAAGTACCAAAATCAACAGAATTTTTCTAAGTACCTAAATCGACAGAATTTTTCTAAGTACCGAAATCGTCGGAATTTTTCTAAGTATCGAAATCGTCAGAATTTTTCTAAGTACCGAAATCGTCAGAATTTTTCTAAGTACCGAAATCATCAGAATTTTTCTAAGTTCCGAAATCGTCAGAATTTTCTAAGTACCGAAATCGTCGGAATTTTTCTAAGTAAAGAAATCGTCAGAATTTTTCTAAGTACCAAAATCAACAGAATTTTTCTAAGTCCCGAAATCGGCAGAATTTTTCTAAGTACCGAAAACTTCTGAATGTTTAATAAGTATCGAAATCGTAAGAATTTTTCGGTACTTATACCGAAAACGTCAGAAATTTTCTAAGTACCGAAGACTTCTGAATGTTTTCTAAGTACCGAAATCGACAGAACTTTTCTAAGTACCGAAAACGTCAGATATTTTTTAAGTACCGAGAAGGTCAGAAATTTTCTAAGTACCAAAATCAACAGAATTTTTCTAAGTACCGAAATCAACAGAATTTTTCTAAGTACCGAATTCGACAGAATTTTTCTAAGTACCGAAATCAACAGAATATTTCTGAGTTCCGAAATCACCAGAATTTTTCTAAGTACCGAATCGTCAGAATTTTTCTAAGTACCGATAACGTCAGAAATTTTCTAAGTACCGAAATCGTCGGAATTTTTCTAAGTACCGAAATCGTCTGAATTTTTCTAAGTACCGAAATCGTTTGAAATTTTGTAAATACCGAAATCGTCAGAATTTTCTAAGTACCGAAATAGTCAGAATTTTTCTAAGTACTGAAATCATCAGAATTTTTCTAAGTTCCGAAATCGTCAGAATTTTCTAAGTACCGAAATCGTCAGAATTTTTCTAAGTAAAGAAATCGTCAGAATTTTTCTAAGTACCAAAATCAACAGAATTTTTCTAAGTACTGAAATCGACAGAATTTTTCTAAGAACCGAAATCAACAGAATTTTTCCAAGTACTCAAATCGACAGAATTTTTCTAAGTACCGAAAACGTCAGAAATTTTCTAAGTACCGAAGACTTCTGAATGTTTTCTAAGTGCCGAAATCGACAGAACTTTTCTAAGTACCGAAATCGTCAGATATTTTTTAAGTACCGAGAAGGTCAGAAATTTTCTAAGTACCAAAATCAACAGAATTTTTCTAAGTACCGAATTCGACAGAAATTTTCTAAGTACCGAAAACTTCTGATTGTTTTCTAAGTACCGAGATCGTCAGAATTTTTCTAAGTACCGAAAAGGTCAGAAATTTTCTAAGTACCGAAAAGGTCAGAAATTTTCCAAGTTCCGAAATCGTCAGAATATTCTAAGTACCGAAATCGGCAGAATTTTTCTAAGTACCGAAAACGACAGAAATTTTCTAAGTACCGTAAAGGTCTGAAATTTTCCAAGTATTGAAAAGGTCAGAAATTTTCTAAGTACCGAAATCGTCAGAAATTTTCTAAGTACCGATATCATCAGAATTTTTCTAAGTACCGAAATCGTCAAAATTTTCTAAGTACCGAAATCGTCAGAATTTTTCTAAGTACCGAAATCGTCGGAATTTTTTTAAGTAAAGAAATCGTCAGAATTTTTCTAAGTTCCAAAATCAACAGAATATTTCTAAGTACCGAAATCGTCGGAATTTTTCTAAGTACCGAAATCGTCTGAATTTTTCTAAGTACCGAAATCGTTGGAAATTTTCTAAATACCGAAAAGGTCAGAAATTTTCCAAGTACCGAAAAGATCAGAAATTTTCTAAGTACTGAAATCGTCAGAATTTTTCTAAGTACCGAAATCATTCGAATTTTTCTAAGTACCGTAAAGGTCAGAAATTTTCCAATTACCGAAAAGGTCAGAAATTTTCCAAGTACCGAAAACGTCAGATATTTTTTAAGTACCGAAATCATCAGAATTTTTCTAAGTACCGAAATCGTCAGAATTTTCTAAGTACCGAAATCGTCGGAATTTTTCTAAGTAAAGGAATCGTAAGAATTTTTCTAAGTACCAAAATCAACAGAATTTTTCTAAGTACCTAAATCGACAGAATTTTTCTAAGTACCGAAATCGTCGGAATTTTTCTAAGTATCGAAATCGTCAGAATTTTTCTAAGTACCGAAATCGTCAGAATTTTTCTAAGTACCGAAATCATCAGAATTTTTCTAAGTTCCGAAATCGTCAGAATTTTCTAAGTACCGAAATCGTCGGAATTTTTCTAAGTAAAGAAATCGTCAGAATTTTTCTAAGTACCAAAATCAACAGAATTTTTCTAAGTCCCGAAATCGGCAGAATTTTTCTAAGTACCGAAAACTTCTGAATGTTTAATAAGTATCGAAATCGTAAGAATTTTTCGGTACTTATACCGAAAACGTCAGAAATTTTCTAAGTACCGAAGACTTCTGAATGTTTTCTAAGTACCGAAATCGACAGAACTTTTCTAAGTACCGAAAACGTCAGATATTTTTTAAGTACCGAGAAGGTCAGAAATTTTCTAAGTACCAAAATCAACAGAATTTTTCTAAGTACCGAAATCAACAGAATTTTTCTAAGTACCGAATTCGACAGAATTTTTCTAAGTACCGAAATCAACAGAATATTTCTGAGTTCCGAAATCACCAGAATTTTTCTAAGTACCGAATCGTCAGAATTTTTCTAAGTACCGATAACGTCAGAAATTTTCTAAGTACCGAAATCGTCGGAATTTTTCTAAGTACCGAAATCGTCTGAATTTTTCTAAGTACCGAAATCGTTTGAAATTTTGTAAATACCGAAATCGTCAGAATTTTCTAAGTACCGAAATAGTCAGAATTTTTCTAAGTACTGAAATCATCAGAATTTTTCTAAGTTCCGAAATCGTCAGAATTTTCTAAGTACCGAAATCGTCAGAATTTTTCTAAGTAAAGAAATCGTCAGAATTTTTCTAAGTACCAAAATCAACAGAATTTTTCTAAGTACTGAAATCGACAGAATTTTTCTAAGAACCGAAATCAACAGAATTTTTCCAAGTACTCAAATCGACAGAATTTTTCTAAGTACCGAAAACGTCAGAAATTTTCTAAGTACCGAAGACTTCTGAATGTTTTCTAAGTGCCGAAATCGACAGAACTTTTCTAAGTACCGAAATCGTCAGATATTTTTTAAGTACCGAGAAGGTCAGAAATTTTCTAAGTACCAAAATCAACAGAATTTTTCTAAGTACCGAATTCGACAGAAATTTTCTAAGTACCGAAAACTTCTGATTGTTTTCTAAGTACCGAGATCGTCAGAATTTTTCTAAGTACCGAAAAGGTCAGAAATTTTCTAAGTACCGAAAAGGTCAGAAATTTTCCAAGTTCCGAAATCGTCAGAATATTCTAAGTACCGAAATCGGCAGAATTTTTCTAAGTACCGAAAACGACAGAAATTTTCTAAGTACCGTAAAGGTCTGAAATTTTCCAAGTATTGAAAAGGTCAGAAATTTTCTAAGTACCGAAATCGTCAGAAATTTTCTAAGTACCGATATCATCAGAATTTTTCTAAGTACCGAAATCGTCAAAATTTTCTAAGTACCGAAATCGTCAGAATTTTTCTAAGTACCGAAATCGTCGGAATTTTTTTAAGTAAAGAAATCGTCAGAATTTTTCTAAGTTCCAAAATCAACAGAATATTTCTAAGTACCGAAATCGTCGGAATTTTTCTAAGTACCGAAATCGTCTGAATTTTTCTAAGTACCGAAATCGTTGGAAATTTTCTAAATACCGAAAAGGTCAGAAATTTTCCAAGTACCGAAAAGATCAGAAATTTTCTAAGTACTGAAATCGTCAGAATTTTTCTAAGTACCGAAATCATTCGAATTTTTCTAAGTACCGTAAAGGTCAGAAATTTTCCAATTACCGAAAAGGTCAGAAATTTTCCAAGTACCGAAAACGTCAGATATTTTTTAAGTACCGAAATCATCAGAATTTTTCTAAGTACCGAAATCGTCAGAATTTTCTAAGTACCGAAATCGTCGGAATTTTTCTAAGTAAAGGAATCGTAAGAATTTTTCTAAGTACCAAAATCAACAGAATTTTTCTAAGTACCTAAATCGACAGAATTTTTCTAAGTACCGAAATCGTCGGAATTTTTCTAAGTATCGAAATCGTCAGAATTTTTCTAAGTACCGAAATCGTCAGAATTTTTCTAAGTACCGAAATCATCAGAATTTTTCTAAGTTCCGAAATCGTCAGAATTTTCTAAGTACCGAAATCGTCGGAATTTTTCTAAGTAAAGAAATCGTCAGAATTTTTCTAAGTACCAAAATCAACAGAATTTTTCTAAGTCCCGAAATCGGCAGAATTTTTCTAAGTACCGAAAACTTCTGAATGTTTAATAAGTATCGAAATCGTAAGAATTTTTCGGTACTTATACCGAAAACGTCAGAAATTTTCTAAGTACCGAAGACTTCTGAATGTTTTCTAAGTACCGAAATCGACAGAACTTTTCTAAGTACCGAAAACGTCAGATATTTTTTAAGTACCGAGAAGGTCAGAAATTTTCTAAGTACCAAAATCAACAGAATTTTTCTAAGTACCGAAATCAACAGAATTTTTCTAAGTACCGAATTCGACAGAATTTTTCTAAGTACCGAAATCAACAGAATATTTCTGAGTTCCGAAATCACCAGAATTTTTCTAAGTACCGAATCGTCAGAATTTTTCTAAGTACCGATAACGTCAGAAATTTTCTAAGTACCGAAATCGTCAGAATTTTTCTAAGTAAAGAAATCGTCAGAATTTTTCTAAGTACCAAAATCAACAGAATTTTTCTAAGTACTGAAATCGACAGAATTTTTCTAAGAACCGAAATCAACAGAATTTTTCCAAGTACTCAAATCGACAGAATTTTTCTAAGTACCGAAAACGTCAGAAATTTTCTAAGTACCGAAGACTTCTGAATGTTTTCTAAGTGCCGAAATCGACAGAACTTTTCTAAGTACCGAAATCGTCAGATATTTTTTAAGTACCGAGAAGGTCAGAAATTTTCTAAGTACCAAAATCAACAGAATTTTTCTAAGTACCGAATTCGACAGAAATTTTCTAAGTACCGAAAACTTCTGATTGTTTTCTAAGTACCGAGATCGTCAGAATTTTTCTAAGTACCGAAAAGGTCAGAAATTTTCTAAGTACCGAAAAGGTCAGAAATTTTCCAAGTTCCGAAATCGTCAGAATATTCTAAGTACCGAAATCGGCAGAATTTTTCTAAGTACCGAAAACGACAGAAATTTTCTAAGTACCGTAAAGGTCTGAAATTTTCCAAGTATTGAAAAGGTCAGAAATTTTCTAAGTACCGAAATCGTCAGAAATTTTCTAAGTACCGATATCATCAGAATTTTTCTAAGTACCGAAATCGTCAAAATTTTCTAAGTACCGAAATCGTCAGAATTTTTCTAAGTACCGAAATCGTCGGAATTTTTTTAAGTAAAGAAATCGTCAGAATTTTTCTAAGTTCCAAAATCAACAGAATATTTCTAAGTACCGAAATCGTCGGAATTTTTCTAAGTACCGAAATCGTCTGAATTTTTCTAAGTACCGAAATCGTTGGAAATTTTCTAAATACCGAAAAGGTCAGAAATTTTCCAAGTACCGAAAAGATCAGAAATTTTCTAAGTACTGAAATCGTCAGAATTTTTCTAAGTACCGAAATCATTCGAATTTTTCTAAGTACCGTAAAGGTCAGAAATTTTCCAATTACCGAAAAGGTCAGAAATTTTCCAAGTACCGAAAACGTCAGATATTTTTTAAGTACCGAAATCATCAGAATTTTTCTAAGTACCGAAATCGTCAGAATTTTCTAAGTACCGAAATCGTCGGAATTTTTCTAAGTAAAGGAATCGTAAGAATTTTTCTAAGTACCAAAATCAACAGAATTTTTCTAAGTACCTAAATCGACAGAATTTTTCTAAGTACCGAAATCGTCGGAATTTTTCTAAGTATCGAAATCGTCAGAATTTTTCTAAGTACCGAAATCGTCAGAATTTTTCTAAGTACCGAAATCATCAGAATTTTTCTAAGTTCCGAAATCGTCAGAATTTTCTAAGTACCGAAATCGTCGGAATTTTTCTAAGTAAAGAAATCGTCAGAATTTTTCTAAGTACCAAAATCAACAGAATTTTTCTAAGTCCCGAAATCGGCAGAATTTTTCTAAGTACCGAAAACTTCTGAATGTTTAATAAGTATCGAAATCGTAAGAATTTTTCGGTACTTATACCGAAAACGTCAGAAATTTTCTAAGTACCGAAGACTTCTGAATGTTTTCTAAGTACCGAAATCGACAGAACTTTTCTAAGTACCGAAAACGTCAGATATTTTTTAAGTACCGAGAAGGTCAGAAATTTTCTAAGTACCAAAATCAACAGAATTTTTCTAAGTACCGAAATCAACAGAATTTTTCTAAGTACCGAATTCGACAGAATTTTTCTAAGTACCGAAATCAACAGAATATTTCTGAGTTCCGAAATCACCAGAATTTTTCTAAGTACCGAATCGTCAGAATTTTTCTAAGTACCGATAACGTCAGAAATTTTCTAAGTACCGAAATCGTCGGAATTTTTCTAAGTACCGAAATCGTCTGAATTTTTCTAAGTACCGAAATCGTTTGAAATTTTGTAAATACCGAAATCGTCAGAATTTTCTAAGTACCGAAATAGTCAGAATTTTTCTAAGTACCGAAATCATCAGAATTTTTCTAAGTTCCGAAATCGTCAGAATTTTCTAAGTACCGAAATCGTCAGAATTTTTCTAAGTAAAGAAATCGTCAGAATTTTTCTAAGTACCGAAATCGTCAGAATTTTTCTAAGTACCGAAATCGTCGGAATTTTTTTAAGTAAAGAAATCGTCAGAATTTTTCTAAGTTCCAAAATCAACAGAATATTTCTAAGTACCGAAATCGTCGGAATTTTTCTAAGTACCGAAATCGTCTGAATTTTTCTAAGTACCGAAATCGTTGGAAATTTTCTAAATACCGAAAAGGTCAGAAATTTTCCAAGTACCGAAAAGATCAGAAATTTTCTAAGTACTGAAATCGTCAGAATTTTTCTAAGTACCGAAATCATTCGAATTTTTCTAAGTACCGTAAAGGTCAGAAATTTTCCAATTACCGAAAAGGTCAGAAATTTTCCAAGTACCGAAAACGTCAGATATTTTTTAAGTACCGAAATCATCAGAATTTTTCTAAGTACCGAAATCGTCAGAATTTTCTAAGTACCGAAATCGTCGGAATTTTTCTAAGTAAAGGAATCGTAAGAATTTTTCTAAGTACCAAAATCAACAGAATTTTTCTAAGTACCTAAATCGACAGAATTTTTCTAAGTACCGAAATCGTCGGAATTTTTCTAAGTATCGAAATCGTCAGAATTTTTCTAAGTACCGAAATCGTCAGAATTTTTCTAAGTACCGAAATCATCAGAATTTTTCTAAGTTCCGAAATCGTCAGAATTTTCTAAGTACCGAAATCGTCGGAATTTTTCTAAGTAAAGAAATCGTCAGAATTTTTCTAAGTACCAAAATCAACAGAATTTTTCTAAGTCCCGAAATCGGCAGAATTTTTCTAAGTACCGAAAACTTCTGAATGTTTAATAAGTATCGAAATCGTAAGAATTTTTCGGTACTTATACCGAAAACGTCAGAAATTTTCTAAGTACCGAAGACTTCTGAATGTTTTCTAAGTACCGAAATCGACAGAACTTTTCTAAGTACCGAAAACGTCAGATATTTTTTAAGTACCGAGAAGGTCAGAAATTTTCTAAGTACCAAAATCAACAGAATTTTTCTAAGTACCGAAATCAACAGAATTTTTCTAAGTACCGAATTCGACAGAATTTTTCTAAGTACCGAAATCAACAGAATATTTCTGAGTTCCGAAATCACCAGAATTTTTCTAAGTACCGAATCGTCAGAATTTTTCTAAGTACCGATAACGTCAGAAATTTTCTAAGTACCGAAATCGTCGGAATTTTTCTAAGTACCGAAATCGTCTGAATTTTTCTAAGTACCGAAATCGTTTGAAATTTTGTAAATACCGAAATCGTCAGAATTTTCTAAGTACCGAAATAGTCAGAATTTTTCTAAGTACCGAAATCATCAGAATTTTTCTAAGTTCCGAAATCGTCAGAATTTTCTAAGTACCGAAATCGTCAGAATTTTTCTAAGTAAAGAAATCGTCAGAATTTTTCTAAGTACCAAAATCAACAGAATTTTTCTAAGTACTGAAATCGACAGAATTTTTCTAAGAACCGAAATCAACAGAATTTTTCCAAGTACTCAAATCGACAGAATTTTTCTAAGTACCGAAAACGTCAGAAATTTTCTAAGTACCGAAGACTTCTGAATGTTTTCTAAGTGCCGAAATCGACAGAACTTTTCTAAGTACCGAAATCGTCAGATATTTTTTAAGTACCGAGAAGGTCAGAAATTTTCTAAGTACCAAAATCAACAGAATTTTTCTAAGTACCGAATTCGACAGAATTTTTCTAAGTACCGAAAACGACAGAAATTTTCTAAGTACCGAAAAGGTCAGAAATTTTCCAAGTACCGAAAAGGTCAGAAATTTTCTAAGTAACGAAAACGTCAGAAATTATCTAAGTACCGAAAACTTCTGATTGTTTTCTAAGTACCGAAATCGTCAGAATTTTTCTAAGTACCGTAAAGGTCTGAAATTTTAAAAGTATTGAAAAGGTCAGAAATTTTCTAAGTACCGAAATCGTCAGAAATTTTCTAAGTACCGAAATCGTCAAAATTTTCTAAGTACCGAAATCGTCGGAATTTTTCTAAGTACCGAAATCGCCGGAATTTTTTTAAGTAAAGAAATCGTCAGAATTTTTCTAAGTACCAAAATCAACAGAATTTTTCTAAGTACCAAAATCAACAGAATTTTTCTAAGTACTGAAATCGACAGAATTTTTCTAAGTACCGAAAACGTCAGATAATTTTTAAGTACCGAAAAGGTCAGAAATTTTCCAAGTACCGAAAAGGTCAGAAATTTTCCAAGCACCGAAAAGGTCAGATATTTTTTAAGTACCGAAATCATCAGAATTTTTCTAAGTACCGAAATCGTCAGAATTTTCTAAGTACCGAAATCGTCGGAATTTTTTTAAGTAAAGAAATCGTAAGAATTTTTCTAAGTACCAAAATCAACAGAATTTTTCTAAGTACCTAAATCGACAGAATTTTTCTAAGTACCGAAATCGTCGGAATTTTTCTAAGTACCGAAATCGTCAGAATTTTTCTAAGTACCGAAATCGTCAGAATTTTTCTAAGTACCGAAATCATCAGAATTTTTCTAAGTTCCAAAATCGTCAGAATTTTCTAAGTACCGAAATCGTCGGAATTTTTCTAAGTAAAGAAATCGTCAGAATTTTTCTAAGTACCAAAATCAACAGAATTTTTCTAAGTTCCGAAATCGTCAGAATTTTCTAAGTACCGAAATCGTCGGAATTTTTCTAAATACCGAAATCATCAGAATTTTTCTAAGTACCGAAAACTTCAGAAATTTTCTAAGTACCGAAAACTTCCGAGTCTTTTCTAAGTACCGAAATCGACAGAAATTTTCTAAGTACCGAAAACTTCTGATTGTTTTCTAAGTACCGAGATCGTCAGAATTTTTCTAAGTACCGAAATCGTCAAAATTTTCTAAGTACCGAAATCGTCGGAATTTTTCTAAGTACCGAAATCGTCGGAATTTTTTTAAGTAAAGAAATCGTCAGAATTTTTCTAAGTACCAAAATCAACAGAATATTTCTAAATACCGAAATCGTCTGAATTTTTCTAAGTACCGAAATCGTCTGAATTTTTCTAAGTACCGAAATCGTTTGAAATTTTCTTAATACCGAAAAGGTCAGAAATTTTCTAAGTACCGAAAACGTCAAATATTTTTTAAATACCGAAATCATCAGAATTTTTCTAAGTACCGATATCGTCGGAATTTTTCTAAGTACCGATATTGTCAGAATTTTTCTAAGTACCGAAATCTTCAGAATTTTTCTAAGTACCGAAATCATCAGAATTTTTCTAAGTTCCGAAATCGTCAGAATTTTCTAAGTACCGAAATCGTCGGAATTTTTCTAAGTAAAGAAATCGTCAGAATTTTTCTAAGTACCAAAATCAACAGAATTTTTCTAAGTACTGAAATCGACAGAATTTTTCTAAGTACCGAAATCAACAGAATTTTTCCAAGTACTCAAATCGACAGAATTTTTCTAAGTACCGAAAACGTCAGAAATTTTCTAAGTACCGAAGACTTCTGAATGTTTTCTAAGTGCCGAAATCGACAGAACTTTTCTAAGTACCGAAATCGTCAGATATTTTTTAAGTACCGAGAAGGTCAGAAATTTTCTAAGTACCGAAATCAACAGAATTTTTCTAAGTACCGAATTCGACAGAATTTTTCTAAGTACCGAAAACGACAGAAATTTTCTAAGTACCGAAAAGGTCAGAAATTTTCCAAGTACCGAAAAGGTCAGAAATTTTCTAAGTAACGAAAACGTCTGAAATTATCTAAGTACCGAAAACTTCTGATTGTTTTCTAAGTACCGAAATCGTCAGAATTTTTCTAAGTACCGTAAAGGTCTGAAATTTTAAAAGTATTGAAAAGGTCAGAAATTTTCTAAGTACCGAAATCGTCAGAAATTTTCTAAGTACCGAAATCGTCAAAATTTTCTAAGTACCGAAATCGTCGGAATTTTTCTAAGTACTGAAATCGCCGGAATTTTTTTAAGTAAAGAAATCGTCAGAATTTTTCTAAGTACCAAAATCAACAGAATTTTTCTAAGTTCCAAAATCAACAGAATTTTTCTAAGTACCGAAATCGACAGAATTTTTCTATGTACCGAAATCAACAGAATTTTTCTAAGTACTGAAATCGACAGAATTTTTCTAAGTACCGAAAACGTCAGATAATTTTTAAGTACCGAAAAGGTCAGAAATTTTCCAAGTACCGAAAAGGTCAGAAATTTTCCAAGTACCGAAAAGGTCAGAAATTTTCTAAGTACTGAAATCGTCAGAATTTTTCTAAGTACCGAAATCATTCGAATTTTTCTAAGTACCGTAAAGGTCAGAAATTTTCCAAGCACCGAAAAGGTCAGAAATTTTCCAAGTACCGAAAACGTCAGATATTTTTTAAGTTCCGAAATCATCAGAATTTTTCTAAGTACCGAAATCGTCAGAATTTTCTAAGTACCGAAATCGTCGGAATTTTTCTAAGTACCGAAATCGTTTGAAATTTTCTTAATACCGAAAAGGTCAGAAATTTTCTAAGTACCGAAAACGTCAAATATTTTTTAAATACCGAAATCATCAGAATTTTTCTAAGTACCGATATCGTCGGAATTTTTCTAAGTACCGATATTGTCAGAATTTTTCTAAGTACCGAAATCTTCAGAATTTTTCTAAGTACCGAAATCATCAGAATTTTTCTAAGTTCCGAAATCGTCAGAATTTTCTAAGTACCGAAATCGTCGGAATTTTTCTAAGTAAAGAAATCGTCAGAATTTTTCTAAGTACCAAAATCAACAGAATTTTTCTAAGTACTGAAATCGACAGAATTTTTCTAAGTACCGAAATCAACAGAATTTTTCCAAGTACTCAAATCGACAGAATTTTTCTAAGTACCGAAAACGTCAGAAATTTTCTAAGTACCGAAGACTTCTGAATGTTTTCTAAGTGCCGAAATCGACAGAACTTTTCTAAGTACCGAAATCGTCAGATATTTTTTAAGTACCGAGAAGGTCAGAAATTTTCTAAGTACCGAAATCAACAGAATTTTTCTAAGTACCGAATTCGACAGAATTTTTCTAAGTACCGAAAACGACAGAAATTTTCTAAGTACCGAAAAGGTCAGAAATTTTCCAAGTACCGAAAAGGTCAGAAATTTTCTAAGTAACGAAAACGTCTGAAATTATCTAAGTACCGAAAACTTCTGATTGTTTTCTAAGTACCGAAATCGTCAGAATTTTTCTAAGTACCGTAAAGGTCTGAAATTTTAAAAGTATTGAAAAGGTCAGAAATTTTCTAAGTACCGAAATCGTCAGAAATTTTCTAAGTACCGAAATCGTCAAAATTTTCTAAGTACCGAAATCGTCGGAATTTTTCTAAGTACTGAAATCGCCGGAATTTTTTTAAGTAAAGAAATCGTCAGAATTTTTCTAAGTACCAAAATCAACAGAATTTTTCTAAGTTCCAAAATCAACAGAATTTTTCTAAGTACCGAAATCGACAGAATTTTTCTATGTACCGAAATCAACAGAATTTTTCTAAGTACTGAAATCGACAGAATTTTTCTAAGTACCGAAAACGTCAGATAATTTTTAAGTACCGAAAAGGTCAGAAATTTTCCAAGTACCGAAAAGGTCAGAAATTTTCCAAGTACCGAAAAGGTCAGAAATTTTCTAAGTACTGAAATCGTCAGAATTTTTCTAAGTACCGAAATCATTCGAATTTTTCTAAGTACCGTAAAGGTCAGAAATTTTCCAAGCACCGAAAAGGTCAGAAATTTTCCAAGTACCGAAAACGTCAGATATTTTTTAAGTTCCGAAATCATCAGAATTTTTCTAAGTACCGAAATCGTCAGAATTTTCTAAGTACCGAAATCGTCGGAATTTTTCTAAGTAAAGAAATCGTAAGAATTTTTCTAAGTACCAAAATCAACAGAATTTTTCTAAGTACCTAAATCGACAGAATTTTTCTAAGTACCGAAATCGTCGGAATTTTTCTAAGTACCGAAATCATCAGAATTTTTCTAAGTACCGAAAACTTCAGAAATTTTCTAAGTACCGAAAACTTCCGAGTCTTTTCTAAGTACCGAAATCGACAGAAATTTTCTAAGTACCGAAAACTTCTGATTGTTTTCTAAGTACCGAGATCGTCAGAATTTTTCTAAGTACCGAAATCGTCAAAATTTTCTAAGTACCGAAATCGTCGGAATTTTTCTAAGTACCGAAATCGTCGGAATTTTTTTAAGTAAAGAAATCGTCAGAATTTTTCTAAGTACCGAAATCAACAGAATATTTCTAAGTACCGAAATCGTCGGAATTTTTCTAAGTACCGAAATCGTCTGAATTTTTCTAAGTACCGAAATCGTTTGAAATTTTCTAAATACCGAAAATGTCAGAAATTTTCTAAGTACCGAAAAGGTCAGAAATTTTCCAAGTACCGAAAAGGTCAGAAATTTTCTAAGTACTGAAATCGTCAGAATTTTTCTAAGTACCGAAATCAACAGAATTTTTCTAAGTACTGAAATCGACAGAATTTTTCTAAGTACCGAAAACGTCAGATAATTTTTAAGTACCGAAAAGGTCAGAAATTTTCCAAGTACCGAAAAGGTCAGAAATTTTCCAAGTACCGAAAAGGTCAGAAATTTTCTAAGTACTGAAATCGTCAGAATTTTTCTAAGTACCGAAATCATTCGAATTTTTCTAAGTACCGTAAAGGTCAGAAATTTTCCAAGCACCGAAAAGGTCAGAAATTTTCCAAGTACCGAAAACGTCAAATATTTTTTAAGTACCGAAATCATCAGAATTTTTCTAAGTACCGAAATCGTCGGAATTTTTCTAAGTACCGAAATTGTCAGAATTTTTCTAAGTACCGAAATCGTCAGAATTTTTCTAAGTACCGAAATCATCAGAATTTTTCTAAGTTCCGAAATCGTCAGAATTTTCTAAGTACCGAAATCGTCGGAATTTTTCTAAGTACCGAAATCATCAGAATTTTTCTAAGTACCGAAAACTTCAGAAATTTTCTAAGTACCGAAAACTTCCGAGTCTTTTCTAAGTACCGAAATCGACAGAAATTTTCTAAGTACCGAAAACTTCTGATTGTTTTCTAAGTACCGAGATCGTCAGAATTTTTCTAAGTACCGAAAAGGTCAGAAATTTTCTAAGTACCGAAAAGGTCAGAAATTTTCCAAGTTCCGAAATCGTCAGAATATTCTAAGTACCGAAATAGGCAGAATTTTTCTAAGTACCGAAATCGTCAGAATTTTTCTAAGTACCGAAATCATCAGAATTTTTCTAAGTTCCGAAATCGTCAGAATTTTCTAAGTACCGAAATCATTCGAATTTTTCTAAGTACCGTAAAGGTCAGAAATTTTCCAAGCACCGAAAAGGTCAGAAATTTTCCAAGTACCGAAAACGTCAGATATTTTTTAAGTTCCGAAATCATCAGAATTTTTCTAAGTACCGAAATCGTCAGAATTTTCTAAGTACCGAAATCGTCGGAATTTTTCTAAGTAAAGAAATCGTAAGAATTTTTCTAAGTACCAAAATCAACAGAATTTTTCTAAGTACCTAAATCGACAGAATTTTTCTAAGTACCGAAATCGTCGGAATTTTTCTAAGTACCGAAATCGTCAGAATTTTTCTAAGTACCGAAATCGTCAGAATTTTTCTAAGTACCGAAATCATCAGAATTTTTCTAAGTTCCAAAATCGTCAGAATTTTCTAAGTACCGAAATCGTCGGAATTTTTCTAAGTAAAGAAATCGTCAGAATTTTTCTAAGTACCAAAATCAACAGAATTTTTCTAAGTTCCGAAATCGTCAGAATTTTCTAAGTACCGAAATCGTCGGAATTTTTCTAAGTACCGAAATCATCAGAATTTTTCTAAGTACCGAAAACTTCAGAAATTTTCTAAGTACCGAAAACTTCCGAGTCTTTTCTAAGTACCGAAATCGACAGAAATTTTCTAAGTACCGAAAACTTCTGATTGTTTTCTAAATACCGAGATCGTCAGAATTTTTCTAAGTACCGAAATCGTCAAAATTTTCTAAGTACCGAAATCGTCGGAATTTTTCTAAGTACCGAAATCATCAGAATTTTTCTAAGTACCGAAAACTTCAGAAATTTTCTAAGTACCGAAAACTTCTGATTGTTTTCTAAGTACCGAGATCGTCAGAATTTTTCTAAGTACCGAAAAGGTCAGAAATTTTCCAAGTTCCGAAATCGTCAGAATATTCTAAGTACCGAAAACGACAGAAATTTTCTAAGTACCGTAAAGGTCTGAAATTTTCCAAGTATTGAAAAGGTCAGAAATTTTCTAAGTACCGAAATCGTCAGAAATTTTCTAAGTACCGATATCATCAGAATTTTTCTAAGTACCGAAATCGTCAAAATTTTCTAAGTACCGAAATCGTCAGAATTTTTCTAAGTACCGAAATCGTCGGAATTTTTTTAAGTAAAGAAATCGTCAGAATTTTTCTAAGTACCGAAATCGTTGGAAATTTTCTAAATACCGAAAAGGTCAGAAATTTTCTAAGTACCGAAAAGGTCAGAAATTTTCCAAGTACCGAAAAGGTCAGAAATTTTCTAAGTACTGAAATCGTCAGAATTTTTCTAAGTACCGAAATCATTCGAATTTTTCTAAGTACCGTAAAGGTCAGAAATTTTCCAATTACCGAAAAGGTCAGAAATTTTCCAAGTACCGAAAACGTCAGATATTTTTTAAGTACCGAAATCATCAGAATTTTTCTAAGTACCGAAATCGTCAGAATTTTTCTAAGTACCGAAATCGACAGAATTTTTCTAAGTACCGAAATCAACAGAATTTTTCTAAGTACTGAAATCGACAGAATTTTTCTAAGTACCGAAAACGTCAGATAATTTTTAAGTACCGAAAAGGTCAGAAATTTTCCAAGTACCGAAAAGGTCAGAAATTTTCCAAGTACCGAAAAGGTCAGAAATTTTCTAAGTACTGAAATCGTCAGAATTTTTCTAAGTACCGAAATCATTCGAATTTTTCTAAGTACCGTAAAGGTCAGAAATTTTCCAAGCACCGAAATCGTCAGAATTTTTCTAAGTACCGAAATCATCAGAATTTTTCTAAGTTCCGAAATCGTCAGAATTTTCTAAGTACCGAAATCGTCGGAATTTTTCTAAGTACCGAAATCATCAGAATTTTTCTAAGTACCGAAAACTTCAGAAATTTTCTAAGTACCGAAAACTTCCGAGTCTTTTCTAAGTACCGAAATCGACAGAAATTTTCTAAGTACCGAAAACTTCTGATTGTTTTCTAAGTACCGAGATCGTCAGAATTTTTCTAAGTACCGAAAAGGTCAGAAATTTTCTAAGTACCGAAAAGGTCAGAAATTTTCCAAGTTCCGAAATCGTCAGAATATTCTAAGTACCGAAATCGGCAGAATTTTTCTAAGTACCGAAAACGACAGAAATTTTCTAAGTACCGTAAAGGTCTGAAATTTTCCAAGTATTGAAAAGGTCAGAAATTTTCTAAGTACCGAAATCGTCAGAAATTTTCTAAGTACCGATATCATCAGAATTTTTCTAAGTACCGAAATCGTCAAAATTTTCTAAGTACCGAAATCGTCAGAATTTTTCTAAGTACCGAAATCGTCGGAATTTTTTTAAGTAAAGAAATCGTCAGAATTTTTCTAAGTTCCAAAATCAACAGAATATTTCTAAGTACCGAAATCGTCGGAATTTTTCTAAGTACCGAAATCGTCTGAATTTTTCTAAGTACCGAAATCGTTGGAAATTTTCTAAATACCGAAAAGGTCAGAAATTTTCCAAGTACCGAAAAGATCAGAAATTTTCTAAGTACTGAAATCGTCAGAATTTTTCTAAGTACCGAAATCATTCGAATTTTTCTAAGTACCGTAAAGGTCAGAAATTTTCCAATTACCGAAAAGGTCAGAAATTTTCCAAGTACCGAAAACGTCAGATATTTTTTAAGTACCGAAATCATCAGAATTTTTCTAAGTACCGAAATCGTCAGAATTTTCTAAGTACCGAAATCGTCGGAATTTTTCTAAGTAAAGGAATCGTAAGAATTTTTCTAAGTACCAAAATCAACAGAATTTTTCTAAGTACCTAAATCGACAGAATTTTTCTAAGTACCGAAATCGTCGGAATTTTTCTAAGTATCGAAATCGTCAGAATTTTTCTAAGTACCGAAATCGTCAGAATTTTTCTAAGTACCGAAATCATCAGAATTTTTCTAAGTTCCGAAATCGTCAGAATTTTCTAAGTACCGAAATCGTCGGAATTTTTCTAAGTAAAGAAATCGTCAGAATTTTTCTAAGTACCAAAATCAACAGAATTTTTCTAAGTCCCGAAATCGGCAGAATTTTTCTAAGTACCGAAAACTTCTGAATGTTTAATAAGTATCGAAATCGTAAGAATTTTTCGGTACTTATACCGAAAACGTCAGAAATTTTCTAAGTACCGAAGACTTCTGAATGTTTTCTAAGTACCGAAATCGACAGAACTTTTCTAAGTACCGAAAACGTCAGATATTTTTTAAGTACCGAGAAGGTCAGAAATTTTCTAAGTACCAAAATCAACAGAATTTTTCTAAGTACCGAAATCAACAGAATTTTTCTAAGTACCGAATTCGACAGAATTTTTCTAAGTACCGAAATCAACAGAATATTTCTGAGTTCCGAAATCACCAGAATTTTTCTAAGTACCGAATCGTCAGAATTTTTCTAAGTACCGATAACGTCAGAAATTTTCTAAGTACCGAAATCGTCGGAATTTTTCTAAGTACCGAAATCGTCTGAATTTTTCTAAGTACCGAAATCGTTTGAAATTTTGTAAATACCGAAATCGTCAGAATTTTCTAAGTACCGAAATAGTCAGAATTTTTCTAAGTACCGAAATCATCAGAATTTTTCTAAGTTCCGAAATCGTCAGAATTTTCTAAGTACCGAAATCGTCAGAATTTTTCTAAGTAAAGAAATCGTCAGAATTTTTCTAAGTACCAAAATCAACAGAATTTTTCTAAGTACTGAAATCGACAGAATTTTTCTAAGAACCGAAATCAACAGAATTTTTCCAAGTACTCAAATCGACAGAATTTTTCTAAGTACCGAAAACGTCAGAAATTTTCTAAGTACCGAAGACTTCTGAATGTTTTCTAAGTGCCGAAATCGACAGAACTTTTCTAAGTACCGAAATCGTCAGATATTTTTTAAGTACCGAGAAGGTCAGAAATTTTCTAAGTACCAAAATCAACAGAATTTTTCTAAGTACCGAATTCGACAGAAATTTTCTAAGTACCGAAAACTTCTGATTGTTTTCTAAGTACCGAGATCGTCAGAATTTTTCTAAGTACCGAAAAGGTCAGAAATTTTCTAAGTACCGAAAAGGTCAGAAATTTTCCAAGTTCCGAAATCGTCAGAATATTCTAAGTACCGAAATCGGCAGAATTTTTCTAAGTACCGAAAACGACAGAAATTTTCTAAGTACCGTAAAGGTCTGAAATTTTCCAAGTATTGAAAAGGTCAGAAATTTTCTAAGTACCGAAATCGTCAGAAATTTTCTAAGTACCGATATCATCAGAATTTTTCTAAGTACCGAAATCGTCAAAATTTTCTAAGTACCGAAATCGTCAGAATTTTTCTAAGTACCGAAATCGTCGGAATTTTTTTAAGTAAAGAAATCGTCAGAATTTTTCTAAGTTCCAAAATCAACAGAATATTTCTAAGTACCGAAATCGTCGGAATTTTTCTAAGTACCGAAATCGTCTGAATTTTTCTAAGTACCGAAATCGTTGGAAATTTTCTAAATACCGAAAAGGTCAGAAATTTTCCAAGTACCGAAAAGATCAGAAATTTTCTAAGTACTGAAATCGTCAGAATTTTTCTAAGTACCGAAATCATTCGAATTTTTCTAAGTACCGTAAAGGTCAGAAATTTTCCAATTACCGAAAAGGTCAGAAATTTTCCAAGTACCGAAAACGTCAGATATTTTTTAAGTACCGAAATCATCAGAATTTTTCTAAGTACCGAAATCGTCAGAATTTTCTAAGTACCGAAATCGTCGGAATTTTTCTAAGTAAAGGAATCGTAAGAATTTTTCTAAGTACCAAAATCAACAGAATTTTTCTAAGTACCTAAATCGACAGAATTTTTCTAAGTACCGAAATCGTCGGAATTTTTCTAAGTATCGAAATCGTCAGAATTTTTCTAAGTACCGAAATCGTCAGAATTTTTCTAAGTACCGAAATCATCAGAATTTTTCTAAGTTCCGAAATCGTCAGAATTTTCTAAGTACCGAAATCGTCGGAATTTTTCTAAGTAAAGAAATCGTCAGAATTTTTCTAAGTACCAAAATCAACAGAATTTTTCTAAGTCCCGAAATCGGCAGAATTTTTCTAAGTACCGAAAACTTCTGAATGTTTAATAAGTATCGAAATCGTAAGAATTTTTCGGTACTTATACCGAAAACGTCAGAAATTTTCTAAGTACCGAAGACTTCTGAATGTTTTCTAAGTACCGAAATCGACAGAACTTTTCTAAGTACCGAAAACGTCAGATATTTTTTAAGTACCGAGAAGGTCAGAAATTTTCTAAGTACCAAAATCAACAGAATTTTTCTAAGTACCGAAATCAACAGAATTTTTCTAAGTACCGAATTCGACAGAATTTTTCTAAGTACCGAAATCAACAGAATATTTCTGAGTTCCGAAATCACCAGAATTTTTCTAAGTACCGAATCGTCAGAATTTTTCTAAGTACCGATAACGTCAGAAATTTTCTAAGTACCGAAATCGTCGGAATTTTTCTAAGTACCGAAATCGTCTGAATTTTTCTAAGTACCGAAATCGTTTGAAATTTTGTAAATACCGAAATCGTCAGAATTTTCTAAGTACCGAAATAGTCAGAATTTTTCTAAGTACCGAAATCATCAGAATTTTTCTAAGTTCCGAAATCGTCAGAATTTTCTAAGTACCGAAATCGTCAGAATTTTTCTAAGTAAAGAAATCGTCAGAATTTTTCTAAGTACCAAAATCAACAGAATTTTTCTAAGTACTGAAATCGACAGAATTTTTCTAAGAACCGAAATCAACAGAATTTTTCCAAGTACTCAAATCGACAGAATTTTTCTAAGTACCGAAAACGTCAGAAATTTTCTAAGTACCGAAGACTTCTGAATGTTTTCTAAGTGCCGAAATCGACAGAACTTTTCTAAGTACCGAAATCGTCAGATATTTTTTAAGTACCGAGAAGGTCAGAAATTTTCTAAGTACCAAAATCAACAGAATTTTTCTAAGTACCGAATTCGACAGAATTTTTCTAAGTACCGAAAACGACAGAAATTTTCTAAGTACCGAAAAGGTCAGAAATTTTCCAAGTACCGAAAAGGTCAGAAATTTTCTAAGTAACGAAAACGTCAGAAATTATCTAAGTACCGAAAACTTCTGATTGTTTTCTAAGTACCGAAATCGTCAGAATTTTTCTAAGTACCGTAAAGGTCTGAAATTTTAAAAGTATTGAAAAGGTCAGAAATTTTCTAAGTACCGAAATCGTCAGAAATTTTCTAAGTACCGAAATCGTCAAAATTTTCTAAGTACCGAAATCGTCGGAATTTTTCTAAGTACCGAAATCGCCGGAATTTTTTTAAGTAAAGAAATCGTCAGAATTTTTCTAAGTACCAAAATCAACAGAATTTTTCTAAGTACCAAAATCAACAGAATTTTTCTAAGTACTGAAATCGACAGAATTTTTCTAAGTACCGAAAACGTCAGATAATTTTTAAGTACCGAAAAGGTCAGAAATTTTCCAAGTACCGAAAAGGTCAGAAATTTTCCAAGCACCGAAAAGGTCAGATATTTTTTAAGTACCGAAATCATCAGAATTTTTCTAAGTACCGAAATCGTCAGAATTTTCTAAGTACCGAAATCGTCGGAATTTTTTTAAGTAAAGAAATCGTAAGAATTTTTCTAAGTACCAAAATCAACAGAATTTTTCTAAGTACCTAAATCGACAGAATTTTTCTAAGTACCGAAATCGTCGGAATTTTTCTAAGTACCGAAATCGTCAGAATTTTTCTAAGTACCGAAATCGTCAGAATTTTTCTAAGTACCGAAATCATCAGAATTTTTCTAAGTTCCAAAATCGTCAGAATTTTCTAAGTACCGAAATCGTCGGAATTTTTCTAAGTAAAGAAATCGTCAGAATTTTTCTAAGTACCAAAATCAACAGAATTTTTCTAAGTTCCGAAATCGTCAGAATTTTCTAAGTACCGAAATCGTCGGAATTTTTCTAAATACCGAAATCATCAGAATTTTTCTAAGTACCGAAAACTTCAGAAATTTTCTAAGTACCGAAAACTTCCGAGTCTTTTCTAAGTACCGAAATCGACAGAAATTTTCTAAGTACCGAAAACTTCTGATTGTTTTCTAAGTACCGAGATCGTCAGAATTTTTCTAAGTACCGAAATCGTCAAAATTTTCTAAGTACCGAAATCGTCGGAATTTTTCTAAGTACCGAAATCGTCGGAATTTTTTTAAGTAAAGAAATCGTCAGAATTTTTCTAAGTACCAAAATCAACAGAATATTTCTAAATACCGAAATCGTCTGAATTTTTCTAAGTACCGAAATCGTCTGAATTTTTCTAAGTACCGAAATCGTTTGAAATTTTCTTAATACCGAAAAGGTCAGAAATTTTCTAAGTACCGAAAACGTCAAATATTTTTTAAATACCGAAATCATCAGAATTTTTCTAAGTACCGATATCGTCGGAATTTTTCTAAGTACCGATATTGTCAGAATTTTTCTAAGTACCGAAATCTTCAGAATTTTTCTAAGTACCGAAATCATCAGAATTTTTCTAAGTTCCGAAATCGTCAGAATTTTCTAAGTACCGAAATCGTCGGAATTTTTCTAAGTAAAGAAATCGTCAGAATTTTTCTAAGTACCAAAATCAACAGAATTTTTCTAAGTACTGAAATCGACAGAATTTTTCTAAGTACCGAAATCAACAGAATTTTTCCAAGTACTCAAATCGACAGAATTTTTCTAAGTACCGAAAACGTCAGAAATTTTCTAAGTACCGAAGACTTCTGAATGTTTTCTAAGTGCCGAAATCGACAGAACTTTTCTAAGTACCGAAATCGTCAGATATTTTTTAAGTACCGAGAAGGTCAGAAATTTTCTAAGTACCGAAATCAACAGAATTTTTCTAAGTACCGAATTCGACAGAATTTTTCTAAGTACCGAAAACGACAGAAATTTTCTAAGTACCGAAAAGGTCAGAAATTTTCCAAGTACCGAAAAGGTCAGAAATTTTCTAAGTAACGAAAACGTCTGAAATTATCTAAGTACCGAAAACTTCTGATTGTTTTCTAAGTACCGAAATCGTCAGAATTTTTCTAAGTACCGTAAAGGTCTGAAATTTTAAAAGTATTGAAAAGGTCAGAAATTTTCTAAGTACCGAAATCGTCAGAAATTTTCTAAGTACCGAAATCGTCAAAATTTTCTAAGTACCGAAATCGTCGGAATTTTTCTAAGTACCGAAATCGCCGGAATTTTTTTAAGTAAAGAAATCGTCAGAATTTTTCTAAGTACCAAAATCAACAGAATTTTTCTAAGTACCAAAATCAACAGAATTTTTCTAAGTACCGAAATCGACAGAATTTTTCTATGTACCGAAATCAACAGAATTTTTCTAAGTACTGAAATCGACAGAATTTTTCTAAGTACCGAAAACGTCAGATAATTTTTAAGTACCGAAAAGGTCAGAAATTTTCCAAGTACCGAAAAGGTCAGAAATTTTCCAAGTACCGAAAAGGTCAGAAATTTTCTAAGTACTGAAATCGTCAGAATTTTTCTAAGTACCGAAATCATTCGAATTTTTCTAAGTACCGTAAAGGTCAGAAATTTTCCAAGCACCGAAAAGGTCAGAAATTTTCCAAGTACCGAAAACGTCAGATATTTTTTAAGTTCCGAAATCATCAGAATTTTTCTAAGTACCGAAATCGTCAGAATTTTCTAAGTACCGAAATCGTCGGAATTTTTCTAAGTAAAGAAATCGTAAGAATTTTTCTAAGTACCAAAATCAACAGAATTTTTCTAAGTACCTAAATCGACAGAATTTTTCTAAGTACCGAAATCGTCGGAATTTTTCTAAGTACCGAAATCGTCGGAATTTTTTTAAGTAAAGAAATCGTCAGAATTTTTCTAAGTACCGAAATCAACAGAATATTTCTAAGTACCGAAATCGTCGGAATTTTTCTAAGTACCGAAATCGTCTGAATTTTTCTAAGTACCGAAATCGTTTGAAATTTTCTAAATACCGAAAATGTCAGAAATTTTCAAAGTACCGAAAAGGTCAGAAATTTTCCAAGTACCGAAAAGGTCAGAAATTTTCTAAGTACTGAAATCGTCAGAATTTTTCTAAGTACCGAAATCAACAGAATTTTTCTAAGTACTGAAATCGACAGAATTTTTCTAAGTACCGAAAACGTCAGATAATTTTTAAGTACCGAAAAGGTCAGAAATTTTCCAAGTACCGAAAACTTCCGAGTCTTTTCTAAGTACCGAAATCGACAGAAATTTTCTAAGTACCGAAAACTTCTGATTGTTTTCTAAGTACCGAGATCGTCAGAATTTTTCTAAGTACCGAAATCGTCAAAATTTTCTAAGTACCGAAATCGTCGGAATTTTTCTAAGTACCGAAATCGTCGGAATTTTTTTAAGTAAAGAAATCGTCAGAATTTTTCTAAGTACCAAAATCAACAGAATATTTCTAAATACCGAAATCGTCTGAATTTTTCTAAGTACCGAAATCGTCTGAATTTTTCTAAGTACCGAAATCGTTTGAAATTTTCTTAATACCGAAAAGGTCAGAAATTTTCTAAGTACCGAAAACGTCAAATATTTTTTAAATACCGAAATCATCAGAATTTTTCTAAGTACCGATATCGTCGGAATTTTTCTAAGTACCGATATTGTCAGAATTTTTCTAAGTACCGAAATCTTCAGAATTTTTCTAAGTACCGAAATCATCAGAATTTTTCTAAGTTCCGAAATCGTCAGAATTTTCTAAGTACCGAAATCGTCGGAATTTTTCTAAGTAAAGAAATCGTCAGAATTTTTCTAAGTACCAAAATCAACAGAATTTTTCTAAGTACTGAAATCGACAGAATTTTTCTAAGTACCGAAATCAACAGAATTTTTCCAAGTACTCAAATCGACAGAATTTTTCTAAGTACCGAAAACGTCAGAAATTTTCTAAGTACCGAAGACTTCTGAATGTTTTCTAAGTGCCGAAATCGACAGAACTTTTCTAAGTACCGAAATCGTCAGATATTTTTTAAGTACCGAGAAGGTCAGAAATTTTCTAAGTACCGAAATCAACAGAATTTTTCTAAGTACCGAATTCGACAGAATTTTTCTAAGTACCGAAAACGACAGAAATTTTCTAAGTACCGAAAAGGTCAGAAATTTTCCAAGTACCGAAAAGGTCAGAAATTTTCTAAGTAACGAAAACGTCTGAAATTATCTAAGTACCGAAAACTTCTGATTGTTTTCTAAGTACCGAAATCGTCAGAATTTTTCTAAGTACCGTAAAGGTCTGAAATTTTAAAAGTATTGAAAAGGTCAGAAATTTTCTAAGTACCGAAATCGTCAGAAATTTTCTAAGTACCGAAATCGTCAAAATTTTCTAAGTACCGAAATCGTCGGAATTTTTCTAAGTACCGAAATCGCCGGAATTTTTTTAAGTAAAGAAATCGTCAGAATTTTTCTAAGTACCAAAATCAACAGAATTTTTCTAAGTACCAAAATCAACAGAATTTTTCTAAGTACCGAAATCGACAGAATTTTTCTATGTACCGAAATCAACAGAATTTTTCTAAGTACTGAAATCGACAGAATTTTTCTAAGTACCGAAAACGTCAGATAATTTTTAAGTACCGAAAAGGTCAGAAATTTTCCAAGTACCGAAAAGGTCAGAAATTTTCCAAGTACCGAAAAGGTCAGAAATTTTCTAAGTACTGAAATCGTCAGAATTTTTCTAAGTACCGAAATCATTCGAATTTTTCTAAGTACCGTAAAGGTCAGAAATTTTCCAAGCACCGAAAAGGTCAGAAATTTTCCAAGTACCGAAAACGTCAGATATTTTTTAAGTTCCGAAATCATCAGAATTTTTCTAAGTACCGAAATCGTCAGAATTTTCTAAGTACCGAAATCGTCGGAATTTTTCTAAGTAAAGAAATCGTAAGAATTTTTCTAAGTACCAAAATCAACAGAATTTTTCTAAGTACCTAAATCGACAGAATTTTTCTAAGTACCGAAATCGTCGGAATTTTTCTAAGTACCGAAATCGTCGGAATTTTTTTAAGTAAAGAAATCGTCAGAATTTTTCTAAGTACCGAAATCAACAGAATATTTCTAAGTACCGAAATCGTCGGAATTTTTCTAAGTACCGAAATCGTCTGAATTTTTCTAAGTACCGAAATCGTTTGAAATTTTCTAAATACCGAAAATGTCAGAAATTTTCAAAGTACCGAAAAGGTCAGAAATTTTCCAAGTACCGAAAAGGTCAGAAATTTTCTAAGTACTGAAATCGTCAGAATTTTTCTAAGTACCGAAATCAACAGAATTTTTCTAAGTACTGAAATCGACAGAATTTTTCTAAGTACCGAAAACGTCAGATAATTTTTAAGTACCGAAAAGGTCAGAAATTTTCCAAGTACCGAAAAGGTCAGAAATTTTCCAAGTACCGAAAAGGTCAGAAATTTTCTAAGTACTGAAATCGTCAGAATTTTTCTAAGTACCGAAATCATTCGAATTTTTCTAAGTACCGTAAAGGTCAGAAATTTTCCAAGCACCGAAAAGGTCAGAAATTTTCCAAGTACCGAAAACGTCAAATATTTTTTAAGTACCGAAATCATCAGAATTTTTCTAAGTACCGAAATCGTCGGAATTTTTCTAAGTACCGAAATTGTCAGAATTTTTCTAAGTACCGAAATCGTCAGAATTTTTCTAAGTACCGAAATCATCAGAATTTTTCTAAGTTCCGAAATCGTCAGAATTTTCTAAGTACCGAAATCGTCGGAATTTTTCTAAGTACCGAAATCATCAGAATTTTTCTAAGTACCGAAAACTTCAGAAATTTTCTAAGTACCGAAAACTTCCGAGTCTTTTCTAAGTACCGAAATCGACAGAAATTTTCTAAGTACCGAAAACTTCTGATTGTTTTCTAAGTACCGAGATCGTCAGAATTTTTCTAAGTACCGAAAAGGTCAGAAATTTTCTAAGTACCGAAAAGGTCAGAAATTTTCCAAGTTCCGAAATCGTCAGAATATTCTAAGTACCGAAATAGGCAGAATTTTTCTAAGTACCGAAATCGTCAGAATTTTTCTAAGTACCGAAATCATCAGAATTTTTCTAAGTTCCGAAATCGTCAGAATTTTCTAAGTACCGAAATCATTCGAATTTTTCTAAGTACCGTAAAGGTCAGAAATTTTCCAAGCACCGAAAAGGTCAGAAATTTTCCAAGTACCGAAAACGTCAGATATTTTTTAAGTTCCGAAATCATCAGAATTTTTCTAAGTACCGAAATCGTCAGAATTTTCTAAGTACCGAAATCGTCGGAATTTTTCTAAGTAAAGAAATCGTAAGAATTTTTCTAAGTACCAAAATCAACAGAATTTTTCTAAGTACCTAAATCGACAGAATTTTTCTAAGTACCGAAATCGTCGGAATTTTTCTAAGTACCGAAATCGTCAGAATTTTTCTAAGTACCGAAATCGTCAGAATTTTTCTAAGTACCGAAATCATCAGAATTTTTCTAAGTTCCAAAATCGTCAGAATTTTCTAAGTACCGAAATCGTCGGAATTTTTCTAAGTAAAGAAATCGTCAGAATTTTTCTAAGTACCAAAATCAACAGAATTTTTCTAAGTTCCGAAATCGTCAGAATTTTCTAAGTACCGAAATCGTCGGAATTTTTCTAAGTACCGAAATCATCAGAATTTTTCTAAGTACCGAAAACTTCAGAAATTTTCTAAGTACCGAAAACTTCCGAGTCTTTTCTAAGTACCGAAATCGACAGAAATTTTCTAAGTACCGAAAACTTCTGATTGTTTTCTAAATACCGAGATCGTCAGAATTTTTCTAAGTACCGAAATCGTCAAAATTTTCTAAGTACCGAAATCGTCGGAATTTTTCTAAGTACCGAAATCGTCGGAATTTTTTTAAGTAAAGAAATCGTCAGAATTTTTCTAAGTACCGAAATCAACAGAATATTTCTAAGTACCGAAATCGTCGGAATTTTTCTAAGTACCGAAATCGTCTGAATTTTTCTAAGTATCGAAATCGTTTGAAATTTTCTAAATACCGAAAAGGTCAGAAATTTTCCAAGCACCGAAAAGGTCAGAAATTTTCCAAGTACCGAAAACGTCAAATATTTTTTAAGTACCGAAATCATCAGAATTTTTCTAAGTACCGAAATCGTCGGAATTTTTCTAAGTACCGAAATTGTCAGAATTTTTCTAAGTACCGAAATCGTCAGAAATTTTCTAAGTACCGAAATCATCAGAATTTTTCTAAGTTCCGATATCGTCAGAATTTTCTAAGTACCGAAATCGTCGGAATTTTTCTAAGTACCGAAATCATCAGAATTTTTCTAAGTACCGAAAACTTCAGAAATTTTTTAAGTACCGAAAACTTCCGAGTCTTTTCTAAGTACCGAAATCGACAGAAATTTTCTAAGTACCGAAAACTTCTGATTGTTTTCTAAGTACCGAGATCGTCAGAATTTTTCTAAGTACCGAAAAGGTCAGAAATTTTCTAAGTACCGAAAAGGTCAGAAATTTTCCAAGTTCCGAAATCGTCAGAATATTCTAAGTACCGAAATAGGCAGAATTTTTCTAAGTACCGAAATCATCAGAATTTTTCTAAGTTCCGAAATCGTCAGAATTTTCTAAGTACCGAAATCGTCGGAATTTTTCTAAGTAAAGAAATCGTAAGAATTTTTCTAAGTACCAAAATCAACAGAATTTTTCTAAGTACCTAAATCGACAGAATTTTTCTAAGTACCGAAATCGTCGGAATTTTTCTAAGTACCGAAATCGTCAGAATTTTTCTAAGTACCGAAATCCTCAGAATTTTTCTAAGTTCCGAAATCGTCAGAATTTTCTAAGTACCGAAATCGTCGGAATTTTTCCAGTAAAGAAATCGTCAGAATTTTTCTAAGTACCAAAATCAACAGAATTTTTCTAAGTCCCGAAATCGGCAGAATTTTTCTAAGTACCGAAATCATCAGAATTTTTCTAAGTTCCGAAATCGTCAGAATTTTCTAAGTACCGAAATCGTCGGAATTTTTCTAAGTAAAGATATCGTCAGAATTTTTCTAAGTACCAAAATCAACAGAATTTTTCTAAGTCCCGAAATCGGCAGAATTTTTCTAAGTACCGAAAACTTCTGAATGTTTAATAAGTATCGAAATCGTAAGAATTTTTCGGTACTTATACCGAAAACGTCAGAAATTTTCTAAGTACCGAAGACTTCTGAATGTTTTCTAAGTACCGAAATCGACAGAACTTTTCTAATTACCGAAAACGTCAGATATTTTTTAAGTACCGAAATCGTCGGAATTTTTCTAAGTACCGAAATCGTCTGAATTTTTCTAAGTACCGAAATCGTTTGAAATTTTGTAATTACCGAAAAGGTCAGAAATTTTCTAAGTACCGAAATCATCAGAATTTTTCTAAGTACCGAAATCGTCGGAATTTTTCTAAGTACCGAAATCATCAGAATTTTTCTAAGTTCCGAAATCGTCAGAATTTTCTAAGTACCGAAATCGTCAGAATTTTTCTAAGTACCGAAATCATCAGAATTTTTCTAAGTTCCGAAATCGTCAGAATTTTCTAAGTACCGAAATCGTCGGAATTTTTCTAAGTAAAGAAATCGTCAGAATTTTTCTAATTACCAAAATCAACAGAATTTTTCTAAGTACTGAAATCGACAGAATTTTTCTAAGTACCGAAAACGTCAGATAATTTTTAAGTACCGAAAAGGTCAGAAATTTTCCAAGTACCGAAAAGGTCAGAAATTTTCCAAGTACCGAAAAGGTCAGAAATTTTCTAAGTACTGAAATCGTCAGAATTTTTCTAAGTACCGAAATCATTCGAATTTTTCTAAGTACCGTAAAGGTCAGAAATTTTCCAAGCACCGAAAAGGTCAGAAATTTTCCAAGTACCGAAAACGTCAAATATTTTTTAAGTACCGAAATCATCAGAATTTTTCTAAGTACCGAAATCGTCGGAATTTTTCTAAGTACCGAAATTGTCAGAATTTTTCTAAGTACCGAAATCGTCAGAATTTTTCTAAGTACCGAAATCATCAGAATTTTTCTAAGTTCCGAAATCGTCAGAATTTTCTAAGTACCGAAATCGTCGGAATTTTTCTAAGTACCGAAATCATCAGAATTTTTCTAAGTACCGAAAACTTCAGAAATTTTCTAAGTACCGAAAACTTCCGAGTCTTTTCTAAGTACCGAAATCGACAGAAATTTTCTAAGTACCGAAAACTTCTGATTGTTTTCTAAGTACCGAGATCGTCAGAATTTTTCTAAGTACCGAAAAGGTCAGAAATTTTCTAAGTACCGAAAAGGTCAGAAATTTTCCAAGTTCCGAAATCGTCAGAATATTCTAAGTACCGAAATAGGCAGAATTTTTCTAAGTACCGAAATCATCAGAATTTTTCTAAGTTCCGAAATCGTCAGAATTTTCTAAGTACCGAAATCATTCGAATTTTTCTAAGTACCGTAAAGGTCAGAAATTTTCCAAGCACCGAAAAGGTCAGAAATTTTCCAAGTACCGAAAACGTCAGATATTTTTTAAGTTCCGAAATCATCAGAATTTTTCTAAGTACCGAAATCGTCAGAATTTTCTAAGTACCGAAATCGTCGGAATTTTTCTAAGTAAAGAAATCGTAAGAATTTTTCTAAGTACCAAAATCAACAGAATTTTTCTAAGTACCTAAATCGACAGAATTTTTCTAAGTACCGAAATCGTCAGAATTTTTCTAAGTACCGAAATCATCAGAATTTTTCTAAGTTCCAAAATCGTCAGAATTTTCTAAGTACCGAAATCGTCGGAATTTTTCTAAGTAAAGAAATCGTCAGAATTTTTCTAAGTACCAAAATCAACAGAATTTTTCTAAGTTCCGAAATCGTCAGAATTTTCTAAGTACCGAAATCGTCGGAATTTTTCTAAGTACCGAAATCATCAGAATTTTTCTAAGTACCGAAAACTTCAGAAATTTTCTAAGTACCGAAAACTTCCGAGTCTTTTCTAAGTACCGAAATCGACAGAAATTTTCTAAGTACCGAAAACTTCTGATTGTTTTCTAAATACCGAGATCGTCAGAATTTTTCTAAGTACCGAAATCGTCAAAATTTTCTAAGTACCGAAATCGTCGGAATTTTTCTAAGTACCGAAATCGTCGGAATTTTTTTAAGTAAAGAAATCGTCAGAATTTTTCTAAGTACCGAAATCAACAGAATATTTCTAAGTACCGAAATCGTCGGAATTTTTCTAAGTACCGAAATCGTCTGAATTTTTCTAAGTATCGAAATCGTTTGAAATTTTCTAAATACCGAAAAGGTCAGAAATTTTCTAAGTACCGAAAAGGTCAGAAATTTTCCAAGTACCGAAAAGGTCAGAAATTTTCTAAGTACTGAAATCGTCAGAATTTTTCTAAGTACCGAAATCAACAGAATTTTTCTAACTACTGAAATCGACAGAATTTTTCTAAGTACCGAAAACGTCAGATAATTTTTAAGTACCGAAAAGGTCAGAAATTTTCCAAGTACCGAAAAGGTCAGAAATTTTCCAAGTACCGAAAAGGTCAGAAATTTTCTAAGTACTGAAATCGTCAGAATTTTTCTAAGTACCGAAATCATTCGAATTTTTCTAAGTACCGTAAAGGTCAGAAATTTTCCAAGCACCGAAAAGGTCAGAAATTTTCCAAGTACCGAAAACGTCAAATATTTTTTAAGTACCGAAATCATCAGAATTTTTCTAAGTACCGAAATCGTCGGAATTTTTCTAAGTACCGAAATTGTCAGAATTTTTCTAAGTACCGAAATCGTCAGAAATTTTCTAAGTACCGAAATCATCAGAATTTTTCTAAGTTCCGAAATCGTCAGAATTTTCTAAGTACCGAAATCGTCGGAATTTTTCTAAGTACCGAAATCATCAGAATTTTTCTAAGTACCGAAAACTTCAGAAATTTTCTAAGTACCGAAAACTTCCGAGTCTTTTCTAAGTACCGAAATCGACAGAAATTTTCTAAGTACCGAAAACTTCTGATTGTTTTCTAAGTACCGAGATCGTCAGAATTTTTCTAAGTACCGAAAAGGTCAGAAATTTTCTAAGTACCGAAAAGGTCAGAAATTTTCCAAGTTCCGAAATCGTCAGAATATTCTAAGTACCGAAATAGGCAGAATTTTTCTAAGTACCGAAATCATCAGAATTTTTCTAAGTTCCGAAATCGTCAGAATTTTCTAAGTACCGAAATCGTCGGAATTTTTCTAAGTAAAGAAATCGTAAGAATTTTTCTAAGTACCAAAATCAACAGAATTTTTCTAAGTACCTAAATCGACAGAATTTTTCTAAGTACCGAAATCGTCGGAATTTTTCTAAGTACCGAAATCGTCAGAATTTTTCTAAGTACCGAAATCGTCAGAATTTTTCTAAGTACCGAAATCATCAGAATTTTTCTAAGTTCCGAAATCGTCAGAATTTTCTAAGTACCGAAATCGTCGGAATTTTTCTAAGTAAAGATATCGTCAGAATTTTTCTAAGTACCAAAATCAACAGAATTTTTCTAAGTCCCGAAATCGGCAGAATTTTTCTAAGTACCGAAAACTTCTGAATGTTTAATAAGTATCGAAATCGTAAGAATTTTTCGGTACTTATACCGAAAACGTCAGAAATTTTCTAAGTACCGAAGACTTCTGAATGTTTTCTAAGTACCGAAGTCGACAGAACTTTTCTAATTACCGAAAACGTCAGATATTTTTTAAGTACCGAAATCGTCGGAATTTTTCTAAGTACCGAAATCGTCTGAATTTTTCTAAGTACCGAAATCGTTTGAAATTTTGTAATTACCGAAAAGGTCAGAAATTTTCTAAGTACCGAAATCATCAGAATTTTTCTAAGTACCGAAATCGTCGGAATTTTTCTAAGTACCGAAATCATCAGAATTTTTCTAAGTTCCGAAATCGTCAGAATTTTCTAAGTACCGAAATCGTCAGAATTTTTCTAAGTACCGAAATCATCAGAATTTTTCTAAGTTCCGAAATCGTCAGAATTTTCTAAGTACCGAAATCGTCGGAATTTTTCTAAGTAAAGAAATCGTCAGAATTTTTCTAATTACCAAAATCAACAGAATTTTTCTAAGTACCGAAATCGACAGAATTTTTCTAAGTACCGAAATCAACAGAATTTTTCTAAGTACTCAAATCGACAGAATTTTTCTAAGTACCGAAAACGTCAGAAATTTTCTAAGTACCGAAGACTTCTGAATGTTTTCTAAGTGCCGAAATCGACAGAACTTTTCTAAGTACCGAAAACGTCAGATATTTTTTAAGTACCGAGAAGGTCAGAAATTTTCTAAGTACCAAAATCAACAGAATTTTTCTAAGTACCGAAATCAACAGAATTTTTCTAAGTACCGAATTCGACAGAATTTTTCTAAGTACCGAAAACGACAGAAATTTTCTAAGTACCGAAAAGGTCAGAAATTTTCCAAGTACCGAAAAGGTCAGAAATTTTCTAAGTAACGAAAACGTCAGAAATTATCTAAGTACCGAAAACTTCTGATTGTTTTCTAAGTACCGAAATCGTCAGAATTTTTCTAAGTACCGTAAAGGTCTGAAATTTTCCAAGTATTGAAAAGGTCAGAAATTTTCTAAGTACCGAAATCGTCAGAAATTTTCTAAGTACCGAAATCATCAGAATTTTTCTAAGTACCGAAATCGTCAAAATTTTCTAAGTACCGAAATCGTCGGAATTTTTCTAAGTACCGAAATCGCCGGAATTTTTTTAAGTAAAGAAATCGTCAGAATTTTTCTAAGTACCAAAATCAACAGAATTTTTCTAAGTACCGAAATCGACAGAATTTTTCTAAGTACCGAAATCAACAGAATTTTTCTAAGTACTGAAATCGACAGAATTTTTCTAAGTACCGAAAACGTCAGATAATTTTTAAGTACCGAAAAGGTCAGAAATTTTCCAAGTACCGAAAAGGTCAGAAATTTTCCAAGTACCGAAAAGGTCAGAAATTTTCTAAGTACTGAAATCGTCAGAATTTTTCTAAGTACCGAAATCATTCGAATTTTTCTAAGTACCGTAAAGGTCAGAAATTTTCCAAGCAAAGAAAAGGTCAGAAATTTTCCAAGTACCGAAAACGTCAGATATTTTTTAAGTACCGAAATCATCAGAATTATTCTAAGTACCGAAATCGTCAGAATTTTCTAAGTACCGAAATCGTCGGAATTTTTCTAAGTAAAGAAATCGTAAGAATTTTTCTAAGTACCAAAATCAACAGAATTTTTCTAAGTACCTAAATCGACAGAATTTTTCTAAGTACCGAAATCGTCGGAATTTTTCTAAGTACCGAAATCATCAGAATTTTTCTAAGTACCGAAAACTTCAGAAATTTTCTAAGTACCGAAAACTTCCGAGTCTTTTCTAAGTACCGAAATCGACAGAAATTTTCTAAGTACCGAAAACTTCTGATTGTTTTCTAAGTACCGAGATCGTCAGAATTTTTCTAAGTACCGAAAAGGTCAGAAATTTTCTAAGTACCGAAAAGGTCAGAAATTTTCCAAGTTCCGAAATCGTCAGAATATTCTAAGTACCGAAATAGGCAGAATTTTTCTAAGTACCGAAATCATCAGAATTTTTCTAAGTTCCGAAATCGTCAGAATTTTCTAAGTACCGAAATCGTCGGAATTTTTCTAAGTAAAGAAATCGTAAGAATTTTTCTAAGTACCAAAATCAACAGAATTTTTCTAAGTACCTAAATCGACAGAATTTTTCTAAGTACCGAAATCGTCGGAATTTTTCTAAGTACCGAAATCGTCAGAATTTTTCTAAGTACCGAAATCGTCAGAATTTTTCTAAGTACCGAAATCATCAGAATTTTTCTAAGTTCCGAAATCGTCAGAATTTTCTAAGTACCGAAATCGTCGGAATTTTTCTAAGTAAAGATATCGTCAGAATTTTTCTAAGTACCAAAATCAACAGAATTTTTCTAAGTCCCGAAATCGGCAGAATTTTTCTAAGTACCGAAAACTTCTGAATGTTTAATAAGTATCGAAATCGTAAGAATTTTTCGGTACTTATACCGAAAACGTCAGAAATTTTCTAAGTACCGAAGACTTCTGAATGTTTTCTAAGTACCGAAGTCGACAGAACTTTTCTAATTACCGAAAACGTCAGATATTTTTTAAGTACCGAAATCGTCGGAATTTTTCTAAGTACCGAAATCGTCTGAATTTTTCTAAGTACCGAAATCGTTTGAAATTTTGTAATTACCGAAAAGGTCAGAAATTTTCTAAGTACCGAAATCATCAGAATTTTTCTAAGTACCGAAATCGTCGGAATTTTTCTAAGTACCGAAATCATCAGAATTTTTCTAAGTTCCGAAATCGTCAGAATTTTCTAAGTACCGAAATCGTCAGAATTTTTCTAAGTACCGAAATCATCAGAATTTTTCTAAGTTCCGAAATCGTCAGAATTTTCTAAGTACCGAAATCGTCGGAATTTTTCTAAGTAAAGAAATCGTCAGAATTTTTCTAATTACCAAAATCAACAGAATTTTTCTAAGTACCGAAATCGACAGAATTTTTCTAAGTACCGAAATCAACAGAATTTTTCTAAGTACTCAAATCGACAGAATTTTTCTAAGTACCGAAAACGTCAGAAATTTTCTAAGTACCGAAGACTTCTGAATGTTTTCTAAGTGCCGAAATCGACAGAACTTTTCTAAGTACCGAAAACGTCAGATATTTTTTAAGTACCGAGAAGGTCAGAAATTTTCTAAGTACCAAAATCAACAGAATTTTTCTAAGTACCGAAATCAACAGAATTTTTCTAAGTACCGAATTCGACAGAATTTTTCTAAGTACCGAAAACGACAGAAATTTTCTAAGTACCGAAAAGGTCAGAAATTTTCCAAGTACCGAAAAGGTCAGAAATTTTCTAAGTAACGAAAACGTCAGAAATTATCTAAGTACCGAAAACTTCTGATTGTTTTCTAAGTACCGAAATCGTCAGAATTTTTCTAAGTACCGTAAAGGTCTGAAATTTTCCAAGTATTGAAAAGGTCAGAAATTTTCTAAGTACCGAAATCGTCAGAAATTTTCTAAGTACCGAAATCATCAGAATTTTTCTAAGTACCGAAATCGTCAAAATTTTCTAAGTACCGAAATCGTCGGAATTTTTCTAAGTACCGAAATCGCCGGAATTTTTTTAAGTAAAGAAATCGTCAGAATTTTTCTAAGTACCAAAATCAACAGAATTTTTCTAAGTACCGAAATCGACAGAATTTTTCTAAGTACCGAAATCAACAGAATTTTTCTAAGTACTGAAATCGACAGAATTTTTCTAAGTACCGAAAACGTCAGATAATTTTTAAGTACCGAAAAGGTCAGAAATTTTCCAAGTACCGAAAAGGTCAGAAATTTTCCAAGTACCGAAAAGGTCAGAAATTTTCTAAGTACTGAAATCGTCAGAATTTTTCTAAGTACCGAAATCATTCGAATTTTTCTAAGTACCGTAAAGGTCAGAAATTTTCCAAGCAAAGAAAAGGTCAGAAATTTTCCAAGTACCGAAAACGTCAGATATTTTTTAAGTACCGAAATCATCAGAATTATTCTAAGTACCGAAATCGTCAGAATTTTCTAAGTACCGAAATCGTCGGAATTTTTCTAAGTAAAGAAATCGTAAGAATTTTTCTAAGTACCAAAATCAACAGAATTTTTCTAAGTACCTAAATCGACAGAATTTTTCTAAGTACCGAAATCGTCGGAATTTTTCTAAGTACCGAAATCGTCAGAATTTTTCTAAGTACCGAAATCATCAGAATTTTTCTAAGTTCCGAAATCGTCAGAATTTTATAAGTACCGAAATCGTCGGAATTTTTCTAAGTACCGAAATCATCAGAATTTTTCTTAGTACCAAAAACTTCAGAAATTTTCTAAGTACCGAAAACTTCCGAGTCTTTTCTAAGTACCGAAATCGACAGAAATTTTCTAAGTACCGAAAACTTCTGATTGTTTTCTAAGTACCGAGATCGTCAGAATTTTTCTAAGTACCGAAAAGGTCAGAAATTTTCTAAGTACCGTAAAGGTCTGAAATTTTCCAAGTATTGAAAAGGTCAGAAATTTTCTAAGTACCGAAATCGTCAGAAATTTTCTAAGTACCGATATCATCAGAATTTTTCTAAGTACCGAAATCGTCGGAATTTTTTTAAGTAAAGAAATCGTCAGAATTTTTCTAAGTACCAAAATCAACAGAATATATCTAAGTACCGAAATCGTCGGAATTTTTCTAAGAACCGAAATCGTCTGAATTTTTCTAAGTACCGAAATCGTTTGAAATTTTCTAAATACCGAAAAGGTCAGAAATTTTCTAAGTACCGAAAAGGTCAGAAATTTTCCAAGTACCGAAAAGGTCAGAAATTTTCTAAGTACTGAAATCGTCAGAATTTTTCTAAGTACCGAAATCATTGTGTCGTTAGTTAACATAGAAAAATGTCTTTGAATTTTAAAAGCATTTTAGAACGCTTATTTCCTCATTTTAAGCTTCTCAGAACACTTTATTTCGCATAGGCATAAATAGTAAACTTTAGGGTCACGCTGTGTACCCCCTAATTGACTTATAATTATTTCCTGTGGTAGAGTACACTATCACCCTGTAATATAATACGTGGTCCAATTAAAAAATTATAGGTCAATATTAAGGTCCGATACCCTACCGCAGGAAATATTTCAATGGTTAACTAACGCAAGGCGCGATATCAGACCTTAATATAGACCCATAATATTTAAATTGGACCAGGTATTATATTACAGGGTAATAGTGTACCCTACCACAGGAATTATTATAGGTCAATTAGGGGGTACACTATGTATATTTTAAATAGTGCATCAAAACAAGGAAATTCGAAGACACTTTTCTATGTTAACTAACGGCACGGTATCGGACCTTAATATTGACCTATAATTTTTAAATAGGTAAACGTATTATATTACAGGGTAATAGTGTACCCAACCACAGGAAATATTTATAGGTCATTTAGGGAGTACACAGCGTGACCCTAAAGTTTACTATGTATGCCTATGCGAAATAGAGTGTTCTGAGAAGCATAAAATGAAGAAATAAGCGTACTAAAATGCTTTATAAATTCAGAGACATCTTTCAATGGTGAACTAACGCAAGGCGCGATATCAGACCTTAATATGGAACCATAATATTTAAATTGGACCAGGTATTATATTACAGGGTAATAGTGTACCCTACCGCAGGAAATAATTATAGGTCAATTAGGGTGTACCCTATGTATATTTTAAATAGTACATTAAAACAAGGAAATTCGAAGACACTTTTCTATGTTAACTAACGGCACGGTATCGGACCTTAATATTGACCTATAATTTTTAAATTGGACCACTTATTATATTACAGGGTAATAGTGTTCCCTACCACGGGAAATAATTATAGGTCTCTTAGGGGGTACACAGCGTGACCCTAAAATTTACTATGTATGTCTATGCGAAATAAAGTGTTCTGAGAAGCTTAAAATGAAGAAATAAGCGTTCTAAAATGCTTTAAAAATTCAAAGACATCTTTCCATGGTTAACTAACGCAAGGCGCGATATCAGACCTTAATATTGACCCATAATATTTAAATTGGACCAGGTATTATATTAAAGGGTAATAGTGTACCCTACCACAGGAAATAGTTATAGGTCAATTAGGGGGTACACTATGTATATTTTAAATAGTGCATTAAAACAAGGAAATTCGAAGACACTTTTCTATGTTAACTAACGGCACGGTATCGGACCTTAATATTGACCTATTATTTTTAAATTGGACCACGTATTATATTACAGGGTGATAGTGTACCTTACCACAGGAAATAATTATAGGTCAATTAGGGGGTACGCAGCGTGACCCTAAAGTTTACTATTTATTCCTATGCGAAATAAAGTGCTCTGAGAAGCTTAAAATGAGGAAATAAGCGATCTAAAATGCTTTAAAAATTCAAAGACATCTTTCAATGGTTAACTAACGCAAGGCGCGATATCAGACCTTAATATTGACCCATAATATTTAAATTGGACCAGGTATTATATTACAGGGTAATAGTGTACCCTACCGCAGGAAATATTTATAGGTCAATTAGGGGGTACACAGCGTGACCCTAAAGTTTACTATGTATGCCTTTGCGAAATAGAGTGTTCTGAGAAGCTTAAAATGAAGAAATAAGCGTTCTAAAATGCTTTAAAAATTCAAAGACTTCTTTCAATGGTAAACTAACGCAAGGCGCGATATCAGACCTTACTATGAACCCATAATATTTAAATTGAACCTGGTATTATATTACAGGGTAATAGTGTACCCTTCCGCAGGAAATAATTATAGGTCATTTTGGGGGAACACTATGTATATTTTAAATAGTGCATTATAAAAAGGAAATTCGAAGACTCTTTTCTATGTTAACTAACGGCACGGTATCGGACCTTAATATTGACCTATAATTTTTCAATTGGACCACGTATTATATTACAGGGTGATAGTGTACTCTACCACAGGAAATAATTATAAATCAATTAGGGGGTACACAGCGTGACCCTAAAGTTTACTATGTATGCCTATGCGAAATAAAGTGTTCTGAGAAGCTTAAAATGAGGAAATAAGCGTTCTAAAATGCTTTTAAAATTCAAAGACATTTTTCTATGTTAACTAACGGCACGGTATCGGACCTTAATATTGACCTATAATTTTTAAATTGGACCACGTATTATATTACAGGGTAATAGTGTTCCCTACCACGGGAAATAATTATAGGTCTCTTAAGGGGTACACAGCGTGACCCTAAATTTTACTATGTATGCCTATGCGAAATAAAGTGTTCTGAGAAGCTTAAAATGAAGAAATAAGCGTTCTAAAATGCTTTAAAAATTCAAAGACATCTTTCAATGGTTAACTAGCGCAAGGCGCGATATCAGACCTTAATATTGACCCATAATATTTAAATTGGACCAGGTATTATATTAAAGGGTAATAGTGTACCCTACCACAGGAAATAGTTATAGGTCAATTAGGGGGTACACTATGTATATTTTAAATAGTGCATTAAAACAAGGAAATTCGAAGACACTTTTCTATGTTATCTAACGGCACGGTATCGGACCTTAATATTGACCTATAATTTTTAAATTGGAAAACGTATTATATTACAGGGTAATAGTGTACCCTACCACATGAAATAATTATAGGTCAATTAGGGGGTACACAGCGTGACCCTAAAGTTTACTATGTATGCCTATGCGAAATAGAGTGTTCTGAGAAGTTTAAAATGAAGAAATAAGCGTTCTAAAATGCTTTAAAAATTCAAAGACATCTTTCATTGGTTAACTAACGCAAGACGCGATATCAGACCTTAATATGGAACCATATTATTTAAAATTGGACCAGGTATTATATTACAGGGTAATAGTGTACCCTACCACAGGAATTATTATAGGTCAATTAGGGGGTACACTATGTATATTTTAAATAGTGCATTAAAACAAGGAAATTCGAAGACACTTTTCTATGTTAACTAACGGCACGGTATCGGACCTTAATATTGACCTATAATTTTTAAATTGGAAAACGTATTATATTACAGGGTAATAGTGTACCCTACCACAGGAAATATTTATAGGTCATTTAGGGGGTACACAGCGTGACCCTAAAGTTTACTATGTATGCCTATGCGAAATAGAGTGTTCTGAGAAGCATAAAATGAAGAAATAAGCGTTCTAAAATGCTTTAAAAATTCAAAGACATCTTTCAATGGTTAACTAACGCAAGGCGCGATATCATACCTTAATATAGACCCATAATATTTAAATTGGACCAGGTATTATATTAAAGGGTAATAGTGTACCCTACCACAGGAAATAGTTATAGGTCAATTAGGGGGTACACTATGTATATTTTAAATAGTGCATTAAAACAAGGAAATTGGAAGACACTTTTCTATGTTAACTAACGGCACGGTATCGGACCTTAATATTGACCTATAATTTTTAAATTGGAAAACGTATTATATTACAGGGTAATAGTGTACCCTACCACATGAAATAATTATAGGTCAATTAGGGGGTACACAGCGTGACCCTTAAGTTTACTATGTATGCCTATGCGAAATAGAGTGTTCTGAGAAGCTTAAAATGAAGAAATAAGCGTACTAAAGTGCTTTATAAATTCAGAAACATCTTTCAATGGCGAACTAACGCAAGGCGCGATATCAGACCTTAATATGGAACCATAATATTTAAATTGGACCAGGTATTATATTACAGGGTAATAGTGTACCCTTCCGCAGGAAATAATTATAGGTCAATTAGGGTGTACCCTATGTATATTTTAAATAGTGCATTAAAACAAGGAAATTCGAAGACACTTTTCTATGTTAACTAACGGCACGGTATCGGACCTTAATATTGACCTATAATTTTTAAATTGGACCACTTATTATATTACAGGGTAATAGTGTTCCCTACCACGGGAAATAATTATAGGTCTCTTAGGGGGTACACAGCGTGACCCTAAAATTTACTATGTATGCCTATGCGAAATAAAGTGTTCTGAGAAGCTTAAAATGAAGAAATAAGCTTTCTAAAATGCTTTAAAAATTCAAAGACATCTTTCAATGGTTAACTAACGCAAGGCGCGATATCAGACCTTAATATGGAACCATAATATTTAAAATTGGACCAGGTATTATATTACAGGGTAATAGTGTACCCTACCACAGGAATTATTATAGGTCAATTAGGGGGTACACTATGTATATTTTAAATAGTGCATCAAAACAAGGAAATTCGAAGACACTTTTCTATGTTAACTAACGGCACGGTATCGGACCTTAATATTGACCTATAATTTTTAAATAGGTAAACGTATTATATTACAGGGTAATAGTGTACCCAACCACAGGAAATATTTATAGGTCATTTAGGGGGTACACAGCGTGACCCTAAAGTTTACTATGTATGCCTATGCGAAATAGAGTGTTCTGAGAAGCATAAAATGAAGAAATAAGCGTACTAAAATGCTTTATAAATTCAGAAACATCTTTCAATGGCGAACTAACGCAAGGCGCGATATCAGACCTTACTATGGACCCATAATATTTAAATTGAACCTGGTATTATATTACAGGGTAATAGTGTACCCTTCCGCAGGAAATAATTATAGGTCGTTTTGGGGGAACACTATGTATATTTTAAATAGTGCATTATAACAAGGAAATTCGAAGACTCTTTTCTATGTTAACTAACGGCACGGTATCGGACCTTAATATTGACCTATAATTTTTTAATTGGACCACGTATTATATTACAGGGTGATAGTGTACTCTACCACAGGAAATAATTATAAGTCAATTAGGGGGTACACAGCGTGACCCTAAAGTTTACTATGTATGCCTATGCGAAATAAAGTGTTCTGAGAAGCTTAAAATGAGGAAATAAGCGTTCTAAAATGCTTTTAAAATTCAAAGACATTTTTCTATGTTAACTAACGGCATGGTATCGGACCTTAATATTGACCTATAATTTTTAAATTGGACCACGTATTATATTACAGGGTAATAGTGTTCCCTACCACGGGAAATAATTATAGGTCTCTTAGGGGGTACACAGCGTGACCCTAAAATTTACTATGTATGCCTATGCGAAATAAAGTGTTCTGAGAAGCTTAAAATGAAAAAATAAGCGTTCTAAAATGCTTTAAAAATTCAAAGACATCTTTCAATGGTTAACTAGCGCAAGGCGCGATATCAGACCTTAATATTGACCCATAATATTTAAATTGGACCAGGTATTATATTAAAGGGTAATAGTGTACCCTACCACAGGAAATAGTTATAGGTCAATTAGGGGGTACACTATGTATATTTTAAATAGTGCATTAAAACAAGGAAATTCGAAGACACTTTTCTATGTTAACTAACGGCACGGTATCGGACCTTAATATTGACCTATAATTTTTAAATTGGAAAACGTATTATATTACAGGGTAATAGTGTACCCTACCACAGGAAATATTTATAGGTCATTTAGGGGGTACACAGCGTGACCCTAAAGTTTACTATGTATGCCTATGCGAAATAGAGTGTTCTGAGAAGCATAAAAATGAAGAAATAAGCGTTCTAAAATGCTTTAAAAATTCAAAGACATCTTTCAATGGTTAACTAACGCAAGGCGCGATATCAGACCTTAATATAGACCCATAATATTTAAATTGGACCAGGTATTATATTAAAGGGTAATAGTGTACCCTACCACAGGAAATAGTTATAGGTCAATTAGGGGGTACACTATGTATATTTTAAATAGTGCATTAAAACAAGGAAATTCGAAGACACTTTTCTATGTTAACTAACGGCACGGTATCGGACCTTAATATTGACCTATAATTTTTAAATTGAAAAACGTATTATATTACAGGGTAATAGTGTACCCTTCCACATGAAATAATTATAGGTCAATTAGGGGGTGCACAGCGTGACCCTAAAGTTTACTATGTATGCCTATGCGAAATAGAGTGTTCTGAGAAGCTTAAAATGAAGAAATAAGCTTTCTAAAATGCTTTAAAAATTCAAAGACATCTTTCAATGGTTAACTAACGCAAGGCGCGATATCAGACCTTAATATGGAACCATATTTTTTAAAATTGGACCAGGTATTATATTACAGGGTAATAGTGTACCCTACCCCAGGAATTATTATAGGTCAATTAGGGGGTACACTATGTATATTTTAAATAGTGCATCAAAACAAGGAAATTCGAAGACACTTTTCTATGTTAACTAACGGCACGGTATCCGACCTTAATATTAACCTATAATTTTTAAATAGGTAAACGTATTATATTACAGGGTAATAGTGTACCCAACCACAGGAAATATTTATAGGTAATTTAGGGGGTACACAGCGTGACCCTAAAGTTTACTATGTATGCCTATGCGAAATAGAGTGTTCTGAGAAGCATAAAATGAAGAAATAAGCTTTCTAAAATGCTTTAAAAATTCAAAGACATCTTTCAATGGTTAACTAACGCAAGGCGCGATATCAGACCTTAATATGGAACCATAATATTTAAAATTGGACCAGGTATTATATTACAGGGTAATAGTGTACCCTACCACAGGAATTATTATAGGTCAATTAGGGGGTACACTATGTATATTTTAAATAGTGCATCAAAACAAGGAAATTCGAAGACACTTTTCTATGTTAACTAACGGCACGGTATCGGACCTTAATATTGACCTATAATTTTTAAATTGGACCACGTATTATATTACAGGGTGATAGTGTACCTTACCACAGGAAATAATTATAGGTCAATTAGGGGGTACGCAGCGTGACCCTAAAGTTTACTATTTATTCCTATGCGAAATAAAGTGCTCTGAGAATCTTAAAATGAGGAAATAAGCGATCTAAAATGCTTTAAAAATTCAAAGACATCTTTCAATGGTTAACTAACGCAAGGCGCGATATCAGACCTTAATATTGACCCATAATATTTAAATTGGACCAGGTATTATATTACAGGGTAATAGTGTACCCTACCGCAGGAAATATTTATAGGTCAATTAGGGGGTACACAGCGTGACCCTAAAGTTTACTATGTATGCCTTTGCGAAATAGAGTGTTCTGAGAAGCTTAAAATGAAGAAATAAGCGTTCTAAAATGCTTTAAAAATTCAAAGACTTCTTTCAATGGTAAACTAACGCAAGGCGCGATATCAGACCTTACTATGGACCCATAATATTTAAATTGAACCTGGTATTATATTACAGGGTAATAGTGTACCCTTCCGCAGGAAATAGTTATAGGTCAATTAGGGGGTACACTATGTATATTTTAAATAGTGCATTAAAACAAGGAAATTCGAAGACACTTTTCTATGTTAACTAACGGCACGGTATCGGACCTTAATATTGACCTATAATTTTTAAATTGGAAAACGTATTATATTGCAGGGTAATAGTGTACCCTACCACATGAAATAATTATAGGTCAATTAGGGGGTACACAGCGTGACCCTAAATCTTACTATGTATGCCTATGCGAAATAGAGTGTTCTGAGAAGCTTAAAATGAAGAAATAAGCTTTCTAAAATGCTTTAAAAATTCAAAGACATCTTTCAATGGTTAACTAACGCAAGGCGCGATATCAGACCTTAATATGGAACCATAATATTTAAAATTGGACCAGGTATTGTATTACAGGGTAATAGTGTACCCTACCACAGGAATTATTATAGGTCAATTAGGGGGTACACTATGTATATTTTAAATAGTGCATCAAAACAAGGAAATTCGAAGACACTTTTCTATGTTAACTAACGGCACGGTATCGGACCTTAATATTGACCTATAATTTTTAAATAGGTAAACGTATTATATTACAGGGTAATAGTGTACCCAACCACAGGAAATATTTATAGGTCATTTAGGGGGTACACAGCGTGACCCTAAAGTTTACTATGTATGCCTATGCGAAATAGAGTGTTCTGAGAAGCATAAAATGAAGAAATAAGCGTACTGAAATGCTTTATAAATTCAGAGACATCTTTCAATAGTGAACTAACGCAAGGCGCGATATCAGACCTTAATATGGAACCATAATATTTAAAATTGGACCAGGTATTATATTACAGGGTAATAGTGTACCCTACCACAGGAAATAGTTATAGGTCAATTAGGGGGTACACTATGTATATTTTAAATAGTGCATTAAAACAAGGAAATTCCAAGACACTTTTCTATGTTAACTAACGGCACGGTTTCGGACCTTAATATTGACCTATAGTTTTTAAATTGGACCACTTATTATATTACAGGGTAATAGTGTTCCCTACCTCGGGAAATAATTATAGGTCTCTTAGGGGGTACACAGCGTGACCCTAAAATTTACTATGTATGCCTATGCGAAATAAAGTGCTCTGAGAAGCTTAAAATGAAGAAATAAGCTTTCTAAAATGCTTTAAAAATTCAAAGACATCTTTCAATGGTTAACTAACGCAAGGCGCGATATCAGACCTTAATATGGAACCATAATATTTAAAATTGGACCAGGTATTATATTACAGGGTAATAGTGTACCCTACCACAGGAATTATTATAGGTCAATTAGGGGGTACACTATGTATATTTTAAATAGTGCATCAAAACAAGGAAATTCGAAGACACTTTTCTATGTTAACTAACGGCACGGTATCGGACCTTAATATTGACCTATAATTTTTAAATTGGACCACTTATTATATTACAGGGTAATAGTGTTCCCTACCACGGGAAATAATTATAGGTCTCTTAGGGGGTACACAGCGTGACCCTAAAATTTACTATGTATGCCTATGCGAAATAAGGTGTTCTGAGAAGCTTAAAATGAAGAAATAAGCGTTCTAAAATGCTTTAAAAATTCAAAGACATCTTTCAATGGTTAACTAACGCAAGGCGCGATATCAGACCTTAATATTGACCCATAATATTTAAATTGGACCAGGTATTATATTAAAGGGTAATAGTGTACCCTACCACAGGAAATAGTTATAGGTCAATTAGGGGGTACACTATGTATATTTTAAATAGTGCATTAAAACAAGGAAATTCGAAGACACTTTTCTATGTTAACTAACGGCACGGTATCGGACCTTAATATTGACCCATAATATTTAAATTGGACCAGGTATTATATTAAAGGGTAATAGTGTACCCTACCACAGGAAATAGTTATAGGTCAATTAGGGGGTACACTATGTATATTTTAAATAGTGCATTAAAACAAGGAAATTCCAAGACACTTTTCTATGTTAACTAACGGCACGGTTTCGGACCTTAATATTGACCTATAATTTTTAAATTGGACCACGTATTATATTACAGGGTGATAGTGTACCTTACCACAGGAAATAATTATAGGTCAATTAGGGGGTACGCAGCGTGACCCTAAAGTTTACTATTTATTCCTATGCGAAATAAAGTGCTCTGAGAAGCTTAAAATGAGGAAATAAGCGATCTAAAATGCTTTAAAAATTCAAAGACATCTTTCAATGGTTAACTAACGCAAGGCGCGATATCAGACCTTAATATTGACACATAATATTTAAATTGGACCAGGTATTATATTACAGGGTAATAGTGTACCCTACCGCAGGAAATATTTATAGGTCAATTAGGGGGTACACAGCGTGACCCTAAAGTTTACTATGTATGCCTTTGCGAAATAGAGTGTTCTGAGAAGCTTAAAATGAAGAAATAAGCGTTCTAAAATGCTTTAAAAATTCAAAGACTTCTTTCAATGGTAAACTAACGCAAGGCGCGATATCAGACCTTACTATGGACCCATAATATTTAAATTGAACCTGGTATTATATTACAGGGTAATAGTGTACCCTTCCGCAGGAAATAATTATAGGTCATTTTGGGGGAACACTATGTATATTTTAAATAGTGCATTATAACAAGGAAATTCGAAGACTCTTTTCTATGTTAACTAACGGCACGGTATCGGACCTTAATATTGACCTATAATTTTTTAATTGGACCACGTATTATATTACAGGGTAATAGTGTTCCCTACCACGGGAAATAATTATAGGTCTCTTAGGGGGTACACAGCGTGACCCTAAAATTTACTATGTATGCCTATGCGAAATAAAGTGTTCTGAGAAGCTTAAAATGAAGAAATAAGCGTTCTAAAATGCTTTAAAAATTCAAAGACATCTTTCCATGGTTAACTAACGCAAGGCGCGATATCAGACCTTAATATTGACCCATAATATTTAAATTGGACCAGGTATTATATTAAAGGGTAATAGTGTACCCTACCACAGGAAATAGTTATAGGTCAATTAGGGGGTACACTATGTTTATTTTAAATAGTGCATTAAAACAAGGAAATTCGAAGACACTTTTCTATGTTAACTAACGGCACGGTATCGGACCTTAATATTGACCTATAATTTTTAAATTGGACCACGTATTATATTACAGGGTGATAGTGTACCTTACCACAGGAAATAATTATAGGTCAATTAGGGGGTACGCAGCGTGACCCTAAAGTTTACTATTTATTCCTATGAGAAATAAAGTGCTCTGAGAAGCTTAAAATGAGGAAATAAGCGATCTAAAATGCTTTAAAAATTCAAAGACATCTTTCAATGGTTAACTAACGCAAGGCGCGATATCAGACCTTAATATTGACCCATAATATTTAAATTGGATCAGGTATTATATTACAGGGTAATAGTGTACCCTACCGCAGGAAATATTTATAGGTCAATTAGGGGGTACACAGCGTGACCCTAAAGTTTACTATGTACGCCTTTGCGAAATAGAGTGTTCTGAGAAGCTTAAAATGAAGAAATAAGCGTTCTAAAATGCTTTAAAAATTCAAAGACTTCTTTCAATGGTAAACTAACGCAAGGCGCGATATCAGACCTTACTATGGACCCATAATATTTAAATTGAACCTGGTATTATATTACAGGGTAATAGTGTACCCTTCCGCAGGAAATAGTTATAGGTCAATTAGGGGGTACACAATGTATATTTTAAATAGTGCATTAAAACAAGGAAATTCGAAGACACTTTTCTATGTTAACTAACGGCACGGTATCGGACCTTAATATTGACCTATAATTTTTAAATTGGAAAACGTATTATATTACAGGGTAATAGTGTACCCTACCACATGAAATAATTATAGGTCAATTAGGGGGTACACAGCGTGACCCTAAAGTTTACTATGTATGCCTATGCGAAATAGAGTGTTCTGAGAAGCTTAAAATGAAGAAATAAGCTTTCTAAAATGCTTTAAAAATTCAAAGACATCTTTCAATGGTTAACTAACGCAAGGCGCGATATCAGACCTTAATATGGAACCATAATATTTAAAATTGGACCAGGTATTATATTACAGGGTAATAGTGTACCCTACCACAGGAATTATTATAGGTCAATTAGGGGGTACACTATGTATATTTTAAATAGTGCATCAAAACAAGGAAATTCGAAGACACTTTTCTATGTTAAATAACGGCACGGTATCGGACCTTAATATTGACCCATAATACTTAAATTGGACCAGGTATTATATTAAAGGGTAATAGTGTACCCTACCACAGGAATTAGTTATAGGTCAATTAGGGGGTACACTATGTATATTTTAAATAGTGCATTAAAACAAGGAAATTCCAAGACACTTTTCTATGTTAACTAACGGCACGGTATCGGACCTTAATATTGACCTATAATTTTTAAATTGGACCACGTATTATATTACAGGGTGGTAGTGTACCTTACCACAGGAAATAATTATAGGTCAATTAGGGGGTACGCAGCGTGACCCTAAAGTTTACTATTTATTCCTATGCGAAATAAAGTGCTCTGAGAAGCTTAAAATGAGGAAATAAGCGATCTAAAATGCTTTAAAAATTCAAAGACATCTTTCAATGGTTAACTAACGCAAGGCGCGATATCAGACCTTAATATTGACCCATAATATTTAAATTGGACCAGGTATTATATTACAGGGTAATAGTGTACCCTACCGCAGGAAATATTTATATATCAATTAGGGGGTACACAGCGTGACCCTAAAGTTTACTATGTATGCCTATGCGAAATAGAGTGTTCTGAGAAGTTTAAAATGAAGAAATAAGCGTTCTAAAATGCTTTAAAAATTCAAAGACATCTTTCATTGGTTAACTAACGCAAGGCGCGATATCAGACCTTAATATAGACCCATAATATTTAAATTGGACCAGGTATTATATTAAAGGGTAATAGTGTACCCTACCACAGGAAATAGTTATAGGTCAATTAGGGGGTACACTATGTATATTTTAAATAGTGCATCAAAACAAGGAAATTCGAAGACACTTTTCTATGTTAACTAACGGCACGGTATCGGACCTTAATATTGACCTATAATTTTTAAATAGGTAAACGTATTATATTACAGGGTAATAGTGTACCCAACCACAGGAAATATTTATAGGTCATTTAGGGGGTACACAGCGTGACCCTAAAGTTTACTATGTATGCCTATGCGAAATAGAGTGTTCTGAGAAGCATAAAATGAAGAAATAAGCGTACTAAAATGCTTTATAAATTCAGAGACATCTTTCAATGGTGAACTAACGCAAGGCGCGATATCAGACCTTAATATGGAACCATAATATTTAAATTGGACCAGGTATTATATTACAGGGTAATAGTGTACCCTACCGCAGGAAATAATTATAGGTCAATTAGGGTGTACCCTATGTATATTTTAAATAGTGCATTAAAACACGGAAATTCGAAGACACTTTTCTATGTTAACTAACGGCACGGTATCGGACCTTAATATTGACCTATAATTTTTAAATTGGACCACTTATTATATTACAGGGTAATAGTGTTCCCTACCACGGGAAATAATTATAGGTCTCTTAGGGGGTACACAGCGTGACCCTAAAATTTACTATGTATGCCTATGCAAAATAAAGTGTACTGAGAAGCTTAAAATGAAGAAATAAGCGTTCTAAAATGCTTTAAAAATTCAAAGACATCTTTCCATGGTTAGCTAACGCAAGGCGCGATATCAGACCTTAATATAGACCCATAATATTTAAATTGGACCAGGTATTATATTAAAGGGTAATAGTGTACCCTACCACAGGAAATAGTTATAGGTCAATTAGGGGGTACACTATGTATATTTTAAATAGTGCATCAAAACAAGGAAATTCGAAGACACTTTTCTATGTTAACTAACAGCACGGTATCGGACCTTAATATTGACCTATAATTTTTAAATAGGTAAACGTATTATATTACAGGGTAATAGTGTACCCAACCACAGGAAATATTTATAGGTCATTTAGGGGGTACACAGCGTGACCCTAAAGTTTACTATGTATGCCTATGCGAAATAGAGTGTTCTGAGAAGCATAAAATGAAGAAATAAGCGTACTAAAATGCTTTATAAATTCAGAGACATCTTTCAATGGTGAACTAACGCAAGGCGCGATATCAGACCTTAATATGGAACCATAATATTTAAATTGGACCAGGTATTATATTACAGGGTAATAGTGTACCCTACCGCAGGAAATAGTTATAGGTCAATTAGGGGGTACACTATGTTTATTTTAAATAGTGCATTAAAACAAGGAAATTCGAAGACACTTTTCTATGTTAACTAACGGCACGGTATCGGACCTTAATATTGACCTATAATTTTTAAATTGGACCACGTATTATATTACAGGGTGATAGTGTACCTTACCACAGGAAATAATTATAGGTCAATTAGGGGGTACGCAGCGTGACCCTAAAGTTTACTATTTATTCCTATGAGAAATAAAGTGCTCTGAGAAGCTTAAAATGAGGAAATAAGCGATCTAAAATGCTTTAAAAATTCAAAGACATCTTTCAATGGTTAACTAACGCAAGGCGCGATATCAGACCTTAATATTGACCCATAATATTTAAATTGGATCAGGTATTATATTACAGGGTAATAGTGTACCCTACCGCAGGAAATATTTATAGGTCAATTAGGGGGTACACAGCGTGACCCTAAAGTTTACTATGTACGCCTTTGCGAAATAGAGTGTTCTGAGAAGCTTAAAATGAAGAAATAAGCGTTCTAAAATGCTTTAAAAATTCAAAGACTTCTTTCAATGGTAAACTAACGCAAGGCGCGATATCAGACCTTACTATGGACCCATAATATTTAAATTGAACCTGGTATTATATTACAGGGTAATAGTGTACCCTTCCGCAGGAAATAGTTATAGGTCAATTAGGGGGTACACAATGTATATTTTAAATAGTGCATTAAAACAAGGAAATTCGAAGACACTTTTCTATGTTAACTAACGGCACGGTATCGGACCTTAATATTGACCTATAATTTTTAAATTGGAAAACGTATTATATTACAGGGTAATAGTGTACCCTACCACATGAAATAATTATAGGTCAATTAGGGGGTACACAGCGTGACCCTAAAGTTTACTATGTATGCCTATGCGAAATAGAGTGTTCTGAGAAGCTTAAAATGAAGAAATAAGCTTTCTAAAATGCTTTAAAAATTCAAAGACATCTTTCAATGGTTAACTAACGCAAGGCGCGATATCAGACCTTAATATGGAACCATAATATTTAAAATTGGACCAGGTATTATATTACAGGGTAATAGTGTACCCTACCACAGGAATTATTATAGGTCAATTAGGGGGTACACTATGTATATTTTAAATAGTGCATCAAAACAAGGAAATTCGAAGACACTTTTCTATGTTAAATAACGGCACGGTATCGGACCTTAATATTGACCCATAATACTTAAATTGGACCAGGTATTATATTAAAGGGTAATAGTGTACCCTACCACAGGAATTAGTTATAGGTCAATTAGGGGGTACACTATGTATATTTTAAATAGTGCATTAAAACAATGAAATTCCAAGACACTTTTCTATGTTAACTAACGGCACGGTATCGGACCTTAATATTGACCTATAATTTTTAAATTGGACCACGTATTATATTACAGGGTGGTAGTGTACCTTACCACAGGAAATAATTATAGGTCAATTAGGGGGTACGCAGCGTGACCCTAAAGTTTACTATTTATTCCTATGCGAAATAAAGTGCTCTGAGAAGCTTAAAATGAGGAAATAAGCGATCTAAAATGCTTTAAAAATTCAAAGACATCTTTCAATGGTTAACTAACGCAAGGCGCGATATCAGACCTTAATATTGAACCATAATATTTAAATTGGACCAGGTATTATATTACAGGGTAATAGTGTACCCTACCGCAGGAAATATTTATATATCAATTAGGGGGTACACAGCGTGACCCTAAAGTTTACTATGTATGCCTATGCGAAATAGAGTGTTCTGAGAAGTTTAAAATGAAGAAATAAGCGTTCTAAAATGCTTTAAAAATTCAAAGACATCTTTCATTGGTTAACTAACGCAAGGCGCGATATCAGACCTTAATATAGACCCATAATATTTAAATTGGACCAGGTATTATATTAAAGGGTAATAGTGTACCCTACCACAGGAAATAGTTATAGGTCAATTAGGGGGTACACTATGTATATTTTAAATAGTGCATCAAAACAAGGAAATTCGAAGACACTTTTCTATGTTAACTAACGGCACGGTATCGGACCTTAATATTGACCTATAATTTTTAAATAGGTAAACGTATTATATTACAGGGTAATAGTGTACCCAACCACAGGAAATATTTATAGGTCATTTAGGGGGTACACAGCGTGACCCTAAAGTTTACTATGTATGCCTATGCGAAATAGAGTGTTCTGAGAAGCATAAAATGAAGAAATAAGCGTACTAAAATGCTTTATAAATTCAGAGACATCTTTCAATGGTGAACTAACGCAAGGCGCGATATCAGACCTTAATATGGAACCATAATATTTAAATTGGACCAGGTATTATATTACAGGGTAATAGTGTACCCTACCGCAGGAAATAATTATAGGTCAATTAGGGTGTACCCTATGTATATTTTAAATAGTGCATTAAAACACGGAAATTCGAAGACACTTTTCTATGTTAACTAACGGCACGGTATCGGACCTTAATATTGACCTATAATTTTTAAATTGGACCACTTATTATATTACAGGGTAATAGTGTTCCCTACCACGGGAAATAATTATAGGTCTCTTAGGGGGTACACAGCGTGACCCTAAAATTTACTATGTATGCCTGTGCAAAATAAAGTGTACTGAGAAGCTTAAAATGAAGAAATAAGCGTTCTAAAATGCTTTAAAAATTCAAAGACATCTTTCCATGGTTAGCTAACGCAAGGCGCTATATCAGACCTTAATATTGACCCATAATATTTAAATTGGACCAGGTATTATATTAAAGGGTAATAGTGTACCCTACCACAGGAAATAGTTATAGGTCAATAAGGGGGTACACTATGTATATTTTAAATAGTGCATTAAAACAAGGAAATTCGAAGACACTTTTCTATGTTAACTAACGGCACGGTATCGGACCTTAATATTGACCTATAATTTTTAAATTGGACCACGTATTATATTACAGGGTGATAGTGTACCTTACCACAGGAAATAATTATAGGTCAATTAGGGGGTACGCAGCGTGACCCTAAAGTTTACTATTTATTCCTATGCGAAATAAAGTGCTCTGAGAAGCTTAAAATGAGGAAATAAGCGATCTAAAATGCTTTAAAAATTCAAAGACATCTTTCAATGGTTAACTAACGCAAGGCGCGATATCAGACCTTAATAGTGACCCATAATATTTAAATTGGAAAAGGTATTATATTACAGGGTAATAGTGTACCCTACCGCAGGAAATATTTATAGGTCAATTAGGGGGTACACAGCGTGACCCTAAAGTTTACTATGTATGCCTTTGCGAAATAGAGTGTTCTGAGAAGCTTAAAATGAAGAAATAAGCGTTCTAAAATGCTTTAAAAATTCAAAGACTTCTTTCAATGGTAAACTAACGCAAGGCGCGATATCAGACCCTACTATGGACCCATAATATTTAAATTGAACCTGGTATTATATTACAGGGTAATAGTGTACCCTTCCGCAGGAAATAATTATAGGTCATTTTGGGGGAACACTATGTATATTTTAAATAGTGCATTATAACAAGGAAATTCGAAGACTCTTTTCTATGTTAACTAACGGCACGGTATCGGACCTTAATATTGACCTATAATTTTTAAATTGGACCACGTATTATATTACAGGGTAATAGTGTTCCCTACCACGGAAAATAATTATAGGTCTCTTAGGGGGTACACAGCGTGACCCTAAAATTTACTATGTATGCCTATGCGAAATAAAGTGTTCTGAGAAGCTTAAAATGAAGAAATAAGCGTTCTAAAATGCTTTAAAAATTCAAAGACATCTTTCATTGGTTAACTAACGCAAGGCGCGATATCAGACCTAAATATGGAACCATAATATTTAAAATTGGACCAGGTATTATATTACAGGGTAATAGTGTACCCTACCACAGGAATTATTATAGGTCAATTAGGGGGTACACTATGTATATTTTAAATAGTGCATTAAAACAAGGAAATTCGAAGACACTTTTCTATGTTAACTAACGGCACGGTATCGGACCTTAATATTGACCTATAATTTTTAAATTGGAAAACGTATTATATTACAGGGTAATAGTGTACCCTACCACAGGAAATATTTATAGGCCATTTAGGGGGTACACAGCGTGACCCTAAAGTTTACTATGTATGCCTATGCGAAATAGAGTGTTCTGAGAAGCATAAAATGAAGAAATAAGCGTTCTAAAATGCTTTAAAAATTCAAAGACATCTTTCAATGGTTAACTAAAGCAAGGCGCGATATCAGACCTTAATATGGAACCATAATATTTAAATTGGACCAGGTATTATATTACAGGATAATAGTCTACCCTACCGCAGGAAATAATTATAGGTCAATTAGGGTGTACCCTATGTATATTTTAAATAGTGCATTAAAACAAGGAAATTCGAAGACACTTTTCTATGTTAACTAACGGCACGGTATTGGACCTTAATATTGACCTATAATTTTTAAATTGGACCACTTATTATATTACAGGGTAATACTGTTCTCTACCACGGGAAATAATTATAGGTCTCTTAGGGGGTACACAGCGTGACCCTAAAGTTTACTATGTATGACTATGCGAAATAAAGTGTTCTGAGAAGCTTAAAATGAAGAAATAAGCGTTCTAAAATGCTTTAAAAATTCAAAGACATCTTTCAATGGTTAACTAGCGCAAGGCGCGATATCAGACCTTAATATTGACCTATAATTTTTAAATTGGAAAACGTATTATATTACAGGGTAATAGTGTACCCTTCCACAGGAATTATTATAGGTCAATTAGGGGGTACACTATGTATAATTTAAATAGTGCATTAAAACAAGGAAATTCGAAGACACTTTTCTATGTTAACTAACGGCACGGTATCGGACCTTAATATTGACCTATAATTTTTAAATTGGACCACGTATTATATTACAGGGTAATAGTGTTCCCTACCACGGAAAATAATTATAGGTCTCTTAGGGGGTACACAGCGTGACCCTAAAGTTTACTATGTAACCCTATGCGAAATAAAGTGTTCTGAGAAGCTTAAAATGAAGAAATAAGCGTTCTAAAGTGCTTTAAAATTTCAAAGACTTCTTTCAATGGTTAACTAACGCAAGGCGCGATATCAGACCTTAATATTGACCCATAATATTTAAATTGGACCCATAATATTTAAATTGGACCAGGTATTATATTACAGGTAATAGTGTACCCTACCGCAGGAAATATTTATAGGTCAATTAATGGGTACACAGTGTGACCCTAAAGTTTACTATGTATGCCTTTGCGAAATAGAGTGTTCTGAGAAGCTTGAAATGAAGAAATAAGCGTTCTAAAATGCTTTAAAAATTCAAAGACTTCTTTCAATGGTAAACTAACGCAAGGTGCGATATCAGACCTTACTATGGACCCATAATATTTAAATTGATCCTGGTATTATATTACAGGGTAATAGTGTACCCTTCCGCAGGAAATAATTATAGGTCATTTTGGGGGAACACTATGTATATTTTAAATAGTGCATTATAACAAGGAAATTCGACGACTCTTTTCTATGTTAACTAACGGCACGGTATCGGACCTTAATATTGACCTATAATTTTTTAATTGGACCACGTATTATATTACAGGGTGATAGTGTACCCTACCACAGGAAATAATTATAAGTCTATTAGGGGGTACACAGCGTGACCCTAAAGTTTACTATGTATGCCTATGCGAAATAAAGTGTTCTGAGAAGCTTAAAATGAGGAAATAAGCGTTCTAAAATGCTTTTAAAATTCAAAGACATTTTTCTATGTTAACTAACGGCACGGTATCGGACCTTAATATTGACTTATAATTTTTAAATTGGACCACGTATTATATTACAGGGTAATAGTGTTCCCTACCACGGGAAATAATTATAGGTCTCTTAGGGGGTACACAGCGTGACCCTAAAATTTACTATGTATGCCTATGCGAAATAAAGTGTTCTGAGAAGCTTAAAATGAAGAAATAAGCGTTCTAAAATGCTTTAAAAATTCAAAGACATCTTTCAATGGTTAACTAGCGCAAGGCGCGATATCAGACCTTAATATTGAACCATAATATTTAAATTGGACCAGGTATTATATTAAAGGGTAATAGTGTACCCTACCACAGGAAATAGTTATAGGTCAATTAGGGGGTACACTATGTATATTTTAAATAGTGCATCAAAACAAGGAAATTCGAAGACACTTTTCTATGTTAACTAACGGCACGGTATCGGACCTTAATATTGACCTATAATTTTTAAATAGGTAAACGTATTATATTACAGGGTAATAGTGTACCCAACCACAGGAAATATTTATAGGTCATTTAGGGGGTACACAGCGTGACCCTAAAGTTTACTATGTATGCCTATGCGAAATAGAGTGTTCTGAGAAGCATAAAATGAAGAAATAAGCGTACTAAAATGCTTTATAAATTCAGAGACATCTTTCAATGGTGAACTAACGCAAGGCGCGATATCAGACCTTAATATGGAACCATAATATTTAAATTGGACCAGGTATTATATTACAGGGTAATAGTGTACCCTACCGCAGGAAATAATTATAGGTCAATTAGGGTGTACCCTATGTATATTTTAAATAGTGCATTAAAACAAGGAAATTCGAAGACACTTTTCTATGTTAACTAACGGCACGGTATCGGACCTTAATATTGACCTATAATTTTTAAATTGGACCATTTATTATATTACAGGGTAATAGTGTTCCCTACCACGGGAAATAATTATAGGTCTCTTAGGGGGTACACAGCGTGACCCTAAAATTTACTATGTATGCCTGTGCAAAATAAAGTGTACTGAGAAGCTTAAAATGAAGAAATAAGCGTTCTAAAATGCTTTAAAAATTCAAAGACATCTTTCCATGGTTAGCTAACGCAAGGCGCTATATCAGACCTTAATATTGACCCATAATATTTAAATTGGACCAGGTATTATATTAAAGGGTAATAGTGTACCCTACCACAGGAAATAGTTATAGGTCAATAAGGGGGTACACTATGTATATTTTAAATAGTGCATTAAAACAAGGAAATTCGAAGACACTTTTCTATGTTAACTAACGGCACGGTATCGGACCTTAATATTGACCTATAATTTTTAAATTGGACCACGTATTATATTACAGGGTGATAGTGTACCTTACCACAGGAAATAATTATAGGTCAATTAGGGGGTACGCAGCGTGACCCTAAAGTTTACTATTTATTCCTATGCGAAATAAAGTGCTCTGAGAAGCTTAAAATGAGGAAATAAGCGATCTAAAATGCTTTAAAAATTCAAAGACATCTTTCAATGGTTAACTAACGCAAGGCGCGATATCAGACCTTAATAGTGACCCATAATATTTAAATTGGAAAAGGTATTATATTACAGGGTAATAGTGTACCCTACCGCAGGAAATATTTATAGGTCAATTAGGGGGTACACAGCGTGACCCTAAAGTTTACTATGTATGCCTTTGCGAAATAGAGTGTTCTGAGAAGCTTAAAATGAAGAAATAAGCGTTCTAAAATGCTTTAAAAATTCAAAGACTTCTTTCAATGGTAAACTAACGCAAGGCGCGATATCAGACCCTACTATGGACCCATAATATTTAAATTGAACCTGGTATTATATTACAGGGTAATAGTGTACCCTTCCGCAGGAAATAATTATAGGTCATTTTGGGGGAACACTATGTATATTTTAAATAGTGCATTATAACAAGGAAATTCGAAGACTCTTTTCTATGTTAACTAACGGCACGGTATCGGACCTTAATATTGACCTATAATTTTTAAATTGGACCACGTATTATATTACAGGGTAATAGTGTTCCCTACCACGGAAAATAATTATAGGTCTCTTAGGGGGTACACAGCGTGACCCTAAAATTTACTATGTATGCCTATGCGAAATAAAGTGTTCTGAGAAGCTTAAAATGAAGAAATAAGCGTTCTAAAATGCTTTAAAAATTCAAAGACATCTTTCATTGGTTAACTAACGCAAGGCGCGATATCAGACCTAAATATGGAACCATAATATTTAAAATTGGACCAGGTATTATATTACAGGGTAATAGTGTACCCTACCACAGGAATTATTATAGGTCAATTAGGGGGTACACTATGTATATTTTAAATAGTGCATTAAAACAAGGAAATTCGAAGACACTTTTCTATGTTAACTAACGGCACGGTATCGGACCTTAATATTGACCTATAATTTTTAAATTGGAAAACGTATTATATTACAGGGTAATAGTGTACCCTACCACAGGAAATATTTATAGGCCATTTAGGGGGTACACAGCGTGACCCTAAAGTTTACTATGTATGCCTATGCGAAATAGAGTGTTCTGAGAAGCATAAAATGAAGAAATAAGCGTTCTAAAATGCTTTAAAAATTCAAAGACATCTTTCAATGGTTAACTAAAGCAAGGCGCGATATCAGACCTTAATATGGAACCATAATATTTAAATTGGACCAGGTATTATATTACAGGATAATAGTCTACCCTACCGCAGGAAATAATTATAGGTCAATTAGGGTGTACCCTATGTATATTTTAAATAGTGCATTAAAACAAGGAAATTCGAAGACACTTTTCTATGTTAACTAACGGCACGGTATTGGACCTTAATATTGACCTATAATTTTTAAATTGGACCACTTATTATATTACAGGGTAATACTGTTCTCTACCACGGGAAATAATTATAGGTCTCTTAGGGGGTACACAGCGTGACCCTAAAGTTTACTATGTATGACTATGCGAAATAAAGTGTTCTGAGAAGCTTAAAATGAAGAAATAAGCGTTCTAAAATGCTTTAAAAATTCAAAGACATCTTTCAATGGTTAACTAGCGCAAGGCGCGATATCAGACCTTAATATTGACCTATAATTTTTAAATTGGAAAACGTATTATATTACAGGGTAATAGTGTACCCTTCCACAGGAATTATTATAGGTCAATTAGGGGGTACACTATGTATAATTTAAATAGTGCATTAAAACAAGGAAATTCGAAGACACTTTTCTATGTTAACTAACGGCACGGTATCGGACCTTAATATTGACCTATAATTTTTAAATTGGACCACGTATTATATTACAGGGTAATAGTGTTCCCTACCACGGAAAATAATTATAGGTCTCTTAGGGGGTACACAGCGTGACCCTAAAGTTTACTATGTAACCCTATGCGAAATAAAGTGTTCTGAGAAGCTTAAAATGAAGAAATAAGCGTTCTAAAGTGCTTTAAAATTTCAAAGACTTCTTTCAATGGTTAACTAACGCAAGGCGCGATATCAGACCTTAATATTGACCCATAATATTTAAATTGGACCCATAATATTTAAATTGGACCAGGTATTATATTACAGGTAATAGTGTACCCTACCGCAGGAAATATTTATAGGTCAATTAATGGGTACACAGTGTGACCCTAAAGTTTACTATGTATGCCTTTGCGAAATAGAGTGTTCTGAGAAGCTTGAAATGAAGAAATAAGCGTTCTAAAATGCTTTAAAAATTCAAAGACTTCTTTCAATGGTAAACTAACGCAAGGTGCGATATCAGACCTTACTATGGACCCATAATATTTAAATTGATCCTGGTATTATATTACAGGGTAATAGTGTACCCTTCCGCAGGAAATAATTATAGGTCATTTTGGGGGAACACTATGTATATTTTAAATAGTGCATTATAACAAGGAAATTCGACGACTCTTTTCTATGTTAACTAACGGCACGGTATCGGACCTTAATATTGACCTATAATTTTTTAATTGGACCACGTATTATATTACAGGGTGATAGTGTACCCTACCACAGGAAATAATTATAAGTCTATTAGGGGGTACACAGCGTGACCCTAAAGTTTACTATGTATGCCTATGCGAAATAAAGTGTTCTGAGAAGCTTAAAATGAGGAAATAAGCGTTCTAAAATGCTTTTAAAATTCAAAGACATTTTTCTATGTTAACTAACGGCACGGTATCGGACCTTAATATTGACTTATAATTTTTAAATTGGACCACGTATTATATTACAGGGTAATAGTGTTCCCTACCACGGGAAATAATTATAGGTCTCTTAGGGGGTACACAGCGTGACCCTAAAATTTACTATGTATGCCTATGCGAAATAAAGTGTTCTGAGAAGCTTAAAATGAAGAAATAAGCGTTCTAAAATGCTTTAAAAATTCAAAGACATCTTTCAATGGTTAACTAGCGCAAGGCGCGATATCAGACCTTAATATTGAACCATAATATTTAAATTGGACCAGGTATTATATTAAAGGGTAATAGTGTACCCTACCACAGGAAATAGTTATAGGTCAATTAGGGGGTACACTATGTATATTTTAAATAGTGCATCAAAACAAGGAAATTCGAAGACACTTTTCTATGTTAACTAACGGCACGGTATCGGACCTTAATATTGACCTATAATTTTTAAATAGGTAAACGTATTATATTACAGGGTAATAGTGTACCCAACCACAGGAAATATTTATAGGTCATTTAGGGGGTACACAGCGTGACCCTAAAGTTTACTATGTATGCCTATGCGAAATAGAGTGTTCTGAGAAGCATAAAATGAAGAAATAAGCGTACTAAAATGCTTTATAAATTCAGAGACATCTTTCAATGGTGAACTAACGCAAGGCGCGATATCAGACCTTAATATGGAACCATAATATTTAAATTGGACCAGGTATTATATTACAGGGTAATAGTGTACCCTACCGCAGGAAATAATTATAGGTCAATTAGGGTGTACCCTATGTATATTTTAAATAGTGCATTAAAACAAGGAAATTCGAAGACACTTTTCTATGTTAACTAACGGCACGGTATCGGACCTTAATATTGACCTATAATTTTTAAATTGGACCATTTATTATATTACAGGGTAATAGTGTTCCCTACCACGGGAAATAATTATAGGTCTCTTAGGGGGTACACAGCGTGACCCTAAAATTTACTATGTATGCCTATGCGAAATAAAGTGTACTGAGAAGCTTAAAATGAAGAAATAAGCGTTCTAAAATGCTTTAAAAATTCAAAGACATCTTTCCATGGTTAGCTAACGCAAGGCGCGATATCAGACCTTAATATAGACCCATAATATTTAAATTGGACCAGGTATTATATTAAAGGGTAATAGTGTACCCTACCACAGGAAATAGTTATAGGTCAATTGGGGGGTACACTATATATATTTTAAATAGTGCATCAAAACAAGGAAATTCGAAGACACTTTTCTATGTTAACTAACGGCACGGTATCGGACCTTAATATTGACCTATAATTTTTAAATAGGTAAACGTATTATATTACAGGGTAATAGTGTACCCAACCACAGGAAATATTTATAGGTCATTTAGGGGGTACACAGCGTGACCCTAAAGTTTACTATGTATGCCTATGCGAAATAGAGTGTTCTGAGAAGCATAAAATGAAGAAATAAGCGTACTAAAATGCTTTATAAATTCAGAGACATCTTTCAATGGTGAACTAACGCAAGGCGCGATATCAGACCTTAATATGGAACCATAATATTTAAATTGGACCAGGTATTATATTACAGGGTAATAGTGTACCCTACCGCAGGAAATAATTATAGGTGAATTAGGGTGTACCCTATGTATATTTTAAATAGTGCATTAAAACAAGGAAATTCGAAGACACTTTTCTATGTTAACTAACGGCACGGTATCGGACCTTAATATTGACCTATAATTTTTAAATTGGACCACTTATTATATTACAGGGTAATAGTGTTCCCTACCACGGGAAATAATTATAGGTCTCTTAGGGGGTACACAGCGTGACCCTAAAATTTACTATGTATGCCTATGCGAAATAAAGTGTACTGAGAAGCTTAAAATGAAGAAATAAGCGTTCTAAAATGCTTTAAAAATTCAAAGACATCTTTCCATGGTTAACTAACGCAAGGCGCTATATCAGACCTTAATATTGACCCATAATATTTAAATTGGACCAGGTATTATATTAAAGGGTAATAGTGTACCCTACCACAGGAAATAGTTATAGGTCAATAAGGGGGTACACTATGTATATTTTAAATAGTGCATTAAAACAAGGAAATTCGAAGACACATTTCTATGTTAACTAACGGCACGGTATCGGACCTTAATATTGACCTATAATTTTTAAATTGGACCACGTATTATATTACAGGGTGATAGTGTACCTTACCACAGGAAATAATTATAGGTCAATTAGGGGGTACGCAGCGTGACCCTAAAGTTTACTATTTATTCCTATGCGAAATAAAGTGCTCTGAGAAGCTTAAAATGAGGAAATAAGCGATCTAAAATGCTTTAAAAATTCAAAGACATCTTTCAATGGTTAACTAACGCAAGGCGCGATATCAGACCTTAATATTGACCCATAATATTTAAATTGGAAAAGGTATTATATTACAGGGTAATAGTGTACCCTACCGCAGGAAATATTTATAGGTCAATTAGGGGGTACACAGCGTGACCCTAAAGTTTACTATGTATGCCTTTGCGAAATAGAGTGTTCTGAGAAGCTTAAAATGAAGAAATAAGCGTTCTAAAATGCTTTAAAAATTCAAAGACTTCTTTCAATGGTAAACTAACGCAAGGCGCGATATCAGACCTTACTATGGACCCATAATATTTAAATTGAACCTGGTATTATATTACAGGGTAATAGTGTACCCTTCCGCAGGAAATAATTATAGGTCATTTTGGGGGAACACTATGTATATTTTAAATAGTGCATTATAACAAGGAAATTCGAAGACTCTTTTCTATGTTAACTAACGGCACGGTATCGGACCTTAATATTGACCTATAATTTCTAATTGGACCACGTATTATATTACAGGGTAATAGTGTTCCCTACCACGGAAAATAATTATAGGTCTCTTAGGGGGTACACAGCGTGACCCTAAAATTTACTATGTATGCCTATGCGAAATAAAGTGTTCTGAGAAGCTTAAAATGAAGAAATAAGCGTTCTAAAATGCTTTAAAAATTCAAAGACATCTTTCATTGGTTAACTAACGCAAGGCGCGATATCAGACCTAAATATGGAACCATAATATTTAAAATTGGACCAGGTATTATATTACAGGGTAATAGTGTACCCTACCACAGGAATTATTATAGGTCAATTAGGGGGTACACTATGTATATTTTAAATAGTGCATTAAAACAAGGAAATTCGAAGACACTTTTCTATGTTAACTAACGGCACGGTATCGGACCTTAATATTGACCTATAATTTTTAAATTGGAAAACGTATTATATTACAGGGTAATAGTGTACCCTACCACAGGAAATATTTATAGGTCATTTAGGGGGTACACAGCGTGACCCTAAAGTTTACTATGTATGCCTATGCGAAATAGAGTGTTCTGAGAAGCATAAAATGAAGAAATAAGCGTTCTAAAATGCTTTAAAAATTCAAAGACATCTTTCAATGGTTAACTAAAGCAAGGCGCGATATCAGACCTTAATATAGACCCATAATATTTAAATTGGACCAGGTATTATATTAAAGGGTAATAGTGTACCCTACCACAGGAAATAGTTATAGGTCAATTAGGGGGTACACTATGTATATTTTAAATAGTGCATTAAAACAAGGAAATTCGAAGACACTTTTCTATGTTAACTAACGGCACGGTATCGGACCTTAATATTGACCTATAATTTTTAAATTGGAAAACGTATTATATTACAGGGTAATAGTGTACTCTACCACATGAAATAATTATAGGTCAATTAGGGGGTACACAGCGTGACCCTAAAGTTTACTATGTATGCCTATGCGAAATAGAGTGTTCTGAGAAGCTTAAAATGAAGAAATAAGCTTTCTAAAATGCTTTAAAAATTCAAAGACATCTTTCAATGGTTAACTAACGCAAGGCGCGATATCAGACCTTAATATAGAACCATAATATTTAAAATTGGACCAGGTATTATATTACAGGGTAATAGTGTACCCTACCACAGGAATTATTATAGGTCAATTAGGGGTTACACTATGTATATTTTAAATAGTGCATCAAAACAAGGAAATTCGAAGACACTTTTCTATGTTAACTAACGGCACGGTATCGGACCTTAATATTGACCTATAATTTTTAAATTGGACCACGTATTATATTACAGGGTAATAGTGTTCCCTACCACGGAAAATAATTATAGGTCTCTTAGGGGGTACACAGCGTGACCCTAAAGTTTACTATGTAACCCTATGCGAAATAAAGTGTTCTGAGAAGCTTAAAATGAAGAAATAAGCGTTCTAAAATGCTTTATAATTTCAAAGACTTCTTTCAATGGTTAACTAACGCAAGGCGCGATATCAGACCTTAATATTGACCCATAATATTTAAATTGGACCCATAATATTTAAATTGGACCAGGTATTATATTACAGGTAATAGTGTACCCTACCGCAGGAAATATTTATAGGTCAATTAGGGGGTACACAGTGTGACCCTAAAGTTTACTATGTATGCCTTTGCGAAATAGAGTGTTCTGAGAAGCTTGAAATGAAGAAATAAGCGTTCTAAAATGCTTTAAAAATTCAAAGACTTCTTTCAATGGTAAACTAACGCAAGGTGCGATATCAGACCTTACTATGGACCCATAATATTTAAATTGATCCTGGTATTATATTACAGGGTAATAGTGTACCCTTCCGCAGGAAATAATTATAGGTCATTTTGGGGGAACACTATGTATATTTTAAATAGTGCATTATAACAAGGAAATTCGACGACTCTTTTCTATGTTAACTAACGGCACGGTATCGGACCTTAATATTGACCTATAATTTTTTAATTGGACCACGTATTATATTACAGGGTGATAGTGTACCCTACCACAGGAAATAATTATAAGTCTATTAGGGGGTACACAGCGTGACCCTAAAGTTTACTATGTATGCCTATGCGAAATAAAGTGTTCTGAGAAGCTTAAAATGAGGAAATAAGCGTTCTAAAATGCTTTTAAAATTCAAAGACATTTTTCTATGTTAACTAACGGCACGGTATCGGACCTTAATATTGACTTATAATTTTTAAATTGGACCACGTATTATATTACAGGGTAATAGTGTTCCCTACCACGGGAAATAATTATAGGTCTCTTAGGGGGTACACAGCGTGACCCTAAAATTTACTATGTATGCCTATGCGAAATAAAGTGTTCTGAGAAGCTTAAAATGAAGAAATAAGCGTTCTAAAATGCTTTAAAAATTCAAAGACATCTTTCAATGGTTAACTAGCGCAAGGCGCGATATCAGACCTTAATATTGACCCATAATATTTAAATTGGACCAGGTATTATATTAAAGGGTAATAGTGTACTCTACCACAGGAAATAGTTATAGGTCAATTAGGGGGTACACTATGTATATTTTAAATAGTGCATTAAAACAAGGAAATTCGAAGACACTTTTCTATGTTAACTAACGGCACGGTATCGGACCTTAATATTGACCTATAATTTTTAAATTGGAAAACGTATTATATTACAGGGTAATAGTGTACCCTACCACAGGAAATATTTATAGGTCATTTAGGGGGTACACAGCGTGACCCTAAAGTTTACTATGTATGCCTATGCGAAATAGAGTGTTCTGAGAAGCATAAAATGAAGAAATAAGCGTACTAAAATGCTTTATAAATTCAGAGACATCTTTCAATGGTTAACTAGCGCAAGGCGCGATATCAGACCTTAATATTGACCCATAATATTTAAATTGGACCAGGTATTATATTAAAGGGTAATAGTGTACCCTACCACAGGAAATAGTTATAGGTCAATTAGGGGGTACACTATGTATATTTTAAATAGTGCATTAAAACAAGGAAATTCGAAGACACTTTTCTATGTTAACTAACGGCACGGTATCGGACCTTAATATTGACCTATAATTTTTAAATTGGAAAACGTATTATATTACAGGGTAATAGTGTACCCTACCACATGAAATAATTATAGGTCAATTAGGGGGTACACAGCGTGACCCTAAAGTTTACTATGTATGCCTATGCGAAATAGAGTGTTCTGAGAAGCTTAAAATGAAGAAATAAGCTTTCTAAAATGCTTTATAAATTCAGAGACATCTTTCAATGGTGAACTAACGCAAGGCGCGATATCAGACCTTAATTTGGAACCATAATATTTAAATTGGACCAGGTATTATATTACAGGGTAATAGTGTACCCTACCGCAGGAAATAATTATAGGTCAATTAGGGTGTACCCTATGTATATTTTAAATAGTGCATTAAAACAAGGAAATTCGAAGACACTTTTCTATGTTAACTAACGGCACGGTATCGGACCTTAATATTGACCTATAATTTTTAAATTGGACCACTTATTATATTACAGGGTAATACTGTTCTCTACCACGGGAAATAATTATAGGTCTCTTAGGGGGTACACAGCGTGACCCTAAAATTTACTATGTATGCCTATGCGAAATAAAGTGTTCTGAGAAGCTTAAAATGAAGAAATAAGCGTTCTAAAATGCTTTAAAAATTCAAAGACTTCTTTCAATGGTTAACTAACGCAAGGCGCGATATCAGACCTTAATATTGACCCATAATATTTAAATTGGACCCATAATATTTAAATTGGACCAGGTATTATATTACAGGTAATAGTGTACCCTACCGCAGGAAATATTTATAGGTCAATTAGGGGGTACACAGTGTGACCCTAAAGTTTACTATGTATGCCTTTGCAAAATAGAGTGTTCTGAGAAGCTTGAAATGAAGAAATAAGCGTTCTAAAATGCTTTAAAAATTCAAAGACTTCTTTCAATGGTAAACTAACGCAAGGTGCGATATCAGACCTTACTATGGACCCATAATATTTAAATTGAACCTGGTATTATATTACAGGGTAATAGTGTACCCTTCCGCAGGAAATAATTATAGGTCATTTTGGGGGAATACTATGTATATTTTAAATAGTGCATTATAACAAGGAAATTCGACGACTCTTTTCTAAGTTAACTAACGACACGGTATCGGACCTTAATATTGACCTATAATTTTTAAATTGGACCACGTATTATATTACAGGGTAATAGTGTTCCCTACCAGGGGAAATAATTATAGGTCTCTTAGGGGGTACACAGCGTGACCCTAAAGTTTACTATGTAACCCTATGCGAAATAAAGTGTTCTGAGAAGCTTAAAATGAAGAAATAAGCGTTCTAAAATGCTTTAAAAATTCAAAGACTTCTTTCAATGGTTAACTAACGCAAGGCGCGATATCAGACCTTAATATTGACCCATAATATTTAAATTGGACCCATAATATTTAAATTGAACCAGGTATTATATTACAGGTAATAGTGTACCCTACCGCAGGAAATATTTATAGGTCAATTAGGGGGTACACAGTGTGACCCTAAAGTTTACTATGTATGCCTTTGCGAAATAGAGTGTTCTGAGAAGCTTGAAATGAAGAAATAAGCGTTCTAAAATGCTTTAAAAATTCAAAGACTTCTTTCAATGGTAAACTAACGCAAGGTGCGATATCAGACCTTACTATGGACCCATAATATTTAAATTGATCCTGGTATTATATTACAGGGTAATAGTGTACCCTACCACAGGAAATAATTATAGGTCATTTTGGGGGAACACTATGTATATTTTAAATAGTGCATTAAAACAAGGAAATTCGAAGACACTTTTCTATGTTAACTAACGGCACGGTATCGGACCTTAATATTGACCTATAATTTTTAAATTGGAAAACGTATTATATTACAGGGTAATAGTGTACCCTACCACAGGAAATATTTATAGGTCATTTAGGGGGTACACAGCGTGACCCTAAAGTTTACTATGTATGCCTATGCGAAATAGAGTGTTCTGAGAAGCATAAAATGAAGAAATAAGCGTACTAAAATGCTTTATAAATTCAGAGACATCTTTCAATGGTTAACTAGCGCAAGGCGCGATATCAGACCTTAATATTGACCCATAATATTTAAATTGGACCAGGTATTATATTAAAGGGTAATAGTGTACCCTACCACAGGAAATAGTTATAGGTCAATTAGGGGGTACACTATGTATATTTTAAATAGTGCATTAAAACAAGGAAATTCGAAGACACTTTTCTATGTTAACTAACGGCACGGTATCGGACCTTAATATTGACCTATAATTTTTAAATTGGAAAACGTATTATATTACAGGGTAATAGTGTACCCTACCACATGAAATAATTATAGGTCAATTAGGGGGTACACAGCGTGACCCTAAAGTTTACTATGTATGCCTATGCGAAATAGAGTGTTCTGAGAAGCTTAAAATGAAGAAATAAGCTTTCTAAAATGCTTTAAAAATTCAAAGACATCTTTCAATGGTTAACTAACGCAAGGCGCGATATCAGACCTTAATATGGAACCATAATATTTAAAATTGGACCAGGTATTATATTACAGGGTAATAGTGTACCCTACCACAGGAATTATTATAGGTCAATTAGGGGGTACACTATGTATATTTTAAATAGTGCATCAAAACAAGGAAATTCGAAGACACTTTTCTATGTTAACTAACGGCACGGTATCGGACCTTAATATTGACCTATAATTTTTAAATAGGTAAACGTATTATATTACAGGGTAATAGTGTACCCAACCACAGGAAATATTTATAGGTCATTTAGGGGGTACACAGCGTGACCCTAAAGTTTACTATGTATGCCTATGCGAAATAGAGTGTTCTGAGAAGCATAAAATGAAGAAATAAGCGTACTAAAATGCTTTATAAATTCAGAGACATCTTTCAATGGTGAACTAACGCAAGGCGCGATATCAGACCTTAATATGGAACCATAATATTGAAATTGGACCAGGTATTATATTACAGGGTAATAGTGTACCCTACCGCAGGAAATAATTATAGGTCAATTAGGGTGTACCCTATGTATATTTTAAATAGTGCATTAAAACAAGTAAATTCGAAGACACTTTTCTATGTTAACTAACGGCACGGTATCGGACCTTAATATTGACCTATAATTTTTAAATTGGAAAACGTATTATATTACAGGGTAATAGTGTACCCTACCACATGAAATAATTATACGTCAATTAGGGGGTACACAGCGTGACCCTAAAGTTTACTATGTATGCCTATGCGAAATAGAGTGTTCTGAGAAGCTTAAAATGAAGAAATAAGCTTTCTAAAATGCTTTAAAAATTCAAAGACATCTTTCAATGGTTAACTAACGCAAGGCGCGATATCAGACCTTAATATGGAACCATAATATTTAAAATTGGACCAGGTATTATATTACAGGGTAATAGTGTACCCTACCACAGGAATTATTATAGGTCAATTAGGGGGTACACTATGTATATTTTAAATAGTGCATCAAAACAAGGAAATTCGAAGACACTTTTCTATGTTAACTAACGGCACGGTATCGGACCTTAATATTGACCTATAATTTTTAAATAGGTAAACGTATTATATTACAGGGTAATAGTGTACCCAACCACAGGAAATATTTATAGGTCATTTAGGGGGTACACAGCGTGACCCTAAAGTTTACTATGTATGCCTATGCGAAATAGAGTGTTCTGAGAAGCATAAAATGAAGAAATAAGCGTACTAAAATGCTTTATAAATTCAGAGACATCTTTCAATGGTGAACTAACGCAAGGCGCGTTATCAGACCTTAATATGGAACCATAATATTTAAATTGGACCAGGTATTATATTACAGGGTAATAGTGTACCCTACCGCAGGAAATAATTATAGGTCAATTAGGGTGTACCCTATGTATATTTTAAATAGTGCATTAAAACAAGGAAATTCGAAGACACTTTTCTATGTTAACTAACGGCACGGTATCGGACCTTAATATTGACCTATAATTTTTTAATTGGACCACGTATTATATTACAGGGTGATAGTGTACCCTACCACAGGAAATAATTATAAGTCTATTAGGGGGTACACAGCGTGACCCTAAAGTTTACTATGTATGCCTATGCGAAATAAAGTGTTCTGAGAAGCTTAAAATGAGGAAATAAGCGTTCTAAAATGCTTTTAAAATTCAAAGACATTTTTCTATGTTAACTAACGGCACGGTATCGGACCTTAATATTGACCTATAATTTTTAAATTGGACCACGTATTATATTACAGGGTAATAGTGTTCCCTACCACGGGAAATATTTATAGGTCTCTTAGGGGGTACACAGCGTGACCCTAAAAATTTACTATGTATGCCTATGCGAAATAAAGTGTTCTGAGAAGCTTAAAATGAAGAAATAAGCGTTCTAAAATGCTTTAAAAATTCAAAGACATCTTTCAATGGTTAACTAGCGCAAGGCGCGATATAAGACATTAATATTGACCCATAATATTTAAATTGGACCAGGTATTATATTAAAGGGTAATAGTGTACCCTACCACAGGAAATAGTTATAGGTCAATTAGGGGGTACACTATGTATATTTTAAATAGTGCATTAAAACAAGGAAATTCGAAGACACTTTTCTATGTTAACTAACGGCACGGTATCGGACCTTAATATTGACCTATAATTTTTAAATTGGAAAACGTATTATATTACAGGGTAATAGTGTACCCTACCACAGGAAATATTTATAGGTCATTTAGGGGGTACACAGCGTGACCCTAAAGTTTACTATGTATGCCTATGCGAAATAGAGTGTTCTGAGAAGCATAAAATGAAGAAATAAGCGTACTAAAATGCTTTATAAATTCAGAGACATCTTTCAATGGTTAACTAGCGCAAGGCGCGATATCAGACCTTAATATTGACCCATAATATTTAAATTGGACCAGGTATTATATTAAAGGGTAATAGTGTACCCTACCACAGGAAATAGTTATAGGTCAATTAGGGGGTACACTATGTATATTTTAAATAGTGCATTAAAACAAGGAAATTCGAAGAGGGCTATTCCATGGTAACTTACGTTACATTCACAGAAACTTTATTGCACTGAGAACTTAGAAGCAAACAAATAATACTAATACACAATCTAAAATAAAGTGATTTCTTAAAATTTCAATCAAAACCAAAAGGAAACTAATTAGAATAATTAATATTTTTCAATTTAAGCAGTGTAAAAATCTAAAACTAGTGTGGTAACTTACGTTACTGAAAAAGGAATGGCATAAATTTGCAATATGCTTGAAGGCAAAATTCTGTTCTTATACAAATGTTAATTGATTAAGATTATATGTATCATTTTACTGACATGTTTAAATATTTATTATGCCTAGATTTAGGATTTTATTTCAAAAGTTAAATTAAATATAATTTTTTAAATGGGTAACTTACGTTACAGTAACTTACGTTACGAAATTCCTATTGCATCAAACTTTTACTCCAGTAATGTACAAATGCAAATTAACATATTTAAACAGTATAGTGTAAGGGAGAAAAAGTGTACATGAAGTAAACTCAAAAAACTTTTGATTTACACCCTTGATTCAGACATTACTATGCACACTTATAATGTCCTCTGTTATTAACTAGTATAAGGGCTCAATTCTTTTCACCTTGCTTTTTTTCTGGTAGAATATTTCATCTCTTTTTCCTGGTCATTTCCAATAGATTCCCACAGCAGCCATTGCATTGACTTTAAATTCTTGCTCTTCAACAGACAATACCAGACCAGGATATAAAATTTCCTCGTATCTAACCATATACCAATCTCCAGCTTTTATTTTGGATTCATCATTTTGTTTTTCAACATCTTTCACTTAAACCCTTCTGGTATACCTTCTTGAAATTTTAAATGGTGGATCTGCTTAATGTTTTTAATCTGTGGAGATTTTGAGAATAGACTAGGCAGATTAACTTTTTCTGACGCTTCTTAATATCTTCTGGTGTGATTTCTACCATATTTATTTTTGTTCAATGCTCTTGTGTTGCTACCCCAAACTCAGAGGCATTGATGACAATATGTTTTCTTTTCTATACGACATTTCTTACACTTCCTACAATAGATCCACCTGTCCCATCAACAGCACTCTTGCCTTGTGACGTGACAAAATAATTCCACATCAATATTTTTCCATGATGAATCTCAAAAACAGGTAAGACCGGAGTTATATATCGATTCTTGAACTGACTCCTTGGCCCATCTGACCAGATGCGAACATTTTGATATCCACCGGCACACATTCTCCAGACCAGCACTCATCTGTTTTTTTCTGAACATAAAAATAATTTTCTGAAGTATTGCGTAAGATGGAACATTATGGAATTTTCTGAAGGCTTCAGTAGCTTATCCGAAGTTTTCGTGATACTTACAAAGACAAACATTTCTAGGAGGTTTGCTACTAAGCAAGACATGCTTTGGACGGAGCTCAAAGGACTTAGTCTTCCAATTTTGCATTCTGGATTTTTTTTCCATAAACATTTGGTACATTTCTCGAACTGAATGAAGAAGATAACGTGCTTGTACTTTCTTCTTGCCACCATTAGCTTGTAGAGAGATTTCGTCCAACTTTGAAAACATATGAATGCCAACATCCAATAAAATGACTTAATGCAAAGATTTTCAATAAAATTAATATCCTAAGGCAGTGTTTATTTATTTAAACTTTGTTATTGAAGTTGGATACATCTTATTTAGTTTATATGCCAATTTTCAAAAGAAATGAACTCATTTCACATTGGTAACTTACATTACATGCAAGTCAGTAACTTACGTTACATAGATTGAATAGTGCACAAAACAATAAAGAAATAATATTTAAAAAAAAAAAACTATTGCTACTTATTTAGTGCTAGCTTCTAAGAAAGAAAAAATAATATTCTTACTTTTGTATCACATGTTTTTTTTTACACATAAAAACTTTTCCTAGTTTTTGGTAACTTACGTTACATGCATTAATGTTTAGTTGAAATTTATATAATTAAGTGAATTTAACAACAAAAAGTTATTTTAACACTGCACAATAATTCAACTAAGTGTAATAAACAATATTTATTCTTTGGAACATTTTGAAAGTAAGATAATGTTAAGTTACTGATTTTTAGAATCTGACCATGTTCTTCACCCAAATCAGAACAAGCAAATGCCAATGTTCAATGGGCTACCAACACTAAAAAACTGAATTCTCAAAAAAATTTTTTTATAAATTATCAAACTTCAAACCTTTCTAATTCAGAAAAAATCCAAAATAATAACATTATTCTTATTTGAATTTTCCGATGCTTTTCCCCTTTTTCATGGAATCGCCCAAGACACTTTTCTATGTTAACTAACGGCACGGTATCGGACCTTAATATTGACCTATAATTTTTAAATTGGAAAACGTATTATATTACAGGGTAATAGTGTACCCTACCACATGAAATAATTATAGGTCAATTAGGGGGTACACAGCGTGACCCTAAAGTTTACTATGTATGCCTATGCGAAATAGAGTGTTCAGAGAAGCTTAAAATGAAGAAATAAGCTTTCTAAAATGCTTTAAAAATTCAAAGACATCTTTCAATGGTTAACTAACGCAAGGCGCGATATCAGACCTTAATATGGAACCATAATATTTAAAATTGGACCAGGTATTATATTACAGGGTAATAGTGTACACTACCACAGGAATTATTATAGGTCAATTAGGGGGTACACTATGTATATTTTAAATAGTGCATCAAAACAAGGAAATTCGAAGACACTTTTCTATGTTAACTAACGGCACGGTATCGGACCTTAATATTGACCTATAATTTTTAAATAGGTAAACGTATTATATTACAGGGTAATAGTGTACCCAACCACAGGAAATATTTATAGGTCATTTAGGGGGTACACAGCGTGACCCTAAAGTTTACTATGTATGCCTATGCGAAATAGAGTGTTCTGAGAAGCTTAAAATGAAGAAATAAGCTTTCTAAAATGCTTTAAAAATTCAAAGACATCTTTCAATGGTTAACTAACGCAAGGCGCGATATCAGACCTTAATATGGAACCATAATATTTAAAATTGGACCAGGTATTATATTACAGGGTAATAGTGTACACTACCACAGGAATTATTATAGGTCAATTAGGGGGTACACTATGTATATTTTAAATAGTGCATCAAAACAAGGAAATTCGAAGACACTTTTCTATGTTAACTAACGGCACGGTATCGGACCTTAATATTGACCTATAATTTTTAAATAGGTAAACGTATTATATTACAGGGTAATAGTGTACCCAACCACAGGAAATATTTATAGGTCATTTAGGGGGTACACAGCGTGACCCTAAAGTTTACTATGTATGCCTATGCGAAATAGAGTGTTCTGAGAAGCATAAAATGAAGAAATAAGCGTACTAAAATGCTTTCTAAATTCAGAGACATCTTTCAATGGTGAACTAACGCAAGGCGCGATATCAGACCTTAATATGGAACCATAATATTTAAATTGGACCAGGTATTATATTACAGGGTAATAGTGTACCCTACCGCAGGAAATAATTATAGGTCAATTAGGGTGTACCCTATGTATATTTTAAATAGTGCATTAAAACAAGTAAATTCGAAGACACTTTTCTATGTTAACTAACGGCACGGTATCGGACCTTAATATTGACCTATAATTTTTAAATAGGTAAACGTATTATATTACAGGGTAATAGTGTACCCAACCACAGGAAATATTTATAGGTCATTTAGGGGGTACACAGCGTGACCCTAAAGTTTACTATGTATGCCTATGCGAAGTAGAGTGTTCTGAGAAGCATAAAATGAAGAAATAAGCGTACTAAAATGCTTTATAAATTCAGAGACATCTTTCAATGGTGAACTAACGCAAGGCGCGTTATCAGACCTTAATATGGAACCATAATATTTAAATTGGACCAGGTATTATATTACAGGGTAATAGTGTACCCTACCGCAGGAAATAATTATAGGTCAATTAGGGTGTACCCTATGTATATTTTAAATAGTGCATTAAAACAAGGAAATTCGAAGACACTTTTCTATGTTAACTAAAGGCACGGTATCGGACCTTAATATTGACCTATAATTTTTTAATTGGACCACGTATTATATTACAGGGTGATAGTGTACCCTACCACAGGAAATAATTATAAGTCTATTAGGGGGTACACAGCGTGACCCTAAAGTTTACTATGTATGCCTATGCGAAATAAAGTGTTTTGAGAAGCTTAAAATGAGGAAATAAGCGTTCTAAAATGCTTTTAAAATTCAAAGACATTTTTCTATGTTAACTAACGGCACGGTATCGGACCTTAATATTGACCTATAATTTTTAAATTGGACCACGTATTATATTACAGGGTAATAGTGTTCCCTACCACGGGAAATATTTATAGGTCTCTTAGGGGGTACACAGCGTGACCCTAAAAATTTACTATGTATGCCTATGCGAAATAAAGTGTTCTGAGAAGCTTAAAATGAAGAAATACGCGTTCTAAAATGCTTTAAAAATTCAAAGACATCTTTCAATGGTTAACTAGCGCAAGGCGCGATATCAGACCTTAATATTGACCCATAATATTTAAATTGGACCAGGTATTATATTAAAGGGTAATAGTGTACCCTACCACAGGAAATAGTTATAGGTCAATTAGGGGGTACACTATGTATATTTTAAATAGTGCATTAAAACAAGGAAATTCGAAGACACTTTTCTATGTTAACTAACGGCACGGTATCGGACCTTAATATTGACCTATAATTTTTAAATTGGAAAACGTATTATATTACAGGGTAATAGTGTACCCTACCACATGAAATAATTATAGGTCAATTAGGGGGTACACAGCGTGACCCTAAAGTTTACTATGTATGCCTATGCGAAATAGAGTGTTCTGAGAAGCTTAAAATGAAGAAATAAGCTTTCTAAAATGCTTTAAAAATTCAAAGACATCTTTCAATGGTTAACTAACGCAAGGCGCGATATCAGACCTTAATATGGAACCATAATATTTAAAATTGGACCAGGTATTATATTACAGGGTAATAGTGTACCCTACCACAGGAATTATTATAGGTCAATTAGGGGGTACACTATGTATATTTTAAATAGTGCATCAAAACAAGGAAATTCGAAGACACTTTTCTATGTTAACTAACGGCACGGTATCGGACCTTAATATTGACCTATAATTTTTAAATAGGTAAACGTATTATATTACAGGGTAATAGTGTACCCAACCACAGGAAATATTTATAGGTCATTTAGGGGGTACACAGCGTGACCCTAAAGTTTACTATGTATGCCTATGCGAAATAGAGTGTTCTGAGAAGCATAAAATGAAGAAATAAGCGTACTAAAATGCTTTATAAATTCAGAGACATCTTTCAATGGTGAACTAACGCAAGGCGCGATATCAGACCTTAATATGGAACCATAATATTTAAATTGGACCAGGTATTATATTACAGGGTAATAGTGTACCCTACCGCAGGAAATAATTATAGGTCAATTAGGGTGTACCCTATGTATATTTTAAATAGTGCATTAAAACAAGTAAATTCGAAGACACTTTTCTATGTTAACTAACGGCACGGTATCGGACCTTAATATTGACCTATAATTTTTAAATTGGAAAACGTATTATATTACAGGGTAATAGTGTACCCTACCACATGAAATAATTATACGTCAATTAGGGGGTACACAGCGTGACCCTAAAGTTTACTATGTATGCCTATGCGAAATAGAGTGTTCTGAGAAGCTTAAAATGAAGAAATAAGCTTTCTAAAATGCTTTAAAAATTCAAAGACATCTTTCAATGGTTAACTAACGCAAGGAGCGATATCAGACCTTAATATGGAACCATAATATTTAAAATTGGACCAGGTATTATATTACAGGGTAATAGTGTACCCTACCACAGGAATTATTATAGGTCAATTAGGGGGTACACTATGTATATTTTAAATAGTGCATCAAAACAAGGAAATTCGAAGACACTTTTCTATGTTAACTAACGGCACGGTATCGGACCTTAATATTGACCTATAATTTTTAAATAGGTAAACGTATTATATTACAGGGTAATAGTGTACCCAACCACAGGAAATATTTATAGGTCATTTAGGGGGTACACAGCGTGACCCTAAAGTTTACTATGTATGCCTATGCGAAATAGAGTGTTCTGAGAAGCATAAAATGAAGAAATAAGCGTACTAAAATGCTTTATAAATTCAGAGACATCTTTCAATGGTGAACTAACGCAAGGCGCGATATCAGACCTTAATATGGAACCATAATATTTAAATTGGACCTGGTATTATATTACAGGGTAATAGTGTACCCTACCGCAGGAAATAATTATAGGTCAATTAGGGTGTACCCTATGTATATTTTAAATAGTGCATTAAAACAAGTAAATTCGAAGACACTTTTCTATGTTAACTAACGGCACGGTATCGGACCTTAATATTGACCTATAATTTTTAAATAGGTAAACGTATTATATTACAGGGTAATAGTGTACCCAACCACAGGAAATATTTATAGGTCATTTAGGGGGTACACAGCGTGACCCTAAAGTTTACTATGTATGCCTATGCGAAGTAGAGTGTTCTGAGAAGCATAAAATGAAGAAATAAGCGTACTAAAATGCTTTATAAATTCAGAGACATCTTTCAATGGTGAACTAACGCAAGGCGCGTTATCAGACCTTAATATGGAACCATAATATTTAAATTGGACCAGGTATTATATTACAGGGTAATAGTGTACCCTACCGCAGGAAATAATTATAGGTCAATTAGGGTGTACCCTATGTATATTTTAAATAGTGCATTAAAACAAGGAAATTCGAAGACACTTTTCTATGTTAACTAAAGGCACGGTATCGGACCTTAATATTGACTTATAATTTTTTAATTGGACCACGTATTATATTACAGGGTGATAGTGTACCCTACCACAGGAAATAATTATAAGTCTATTAGGGGGTACACAGCGTGACCCTAAAGTTTACTATGTATGCCTATGCGAAATAAAGTGTTTTGAGAAGCTTAAAATGAGGAAATAAGCGTTCTAAAATGCTTTTAAAATTCAAAGACATTTTTCTATGTTAACTAACGGCACGGTATCGGACCTTAATATTGACCTATAATTTTTAAATTGGACCACGTATTATATTACAGGGTAATAGTGTTCCCTACCACGGGAAATATTTATAGGTCTCTTAGGGGGTACACAGCGTGACCCTAAAAATTTACTATGTATGCCTATGCGAAATAAAGTGTTCTGAGAAGCTTAAAATGAAGAAATACGCGTTCTAAAATGCTTTAAAAATTCAAAGACATCTTTCAATGGTTAACTAGCGCAAGGCGCGATATAAGACCTTAATATTGACCCATAATATTTAAATTGGACCAGGTATTATATTAAAGGGTAATAGTGTACCCTACCACAGGAAATAGTTATAGGTCAATTAGGGGGTACACTATGTATATTTTAAATAGTGCATTAAAACAAGGAAATTCGAAGACACTTTTCTATGTTAACTAACGGCACGGTATCGGACCTTAATATTGACCTATAATTTTTAAATTGGAAAACGTATTATATTACAGGGTAATAGTGTACCCTACCACAGGAAATATTTATAGGTCATTTAGGGGGTACACAGCGTGACCCTAAAGTTTACTATGTATGCCTATGCGAAATAGAGTGTTCTGAGAAGCATAAAATGAAGAAATAAGCGTACTAAAATGCTTTACAAATTCAGAGACATCTTTCAATGGTTAACTAGCGCAAGGCGCGATATCAGACCTTAATATTGACCCATAATATTTAAATTGGACCAGGTATTATATTAAAGGGTAATAGTGTACCCTACCACAGGAAATAGTTATAGGTCAATTAGGGGGTACACTATGTATATTTTAAATAGTGCATTAAAACAAGGAAATTCGAAGACACTTTTCTATGTTAACTAACGGCACGGTATCGGACCTTAATATTGACCTATAATTTTTAAATTGGAAAACGTATTATATTACAGGGTAATAGTGTACCCTACCACATGAAATAATTATAGGTCAATTAGGGGGTACACAGCGTGACCCTAAAGTTTACTATGTATGCCTATGCGAAATAGAGTGTTCTGAGAAGCTTAAAATGAAGAAATAAGCTTTCTAAAATGCTTTAAAAATTCAAAGACATCTTTCAATGGTTAACTAACGCAAGGCGCGATATCAGACCTTAATATGGAACCATAATATTTAAAATTGGACCAGGTATTATATTACAGGGTAATAGTGTACCCTACCACAGGAATTATTATAGGTCAATTAGGGGGTACACTATGTATATTTTACATAGTGCATCAAAACAAGGAAATTCGAAGACACTTTTCTATGTTAACTAACGGCACGGTATCGGACCTTAATATTGACCTATAATTTTTAAATAGGTAAACGTATTATATTACAGGGTAATAGTGTACCCAACCACAGGAAATATTTATAGGTCATTTAGGGGGTACACAGCGTGACCCTAAAGTTTACTATGTATGCCTATGCGAAATAGAGTGTTCTGAGAAGCATAAAATGAAGAAATAAGCGTACTAAAATGCTTTATAAATTCAGAGACATCTTTCAATGGTGAACTAACGCAAGGCGCGATATCAGACCTTAATATGGAACCATAATATTTAAATTGGACCAGGTATTATATTACAGGGTAATAGTGTACCCTACCGCAGGAAATAATTATAGGTCAATTAGGGTGTACCCTATGTATATTTTAAATAGTGCATTAAAACAAGTAAATTCGAAGACACTTTTCTATGTTAACTAACGGCACGGTATCGGACCTTAATATTGACCTATAATTTTTAAATTGGAAAACGTATTATATTACAGGGTAATAGTGTACCCTACCACATGAAATAATTATACGTCAATTAGGGGGTACACAGCGTGACCCTAAAGTTTACTATGTATGCCTATGCGAAATAGAGTGTTCTGAGAAGCTTAAAATGAAGAAATAAGCTTTCTAAAATGCTTTAAAAATTCAAAGACATCTTTCAATGGTTAACTAACGCAAGGCGCGATATCAGACCTTAATATGGAACCATAATATTTAAAATTGGACCAGGTATTATATTACAGGGTAATAGTGTACCCTACCACAGGAATTATTATAGGTCAATTAGGGGGTACACTATGTATATTTTAAATAGTGCATCAAAACAAGGAAATTCGAAGACACTTTTCTATGTTAACTAACGGCACGGTATCGGACCTTAATATTGACCTATAATTTTTAAATAGGTAAACGTATTATATTACAGGGTAATAGTGTACCCAACCACAGGAAATATTTATAGGTCATTTAGGGGGTACACAGCGTGACCCTAAAGTTTACTATGTATGCCTATGCGAAATAGAGTGTTCTGAGAAGCATAAAATGAAGAAATAAGCGTACTAAAATGCTTTATAAATTCAGAGACATCTTTCAATGGTGAACTAACGCAAGGCGCGTTATCAGACCTTAATATGGAACCATAATATTTAAATTGGACCAGGTATTATATTACAGGGTAATAGTGTACCCTACCGCAGGAAATAATTATAGGTCAATTAGGGTGTACCCTATGTATATTTTAAATAGTGCATTAAAACAAGGAAATTCGAAGACACTTTTCTATGTTAACTAACGGCACGGTATCGGACTTTAATATTGACCTATAATTTTTTAATTGGACCACGTATTATATTACAGGGTGATAGTGTACCCTACCACAGGAAATAATTACAAGTCTATTAGGGGGTACACAGCGTGACCCTAAAGTTTACTATGTATGCCTATGCGAAATAAAGTGTTCTGAGAAGCTTAAAATGAGGAAATAAGCGTTCTAAAATGCTTTTAAAATTCAAAGACATTTTTCTATGTTAACTAACGGCACGGTATCGGACCTTAATATTGACCTATAATTTTTAAATTGGACCACGTATTATATTACAGGGTAATAGTGTTCCCTACCACGGGAAACATTTATAGGTCTCTTAGGGGGTACACAGCGTGACCCTAAAAATTTACTATGTATGCCTATGCGAAATAAAGTGTTCTGAGAAGCTTAAAATGAAGAAATAAGCGTTCTAAAATGCTTTAAAAATTCAAAGACATCTTTCAATGGTTAACTAGCGCAAGGCGCGATATAAGACCTTAATATTGACCCATAATATTTAAATTGGACCAGGTATTATATTAAAGGGTAATAGTGTACCCTACCACAGGAAATAGTTATAGGTCAATTAGGGGGTACACTATGTATATTTTAAATAGTGCATTAAAACAAGGAAATTCGAAGACACTTTTCTATGTTAACTAACGGCACGGTATCGGACCTTAATATTGACCTATAATTTTTAAATTGGAAAACGTATTATATTACAGGGTAATAGTGTACCCTACCACAGGAAATATTTATAGGTCATTTAGGGGGTACACAGCGTGACCCTCAAGTTTACTATGTATGCCTATGCGAAATAGAGTGTTCTGAGAAGCATAAAATGAAGAAATAAGCGTACTAAAATGCTTTATAAATTCAGAGACATCTTTCAATGGTTAACTAACGCAAGGCGCGATATCAGACCTTAATATGGAACCATAATATTTAAATTGGACCAGGTATTATATTAAAGGGTAATAGTGTACCCTACCACAGGAAATAGTTATAGGTCAATTAGGGGGTACACTATGTATATTTTAAATAGTGCATTAAAACAAGGAAATTCGAAGACACTTTTCTATGTTAACTAACGGCACGGTATCGGACCTTAATATTGACCTATAATTTTTTAATTGGACCACGTATTATATTACAGGGTGATAGTGTACCCTACCACAGGAAATAATTATAAGTCTATTAGGGGGTACACAGCGTGACCCTAAAGTTTACTATGTATGCCTATGCGAAATAAAGTGTTCTGAGAAGCTTAAAATGAGGAAATAAGCGTTCTAAAATGCTTTTAAAATTCAAAGACATTTTTCTATGTTAACTAACGGCACGGTATCGGACCTTAATATTGACCTATAATTTTTAAATTGGACCACGTATTATATTACAGGGTAATAGTGTTCCCTACCACGGGAAATATTTATAGGTCTCTTAGGGGGTACACAGCGTGACCCTAAAAATTTACTATGTATGCCTATGCGAAATAAAGTGTTCTGAGAAGCTTAAAATGAAGAAATAAGTGTTCTAAAATGCTTTAAAAATTCAAAGACATCTTTCAATGGTTAACTAGCGCAAGGCGCGATATAAGACCTTAATATTGACCCATAATATTTAAATTGGACCAGGTATTATATTAAAGGGTAATAGTGTACCCTACCACAGGAAATAGTTATAGGTCAATTAGGGGGTACACTATGTATATTTTAAATAGTGCATTAAAACAAGGAAATTCGAAGACACTTTTCTATGTTAACTAACGGCACGGTATCGGACCTTAATATTGATCTATAATTTTTAAATTGGAAAACGTATTATATTACAGGGTAATAGTGTAACCTACCATAGGAAATATTTATAGGTCATTTAGGGGGTACACAGCGTGACCCTCAAGTTTACTATGTATGCCTATGCGAAATAGAGTGTTCTGAGAAGCATAAAATGAAGAAATAAGCGTACTAAAATGCTTTATAAATTCAGAGACATCTTTCAATGGTTAACTAACGCAAGGCGCGATATCAGACCTTAATATGGAACCATAATATTTAAATTGGACCAGGTATTATATTAAAGGGTAATAGTGTACCCTACCACATGAAATAGTTATAGGTCAATTAGGGGGTACACTATGTATATTTTAAATAGTGCATTAAAACAAGGAAATTCGAAGACACTTTTCTATGTTAACTAACGGCACGGTATCGGACCTTAATATTGGCCTATAATTTTTAAATTGGAAAACGTATTATATTACAAGGTAATAGTGTACCCTACCACATGAAATAATTATAGGTCTATTAAGGGGTACGCAGCGTGACCCTAAAGTTTACTATTTATTCCTATGCGAAATAAAGTGCTCTGAGAAGCTTAAAATGAGGAAATAAGCGATCTAAAATGCTTTAAAAATTCAAAGACATTTTTCTAAGTTAACTAACGACACGGTATCGGACCTTAATACTGACCTATAATTTTTAAATTGGACCACGTATTATATTACAGGGTAATAGTGTTTCCTGCCATGGGAAATAATTATAGGTCTCATAGGGGGTACACAGCGTGACCCTAAAGTTTACTATGTATGCCTATGCGAAATAAAGTGTTCTGAGAAGCTTAAAATGAAGAAATAAGCGTTCTAAAATGCTTTAAAAATTCAAAGACTTCTTTCAATGGTTAACTAACGCAAGGCGCGATATCAGACCTTACTATGGACCCATAATATTTAAATTGAACCTGGTATTATATTACAGGGTAATAGTGTACCCTTCCGCAGGAAATAATTATAGGTCATTTTGGGGGAACACTATGTATATTTTAAATAGTGCATTAAAACAAGGAAATTCGAAGACACTTTTCTATGTTAACTAACGGCACGGTATCGGACCTTAATATTGACCTATAATTTATAAATTGGACCACGTATTATAATACAGGGTAATAGTGTTCCCTACCACGGGAAATAATTATAGGTCTCTTAGGGGGTACACAGCGTGACCCTAAAATTTACTATGTATGCCTATGCGAAATAAAGTGTTCTGAGAAGATTAAAATGAAGAAATAAGCGTTCTAAAATGCTTTGAAAATTCAAAGACATCTTTCAATGGTTAACTAACGCAAGGCGCGATATCAGACCTTAATATAGACCCATAATATTTAAATTGGACCAGGTATTATATTAAAGGGTAATAGTGTACCCTACCACAGGAAATAGTTATAGGTCAATTAGGGGGTACACTATGTATATTTTAAATAGTGCATTAAAACAAGGAAATTCGAAGACACTTTTCTATGTTAACTAACGGCACGTTATCGGACCTTAATATTGACCTATAATTTTTTAATTGGACCACGTATTATATTACAGGGTGATAGTGTACTCTACCACAGGAAATAATTATAAGTCAATTAGGGGGAACACAGCGTGACCCTAAAGTTTACTATGTATGCCTATGCGAAATAAAGTGTTCTGAGAAGCTTAAAATGAGGAAATAAGCGTTCTAAAATGCTTTTAAAATTCAAAGACATTTTTCTATGTTAACTAACGGCACGGTATCGGACCTTAATATTGACCTATAATTTTTAAATTGGACCACGTATTATATTACAGGGTAATAGTGTACCCTACCACAGGAATTATTATAGGTCAATTAGGGGGTGCGCAGCGTGACCCTAAAGTTTACTATTTATTCCTATGCGAAATAAAGTGCTCTGAAAAGCTTAAAATGAGGAAATAAGCAATCTAAAATGCTTTAAAAATTCAAAGACATTTTTCTAAGTTAACTAACGACACGGTATCGGACCTTAATATTGACCTATAATTTTTAAATTGGGCCACGTATTATATTACAGGGAAATAGTGTTCCCTGCCATGGGAAATAATTATAGGTCTCTTAGGGGGTACACAGCGTGACCCTAAAGTTTACTATGTATGCCTATGCGAAATAAAGTGTTCTGAGAAGCTTAAAATGAAGAAATAAGCGTTCTAAAATGCTTTAAAAATTCAAAGACTTCTTTCAATGGTTAACTAACGCAAGGCGCGATATCAGACCTTAATATTGACCCATAATATTTAAATTGGACCCATAATATTTAAATTGTCCCAGGTATTATATTACAGGTAATAGTGTACCCTACCGCAGGAAATATTTATAGGTCAATTAAGGGGTACACAGCGTGACCCTAAAGTTTACTATGTATGCCTTTGCGAAATAGAGTGTTCTGAGAAGCTTGAAATGAAGAAATAAGCGTTCTAAAATGCTTTAAAAATTCAAAGACTTCTTTCAATGGTAAACTAACGCAAGGTGCGATATCAGACCTTACTATGGACCCATAATATTTAAATTGAACCTGGTATTATATTACAGGGTAATAGTGTACCCTTCCGCAGGAAATAATTATAGGTCATTTTGGGGGAACACTATGTATATTTTAAATAGTGCATTAAAACAAGGAAATTCGAAGACACTTTTCTATGTTAACTAACGGCACGGTATCGGACCTTAATATTGACCTATAATTTTTAAATTGGACCACGTATTATAATACAGGGTAATAGTGTTCCCTACCACGGGAAATAATTATAGGTCTCTTAGGGGGTACACAGCGTGACCCTAAAATTTACTATGTATGCCTATGCGAAATAAAGTGTTCTGAGAAGATTAAAATGAAGAAATAAGCGTTCTAAAATGCTTTGAAAATTCAAAGACATCTTTCAATGGTTAACTAACGCAAGGCGCGATATCAGACCTTAATATAGACCCATAATATTTAAATTGGACCAGGTATTATATTAAAGGGTAATAGTGTACCCTACCACAGGAAATAGTTATAGGTCAATTAGGGGGTACACTATGTATATTTTAAATAGTGCATTAAAACAAGGAAATTCGAAGACACTTTTCTATGTTAACTAACGGCACGGTATCGGACCTTAATATTGACCTATAATTTTTTAATTGGACCACGTATTATATTACAGGGTGATAGAGTACTCTACCACAGGAAATAATTATAAGTCAATTAGGGGGTACACAGCGTGACCCTAAAGTTTACTATGTATGCCTATGCGAAATAAAGTGTTCTGAGAAGCTTAAAATGAGGAAATAAGCGTTCTAAAATGCTTTTAAAATTCAAAGACATTTTTCTATGTTAACTAACGGCACGGTATCGGACCTTAATATTGACCTATAATTTTTAAATTGGACCACGTATTATATTACAGGGTAATAGTGTACCCTACCACAGGAATTATTATAGGTCAATTAGGGGGTGCGCAGCGTGACCCTAAAGTTTACTATTTATTCCTATGCGAAATAAAGTGCTCTGAAAAGCTTAAAATGAGGAAATAAGCAATCTAAAATGCTTTAAAAATTCAAAGACATTTTTCTAAGTTAACTAACGACACGGTATCGGACCTTAATATTGACCTATAATTTTTAAATTGGGCCACGTATTATATTACAGGGAAATAGTGTTCCCTGCCATGGGAAATAATTATAGGTCTCTTAGGGGGTACACAGCGTGACCCTAAAGTTTACTATGTATGCCTATGCGAAATAAAGTGTTCTGAGAAGCTTAAAATGAAGAAATAAGCGTTCTAAAATGCTTTAAAAATTCAAAGACTTCTTTCAATGGTTAACTAACGCAAGGCGCGATATCAGACCTTAATATTGACCCATAATATTTAAATTGGACCCATAATATTTAAATTGGACCAGGTATTATATTACAGGTAATAGTGTACCCTACCGCAGGAAATATTTATAGGTCAATTAAGGGGTACACAGCGTGACCCTAAAGTTTACTATGTATGCCTTTGCGAAATAGAGTGTTCTGAGAAGCTTGAAATGAAGAAATAAGCGTTCTAAAATGCTTTAAAAATTCAAAGACTTCTTTCAATGGTAAACTAACGCAAGGTGCGATATCAGACCTTACTATGGACCCATAATATTTAAATTGAACCTGGTATTATATTACAGGGTAATAGTGTACCCTTCCGCAGGAAATAATTATAGGTCATTTTGGGGGAACACTATGTATATTTTAAATAGTGCATTAAAACAAGGAAATTCGAAGACACTTTTCTATGTTAACTAACGGCACGGTATCGGACCTTAATATTGACCTATAATTTTTAAATTGGACCACGTATTATAATACAGGGTAATAGTGTTCCCTACCACGGGAAATAATTATAGGTCTCTTAGGGGGTACACAGCGTGACCCTAAAATTTACTATGTATGCCTATGCGAAATAAAGTATTCTGAGAAGATTAAAATGAAGAAATAAGCGTTCTAAAATGCTTTGAAAATTCAAAGACATCTTTCAATGGTTAACTAACGCAAGGCGCGATATCAGACCTTAATATAGACCCATAATATTTAAATTGGACCAGGTATTATATTAAAGGGTAATAGTGTACCCTACCACAGGAAATAGTTATAGGTCAATTAGGGGGTACACTATGTATATTTTAAATAGTGCATTAAAACAAGGAAATTCGAAGACACTTTTCTATGTTAACTAACGGCACGGTATCGGACCTTAATATTGACCTATAATTTTTTAATTGGACCACGTATTATATTACAGGGTGATAGTGTACTCTACCACAGGAAATAATTATAAGTCAATTAGGGGGTACACAGCGTGACCCTAAAGTTTACTATGTATGCCTATGCGAAATAAAGTGTTCTGAGAAGCTTAAAATGAGGAAATAAGCGTTCTAAAATGCTTTTAAAATTCAAAGACATTTTTCTATGTTAACTAACGGCACGGTATCGGACCTTAATATTGACCTATAATTTTTAAATTGGACCACGTATTATATTACAGGGTAATAGTGTACCCTACCACAGGAATTATTATAGGTCAATTAGGGGGTGCGCAGCGTGACCCTAAAGTTTACTATTTATTCCTATGCGAAATAAAGTGCTCTGAAAAGCTTAAAATGAGGAAATAAGCAATCTAAAATGCTTTAAAAATTCAAAGACATTTTTCTAAGTTAACTAACGACACGGTATCGGACCTTAATATTGACCTATAATTTTTAAATTGGACCACGTATTATATTACAGGGTAATAGTGTTCCCTGCCATGGGAAATAATTATAGGTCTCTTAGGGGGTACACAGCGTGACCCTAAAGTTTACTATGTATGCCTATGTGAAATAAAGTGTTCTGAGAAGCTTAAAATGAAGAAATAAGCGTTCTAAAATGCTTTAAAAATTCAAAGACTTCTTTAAATGGTTAACTAACGCAAGGCGCGATATCAGACCTTAATATTGACCCATAATATTTAAATTGGACCCATAATATTTAAATTGGACCAGGTATTATATTACAGGTAATAGTGTACCCTACCGCAGGAAATATTTATAGGTCAATTAAGGGGTACACAGCGTGACCCTAAAGTTTACTATGTATGCCTTTGCGAAATAGAGTGTTCTGAGAAGCTTGAAATGAAGAAATAAGCGTTCTAAAATGCTTTAAAAATTCAAAGACTTCTTTCAATGGTAAACTAACGCAAGGTGCGATATCAGACCTTACTATGGACCCATAATATTTAAATTGAACCTGGTATTATATTACAGGGTAATAGTGTACCCTTCCGCAGGAAATAATTATAGGTCATTTTGGGGGAACACTATGTATATTTTAAATAGTGCATTAAAACAAGGAAATTCGAAGACACTTTTCTATGTTAACTAACGGCACGGTATCGGACCTTAATATTGACCTATAATTTTTAAATTGGACCACGTATTATAATACAGGGTAATAGTGTTCCCTACCACGGGAAATAATTATAGGTCTCTTAGGGGGTACACAGCGTGACCCTAAAATTTACTATGTATGCCTATGCGAAATAAAGTGTTCTGAGAAGATTAAAATGAAGAAATTAGCGTTCTAAAATGCTTTGAAAATTCAAAGACATCTTTCAATGGTTAACTAACGCAAGGCGCGATATCAGACCTTAATATAGACCCATAATATTTAAATTGGACCAGGTATTATATTAAAGGGTAATAGTGTACCCTACCACAGGAAATAGTTATAGGTCAATTAGGGGGTACACTATGTATATTTTAAATAGTGCATTAAAACAAGGAAATTCGAAGACACTTTTCTATGTTAACTAATGGCACGGTATCGGACCTTAATATTGACCTATAATTTTTTAATTGGACCACGTATTATATTACAGGGTAATAGTGTTCCCTACCACGGGAAATAATTATAGGTCTCTTAGGGGGTACACAGCGTGACCCTAAAATTTACTATGTATGCCTATGCGAAATAAAGTGTTCTGAGAAGCTTAAAAGGAAGAAATAAGCGTTCTAAAATGCTTTAAAAATTCAAAGACATCTTTCATTGGTTAACTAACGCAAGGCGCGATATCAAACCTTAATATGGAACCATAATATTTAAAATTGGACCAGGTATTATATTACAGGGTAATAGTGTACTCTACCACAGGAATTATTATAGGTCAATTAGGGGGTACACTATGTATATTTTAAATAGTGCATTAAAACAAGGAAATTCGAAGACACTTTTCTATGTTAACTAACGGCACGGTATCGGACCTTAATATTGACCTATAATTTTTAAATTGGAAAACGTATTATATTACAGGGTAATAGTGTACCCTACCACAGGAAATATTTATAGGTCATTTAGGGGGTACACAGCGTGACCCTAAAGTTTACTATGTATGCCTATGCGAAATAGAGTGTTCTGAGAAGCATAAAATGAAGAAATAAGCGTTCTAAAATGCTTTAAAAATTCAAAGACATCTTTCAATGGTTAACTAAAGCAAGGCGCGATATCAGACCTTAATATAGACCCATAATATTTAAATTGGACCAGGTATTATATTAAAGGGTAATAGTGTACCCTACCACAGGAAATAGTTATAGGTCAATTAGGGGGTACACTATGTATATTTTAAATAGTGCATTAAAACAAGGAAATTCGAAGACACTTTTCTATGTTAACTAACGGCACGGTATCGGACCTTAATATTGACCTATAATTTTTAAATTGGAAAACGTATTATATTACAGGGTAATAGTGTACCCTACCACATGAAATAATTATAGGTCAATTAGGGGGTACACAGCGTGACCCTAAAGTTTACTATGTATGCCTATGCGAAATAGAGTGTTCTGTGAAGCTTAAAATGAAGAAATAAGCGTTCTAAAATGCTTTAAAAATTCAAAGACATCTTTCAATGGTTAACTAACGCAAGGCGCGATATCAGACCTTAATATTGACCCATAATATTTAAATTGGACCAGGTATTATATTAAAGGGTAATAGTGTACCCTACCACAGGAAATAATTATAAGTCAATTAGGGGGTACACAGCGTGACCCTAAAGTTTACTATGTATGCCTATGCGAAATAAAGTGTACTGAGAAGCTTAAAATGAGGAAATAAGCGTTCTAAAATGCTTTTAAAATTCAAAGACATTTTTCTATGTTAACTAACGGCACGGTATCGGACCTTAATATTGACCTATAATTTTTAAATTGGACCACGTATTATATTACAGGGTAATAGTGTTCCCTACCACGGGAAATAATTATAGGTCTCTTAGGGCTTACACAGCGTGACCCTAAAGTTTACTATGTATGCCTATGCGAAATAAAGTGTTCTGAGAAGCTTAGAATGAAGAAATAAGCGTTCTAAAATGCTTTTAAATTCAAAGACTTCTTTAAATGGTAAACTAACGCAATGTGCGATATCAGACCTTACTATGGACCCATAATATTTAAATTGAACATGGTATTATATTACAGGGTAATAGTGTACCCTTCCGCAGGAAATAATTATAGGTCATTTTGGGGAAACACTATGTATATTTTAAATAGTGCATTATAACAAGGAAATTCGAAGACTCTTTTCTATGTTAACTAACGGCACGGTATCGGACCTTAATATTGACCTATAATTTTTTAATTGGACCACGTATTATATTACAGGGTGATAGTGTACCCTACCACAGGAAATAATTATAAGTCAATTAGGGGGTAAACAGCGTGACCCTAAAGTTTACTATGTATGCCTATGCGAATTAAAGTGTTCTGAGAAGCTTAAAATGAGGAAATAAGCGTTCTAAAATGCTTTTAAAATTCAAAGACATTTTTCTATGTTAACTAACGGCACGGTATCGGACCTTAATATTGACCTATAATTTTTAACTTGGACCACGTATTATATTACAGGGTAATAGTGTTCCCTACCACGGGAAATAATTATAGGTCTCTTAGGGGGTATACAGCGTGACCCTAAAATTTACTATGTATGCCTATGCGAAATAAAGTGTTCTGAGAAGCTTAAAATGAAGAAATAAGCGTTCTAAAATGCTTTAAAAATTCAAAGACATCTTTCAATGGTTAACTAGCGCAAGGCGCGATATCAGACCTTAATATTGACCCATAATATTAAAATTGGACCAGGTATTATATTAAAGGGTAATAGTGTACCCTAAAACAGGAAATAGTTATAGGTCAATTAGGGGGTACACTATGTATATTTTAAATAGTGCATTAAAACAAGGAAATTCGAAGACACTTTTCTATGTTAACTAACGGCACGGTATCGGACCTTAATATTGACCTATAATTTTTAAATTGGACCACGTATTATAATACAGGGTAATAGTGTTCCCTACCACGGGAAATAATTATAGGTCTCTTAGGGGGTACACAGCGTGACCCTAAAATTTACTATGTATGCCTATGCGAAATAAAGTGTTCTGAGAAGATTAAAATGAAGAAATAAGCGTTCTAAAATGCTTTGAAAATTCAAAGACATCTTTCAATGGTTAACTAACGCAAGGCGCGATATCAGACCTTAATATAGACCCATAATATTTAAATTGGACCAGGTATTATATTAAAGGGTAATAGTGTACCCTACCACAGGAAATAGTTATAGGTCAATTAGGGGGTACACTATGTATATTTTAAATAGTGCATTAAAACAAGGAAATTCGAAGACACTTTTCTATTTTAACTAACGGCACGGTATCGGACCTTAATATTGACCTATAATTTTTTAATTGGACCACGTATTATATTACAGGGTGATAGTGTACTCTACCACAGGAAATAATTATAAGTCAATTAGGGGGTACACAGCGTGACCCTAAAGTTTACTATGTATGCCTATGCGAAATAGAGTGTTCTGTGAAGCTTAAAATGAAGAAATAAGCGTTCTAAAATGCTTTAAAAATTCAAAGACATCTTTCAATGGTTAACTAACGCAAGGCGCGATATCAGACCTTAATATTGACCCATAATATTTAAATTGGACCAGGTATTATATTAAAGGGTAATAGTGTACCCTACCACAGGAAATAATTATAAGTCAATTAGGGGGTACACAGCGTGACCCTAAAGTTTACTATGTATGCCTATGCGAAATAAAGTGTACTGAGAAGCTTAAAATGAGGAAATAAGCGTTCTAAAATGCTTTTAAAATTCAAAGACATTTTTCTATGTTAACTAACGGCACGGTATCGGACCTTAATATTGACCTATAATTTTTAAATTGGACCACGTATTATATTACAGGGTAATAGTGTCCCCTACCACGGGAAATAATTATAGGTCTCTTAGGGCTTACACAGCGTGACCCTAAAGTTTACTATGTATGCCTATGCGAAATAAAGTGTTCTGAGAAGCTTAGAATGAAGAAATAAGCGTTCTAAAATGCTTTTAAATTCAAAGACTTCTTTAAATGGTAAACTAACGCAATGTGCGATATCAGACCTTACTATGGACCCATAATATTTAAATTGAACATGGTATTATATTACAGGGTAATAGTGTACCCTTCCGCAGGAAATAATTATAGGTCATTTTGGGGAAACACTATGTATATTTTAAATAGTGCATTATAACAAGGAAATTCGAAGACTCTTTTCTATGTTAACTAACGGCACGGTATCGGACCTTAATATTGACCTATAATTTTTTAATTGGACCACGTATTATATTACAGGGTGATAGTGTACCCTACCACAGGAAATAATTATAAGTCAATTAGGGGGTAAACAGCGTGACCCTAAAGTTTACTATGTATGCCTATGCGAATTAAAGTGTTCTGAGAAGCTTAAAATGAGGAAATAAGCGTTCTAAAATGCTTTTAAAATTCAAAGACATTTTTCTATGTTAACTAACGGCACGGTATCGGACCTTAATATTGACCTATAATTTTTAACTTGGACCACGTATTATATTACAGGGTAATAGTGTTCCCTACCACGGGAAATAATTATAGGTCTCTTAGGGGGTATACAGCGTGACCCTAAAATTTACTATGTATGCCTATGCGAAATAAAGTGTTCTGAGAAGCTTAAAATGAAGAAATAAGCGTTCTAAAATGCTTTAAAAATTCAAAGACATCTTTCAATGGTTAACTAGCGCAAGGCGCGATATCAGACCTTAATATTGACCCATAATATTAAAATTGGACCAGGTATTATATTAAAGGGTAATAGTGTACCCTAAAACAGGAAATAGTTATAGGTCAATTAGGGGGTACACTATGTATATTTTAAATAGTGCATTAAAACAAGGAAATTCGAAGACACTTTTCTATGTTAACTAACGGCACGGTATCGGACCTTAATATTGACCTATAATTTTTAAATTGGACCACGTATTATAATACAGGGTAATAGTGTTCCCTACCACGGGAAATAATTATAGGTCTCTTAGGGGGTACACAGCGTGACCCTAAAATTTACTATGTATGCCTATGCGAAATAAAGTGTTCTGAGAAGATTAAAATGAAGAAATAAGCGTTCTAAAATGCTTTGAAAATTCAAAGACATCTTTCAATGGTTAACTAACGCAAGGCGCGATATCAGACCTTAATATAGACCCATAATATTTAAATTGGACCAGGTATTATATTAAAGGGTAATAGTGTACCCTACCACAGGAAATAGTTATAGGTCAATTAGGGGGTACACTATGTATATTTTAAATAGTGCATTAAAACAAGGAAATTCGAAGACACTTTTCTATTTTAACTAACGGCACGGTATCGGACCTTAATATTGACCTATAATTTTTTAATTGGACCACGTATTATATTACAGGGTGATAGTGTACTCTACTACAGGAAATAATTATAAGTCAATTAGGGGGTACACAGCGTGACCCTAAAGTTTACTATGTATGCCTATGCGAAATAAAGTGTTCTGAGAAGCTTAAAATGAGGAAATAAGCGTTCTAAAATGCTTTTAAAATTCAAAGACATTTTTCTATGTTAACTAACGGCACGGTATCGGACCTTAATATTGACCTATAATTTTTAAATTGGACCACGTATTATATTACAGGGTAATAGTGTACCCTACCACAGGAATTATTATAGGTCAATTAGGGGGTACGCAGCGTGACCCTAAAGTTTACTATTTATTCCTATGCGAAATAAAGTGCTCTGAAAAGCTTAAAATGAGGAAATAAGCAATCTAAAATGCTTTAAAAATTCAAAGACATTTTTATAAGTTAACTAACGACACGGTATCGGACCTTAATATTGACCTATAATTTTTAAATTGGACCACGTATTATATTACAGGGTAATAGTGTTCCCTGCCATGGGAAATAATTATAGGTCTCTTAGGGGGTACACAGCGTGACCCTAAAGTTTACTATGTATGCCTATGCGAAATAAAGTGTTCTGAGAAGCTTGAAATGAAGAAATAAGCGTTCTAAAATGCTTTAAAAATTCAAAGACTTCTTTCAATGGTTAACTAACGCAAGGCGCGATATCAGACCTTAATATTGACCCATAATATTTAAATTGGACCCATAATATTTAAATTGGACCAGGTATTATATTACAGGTAATAGTGTACCCTACCGCAGGAAATATTTATAGGTCAATTAAGGGGTACACAGCGTGACCCTAAAGTTTACTATGTATGCCTTTGCGAAATAGAGTGTTCTGAGAAGCTTGAAATGAAGAAATAAGCGTTCTAAAATGCTTTAAAAATTCAAAGACTTCTTTCAATGGTAAACTAACGCAAGGTGCGATATCAGACCTTACTATGGACCCATAATATTTAAATTGAACCTGGTATTATATTACAGGGTAATAGTGTACCCTTCCGCAGGAAATAATTATAGGTCATTTTGGGGGAACACTATGTATATTTTAAATAGTGCATTAAAACAAGGAAATTCGAAGACACTTTTCTATGTTAACTAACGGCACGGTATCGGACCTTAATATTGACCTATAATTTTTTAATTGGACCACGTATTATATTACAGGGTGATAGTGTACCCTACCACAGGAAATAATTATAAGTCAATTAGGGGGTAAACAGCGTGACCCTAAAGTTTACTATGTATGCCTATGCGAAATAAAGTGTTCTGAGAAGCTTAAAATGAGGAAATAAGCGTTCTAAAATGCTTTTAAAATTCAAAGACATTTTTCTATGTTAACTAACGGCACGGTATCGGACCTTAATATTGACCTATAATTTTTAACTTGGACCACGTATTATATTACAGGGTAATAGTGTTCCCTACCACGGGAAATAATTATAGGTCTCTTAGGGGGTATACAGCGTGACCCTAAAATTTACTATGTATGCCTATGCGAAATAAAGTGTTCTGAGAAGCTTAAAATGAAGAAATAAGCGTTCTAAAATGCTTCAAAAATTCAAAGACATCTTTCAAAGGTTAACTAGCGCAAGGCGCGATATCAGACCTTAATATTGACCCATAATATTAAAATTGGACCAGGTATTATATTAAAGGGTAATAGTGTACCCTAAAACAGGAAATAGTTATAGGTCAATTAGGGGGTACACTATGTATATTTTAAATAGTGCATTAAAACAAGGAAATTCGAAGACACTTTTCTATGTTAACTAACGGCACGGTATCGGACCTTAATATTGACCTATAATTTTTAAATTGGAAAACGTATTATATTACAGGGTAATAGTGTACCTTACCACAGGAAATATTTATAGGTCATTTAGGGGGTACACAGCGTGACCCTAAAGTTTACTATGTATGCCTATGCGAAATAGAGTGTTCTGAGAAGCATAAAATGAAGAAATAAGCGTACTAAAATGCTTTATAAATTCAGAGACATCTTTCAATGGTTAACTAACGCAAGGCGCGATATCAGACCTTAATATGGAACCATAATATTTAATTGGACCAGGTATTATATTACAGGGTAATAGTGTACCCTACCGCAGGAAATAGTTATAGGTCAATTAGGGGGTACACTATGTATATTTTAAATAGTGCATTAAAACAAGGAAATTCGAAGACACTTTTCTATGTTAACTAACGGCACGTTATCGGACCTTAATATTGGCCTATAATTTTTAAATTGGAAAACGTATTATATTACAAGGTAATAGTGTACCCTACCACATGAAATAATTATAGGTCTATTAGGGGGTACAGAGCGTGACCCTAAAGTTTACTATGTATGCCTATGCGAAATAGAGTGTTCTGAGAAGCTTAAAATGAAGAAATAAGCGTTCTAAAATGCTTTAAAAATTCAAAGGCATCTTTCAATGGGTAACTAACGCAAGGCGCGATATCAGACCTTAATATGGAACCATAATATTTAAAATTGGACCAGGTATTATATTACAGGGTAATAGTGTACCCTACCGCAGGAATTATTATAGGTCAATTAGGGGGTACACTATGTATATTTTAAATAGTGCATTAAAACAAGGAAATTCGAAGACACTTTTCTATGTTAACTAACGGCACGGTATCGGACCTTAATATTGACATATAATTTTTAAATTGGACCACGTATTATATTACAGGTTGATAGTGTACCTTACCACAGAAAATAATTATAGGTCAATTAGGGGGTACGCAGCGTGACCCTAAAGTTTACTATTTATTCCTATGCGAAATAAAGTGCTCTGAGAAGCTTAAAATGAGGAAATAAGCGATCTAAAATGCTTTAAAAATTCAAAGACATTTTTCTAAGTTAACTAACGACACGGTATCGGACCTTAATATTGACCTATAATTTTTAAATTGGACCACGTATTATATTACAGGGTAATAGTGTTCCCTACCACAGGAAATAATTATAGGTCTCTTAGGGGGTACACAGCGTGACCCTAAAGTTTACTATGTATGCCTATGCGAAATAAAGTGTTCTGAGAAGCTTAAAATGAAGAAATAAGCGTTCTAAAATGCTTTAAAAATTCAAAGACTTCTTTCAATGGTTAACTAACGCAAGGCGCGATATCAGACCTTAATATTGACCCATAATATTTAAATTGGACCCATAATATTTAAATTGGACCAGGTATTATATTACAGGTAATAGTGTACCCTACCGCAGGAAATATTTATAGGTCAATTAGGGGGTACACAGCGTGACCCTAAAGTTTACTATGTATGCCTTTGCGAAATAGAGTGTTCTGAGAAGCTTGAAATGAAGAAATAAGCGTTCTAAAATGCTTTAAAAATTCAAAGACTTCTTTCAATGGTAAACTAACGCAAGGTGCGATATCAGACCTTACTATGGACCCATAATATTTAAATTGAACCTGGTATTATATTACAGGGTAATAGTGTACCCTTCCGCAGGAAATAATTATAGGTCATTTTGGGGGAACACTATGTATATTTTAAATAGTGCATTAAAACATGGAAATTCGAAGACACTTTTCTATGTTAACTAACGTCACGGTATCGGACCTTATTATTGACCTATAATTTTTAAATTGGACCACGTATTATAATACAGGGTAATAGTGTTCCTTACCACGGGAAATAATTATAGGTCTCTTAGGGGGTACACAGCGTGACCCTAAAATTTACTATGTATGCCTATGCGAAATAAAGTGTTCTGAGAAGATTAAAATGAAGAAATAAGCGTTCTAAAATGCTTTGAAAATTCAAAGACATCTTTCAATGGTTAACTAACGCAAGGCGCAATATCAGACCTTAATATAGACCCATAATATTTAAATTGGACCAGGTATTATATTAAAGGGTAATAGTGTACCCTACCACAGGAAATAGTTATAGGTCAATTAGGGGGTACACTATGTATATTTTAAATAGTGCATTAAAACAAGGAAATTCGAAGACACTTTTCTATGTTAACTAACGGCACGGTATCCGACCTTAATATTGACCTATAATTTTTAAATTGGAAAACGTATTATATTACAGGGTAATAGTGTACCCTACCACATGAAATAATTATAGGTCAATTAGGGGGTACACAGCGTGACCCTAAAGTTTACTATGTATGCCTATGCGAAATAGAGTGTTCAGAGAAGCTTAAAATGAAGAAATAAGCTTTCTAAAATGCTTTAAAAATTCAAAGACATCTTTCAATGGTTAACTAACGCAAGGCGCGATATCAGACCTTAATATGGAACAATAATATTTAAAATTGGACCAGGTATTATATTACAGGGTAATAGTGTACCCTACCACAGGAATTATTATAGGTCAATTAGGGGGTACACTATGTATATTTTAAATAGTGCATTAAAACAAGGAAATTCGAAGACACTTTTCTATGTTAACTAACGACACTGTATCGGACCTTAATATTGACCTATAATTTTTAAATTGGACCACGTATTATATTACAGGGTGATAGCGTACCTTACCACAGGAAAAAATTATAGGTCAATTAGGGGGTACGCAGCGTGACCCTAAAGTTCACTATTTATACCTATGCGAAATAAAGTGCTCTGAGAAGCTTAAAATGAGGAAATAAGCGATCTAAAATGCTTTAAAAATTCAAAGACATCTTTCAATGGTTAACTAACGCAAGGCGCGATATCAGACCTTAATATTGACCCATAATATTTAAATTGGACCAGGTATTATATTACAGGGTAATAGTGTACCCTACCGCAGGAAATATTTATAGGTCAATTAGGGGGTACACAGCGTGACCCTAAAGTTTACTATGTATGCCTTTGCGAAATAGAGTGTTTTGAGAAGCTTAAAATGAAGAAATAAGCGTTCTAAAATGCTTTAAAAATTCAAAGACTTCTTTCAATGGTAAACTAACGCAAGGCGTGATATCAGACCTTACTATGGACCCATAATATTTAAATTGAACCTGGTATTATATTACAGGGTAATAGTGTACCCTTACGCAGGAAATAATTATAGGTCATTTTGGGGGAACACTATGTATATTTTAAATAGTGCATTATAACAAGGAAATTCGAAGACTCTTTTCTATGTTAACTAACGGCACGGTATCGGACCTTAATATTGACCTATAATTTTTTAATTGGACCACGTATTATATAACAGGGTGATAGTGTACTCTACCACAGGAAATAATTATAAGTCAATTAGGGGGTACACAGCGTGACCCTAAAGTTTACTATGTATGCCTATGCGAAATAAAGTGTTCTGAGAAGCTTAAAATGAGGAAATAAGCGTTCTAAAATGCTTTTAAAATTCAAAGACATTTTTCTATGTTAACTAACGGCACGATATCGGACCTTAATATTGACCTATAATTTTTAAATTGGACCACGTATTATATTACAGGGTAATAGTGTACCCTACCACAGGAAATATTTATAGGTCATTTAGGGGGTACACAGCGTGACCCTAAAGTTTACTATGTATGCCTATGCGAAATAGAGTGTTCTGAGAAGCATACAATGAAGAAATAAGCGTTCTAAAATGCTTTAAAAATTCAAAGACATCTTTCAATGGTTAACTAACGCAAGGCGCGATATCAGACCTTAATATGGAACCATAATATTTAAATAGGACCAGGTATTATATTACAGGGTAATAGTGTACCCTACCGCAGGAAATAATTATAGGTCAATTAGGGTGTACACTATGTATATTTTAAATAGTGCATTAAAACAAGGAAATTCGAAGACACTTTTCTATGTTAACTAACTGCACGGTATCGGACCTTAATATTGACCTATAATTTTTAAATTGGACCACGTATTATATTACAGGGTAATAGTGTTCCCTACCACGGGAAATAATTATAGGTCTCTTAGGGGGTACACCGCGTGACCCTAAAATTTACTATGTATGCCTATGCTATAAAACGTACCGAAAACGTCAGAAATTTTCTAAGCACCGAAAAGTTCAGAAATTTTATAAGATCCAAAATCATTAGAATTTTTCTAAGTACCGAAATCGTCAGAAATTTTCTAAGTACCTAAAACTTCTGAGTCTTTTCAATGTACCGAAAAAGGCAGAACGTCAGAAATTTACTAAGTACCGAAAACTTCCGAGTCTTTTCAAAGTACCGAAAAAGACAGAAATTTTCTAAGTACCGAAATCAACAGAATTTTTCTAAATACCGAAATCGTCAGAATTTTTCTAAGTACCGAAAACTTCTGAATGTTTAATAAGTATCGAAATCGTAAGAATTTTTCAAAGTACCGAAAACGTCAGAAATTTTCCAAGTACCGAAGACTTCTGAATGTTTTCTAAATACTGAAATCGACAGAATATTTCTAAGTACAGAAAATGTCAGATATTTCCTAAGTACCGAAATCGTCAGAAATTTTCTAAGTACCGAAAACTTCTGAGTCTTTTCAAAGTACCGAAAAAGGCAGAATTTTTCAAAGTACCGAAATCGGCAGAATTTTTCTAAGTACCGAAAACGTCAGAAATTTTCAAAGTACCGAAAACTTCTGAATGTTTTCTAAGTACCGAAATCGACAGAATTTTTCTAAGTACCGAAAACGTCAGAAATTTTCTAAGCACCGAAAAGGTCAGAAATTTTCTAAGATCCAAAATCATCAGAATTTTTCTAAGTACCGAAATCGGCAAAAATTTTCTAAGTACCTAAAACTTCTGAGTCTTTTCAATGTACCGAAAAAGGCAGAACGTCAGAAATTTACTAAGTACCGAAAACTTCCGAGTCTTTTCAAAGTACCGAAAAAGACAGAAATTTTCTAAGTTCCGAAATCAACAGAATTTTTCTAACTACCGAAATCGACAGAATTTTTCTAAGTACCGAAATCAACAGAATTTTTCTAAGTACCGAAATCGGCAGAATTTTTCTAAGTACCGAAAACTTCTGAATGTTTAATAAGTATCGAAATCGTAAGAATTTTTCAAAGTTCCGAAAACGTCAGAAATTTTCTAAGTACCGAAGACTTCTGAATGTTTTCTAAGTACTGAAATCGACAGAATATTTCTAAGTACCGAAAATGTCAGATATTTCCTAAGTACCGAAAAGGTCAGAAATTTTCTAAGTACCGAAAAAGGCAGAAATTTTCTAAGTACCGAAAAAGGCAGAAATTTTCTAAGTACCTAAAACTTCTGAGTCTTTTCAATGTACTGAAAAAGGCAGAACGTCAGAAATTTACTAAGTACCGAAAGCTTCCGAGTCTTTTCAAAGTACCGAAAAAGACAGAAACTTTCTAAGGACCGAAAACGTCAGAAATTTTCTAAGTACCGAAAACGTCAGAAACTTTCTAAGTACCGAAAAAGGCGGAATTTTTCTAAGTACCGAAAACTTCTGAATGTTTAATAAGTATCGAAATCGTAAGAAATTTTCTAAGTACCGAAAACGTCAGAAATTTTCTAAGTACCGAAAACTTCTGAGTCTTTTCAAAGTACCGAAAAAGGCAGAAATTTTCTAAGTACCGAAATCAACAGAATTTCTCTAAGTACAGAAATCGACAGAATTTTTCTAAGTACCAAAATCAACAGAATTTTTCTAAGTACCGAAATCGGCAGACTTTTCTAAGTACCGAAATCGGCAGAATTTTTCTAAGTACCGAAAACTTCTGAGTCTTTTCAAAGTACCGAAAAAGGCAGAAATTTTCTAAGTACCGAGAACATCGGAAATTTTCTAAGTACCTAAAACGTCAGATATTTTCTAAGTACCGAAAAGGTCAGAAATTTTCTAAGTACCGAAAAAGGCAGAAATTTTCTAAGTACCGAAAACTTCTGAATGTTTTCTAAGTACCGAAAACGTCAGAAATTTTCTAAGGTCCGAAATCTTTAGAATTTTCTAAGTACCGAAATCATCAGAATTTTTCTAAGTACCGAAATCGTCAGAAATTTTCCAAGTACCGAAAACTTCTGAGTCTTTTCAAAGTACCTTAAAAGGCAGAAATTTTCTAAGTACCGAAATCGACAGAATTTTTCTAAGTACTGAAATCAACAGAATTTTTCTAAGTACCGAAATCGGCAGAAATTTTCTAAGTACCGAAAACGTCAGAAATTTTCTAAGTACCGAAAACTACTGAGTCTTTTCAAAGTACCGAAAAAGGCAGAAATTTTCTAAGTACCGAGAACATCGGAAATTTTCTAAGTACCGAAAACGTCTGAAATTTTCAGAGTACCGAAAAAGGCAGAAATTTTCTAAGTACCGAAAACTTCTGAATGTTTTCTAAGTACCGAAATCGACAGAATTTTTCTAAGTACCGAAAAAGGCAGAAATTTTCTAAGTTCCGAAATCAACAGAATTTTTCTAAGTTCCGAAATCGACAGAATTTTTTAAAGTACTTAAATCAACTGAATTTTTCTAAGTTCCAAAATCAACAGAATTCTTCTAAGTACCGAAAACGTCAGAAATTTTCTAAGGACCGAAAAAGGCAGAATTTTTCTAAGTACCGAAAACTTCTGAATGTTTAATAAGTATCGAAATCGTAAGAATTTTTCTAAGTACCGAAAACGTCAGATATTTTCTAAGTACCGAAAACTTCTGAGTCTTTTCAAAGTACCGAAAAAGGCAGAAATTTTCTAAGTACCGAAATCAACAGAATTTTTCTAAGTACAGAAATCGACAGAATTTTTCTAAGTACCAAAATCAACAGAATTTTTCTAAGTACCGAAATCGGCAGAATTTTCTAAGTACCGAAATCGGCAGAATTTTTCTAAGTACCGAAATCGTCAGAATTTTTCTATGTACCGAAATCATCAGAATTTTTCTAAGTACCGAAAACGTCAGAAATTTTCTAAGTACCGAAGACTTCTGAATGTTTTCTAAGTACCGAAATCGACAGAATATTTCTAAGTACCGAAAACGTCAGATATTTTCTAAGTACCGAAAAAGTCAGAAAATTTCTAAGTACCGAAATCGGCAGAATTTTTCTAAGTACCGATAACTTCTGAATGTTTAATAAGTATCGAAATCGTAAGAATTTTTCTAAGTACCGAAATCGGCAGAATTTTTCTAAGTACCGAAAACGTCAGAAATTTTCTAAGTACCGAAAACTACTGAGTCTTTTCAAAGTACCGAAAAAGGCAGAAATTTTCTAAGTACCGAGAACATCGGAAATTTTCTAAGTACCGAAAACGTCTGAAATTTTCAGAGTACCGAAAAAGGCAGAAATTTTCTAAGTACCGAAAACTTCTGAATGTTTTCTAAGTACCGAAATCGACATAATTTTTCTAAGTACCGAAAAAGGCAGAAATTTTCTAAGTACCGAAAAAGGCAGAAATTTTCTAAGTTCCAAAATCAACAGAATTCTTCTAAGTACCGAAAACGTCAGAAACTTTCTAAGGACCGAAAAAGGCAGAATTTTTCTAAGTACCGAAAACTTCTGAATGTTTAATAAGTATCGAAATCGTAAGAATTTTTCTAAGTACCGAAAACGTCAGATATTTTCTAAGTACCGAAAACTTCTGAGTCTTTTCAAAGTACCGAAAAAGGCAGAAATTTTCTAAGTACCAAAATCAACAGAATTTTTCTAAGTACCGAAATCGGCAGAATTTTCAAAGTACCGAAATCGGCAGAATTTTTCTAAGTACCGAAATCGTCAGAATTTTTCTATGTACCGAAATCATCAGAATTTTTCTAAGTACCGAAAACGTCAGAAATTTTCTAAGTACCGAAAAAGGCAGAAATTTTCTAAGTACCGAAATCTTCTGAATGTTTTCTAAGTACCGAAAACGTCAGAAATTTTCTAAGTACCGAAAAGGTCAGAAATTTTCTAAGATCCGAAATCATCAGAATTTTTCTAAGTACCGAAATCGTCAGAAATTTTCTAAGTACCGAAAACTTCTGAGTCTTTTCAAAGTACCGAAAAAGGCAGAATTTTTCAAAGTACCGAAATCGGCAGAATTTTCTAAGTACCGAAATCGGCAGAATTTTTCTAAGTACCGAAAACGTCAGAAATTTTCTAAGTACCGAAAACTTCTGAGTCTTTTCAAAGTACCGAAAAAGGCAGAAATTTTCTAAGTACCGAGAACATCGGAAATTTTCTAAGTACCGAAAACGTCAGATATTTTCTAAGTACCGAAAAGGTCAGAAATTTTCTAAGTACCGAAAACTTCTGAATGTTTTCTAAGTACCGAAAACGTCAGAAATTTTCTAAGGTCCAAAAAGGTCAGAAATTTTCTAAGATCCGAAATCATCCGAATTTTTCTAAGTACCGAAATCTTTAGAATTTTCTAAGTACCGAAATCGTCAGAATTTTTCTAAGTACCGAAATCGTCAGAAATTTTCCAAGTACTGAAAACTTCTGAGTCTTTTCAAAGTACCTAAAAAGGCAGAAATTTTCTAAGTACCGAAATCGTCAGAATTTTTCTAAGTACTGAAATCAACAGAATTTTTCTAAGTACCGAAATCGGCAGAATTTTTCTAAGTACCGAAAACTTCTGAATGTTTAATAAGTACCGAAAACGTCAGAAATTTTCTAAGTACCGAAATCATCAGAATTTTCTAAGTACCGAAATCGGCAGAATTTTTCTAAGTACCGAAATCGTCAGAATTTTTCTATGTACCGAAATCATCAGAATTTTTCTAAGTACCGAAAACGTCAGAAATTTTCTAAGTACCGAAGACTTCTGAATGTTTTCTAAGTACCGAAATCGACAGAGTATTTCTAAGTACCGAAAACGTCAGATATTTTCTAAGTACCGAAAAAGTCAGAAAATTTCTAAGTACCGAAATCGGCAGAATTTTTCTAAGTACCGATAACTTCTGAATGTTTAATAAGTATCGAAATCGTAAGAATTTTTCTAAGTACCGAAATCGGCAGAATTTTTCTAAGTACCGAAAACGTCAGAAATTTTCTAAGTACCGAAAACTACTGAGTCTTTTCAAAGTACCGAAAAAGGCAGAAATTTTCTAAGTACCGAGAACATCGGAAATTTTCTAAGTACCGAAAACGTCTGAAATTTTCAGAGTACCGAAAAAGGCAGAAATTTTCTAAGTACCGAAAACTTCTGAATGTTTTCTAAGTACCGAAATCGACATAATTTTTCTAAGTACCGAAAAAGGCAGAAATTTTCTAAGTTCCGAAATCAACAGAATTTTTCTAAGTTCCGAAATCGACAGAATTTTTTAAAGTACTTAAATCAACTGAATTTTTCTAAGTTCCAAAATCAACAGAATTCTTCTAAGTACCGAAAACGTCAGAAATTTTCTAAGGACCGAAAAAGGCAGAATTTTTCTAAGTACCGAAAACTTCTGAATGTTTAATAAGTATCGAAATCGTAAGAATTTTTCTAAGTACCGAAAACGTCAGATATTTTCTAAGTACCGAAAACTTCTGAGTCTTTTCAAAGTACCGAAAAAGGCAGAAATTTTCTAAGTACCGAAATCAACAGAATTTTTCTAAGTACAGAAATCGACAGAATTTTTCTAAGTACCAAAATCAACAGAATTTTTCTAAGTACCGAAATCGGCAGAATTTTCTAAGTACCGAAATCGGCAGAATTTTTCTAAGTACCGAAATCGTCAGAATTTTTCTATGTACCGAAATCATCAGAATTTTTCTAAGTACCGAAAACGTCAGAAATTTTCTAAGTACCGAAGACTTCTGAATGTTTTCTAAGTACCGAAATCGACAGAATATTTCTAAGTACCGAAAACGTCAGATATTTTCTAAGTACCGAAAAAGTCAGAAAATTTCTAAGTACCGAAATCGGCAGAATTTTTCTAAGTACCGATAACTTCTGAATGTTTAATAAGTATCGAAATCGTAAGAATTTTTCTAAGTACCGAAATCGGCAGAATTTTTCTAAGTACCGAAAACGTCAGAAATTTTCTAAGTACCGAAAACTACTGAGTCTTTTCAAAGTACCGAAAAAGGCAGAAATTTTCTAAGTACCGAGAACATCGGAAATTTTCTAAGTACCGAAAACGTCTGAAATTTTCAGAGTACCGAAAAAGGCAGAAATTTTCTAAGTACCGAAAACTTCTGAATGTTTTCTAAGTACCGAAATCGACATAATTTTTCTAAGTACCGAAAAAGGCAGAAATTTTCTAAGTACCGAAAAAGGCAGAAATTTTCTAAGTTCCAAAATCAACAGAATTCTTCTAAGTACCGAAAACGTCAGAAACTTTCTAAGGACCGAAAAAGGCAGAATTTTTCTAAGTACCGAAAACTTCTGAATGTTTAATAAGTATCGAAATCGTAAGAATTTTTCTAAGTACCGAAAACGTCAGATATTTTCTAAGTACCGAAAACTTCTGAGTCTTTTCAAAGTACCGAAAAAGGCAGAAATTTTCTAAGTACCAAAATCAACAGAATTTTTCTAAGTACCGAAATCGGCAGAATTTTCAAAGTACCGAAATCGGCAGAATTTTTCTAAGTACCGAAATCGTCAGAATTTTTCTATGTACCGAAATCATCAGAATTTTTCTAAGTACCGAAAACGTCAGAAATTTTCTAAGTACCGAAAAAGGCAGAAATTTTCTAAGTACCGAAATCTTCTGAATGTTTTCTAAGTACCGAAAACGTCAGAAATTTTCTAAGTACCGAAAAGGTCAGAAATTTTCTAAGATCCGAAATCATCAGAATTTTTCTAAGTACCGAAATCGTCAGAAATTTTCTAAGTACCGAAAACTTCTGAGTCTTTTCAAAGTACCGAAAAAGGCAGAATTTTTCAAAGTACCGAAATCGGCAGAATTTTCTAAGTACCGAAATCGGCAGAATTTTTCTAAGTACCGAAAACGTCAGAAATTTTCTAAGTACCGAAAACTTCTGAGTCTTTTCAAAGTACCGAAAAAGGCAGAAATTTTCTAAGTACCGAGAACATCGGAAATTTTCTAAGTACCGAAAACGTCAGATATTTTCTAAGTACCGAAAAGGTCAGAAATTTTCTAAGTACCGAAAACTTCTGAATGTTTTCTAAGTACCGAAAACGTCAGAAATTTTCTAAGGTCCAAAAAGGTCAGAAATTTTCTAAGATCCGAAATCATCCGAATTTTTCTAAGTACCGAAATCTTTAGAATTTTCTAAGTACCGAAATCGTCAGAATTTTTCTAAGTACCGAAATCGTCAGAAATTTTCCAAGTACTGAAAACTTCTGAGTCTTTTCAAAGTACCTAAAAAGGCAGAAATTTTCTAAGTACCGAAATCGTCAGAATTTTTCTAAGTACTGAAATCAACAGAATTTTTCTAAGTACCGAAATCGGCAGAATTTTTCTAAGTACCGAAAACTTCTGAATGTTTAATAAGTACCGAAAACGTCAGAAATTTTCTAAGTACCGAAATCATCAGAATTTTCTAAGTACCGAAATCGGCAGAATTTTTCTAAGTACCGAAATCGTCAGAATTTTTCTATGTACCGAAATCATCAGAATTTTTCTAAGTACCGAAAACGTCAGAAATTTTCTAAGTACCGAAGACTTCTGAATGTTTTCTAAGTACCGAAATCGACAGAGTATTTCTAAGTACCGAAAACGTCAGATATTTTCTAAGTACCGAAAAAGTCAGAAAATTTCTAAGTACCGAAATCGGCAGAATTTTTCTAAGTACCGATAACTTCTGAATGTTTAATAAGTATCGAAATCGTAAGAATTTTTCTAAGTACCGAAATCGGCAGAATTTTTCTAAGTACCGAAAACGTCAGAAATTTTCTAAGTACCGAAAACTACTGAGTCTTTTCAAAGTACCGAAAAAGGCAGAAATTTTCTAAGTACCGAGAACATCGGAAATTTTCTAAGTACCGAAAACGTCTGAAATTTTCAGAGTACCGAAAAAGGCAGAAATTTTCTAAGTACCGAAAACTTCTGAATGTTTTCTAAGTACCGAAATCGACATAATTTTTCTAAGTACCGAAAAAGGCAGAAATTTTCTAAGTACCGAAAAAGGCAGAAATTTTCTAAGTTCCAAAATCAACAGAATTCTTCTAAGTACCGAAAACGTCAGAAACTTTCTAAGGACCGAAAAAGGCAGAATTTTTCTAAGTACCGAAAACTTCTGAATGTTTAATAAGTATCGAAATCGTAAGAATTTTTCTAAGTACCGAAAACGTCAGATATTTTCTAAGTACCGAAAACTTCTGAGTCTTTTCAAAGTACCGAAAAAGGCAGAAATTTTCTAAGTACCAAAATCAACAGAATTTTTCTAAGTACCGAAATCGGCAGAATTTTCAAAGTACCGAAATCGGCAGAATTTTTCTAAGTACCGAAATCGTCAGAATTTTTCTATATACCGAAATCATCAGAATTTTTCTAAGTACCGAAAACGTCAGAAATTTTCTAAGTACCGAAAAAGGCAGAAATTTTCTAAGTACCGAAATCTTCTGAATGTTTTCTAAGTACCGAAAACGTCAGAAATTTTCTAAGTACCGAAAAGGTCAGAAATTTTCTAAGTACCGAAATCTTTAGAATTTTCTAAGTACCGAAATCGTCAGAATTTTTCTAAGTACCGAAATCGTCAGAAATTTTCCAAGTACTGAAAACTTCTGAGTCTTTTCAAAGTACCTAAAAAGGCAGAAATTTTCTAAGTACCGAAATCGTCAGAATTTTTCTAAGTACTGAAATCAACAGAATTTTTCTAAGTACCGAAATCGGCAGAATTTTTCTAAGTACCGAAAACTTCTGAATGTTTAATAAGTATCGAAATCGTAAGAATTTTTCTAAGTACCGAAAACGTCAGAAATTTTCTAAGTACCGAAATCATCAGAATTTTCTAAGTACCGAAATCGGCAGAAATTTTCTAAGTACCGAAAATTTCTGAGTCTTTTCAAAGTACCGAAAAAGGCAGAAATTTTCTAAGTACCGAGAACATCGGAAATTTTTTAAGTACCGAAAACGTCTGAAATTTTCAGAGTACCGAAAAGGTCATAAATTTTCTAAGATCCAAAATCATCAGAATTTTTCTAAGTACCGAAATCGTCGGAAATTTTCTAAGTACCGAAAACTTCTGAGTGTTTTCAAAGTACCGAAAAAGGCAGAATTTTTCAAAGTACCGAAATCGGCAGAATTTTTCTAAGTACCGAAAACGTCAGAAATTTTCTAAGTACCGAAAACTTCTGAGTCTTTTCAAAGTACCGAAAAAGGCAGAAATTTTCTAAGTACCGAAATCAACAGAATTTTTCTAAGTACAGAAATCGACAGAATTTTTCTAAGTACCAAAATCAACAGAATTTTTCTAAGTACCGAAATCGGCAGAATTTTCTAAGTACCGAAATCGGCAGAATTTTTCTAAGTACCGAAATCGTCAGAATTTTTCTATGTACCGAAATCATCAGAATTTTTCTAAGTACCGAAAACGTCAGAAATTTTCTAAGTACCGAAGACTTCTGAATGTTTTCTAAGTACCGAAATCGACAGAGTATTTCTAAGTACCGAAAACGTCAGATATTTTCTAAGTACCGAAAAAGTCAGAAAATTTCTAAGTACCGAAATCGGCAGAATTTTTCTAAGTACCGATAACTTCTGAATGTTTAATAAGTATCGAAATCGTAAGAATTTTTCTAAGTACCGAAATCGGCAGAATTTTTCTAAGTACCGAAAACGTCAGAAATTTTCTAAGTACCGAAAACTACTGAGTCTTTTCAAAGTACCGAAAAAGGCAGAAATTTTCTAAGTACCGAGAACATCGGAAATTTTCTAAGTACCGAAAACGTCTGAAATTTTCAGAGTACCGAAAAAGGCAGAAATTTTCTAAGTACCGAAAACTTCTGAATGTTTTCTAAGTACCGAAATCGACATAATTTTTCTAAGTACCGAAAAAGGCAGAAATTTTCTAAGTACCGAAAAAGGCAGAAATTTTCTAAGTTCCAAAATCAACAGAATTCTTCTAAGTACCGAAAACGTCAGAAACTTTCTAAGGACCGAAAAAGGCAGAATTTTTCTAAGTACCGAAAACTTCTGAATGTTTAATAAGTATCGAAATCGTAAGAATTTTTCTAAGTACCGAAAACGTCAGATATTTTCTAAGTACCGAAAACTTCTGAGTCTTTTCAAAGTACCGAAAAAGGCAGAAATTTTCTAAGTACCAAAATCAACAGAATTTTTCTAAGTACCGAAATCGGCAGAATTTTCAAAGTACCGAAATCGGCAGAATTTTTCTAAGTACCGAAATCGTCAGAATTTTTCTATGTACCGAAATCATCAGAATTTTTCTAAGTACCGAAAACGTCAGAAATTTTCTAAGTACCGAAAAAGGCAGAAATTTTCTAAGTACCGAAATCTTCTGAATGTTTTCTAAGTACCGAAAACGTCAGAAATTTTCTAAGTACCGAAAAGGTCAGAAATTTTCTAAGATCCGAAATCATCAGAATTTTTCTAAGTACCGAAATCGTCAGAAATTTTCTAAGTACCGAAAACTTCTGAGTCTTTTCAAAGTACCGAAAAAGGCAGAATTTTTCAAAGTACCGAAATCGGCAGAATTTTCTAAGTACCGAAATCGGCAGAATTTTTCTAAGTACCGAAAACGTCAGAAATTTTCTAAGTACCGAAAACTTCTGAGTCTTTTCAAAGTACCGAAAAAGGCAGAAATTTTCTAAGTACCGAGAACATCGGAAATTTTCTAAGTACCGAAAACGTCAGATATTTTCTAAGTACCGAAAAGGTCAGAAATTTTCTAAGTACCGAAAACTTCTGAATGTTTTCTAAGTACCGAAAACGTCAGAAATTTTCTAAGGTCCAAAAAGGTCAGAAATTTTCTAAGATCCGAAATCATCCGAATTTTTCTAAGTACCGAAATCTTTAGAATTTTCTAAGTACCGAAATCGTCAGAATTTTTCTAAGTACCGAAATCGTCAGAAATTTTCCAAGTACTGAAAACTTCTGAGTCTTTTCAAAGTACCTAAAAAGGCAGAAATTTTCTAAGTACCGAAATCGACAGAATTTTTCTAAGTACTGAAATCAACAGAATTTTTCTAAGTACCGAAATCGGCAGAATTTTTCTAAGTACCGAAAACTTCTGAATGTTTAATAAGTATTGAAATCGTAAGAATTTTTCTAAGTACCGAAAACGTCAGAAATTTTCTAAGTACCGAAATCATCAGAATTTTCTAAGTACCGAAATCAGCAGAAATTTTCTAAGTACCGAAAATTTCTGAGTCTTTACAAAGTACCGAAAAAGGCAGAAATTTTCTAAGTACCGAGAACATCGGAAATTTTTTAAGTACCGAAAACGTCTGAAATTTTCAGAGCACCGAAAAGGTCATAAATTTTCTAAGATCCAAAATCATCAGAATTTTTCTAAGTACCGAAATCGTCGGAAATTTTCTAAGTACCGAAAACTTCTGAGTGTTTTCAAAGTACCGAAAAAGGCAGAATTTTTCAAAGTACCGAAATCGGCAGAATTTTTCTAAGTACCGAAAACGTCAGAAATTTTCTAAGTACCGAAAACTTCTGAGTCTTTTCAAAGTACCGAAAAAGGCAGAAATTTTCTAAGTACCGAAATCAACAGAATTTTTCTAAGTACAGAAATCGACAGAATTTTTCTAAGTACCAAAATCAACAGAATTTTTCTAAGTACCGAAATCGGCAGAATTTTCTAAGTACCGAAATCGGCAGAATTTTTCTAAGTACCGAAATCGTCAGAATTTTTCTATGTACCGAAATCATCAGAATTTTTCTAAGTACCGAAAACGTCAGAAATTTTCTAAGTACCGAAGACTTCTGAATGTTTTCTAAGTACCGAAATCGACAGATTATTTCTAAGTATCGAAAACGTCAGATATTTTCTAAGTACCGAAAAAGTCAGAAAATTTCTAAGTACCGAAATCGGCAGAATTTTTCTAAGTACCGATAACTTCTGAATGTTTAATAAGTATCGAAATCGTAAGAATTTTTCTAAGTACCGAAATCGGCAGAATTTTTCTAAGTACCGAAAACGTCAGAAATTTTCCAAGTACTGAAAACTTCTGAGTCTTTTCAAAGTACCTAAAAAGGCAGAAATTTTCTAAGTACCGAAATCGACAGAATTTTTCTAAGTACTGAAATCAACAGAATTTTTCTAAGTACCGAAATCGGCAGAATTTTTCTAAGTACCGAAAACTTCTGAATGTTTAATAAGTATTGAAATCGTAAGAATTTTTCTAAGTACCGAAAACGTCAGAAATTTTCTAAGTACCGAAATCATCAGAATTTTCTAAGTACCGAAATCAGCAGAAATTTTCTAAGTACCGAAAACTACTGAATGTTTAATAAGTATCGAAATCGTAAGAATTTTTCTAAGTACCGAAAACGTCAGATATTTTCTAAAGACCGAAAAAGGCAGAATTTTTCTAAGTACCGAAAACTTCTGAATGTTTAATAAGTATCGAAATCGTAAGAATTTTTCTAAGTACCGAAAACGTCAGATATTTTCTAAGTACCGAAAACTTCTGAGTCTTTTCAAAGTACCGAAAAAGGCAGAAATTTTCTAAGTACCAAAATCAACAGAATTTTTCTAAGTACCGAAATCGGCAGAATTTTCAAAGTACCGAAATCGGCAGAATTTTTCTAAGTACCGAAATCGTCAGAATTTTTCTATGTACCGAAATCATCAGAATTTTTCTAAGTACCGAAAACGTCAGAAATTTTCTAAGTACCGAAAAAGGCAGAAATTTTCTAAGTACCGAAATCTTCTGAATGTTTTCTAAGTACCGAAAACGTCAGAAATTTTCTAAGTACCGAAAAGGTCAGAAATTTTCTAAGATCCGAAATCATCAGAATTTTTCTAAGTACCGAAATCGTCAGAAATTTTCTAAGTACCGAAAACTTCTGAGTCTTTTCAAAGTACCGAAAAAGGCAGAATTTTTCAAAGTACCGAAATCGGCAGAATTTTCTAAGTACCGAAATCGGCAGAATTTTTCTAAGTACCGAAAACGTCAGAAATTTTCTAAGTACCGAAAACTTCTGAGTCTTTTCAAAGTACCGAAAAAGGCAGAAATTTTCTAAGTACCGAGAACATCGGAAATTTTCTAAGTACCGAAAACGTCAGATATTTTCTAAGTACCGAAAAGGTCAGAAATTTTCTAAGTACCGAAAACTTCTGAATGTTTTCTAAGTACCGAAAACGTCAGAAATTTTCTAAGGTCCAAAAAGGTCAGAAATTTTCTAAGATCCGAAATCATCCGAATTTTTCTAAGTACCGAAATCTTTAGAATTTTCTAAGTACCGAAATCGTCAGAATTTTTCTAAGTACCGAAATCGTCAGAAATTTTCCAAGTACTGAAAACTTCTGAGTCTTTTCAAAGTACCTAAAAAGGCAGAAATTTTCTAAGTACCGAAATCGACAGAATTTTTCTAAGTACTGAAATCAACAGAATTTTTCTAAGTACCGAAATCGGCAGAATTTTTCTAAGTACCGAAAACTTCTGAATGTTTAATAAGTATTGAAATCGTAAGAATTTTTCTAAGTACCGAAAACGTCAGAAATTTTCTAAGTACCGAAATCATCAGAATTTTCTAAGTACCGAAATCAGCAGAAATTTTCTAAGTACCGAAAATTTCTGAGTCTTTACAAAGTACCGAAAAAGGCAGAAATTTTCTTAGTACCGAGAACATCGGAAATTTTTTAAGTACCGAAAACGTCTGAAATTTTCAGAGCACCGAAAAGGTCATAAATTTTCTAAGATCCAAAATCATCAGAATTTTTCTAAGTACCGAAATCGTCGGAAATTTTCTAAGTACCGAAAACTTCTGAGTGTTTTCAAAGTACCGAAAAAGGCAGAATTTTTCAAAGTACCGAAATCGGCAGAATTTTTCTAAGTACCGAAAACGTCAGAAATTTTCTAAGTACCGAAAACTTCTGAGTCTTTTCAAAGTACCGAAAAAGGCAGAAATTTTCTAAGTACCGAAATCAACAGAATTTTTCTAAGTACAGAAATCGACAGAATTTTTCTAAGTACCAAAATCAACAGAATTTTTCTAAGTACCGAAATCGGCAGAATTTTCTAAGTACCGAAATCGGCAGAATTTTTCTAAGTACCGAAATCGTCAGAATTTTTCTATGTACCGAAATCATCAGAATTTTTCTAAGTACCGAAAACGTCAGAAATTTTCTAAGTACCGAAGACTTCTGAATGTTTTCTAAGTACCGAAATCGACAGATTATTTCTAAGTATCGAAAACGTCAGATATTTTCTAAGTACCGAAAAAGTCAGAAAATTTCTAAGTACCGAAATCGGCAGAATTTTTCTAAGTACCGATAACTTCTGAATGTTTAATAAGTATCGAAATCGTAAGAATTTTTCTAAGTACCGAAATCGGCAGAATTTTTCTAAGTACCGAAAACGTCAGAAATTTTCTAAGTACCGAAAACTACTGAATGTTTAATAAGTATCGAAATCGTAAGAATTTTTCTAAGTACCGAAAACGTCAGATATTTTCTAAAGACCGAAAAAGGCAGAATTTTTCTAAGTACCGAAAACTTCTGAATGTTTAATAAGTATCGAAATCGTAAGAATTTTTCTAAGTACCGAAAACGTCAGATATTTTCAAAGTACCGAAAACTTCTGAGTCTTTTCAAAGTACCGAAAAAGGCAGAATTTTTCAAAGTACCGAAATCGGCAGAATTTTCTAAGTACCGAAATCGGCAGAATTTTTCTAAGTACCGAAAACGTCAGAAATTTTCTAAGTACCGAAAACTTCTGAGTCTTTTCAAAGTACCGAAAAAGGCAGAAATTTTCTAAGTACCTAAAACGTCAGATATTTTCTAAGTACCGAAATGGTCAGAAATTTTCTAAGTACCGAAAAAGGCAGAAATTTTCTAAGTACCGAAAACTTCTGAACGTTTTCTAAGTACCGAAAACGTCAGAAATTTTCTAAGGTCCGAAAAGGTCAGAAATTTTCTAAGATCCGAAATCATCAGAATTTTTCTAAGTACCGAAATCTTTAGAATTTTCTAAGTACCGAAATCATCAGAATTTTTCTAAGTACCGAAATCGTCAGAAATTTTCCAAGTACCGAAAACTTCTGAGTCTTTTCAAAGTACCGAAAAAGGCAGAAATTTTCTAAGTACCGAAATCGACAGAATTTTTCTAAGTACTGAAATCAACAGAATTTTTCTAAGTACCGAAATCGGCAGAATTTTTCTAAGTACCGAAATCGTCAGAAATTTTCCAAGTACCGAAAACTTCTGAGTCTTTTCAAAGTACCTTAAAAGGCAGAAATTTTCTAAGTACCGAAATCGACAGAATTTTTCTAAGTACTGAAATCAACAGAATTTTTCTAAGTACCGAAATCGGCAGAATTTTTCTAAGTACCGAAAACTTCTGAATGTTTAATAAGTATCGAAATCGTAAGAATTTTTCTAAGTACCGAAAACGTCAGAAATTTTCTAAGTACCGAAATCGTCAGAATTTTCTAAGTACCGAAATCGGCAGAAATTTTCTAAGTACCGAAAATTTCTGAGTCTTTTCAAAGTACCGAAAAAGGCAGAAATTTTCTAAGTACCGAGAACATCGGAAATTTTTTAAGTACCGAAAACGTCTGAAATTTTCAGAGTACCGAAAAGGTCATAAATTTTCTAAGATCCAAAATCATCAGAATTTTTCTAAGTACCGAAATCGTCGGAAATTTTCTAAGTACCGAAAACTTCTGAGTGTTTTCAAAGTACCGAAAAAGGCAGAATTTTTCAAAGTACCAAAATCGGCAGAATTTTTCTAAGTACAGAAATCGACAGAATTTTTCTAAGTACCAAAATCAACTGAATTTTTCTAAGTACCGAAATCGGCAGAATTTTCTAAGTACCGAAATTGGCAGAATTTTTCTAAGTACCGAAATCGTCAGAATTTTTCTATGTACCGAAATCATCAGAATTTTTCTAAGTACCGAAAACGTCAGAAATTTTCTAAGTACCGAAGACTTCTGAATGTTTTCTAAGTACCGAAATCGACAGAATATTTCTAAGTACCGAAAACGTCAGAATTTTTCTAAGTACCGATAACTTCTGAATGTTTAATAAGTATCGAAATCGTAAGAATTTTTCTAAGTACCGAAATCGGCAGAATTTTTCTAAGTACCGAAAACGTCAGAAATTTTCTAAGTACCGAAAACTACTGAGTCTTTTCAAAGTACCGAAAAAGGCAGAAATTTTCTAAGTACCGAGAACATCGGAAATTTTCTAAGTACCGAAAACGTCTGAAATTTTCAGAGTACCGAAAAAGGCAGAAATTTTCTAAGTACCGAAAACTTCTGAATGCTTTCTAAGTACCGAAATCGACATAATTTTTCTAAGTACCGAAAAAGGCAGAAATTTTCTAAGTACCGAAAAAGGCAGAAATTTTCTAAGTTCCGAAATCAACAGAATTTTTCCAAGTTCCGAAATCGACAGAATTTTTTTAAGTACTTAAATCAACTGAATTTTTCTAAGTTCCAAAATCAACAGAATTCTTCTAAGTACCGAAAACGTCAGAAACTTTCTAAGGACCGAAAAAGGCAGAAATTTTCTAAGTACCGAGAACATCGGAAATTTTCTAAGTACCGAAATCTTTAGAATTTTCTAAGTACCGAAATCGTCAGAATTTTTCTAAGTACCGAAATCGTCAGAAATTTTCCAAGTACTGAAAACTTCTGAGTCTTTTCAAAGTACCTAAAAAGGCAGAAATTTTCTAAGTACCGAAATCGACAGAATTTTTCTAAGTACTGAAATCAACAGAATTTTTCTAAGTACCGAAATCGGCAGAATTTTTCTAAGTACCGAAAACTTCTGAATGTTTAATAAGTATTGAAATCGTAAGAATTTTTCTAAGTACCGAAAACGTCAGAAATTTTCTAAGTACCGAAATCATCAGAATTTTCTAAGTACCGAAATCAGCAGAAATTTTCTAAGTACCGAAAATTTCTGAGTCTTTACAAAGTACCGAAAAAGGCAGAAATTTTCTAAGTACCGAGAACATCGGAAATTTTTTAAGTACCGAAAACGTCTGAAATTTTCAGAGTACCGAAAAGGTCATAAATTTTCTAAGATCCAAAATCATCAGAATTTTTCTAAGTACCGAAATCGTCGGAAATTTTCTAAGTACCGAAAACTTCTGAGTGTTTTCAAAGTACCGAAAAAGGCAGAATTTTTCAAAGTACCGAAATCGGCAGAATTTTTCTAAGTACCGAAAACGTCAGAAATTTTCTAAGTACCGAAAACTTCTGAGTCTTTTCAAAGTACCGAAAACGTCAGAAATTTTCTAAGTACCGAAAAAGGCAGAAATTTTCTAAGTACCGAAATCTTCTGAATGTTTTCTAAGTACCGAAAACGTCAGAAATTTTCTAAGTACCGAAAAGGTCAGAAATTTTCTAAGATCCGAAATCATCAGAATTTTTCTAAGTACCGAAATCGTCAGAAATTTTCTAAGTACCGAAAACTTCTGAGTCTTTTCAAAGTACCTAAAAAGGCAGAAATTTTCTAAGTACCGAAATCGACAGAATTTTTCTAAGTACTGAAATCAACAGAATTTTTCTAAGTACCGAAATCGGCAGAATTTTTCTAAGTACCGAAAACTTCTGAATGTTTAATAAGTATTGAAATCGTAAGAATTTTTCTAAGTACCGAAAACGTCAGAAATTTTCTAAGTACCGAAATCATCAGAATTTTCTAAGTACCGAAATCAGCAGAAATTTTCTAAGTACCGAAAATTTCTGAGTCTTTACAAAGTACCAAAAAAGGCAGAAATTTTCTAAGTACCGAGAACATCGGAAATTTTTTAAGTACCGAAAACGTCTGAAATTTTCAGAGTACCGAAAAGGTCATAAATTTTCTAAGATCCAAAATCATCAGAATTTTTCTAAGTACCGAAATCGTCGGAAATTTTCTAAGTACCGAAAACTTCTGAGTGTTTTCAAAGTACCGAAAAAGGCAGAATTTTTCAAAGTACCGAAATCGGCAGAATTTTTCTAAGTACCGAAAACGTCAGATATTTTCTAAGTACCGAAAACTTCTGAGTCTTTTCAAAGTACCGAAAAAGGCAGAAATTTTCTAAGTACCAAAATCAACAGAATTTTTCTAAGTACCGAAATCGGCAGAATTTTCAAAGTACCGAAATCGGCAGAATTTTTCTAAGTACCGAAATCGTCAGAATTTTTCTATGTACCGAAATCATCAGAATTTTTCTAAGTACCGAAAACGTCAGAAATTTTCTAAGTACCGAAAAAGGCAGAAATTTTCTAAGTACCGAAGTCTTCTGAATGTTTTCTAAGTACCGAAAACGTCAGAAATTTTCTAAGTACCGAAAAGGTCAGAAATTTTCTAAGATCCGAAATCATCAGAATTTTTCTAAGTACCGAAATCGTCAGAAATTTTCTAAGTACCGAAAACTTCTGAGTCTTTTCAAAGTACCTAAAAAGGCAGAAATTTTCTAAGTACCGAAAAAGGCAGAAATTTTCTAAGTACCGAAATCAACAGAATTTTTCTAAGTACAGAAATCGACAGAATTTTTCTAAGTACCAAAATCAACAAAATTTTTCTAAGTACCGAAATCGGCAGAATTTTCTAAGTACCGAAATCGGCAGAATTTTTCTAAGTACCGAAATCGTCAGAATTTTTCTATGTACCGAAATCATCAGAATTTTTCTAAGTACCGAAAACGTCAGAAATTTTCTAAGTACCGAAGACTTCTGAATGTTTTCTAAGTACCGAAATCGACAGATTATTTCTAAGTATCGAAAACGTCAGATATTTTCTAAGTACCGAAAAAGTCAGAAAATTTCTAAGTACCGAAAAAGGCAGAAATTTTCTAAGTACCGAAGTCTTCTGAATGTTTTCTAAGTACCGAAAACGTCAGAAATTTTCTAAGTACCGAAAAGGTCAGAAATTTTCTAAGATCCGAAATCATCAGAATTTTTCTAAGTACCGAAATCGTCAGAAATTTTCTAAGTACCGAAAACTTCTGAGTCTTTTCAAAGTACCTAAAAAGGCAGAAATTTTCTAAGTACCGAAAAAGGCAGAAATTTTCTAAGTACCGAAATCAACAGAATTTTTCTAAGTACAGAAATCGACAGAATTTTTCTAAGTACCAAAATCAACAAAATTTTTCTAAGTACCGAAATCGGCAGAATTTTCTAAGTACCGAAATCGGCAGAATTTTTCTAAGTACCGAAATCGTCAGAATTTTTCTATGTACCGAAATCATCAGAATTTTTCTAAGTACCGAAAACGTCAGAAATTTTCTAAGTACCGAAGACTTCTGAATGTTTTCTAAGTACCGAAATCGACAGATTATTTCTAAGTATCGAAAACGTCAGATATTTTCTAAGTACCGAAAAAGTCAGAAAATTTCTAAGTACCGAAATCGGCAGAATTTTTCTAAGTACCGATAACTTCTGAATGTTTAATAAGTATCGAAATCGTAAGAATTTTTCTAAGTACCGAAATCGGCAGAATTTTTCTAAGTACCGAAAACGTCAGAAATTTTCTAAGTACCGAAAACTACTGAATGTTTAATAAGTATCGAAATCGTAAGAATTTTTCTAAGTACCGAAAACGTCAGATATTTTCTAAAGACCGAAAAAGGCAGAATTTTTCTAAGTACCGAAAACTTCTGAATGTTTAATAAGTATCGAAATCGTAAGAATTTTTCTAAGTACCGAAAACGTCAGATATTTTCAAAGTACCGAAAACTTCTGAGTCTTTTCAAAGTACCGAAAAAGGCAGAAATTTTCTAAGTACCGAAATCAACAGAATTTCTCTAAGTACAGAAATCTACAGAATTTTTCTAAGTACCAAAATCAACAGAATTTTTCTAAGTACCGAAATCGGCAGAATTTTCAAAGTACCGAAATCGGCAGAATTTTTCTAAGTACCGAAATCGTCAGAATTTTTCTATGTACCGAAATCATGAGAATTTTTCTAAGTACCGAAAACGTCAGAAATTTTCTAAGTACCGAAAAAGGCAGAAATTTTCTAAGTACCGAAATCTTCTGAATGTTTTCTAAGTACCGAAAACGTCAGAAATTTTCTAAGTACCGAAAAGGTCAGAAATTTTCTAAGATCCGAAATCATCAGAATTTTTCTAAGTACCGAAATCGTCAGAAATTTTCTAAGTACCGAAAACTTCTGAGTCTTTTCAAAGTACCGAAAAAGGCAGAATTTTTCAAAGTACCGAAATCGGCAGAATTTTCTAAGTACCGAAATCGGCAGAATTTTTCTAAGTACCGAAAACGTCAGAAATTTTCTAAGTACCGAAAACTTCTGAGTCTTTTCAAAGTACCGAAAAAGGCAGAAATTTTCTAAGTACCTAAAACGTCAGATATTTTCTAAGTACCGAAATGGTCAGAAATTTTCTAAGTACCGAAAAAGGCAGAAATTTTCTAAGTACCGAAAACTTCTGAACGTTTTCTAAGTACCGAAAACGTCAGAAATTTTCTAAGGTCCGAAAAGGTCAGAAATTTTCTAAGATCCGAAATCATCAGAATTTTTCTAAGTACCGAAATCTTTAGAATTTTCTAAGTACCGAAATCATCAGAATTTTTCTAAGTACCGAAATCGTCAGAAATTTTCCAAGTACCGAAAACTTCTGAGTCTTTTCAAAGTACCTTAAAAGGCAGAAATTTTCTAAGTACCGAAATCGACAGAATTTTTCTAAGTACTGAAATCAACAGAATTTTTCTAAGTACCGAAATCGGCAGAATTTTTCTAAGTACCGAAATCGTCAGAAATTTTCCAAGTACCGAAAACTTCTGAGTCTTTTCAAAGTACCTTAAAAGGCAGAAATTTTCTAAGTACCGAAATCGACAGAATTTTTCTAAGTACTGAAATCAACAGAATTTTTCTAAGTACCGAAATCGGCAGAATTTTTCTAAGTACCGAAAACTTCTGAATGTTTAATAAGTATCGAAATCGTAAGAATTTTTCTAAGTACCGAAAACGTCAGAAATTTTCTAAGTACCGAAATCGTCAGAATTTTCTAAGTACCGAAATCGGCAGAAATTTTCTAAGTACCGAAAATTTCTGAGTCTTTTCAAAGTACCGAAAAAGGCAGAAATTTTCTAAGTACCGAGAACATCGGAAATTTTTTAAGTACCGAAAACGTCTGAAATTTTCAGAGTACCGAAAAGGTCATAAATTTTCTAAGATCCAAAATCATCAGAATTTTTCTAAGTACCGAAATCGTCGGAAATTTTCTAAGTACCGAAAACTTCTGAGTGTTTTCAAAGTACCGAAAAAGGCAGAATTTTTCAAAGTACCAAAATCGGCAGAATTTTTCTAAGTACCGAAAACGTCAGAAATTTTCTAAGTACCGAAAACTTTTGAGTCTTTTCAAAGTACCGAAAAAGGCAGAAATTTTCTAAGTACCGAAATCAACAGAATTTTTCTAAGTACAGAAATCGACAGAATTTTTCTAAGTACCAAAATCAACTGAATTTTTCTAAGTACCGAAATCGGCAGAATTTTCTAAGTACCGAAATTGGCAGAATTTTTCTAAGTACCGAAATCGTCAGAATTTTTCTATGTACCGAAATCATCAGAATTTTTCTAAGTACCGAAAACGTCAGAAATTTTCTAAGTACCGAAGACTTCTGAATGTTTTCTAAGTACCGAAATCGACAGAATATTTCTAAGTACCGAAAACGTCAGAATTTTTCTAAGTACCGATAACTTCTGAATGTTTAATAAGTATCGAAATCGTAAGAATTTTTCTAAGTACCGAAATCGGCAGAATTTTTCTAAGTACCGAAAACGTCAGAAATTTTCTAAGTACCGAAAACTACTGAGTCTTTTCAAAGTACCGAAAAAGGCAGAAATTTTCTAAGTACCGAGAACATCGGAAATTTTCTAAGTACCGAAAACGTCTGAAATTTTCAGAGTACCGAAAAAGGCAGAAATTTTCTAAGTACCGAAAACTTCTGAATGCTTTCTAAGTACCGAAATCGACATAATTTTTCTAAGTACCGAAAAAGGCAGAAATTTTCTAAGTACTGAAAAAGGCAGAAATTTTCTAAGTTCCGAAATCAACAGAATTTTTCCAAGTTCCGAAATCGACAGAATTTTTTTAAGTACTTAAATCAACTGAATTTTTCTAAGTTCCAAAATCAACAGAATTCTTCTAAGTACCGAAAACGTCAGAAACTTTCTAAGGACCGAAAAAGGCAGAAATTTTCTAAGTACCGAGAACATCGGAAATTTTCTAAGTACCGAAAACGTCAGATATTTTCTAAGTACCGAAAAGGTCAGAAATTTTCTAAGTACCGAAAACTTCTGAATGTTTTCTAAGTACCGAAAACGTCAGAAATTTTCTAAGGTCCAAAAAGGTCAGAAATTTTCTAAGATCCGAAATCATCCGAATTTTTCTAAGTACCGAAATCTTTAGAATTTTCTAAGTACCGAAATCGTCAGAATTTTTCTAAGTACCGAAATCGTCAGAAATTTTCCAAGTACTGAAAACTTCTGAGTCTTTTCAAAGTACCTAAAAAGGCAGAAATTTTCTAAGTACCGAAATCGACAGAATTTTTCTAAGTACTGAAATCAACAGAATTTTTCTAAGTACCGAAATCGGCAGAATTTTTCTAAGTACCGAAAACTTCTGAATGTTTAATAAGTATTGAAATCGTAAGAATTTTTCTAAGTACCGAAAACGTCAGAAATTTTCTAAGTACCGAAATCATCAGAATTTTCTAAGTACCGAAATCAGCAGAAATTTTCTAAGTACCGAAAATTTCTGAGTCTTTACAAAGTACCGAAAAAGGCAGAAATTTTCTAAGTACCGAGAACATCGGAAATTTTTTAAGTACCGAAAACGTCTGAAATTTTCAGAGTACCGAAAAGGTCATAAATTTTCTAAGATCCAAAATCATCAGAATTTTTCTAAGTACCGAAATCGTCGGAAATTTTCTAAGTACCGAAAACTTCTGAGTGTTTTCAAAGTACCGAAAAAGGCAGAATTTTTCAAAGTACCGAAATCGGCAGAATTTTTCTAAGTACCGAAAACGTCAGAAATTTTCTAAGTACCGAAAACTTCTGAGTCTTTTCAAAGTACCGAAAAAGGCAGAAATTTTCTAAGTACCGAAATCAACAGAATTTTTCTAAGTACAGAAATCGACAGAATTTTTCTAAGTACCAAAATCAACAGAATTTTTCTAAGTACCGAAATCGGCAGAATTTTTTAAGTACCGAAATCGGCAGAATTTTTCTAAGTACCGAAATCGTCAGAATTTTTCTATGTACCGAAATCATCAGAATTTTTCTAAGTACCGAAAACGTCAGAAATTTTCTAAGTACCGAAGACTTCTGAATGTTTTCTAAGTACCGAAATCGACAGAGTATTTCTAAGTACCGAAAACGTCAGATATTTTCTAAGTACCGAAAAAGTCAGAAAATTTCTAAGTACCGAAATCGGCAGAATTTTTCTAAGTACCGATAACTTCTGAATGTTTAATAAGTATCGAAATCGTAAGAATTTTTCTAAGTACCGAAATCGGCAGAATTTTTCTAAGTACCGAAAACGTCAGAAATTTTCTAAGTACCGAAAACTACTGAATGTTTAATAAGTATCGAAATCGTAAGAATTTTTCTAAGTACCGAAAACGTCAGATATTTTCTAAAGACCGAAAAAGGCAGAATTTTTCTAAGTACCGAAAACTTCTGAATGTTTAATAAGTATCGAAATCGTAAGAATTTTTCTAAGTACCGAAAACGTCAGATATTTTCAAAGTACCGAAAACTTCTGAGTCTTTTCAAAGTACCGAAAAAGGCAGAAATTTTCTAAGTACCGAAATCAACAGAATTTCTCTAAGTACAGAAATCTACAGAATTTTTCTAAGTACCAAAATCAACAGAATTTTTCTAAGTACCGAAATCGGCAGAATTTTCAAAGTACCGAAATCGGCAGAATTTTTCTAAGTACCGAAATCGTCAGAATTTTTCTATGTACCGAAATCATCAGAATTTTTCTAAGTACCGAAAACGTCAGAAATTTTCTAAGTACCGAAAAAGGCAGAAATTTTCTAAGTACCGAAATCTTCTGAATGTTTTCTAAGTATCGAAAACGTCAGAAATTTTCTAAGTACCGAAAAGGTCAGAAATTTTCTAAGATCCGAAATCATCAGAATTTTTCTAAGTACCGAAATCGTCAGAAATTTTCTAAGTACCGAAAACTTCTGAGTCTTTTCAAAGTACCGAAAAAGGCAGAATTTTTCAAAGTACCGAAATCGGCAGAATTTTCTAAGTACCGAAATCGGCAGAATTTTTCTAAGTACCGAAAACGTCAGAAATTTTCTAAGTACCGAAAACTTCTGAGTCTTTTCAAAGTACCGAAAAAGGCAGAAATTTTCTAAGTACCTAAAACGTCAGATATTTTCTAAGTACCGAAATGGTCAGAAATTTTCTAAGTACCGAAAAAGGCAGAAATTTTCTAAGTACCGAAAACTTCTGAACGTTTTCTAAGTACCGAAAACGTCAGAAATTTTCTAAGGTCCGAAAAGGTCAGAAATTTTCTAAGATCCGAAATCATCAGAATTTTTCTAAGTACCGAAATCTTTAGAATTTTCTAAGTACCGAAATCATCAGAATTTTTCTAAGTACCGAAATCGTCAGAAATTTTCCAAGTACCGAAAACTTCTGAGTCTTTTCAAAGTACCTTAAAAGGCAGAAATTTTCTAAGTACCGAAATCGACAGAATTTTTCTAAGTACTGAAATCAACAGAATTTTTCTAAGTACCGAAATCGGCAGAATTTTTCTAAGTACCGAAATCGTCAGAAATTTTCCAAGTACCGAAAACTTCTGAGTCTTTTCAAAGTACCTTAAAAGGCAGAAATTTTCTAAGTACCGAAATCGACAGAATTTTTCTAAGTACTGAAATCAACAGAATTTTTCTAAGTACCGAAATCGGCAGAATTTTTCTAAGTACCGAAAACTTCTGAATGTTTAATAAGTATCGAAATCGTAAGAATTTTTCTAAGTACCGAAAACGTCAGAAATTTTCTAAGTACCGAAATCGTCAGAATTTTCTAAGTACCGAAATCGGCAGAAATTTTCTAAGTACCGAAAATTTCTGAGTCTTTTCAAAGTACCGAAAACGTCTGAAATTTTCAGAGTACCGAAAAGGTCATAAATTTTCTAAGATCCAAAATCATCAGAATTTTTCTAAGTACCGAAATCGTCGGAAATTTTCTAAGTACCGAAAACTTCTGAGTGTTTTCAAAGTACCGAAAAAGGCAGAATTTTTCAAAGTACCAAAATCGGCAGAATTTTTCTAAGTACCGAAAACGTCAGAAATTTTCTAAGTACCGAAAACTTTTGAGTCTTTTCAAAGTACCGAAAAAGGCAGAAATTTTCTAAGTACCGAAATCAACAGAATTTTTCTAAGTACAGAAATCGACAGAATTTTTCTAAGTACCAAAATCAACTGAATTTTTCTAAGTACCGAAATCGGCAGAATTTTCTAAGTACCGAAATTGGCAGAATTTTTCTAAGTACCGAAATCGTCAGAATTTTTCTATGTACCGAAATCATCAGAATTTTTCTAAGTACCGAAAACGTCAGAAATTTTCTAAGTACCGAAGACTTCTGAATGTTTTCTAAGTACCGAAATCGACAGAATATTTCTAAGTACCGAAAACGTCAGAATTTTTCTAAGTACCGATAACTTCTGAATGTTTAATAAGTATCGAAATCGTAAGAATTTTTCTAAGTACCGAAATCGGCAGAATTTTTCTAAGTACCGAAAACGTCAGATATTTTCTAAGTACCGAAAACTTCTGAGTCTTTTCAAAGTACCGAAAAAGGCAGAAATTTTCTAAGTACCAAAATCAACAGAATTTTTCCAAGTTCCGAAATCGACAGAATTTTTTTTAAGTACTTAAATCAACTGAATTTTTCTAAGTTCCAAAATCAACAGAATTCTTCTAAGTACCGAAAACGTCAGAAACTTTCTAAGGACCGAAAAAGGCAGAATTTTTCTAAGTACCGAAAACTTCTGAATGTTTAATAAGTATCGAAATCGTAAGAATTTTTCTAAGTACCGAAAACGTCAGATATTTTCTAAGTACCGAAAACTTCTGAGTCTTTTCAAAGTACCGAAAAAGGCAGAAATTTTCTAAGTACCAAAATCAACAGAATTTTTCTAAGTACCGAAATCGGCAGAATTTTCAAAGTACCGAAATCGGCAGAATTTTTCTAAGTACCGAAATCGTCAGAATTTTTCTATGTACCGAATTCATCAGAATTTTTCTAAGTACCGAAAACGTCAGAAATTTTCTAAGTACCGAAAAAGGCAGAAATTTTCTAAGTACCGAAATCTTCTGAATGTTTTCTAAGTACCGAAAACGTCAGAAATTTTCTAAGTACCGAAAAGGTCAGAAATTTTCTAAGATCCGAAATCATCAGAATTTTTCTAAGTACCGAAATCGTCAGAAATTTTCTAAGTACCGAAAACTTCTGAGTCTTTTCAAAGTACCGAAAAAGGCAGAATTTTTCAAAGTACCGAAATCGGCAGAATTTTCTAAGTACCGAAATCGGCAGAATTTTTCTAAGTACCGAAAACGTCAGAAATTTTCTAAGTACCGAAAACTTCTGAGTCTTTTCAAAGTACCGAAAAAGGCAGAAATTTTCTAAGTACCGAGAACATTGGATATTTTCTAAGTACCGAAAACGTCAGATATTTTCTAAGTACCGAAAAGGTCAGAAATTTTCTAAGTACCGAAAACTTCTGAATGTTTTCTAAGTACCGAAAACGTCAGAAATTTTCTAAGGTCCAAAAAGGTCAGAAATTTTCTAAGATCCGAAATCATCCGAATTTTTCTAAGTACCGAAATCTTTAGAATTTTCTAAGTACCGAAATCGTCAGAATTTTTCTAAGTACCGAAATCGTCAGAAATTTTCCAAGTACCGAAAACTTCTGAGTCTTTTCAAAGTACCTAAAAAGGCAGAATTTTTCAAAGTACCGAAATCGGCAGAATTTTCTAAGTACCGAAATCGGCAGAATTTTTCTAAGTACCGAAAACGTCAGAAATTTTCTAAGTACCGAAAACTTCTGAGTCTTTTCAAAGTACCGAAAAAGGCAGAAATTTTCTAAGTACCGAGAACATCGGAAATTTTCTAAGTACCGAAAACGTCAGATATTTTCTAAGTACCGAAAAGGTCAGAAATTTTCTAAGTACCGAAAACTTCTGAATGTTTTCTAAGTACCGAAAACGTCAGAAATTTTCTAAGGTCCAAAAAGGTCAGAAATTTTCTAAGATCCGAAATCATCCGAATTTTTCTAAGTACCGAAATCTTTAGAATTTTCTAAGTACCGAAATCGTCAGAATTTTTCTAAGTACCGAAATCGTCAGAAATTTTCCAAGTACTGAAAACTTCTGAGTCTTTTCAAAGTACCTAAAAAGGCAGAAATTTTCTAAGTACCGAAATCGACAGAATTTTTCTAAGTACTGAAATCAACAGAATTTTTCTAAGTACCGAAATCGGCAGAATTTTTCTAAGTACCGAAAACTTTTGAATGTTTAATAAGTATTGAAATCGTAAGAATTTTTCTAAGTACCGAAAACGTCAGAAATTTTCTAAGTACCGAAATCATCAGAATTTTCTAAGTACCGAAATCAGCAGAAATTTTCTAAGTACCGAAAATTTCTGAGTCTTTACAAAGTACCGAAAAAGGCAGAAATTTTCTAAGTACCGAGAACATCGGAAATTTTTTAAGTACCGAAAACGTCTGAAATTTTCAGAGTACCGAAAAGGTCATAAATTTTCTAAGATCCAAAATCATCAGAATTTTTCTAAGTACCGAAATCGTCGGAAATTTTCTAAGTACCGAAAACTTCTGAGTGTTTTCAAAGTACCGAAAAAGGCAGAATTTTTCAAAGTACCGAAATCGGCAGAATTTTTCTAAGTACCGAAAACGTCAGAAATTTTCTAAGTACCGAAAACTTCTGAGTCTTTTCAAAGTACCGAAAAAGGCAGAAATTTTCTAAGTACCGAAATCAACAGAATTTTTCTAAGTATAGAAATCGACAGAATTTTTCTAAGTACCAAAATCAACAGAATTTTTCTAAGTACCGAAATCGGCAGAATTTTCTAAGTACCGAAATCGGCAGAATTTTTCTAAGTACCGAAATCGTCAGAATTTTTCTATGTACCGAAATCATCAGAATTTTTCTAAGTACCGAAAACGTCAGAAATTTTCTAAGTACCGAAGACTTCTGAATGTTTTCTAAGTACCGAAATCGACAGAGTATTTCTAAGTACCGAAAACGTCAGATATTTTCTAAGTACCGAAAAAGTCAGAAAATTTCTAAGTACCGAAATCGGCAGAATTTTTCTAAGTACCGATAACTTCTGAATGTTTAATAAGTATCGAAATCGTAAGAATTTTTCTAAGTACCGAAATCGGCAGAATTTTTCTAAGTACCGAAAACGTCAGAAATTTTCTAAGTACCGAAAACTACTGAATGTTTAATAAGTATCGAAATCGTAAGAATTTTTCTAAGTACCGAAAACGTCAGATATTTTCTAAAGACCGAAAAAGGCAGAATTTTTCTAAGTACCGAAAACTTCTGAATGTTTAATAAGTATCGAAATCGTAAGAATTTTTCTAAGTACCGAAAACGTCAGATATTTTCAAAGTACCGAAAACTTCTGAGTCTTTTCAAAGTACCGAAAAAGGCAGAAATTTTCTAAGTACCGAAATCAACAGAATTTCTCTAAGTACAGAAATCTACAGAATTTTTCTAAGTACCAAAATCAACAGAATTTTTCTAAGTACCGAAATCGGCAGAATTTTCAAAGTACCGAAATCGGCAGAATTTTTCTAAGTACCGAAATCGTCAGAATTTTTCTATGTACCGAAATCATCAGAATTTTTCTAAGTACCGAAAACGTCAGAAATTTTCTAAGTACCGAAAAAGGCAGAAATTTTCTAAGTACCGAAATCTTCTGAATGTTTTCTAAGTACCGAAAACGTCAGAAATTTTCTAAGTACCGAAAAGGTCAGAAATTTTCTAAGATCCGAAATCATCAGAATTTTTCTAAGTACCGAAATCGTCAGAAATTTTCTAAGTACCGAAAACTTCTGAGTCTTTTCAAAGTACCGAAAAAGGCAGAATTTTTCAAAGTACCGAAATCGGCAGAATTTTCTAAGTACCGAAATCGGCAGAATTTTTCTAAGTACCGAAAACGTCAGAAATTTTCTAAGTACCGAAAACTTCTGAGTCTTTTCAAAGTACCGAAAAAGGCAGAAATTTTCTAAGTACCTAAAACGTCAGATATTTTCTAAGTACCGAAATGGTCAGAAATTTTCTAAGTACCGAAAAAGGCAGAAATTTTCTAAGTACCGAAAACTTCTGAACGTTTTCTAAGTACCGAAAACGTCAGAAATTTTCTAAGGTCCGAAAAGGTCAGAAATTTTCTAAGATCCGAAATCATCAGAATTTTTCTAAGTACCGAAATCTTTAGAATTTTCTAAGTACCGAAATCATCAGAATTTTTCTAAGTACCGAAATCGTCAGAAATTTTCCAAGTACCGAAAACTTCTGAGTCTTTTCAAAGTACCTTAAAAGGCAGAAATTTTCTAAGTACCGAAATCGACAGAATTTTTCTAAGTACTGAAATCAACAGAATTTTTCTAAGTACCGAAATCGGCAGAATTTTTCTAAGTACCGAAATCGTCAGAAATTTTCCAAGTACCGAAAACTTCTGAGTCTTTTCAAAGTACCTTAAAAGGCAGAAATTTTCTAAGTACCGAAATCGACAGAATTTTTCTAAGTACTGAAATCAACAGAATTTTTCTAAGTACCGAAATCGGCAGAATTTTTCTAAGTACCGAAAACTTCTGAATGTTTAATAAGTATCGAAATCGTAAGAATTTTTCTAAGTACCGAAAACGTCAGAAATTTTCTAAGTACCGAAATCGTCAGAATTTTCTAAGTACCGAAATCGGCAGAAATTTTCTAAGTACCGAAAATTTCTGAGTCTTTTCAAAGTACCGAAAAAGGCAGAAATTTTCTAAGTACCGAGAACATCGGAAATTTTTTAAGTACCGAAAACGTCTGAAATTTTCAGAGTACCGAAAAGGTCATAAATTTTCTAAGATCCAAAATCATCAGAATTTTTCTAAGTACCGAAATCGTCGGAAATTTTCTAAGTACCGAAAACTTCTGAGTGTTTTCAAAGTACCGAAAAAGGCAGAATTTTTCAAAGTACCAAAATCGGCAGAATTTTTCTAAGTACCGAAAACGTCAGAAATTTTCTAAGTACCGAAAACTTTTGAGTCTTTTCAAAGTACCGAAAAAGGCAGAAATTTTCTAAGTACCGAAATCAACAGAATTTTTCTAAGTACAGAAATCGACAGAATTTTTCTAAGTACCAAAATCAACTGAATTTTTCTAAGTACCGAAATCGGCAGAATTTTCTAAGTACCGAAATTGGCAGAATTTTTCTAAGTACCGAAATCGTCAGAATTTTTCTATGTACCGAAATCATCAGAATTTTTCTAAGTACCGAAAACGTCAGAAATTTTCTAAGTACCGAAGACTTCTGAATGTTTTCTAAGTACCGAAATCGACAGAATATTTCTAAGTACCGAAAACGTCAGAATTTTTCTAAGTACCGATAACTTCTGAATGTTTAATAAGTATCGAAATCGTAAGAATTTTTCTAAGTACCGAAATCGGCAGAATTTTTCTAAGTACCGAAAACGTCAGAAATTTTCTAAGTACCGAAAACTACTGAGTCTTTTCAAAGTACCGAAAAAGGCAGAAATTTTCTAAGTACCGAGAACATCGGAAATTTTCTAAGTACCGAAAACGTCTGAAATTTTCAGAGTACCGAAAAAGGCAGAAATTTTCTAAGTACCGAAAACTTCTGAATGCTTTCTAAGTACCGAAATCGACATAATTTTTCTAAGTACCGAAAAAGGCAGAAATTTTCTAAGTACCGAAAAAGGCAGAAATTTTCTAAGTTCCGAAATCAACAGAATTTTTCCAAGTTCCGAAATCGACAGAATTTTTTTAAGTACTTAAATCAACTGAATTTTTCTAAGTTCCAAAATCAACAGAATTCTTCTAAGTACCGAAAACGTCAGAAACTTTCTAAGGACCGAAAAAGGCAGAATTTTTCTAAGTACCGAAAACTTCTGAATGTTTAATAAGTATCGAAATCGTAAGAATTTTTCTAAGTACCGAAAACGTCAGATATTTTCTAAGTACCGAAAACTTCTGAGTCTTTTCAAAGTACCGAAAAAGGCAGAAATTTTCTAAGTACCAAAATCAACAGAATTTTTCTAAGTACCGAAATCGGCAGAATTTTCAAAGTACCGAAATCGGCAGAATTTTTCTAAGTACCGAAATCGTCAGAATTTTTCTATGTACCGAAATCATCAGAATTTTTCTAAGTACCGAAAACGTCAGAAATTTTCTAAGTACCGAAAAAGGCAGAAATTTTCTAAGTACCGAAATCTTCTGAATGTTTTCTAAGTACCGAAAACGTCAGAAATTTTCTAAGTACCGAAAAGGTCAGAAATTTTCTAAGATCCGAAATCATCAGAATTTTTCTAAGTACCGAAATCGTCAGAAATTTTCTAAGTACCGAAAACTTCTGAGTCTTTTCAAAGTACCGAAAAAGGCAGAATTTTTCAAAGTACCGAAATCGGCAGAATTTTCTAAGTACCGAAATCGGCAGAATTTTTCTAAGTACCGAAAACGTCAGAAATTTTCTAAGTACCGAAAACTTCTGAGTCTTTTCAAAGTACCGAAAAAGGCAGAAATTTTCTAAGTACCGAGAACATTGGATATTTTCTAAGTACCGAAAACGTCAGATATTTTCTAAGTACCGAAAAGGTCAGAAATTTTCTAAGTACCGAAAACTTCTGAATGTTTTCTAAGTACCGAAAACGTCAGAAATTTTCTAAGGTCCAAAAAGGTCAGAAATTTTCTAAGATCCGAAATCATCCGAATTTTTCTAAGTACCGAAATCTTTAGAATTTTCTAAGTACCGAAATCGTCAGAATTTTTCTAAGTACCGAAATCGTCAGAAATTTTCCAAGTACCGAAAACTTCTGAGTCTTTTCAAAGTACCTAAAAAGGCAGAAATTTTCTAAGTACCGAAATCGACAGAATTTTTCTAAGTACTGAAATCAACAGAATTTTTCTAAGTACCGAAATCGGCAGAATTTTTCTAAGTACCGAAAACTTCTGAATGTTTAATAAGTATCGAAATCGTAAGAATTTTTCTAAGTACCGAAAACGTCAGAAATTTTCTAAGTACCGAAGACTTCTGAATGTTTTCTAAGTACTGAAATCGACAGAATATTTCTAAGTACCGAAAATGTCAGATATTTCCTAAGTACCGAAAAGGTCAGAAATTTTCTAAGTACCGAAAAAGGCAGAAATTTTCTAAGTACTGAAAACTTCTGAATGTTTTCTAAGTTCCGAAATCGACAGAATTTTTCGAAGTACTGAAATCAACAGAATTTTTCTAAGTACCGAAATCGGCAGAAATTTTCTAAGTACCGAAAACTTCTGAATGTTTAATAAGTACCGATAAGGTCAGAAATTTTCTAAGTTCCGAAAACGTCTGAAATTTTCGAATGACCGAAAAGGTCATAAATTTTCTAAGATCCGATATCATCAGAAATTTTCTAAGTACCGAAAAGGTCAGAAATTTTCTAAGATCCGAAATCATCAGAATTTTTCTAAGTACCGAAATCGTCAGAAATTTTCTAAGTACCGAAAACTTCTGAAGTTTTCAAAGTCAAAGCCGTTTGAAAATATTACTAATTTTGATATATCATGAAATATTTGTAAGTGCGAAAATCTTCTGACTTTTTCAAAGTCAAAACCGTTTAAAAATATTACTAAGTTTGAAATACAATGAAATATTTCTAAATACGAAAACCTTCTGAATTTTTCAAATTAAAAACCGTTTGAAAATATTACTAAATTTGAAATACCATGAAATATTTCTAAGTGGAAAAAGCTTCAGAATTTTTTGACGATCAAGGAAAGACATGAAGACGATCACACGATCAAGGAAAGACATGAAGAAAAAAAAATTGAGAAATTCGCACACACGATCAACACATGAAAGAAAAAAAAAATTTAGAAATTCGCACACACGATCAAGGAAAGACATGAAGAAAAAAAAAATTTGTGAAATTGGCACACACGATCAACGGAAGACAGGAAGAAAAAAAACAATTGAGAAATTCGCACACACGATCAAATAAGACATGAAGAAAAAAAAAATTGTGAAATTCGCGCACACGATCAACGGAAGACTTAAGAAGAAAGAAAAAAAAAATTGAGAAATTCGCACACACGATCAACACATGAAAGAAAAAAAAATTTAGAAATTCGCTCACACGATCAAGGAAAGACTTAGGAAGAAAAATAAAAAATTGAGAAATTCGCACACACGATCAAATAAGACATGAAAGAAAAAAAAATTGTGAAATTCGCACACACAATCAACGGAAGACTTAGGAAGAAAGAAAAAAAAAATTTGAAATTCGCACACACGATCAAATAAGACATTAAAAAAAATCACGACCGTCTCCTGATGACTGACTAAAAGGGATTCTGACTGAGGGCGTTCAGTCATTATGCCACAGAGGGCATCTTCGCTCCATTGGTCATTCGACCCACCGCATGTACCAAAAATGTACCAACCACGTTCACCAAATGAATCCATATTGCGCCAATCACATTCAGAGACTAGAGTCGCTTTGCGTTCGAGAGTTTCAAATCAAGAGTTTTCCTCCGAGAAGGTGGAAAATGCGTCGGCACGGGGCGGGGAGCTCTCTCTGGTAGAGCACCCTCTTCAAGCCTAGCCCTTAAAAGGACCTCCCTCTTCCCCAGGACGAAGGGATGGGAAACAGGCACGCCCACACGGCACTGACAATTGCGTTCGAGGCGGGGATCGCGAGTGAAGGATCCCCGTGTGTAGGCTGATGTCGGAGCCTACTTGCACCCATCTTTAATTGCCTAAAAGGGATGGTGACTTAGGGCTATCAGTCCTTATCCCACAGATGGGATCTTCGCACCACTGGTCATTAGACCAACCACATGTTCTGCGTTTTTAGCCGACCCGTGAGCCGAGTGATCCACTGCTCGGAGTGGTACTTTCGTTTCGGCCAACTAGAGTCGTTTTGCGTTCGAGAGTTTCGAATCAAGAGTTTTCCTCCGAGAAGGGGGAAAATGCATCGGCACCAACGGGGCGGGGAGCTCTCTCAGGTCGAGCCCCCTCTTCAAGCCTAGCCCAGCAAAGGACCTCCCTCTTCCCCAGGTCGAAGGGCTGGGAAACAGGCACGCCCACACGGCACTGACAGTTGCGGTCGAGGCGGGGATCGCCAGAGAAGGATCCCCGGGCGTAGGCCGATGTCGGAGCCTACTGGCACCCATCTTCAATTGTCCTTCCGCTGGTTCACCTACGGAAACCTTGTTACGCGTTAACTTCCTCTTAATGATCAAGTTCGATCAACTTTCCGGCACGCCGGCTCGACCCGGAGGTCAGTCCGAGCACCAGTCCGAGGACCTCACTAAATCATTCCATCGGATGTTGCGACGGGCGGTTTGCACAAAGGGCAGGGACGTACTCAACACGAGCTGATGACTCGTGCTTACTGGGAATTCCTCATTCAAGGTAGATATTTACCATTACTCCAGTAGTGCCCTTCCGTCAATTCCTTTAAGTTTCAGCTTTGCAACCATACTTCCCCCGGAACCAAAAAGCTTTGGTTTCCCGGAAGCTGCCCGGCGTGTCATTTGAGGAACACAGCCGGATCGGTGGCTGGCATCGTTTATGGTTAGAACTAGGGCGGTATTTGATCGCCTTCGAACCTCTAACTTTCGTTCTTGATTAATGGAAACATTCTTGGCAAATGCTTTCGCAGTAGTTCGTCTTGCGACGGTCCAAGAATTTCACCTCTAGCGTCGCATTACGAATGCCCCCGTCTGTCCCTCTTAATCATTACCTCGTGTTCCGAAAACCAACAAAATAGAACCGAGGTCCTATTCCATTATTCCATGCACCATTATTCATGCGTCATGCATACTTTGAGCACTCTAATTTTTTCAAAGTAAAATTGCCGAAACCGAACGACAACCGGTAAAGATCATCGGACAATTTCGGCGGCAATGCTCAGAACTGGCAGTGACCACCGGAGGGCGGACCACCCGTCTGGAACTGAGATCCAACTAAGAGCTTTTTAACAGCAACAACTTCAATATACGCTTTTGGAGCTGGAGTTACCGCTGCGGCCGCAGCAGACTTTCCCTCCTTCTTTGATACAAGCATATGACTACTGGCAGGACCAACCAGGTTACTTTCACGTTCAGCGAGCGTTCGAAGCGGCGCTTCGAATCTCAGAGGTGGTGGTGCCCCAGGCTGGCGAGGGCGCCGGACCCGGCATGACGGCCGGGTCCCCGTTCGCACAGATCAAACTAGAGCATTCTTCCTCTAGTCGGTTCGGGACTCACTGCGTCTCCCTTGGCGTCAACGCCTGGACACGAGAGTGCTCTGCCGTCGAGAGTCGTGCTCGCGCCGGAAAAAACTGCAGAAAACCTCTTAAATGCTTCCATCACTGTTCAGTCTCCACGCGGCTACAAACTACTGTCCGAGCCACTCGCTGAAAAGCCGAGACCTTTTGTTTCCGTGAGGCGAGCCCTCGCCCTTGTCGAGACGAGAGCGTTGCGTTTCTTGAGACACGCTCACTGTGCCTCACATGTATAGTCCCGCACAAAGTTCATGTTCCAAGCGAAAGATTTTTCTCCCGGACGGTGGCCGTCGACGTCCGCATCCCCGGCCTCTCGCCGAGGAAATTTAAATTTGAACGGAAAACGCATATCGGCCTTTCCGGCCTCGCTCGGGCTTCGTCTCAGACTTCCCGTCGCCGGACTTAGAAGAATTTCCACAATTTTCGAGACTTAGAAAAATTTCGGAAAAAATTGGACTTAGACAAAAAAACACTCTAAAACTAATTAAAAAAAATGTAACTAAAAATTATTATTACATAATTATAATTAAAAATATTATTTATATACATTTATCATATTATATAAATTTCATATTAAAATAATTTAAAATAATTAAAAAAAAATAACATAAACTTATTATTATATAATTATATTATGAAATTTATATTATATAACTATTATTAAAAATTATATTTTTATACATTATATTATATATATTTTTAATTAAAATATTTTAAAATTTAACTATTATTATACATCTTTTAAAAACAATTTTGATAATAAACACATTGTTACGAACAACATTATATTTATATTATATTATAAAGTTTCTTCATTAGTACAATGTCAATAACTAATGTTTTTAGGAAACAATGTTACGATATTTGAAGTGTTTACGTCTGGTCTAACAGATCTTTCGAGTTTCTTTGCATAAGTGCTTTTAATTGCTTAATTTGCTTTTTTTTTTATTTCTAAGTACGAAAATCTTCTGAATTTTTCAAAGTCAAAACATTTTAAAATATTACTAAGTTTGAAATACCATAAAATATTTCTAAGTACGAAAATCTTCTGAATTTTTCAAAGTCAAAACCGTTTGAAAATATTACTAAGTTTGAAATACCATGAAATATTTCTAAGTACGAAAATCTTCTGAATTTTTCAAAGTCAATACCGCTTGAAAATATTTCTAAGTTTGAAATACCATGAAATATTTCTAAGTACGAAAATCTTCGGAATTTTTCAAAGTCAAAACCGTTTGAAAATATTACTAAGTTTAAAATACCATGAAATATTTCTAAGTACGAAAATCTTCTGAATTCCCGCACAAAGTTCATTTTCCAAGCGAAGAATTTTTCTCCCGGGCTGTGGCCGTCGACGTCCGCATCCCCGGTCTCTCGCCGAGGAAATTTAAATTTGAACGGCAAACGCATATTGGCCTTTCCGGCCTCGCTCGGGCTTCGTCTCAGACTTCCCGTCGCCGGACTTAGAAGAATTTCCACAATTTTCGAGACTTAGAAAAATTTCGGAAAAAATTGGACTTTGAAGAAAAAACACTCTAAAACTAAATAAAAAAAATGTAACTAAAAATTATTATTACATAATTATAATTAAAAATATTATTTATATACATTTATCATATTATATAAATTTCATATTAAAATAATTTAAAATAATTTAAAAAAAAGAACATAAAATTATTATTATATAATTATATTATCAAATTTATATTATATAACTATTATTAAAAATTATATTTTTATACATTATATTACATACATTTTTTATTAAAATATTTTAAAATTTAACTATTATTATACATCTTTTAAAACCAATTTTGATAATAAACACATTGTTGCGAACAACATTATATTTATATTATATTATAAAGTTTCGTCATTACTACAATGTCAATAACTAATGTTTTTAGGCAACAATGTTACGATATTTGAAGTGTTTACGTCTGGTCTAACAAATCTTTCGAGTTTCTTTGCATAAGTGCTTTTAATTGCTTAACCCACTGACGGTTCTGCACGTAAAAAGTCGCATTTTAACCTGCAGTCTTCTCTGCATAGCAAAACCGGTTTTCCCATGTTAACTGATAGGGGAACTGTGTGTGGGGGAGAAACATTCTCCCAATTTTGCCCATTTCCTTAACCGCCAGTGGGTTAATTTGCTTTTTTTTTATTTCTAAGTACGAAAATCTTCTGAATTTTTCATAGTCAAAACCGTTTGAAAATATTACTAAGTTTGAAACACCATGAAATATTTCTAAGTACGAAAATCTTCTGAATTTTTCCAAGTCAAAACCGTTTGAAAATATTACTAAGTTTGAAATACCATGAAATATTTCTAAGTACGAAAATCTTCGGAATTTTTCAAAGTCAAAACCGTTTGAAAATATTACTAAGTTTGAAATACCATGAAATATTTCTAAGTACGAAAATCATCTGAATTTTTCAAAGTCAAGACCGTTTGAAAATATTACTAAGTTTGAAATACCATAAAATATTTCTAAGTACGAAAATCTTCTGAATTTTTCAAAGTCAAAACCGTTTGAAAATATTACTAAGTTTGAAATACCATGAAATATTTCTAAGTACGAAAATCATCTGAATTTTTCAAAGTCAAGACCGTTTGAAAATATTACTAAGGTTGAAATACCATAAAATATTTCTAAGTACGAAAATCTTCTGAATTTTTCAAAGTCAAAATCGTTTAAAAATATTACTAAGTTTGAAATACCATGAAATATTTCTAAGTACGAAAATCTTCTGATCTTTTCAAAGTCAAAACCGTTTAAAAATATTACTAAGTTTGAAATACCATGAAATATTTCTAAGTACGAAAATCTTCGGAATTTTTTAAAGTCAAAACCGTTTGAAAATATTACTAAGTTTGAAATACCATGAAATATTTCTAAGTACGAAAATCTTCTGAATTTTTCAAAGTCAAAACCGTTTGAAAATATTACTAAGTTTAAAATACCATGAAATATTTCTAAGTACGAAAATCTTCTGAATTCCCGCACAAAGTTCATTTTCCAAGCGAAGAATTTTTCTCCCGGGCTGTGGCCGTCGACGTCCGCATCCCCGGCCTCTCGCCGAGGAAATTTAAATTTGAACGGCAAACGCATATTGGCCTTTCCGGCCTCATTCGGGCTTCGTCTCAGACTTCCCGTCGCCGGACTTAGAAGAATTTCCACAATTTTCGAGACTTAGAAAAATTTCGGAAAAAATTGGACTTTGACAAAAAAACACTCTAAAACTAATTAAAAAAAATGTAACTAAAAATTATTATTACATAATTATAATTAAAAATATTATTTATATACATTTATCATATTATATAAATTTCATATTAAAATAATTTAAAATAATTAAAAAAAAAGAACATAAAATTATTATTATATAATTATATTATCAAATTTATATTATATAACTATTATTAAAAAATATATTTTTATACATTATATTACATACATTTTTTATTAAAATATTTTAAAATTTAACTATTATTATACATCTTTTAAAACCAATTTTGATAATAAACACATTGTTGCGAACAACATTATATTTATATTATATTATAAAGTTTCTTCATTAGTACAAGGTCAATAACTAATGTTTTTAGGCAACAATGTTACGATATTTGAAGTGTTTACGTCTGGTCTAACAGATCTTTCGAGTTTCTTTGCATAAGTGCTTTTAATTGCTTAATTTGCTTTTTTTTTATTTCTAAGTACGAAAATCTTCTGAATTTTTCATAGTCAAAACCGTTTGAAAATATTACTAAGTTTGAAATACCATAAAATATTTCTAAGTACGAAAATCTTCTGAATTTTTCAAAGTCAATACCGCTTGAAAATATTTCTAAGTTTGAAATACCATGAAATATTTCTAAGTACGAAAATCTTCGGAATTTTTCAAAGTCAAAACCGTTTGAAAATATTACTAAGTTTGAAATACCATGAAATATTTCTAAGTACGAAAATCTTCGGAATTTTTCAAAGTCAAAACCGTTTGAAAATATTACTAAGTTTGAAATACCATGAAATATTTCTAAGTACGAAAATCATCTGAATTTTTCAAAGTCAAGACCGTTTGAAAATATTACTAAGTTTGAAATACCATAAAATATTTCTAAGTACGAAAATCTTCTGAATTTTTCAAAGTCAAAACCGTTTGAAAATATTCCTAAGTTTAAAATACCATGAAATATTTCTAAGTACGAAAATCTTCTGAATTCCCGCACAAAGTTCATTTTCCAAGCGAAGAATTTTTCTCCCGGGCTGTGGCCGTCGACGTCCGCATCCCCGGCCTCTCGCCGAGGAAATTTAAATTTGAACGGCAAACGCATATTGGCCTTTCCGGCCTCATTCGGGCTTCGTCTCAGACTTCCCGTCGCCGGACTTAGAAGAATTTCCACAATTTTCGAGACTTAGAAAAATTTCGGAAAAAATTGGACTTTGACAAAAAAACACTCTAAAACTAATTAAAAAAAATGTAACTAAAAATTATTATTACATAATTATAATTAAAAATATTATTTATATACATTTATCATATTATATAAATTTCATATTAAAATAATTTAAAATAATTAAAAAAAAAGAACATAAAATTATTATTATATAATTATATTATCAAATTTATATTATATAACTATTATTAAAAAATATATTTTTATACATTATATTACATACATTTTTTATTAAAATATTTTAAAATTTAACTATTATTATACATCTTTTAAAACCAATTTTGATAATAAACACATTGTTGCGAACAACATTATATTTATATTATATTATAAAGTTTCTTCATTAGTACAAGGTCAATAACTAATGTTTTTAGGCAACAATGTTACGATATTTGAAGTGTTTACGTCTGGTCTAACAGATCTTTCGAGTTTCTTTGCATAAGTGCTTTTAATTGCTTAATTTGCTTTTTTTTTATTTCTAAGTACGAAAATCTTCTGAATTTTTCATAGTCAAAACCGTTTGAAAATATTACTAAGTTTGAAATACCATAAAATATTTCTAAGTACGAAAATCTTCTGAATTTTTCAAAGTCAATACCGCTTGAAAATATTTCTAAGTTTGAAATACCATGAAATATTTCTAAGTACGAAAATCTTCGGAATTTTTCAAAGTCAAAACCGTTTGAAAATATTACTAAGTTTGAAATACCATGAAATATTTCTAAGTACGAAAATCTTCTGAATTTTTCAAAGTCAAAATCGTTTAAAAATATTACTAAGTTTGAAATACCATGAAATATTTCTAAGTACGAAAATCTTCTGAATTTTTCAAAGTCAAAACCGTTTGAAAATATTACTAAGTTTGAAATACCATGAAATATTTCTAAGTACGAAAATCTTCAGAATTTTTCAAAGTCAAAATCGTTTAAAAATATTACTAAGTTTGAAATACCATGAAATATTTCTAAGTACGAAAATCTTCTGATCTTTTCAAAGTCAAAATCGTTTAAAAATATTACTAAGTTTGAAATACCATGAAATATTTCGAAGTACGAAAATCTTCTGAATTTTTCCAAGTCAAAACCGTTTGGAAATATTACTAAGTTTGAAATACCATGAAATATTTCTAAGTATGAAAATCTTCTGAATTTTTCAAAGTCAAAACCGTTTGAAAAAATTACTAAGTTTGAAATACCATGAAATATTTCTAAGTACGAAAATCTTCTGAATTTTTCAAAGTCAATACCGCTTGAAAATATTTCTAAGTTTGAAATACCATGAAATATTTCTAAGTACGAAAATCTTCTGAATTTTTCAAAGTCAAAACCGTTTGAAAATATTACTAAGTTTGAAATACCATGAAATATTTCTAAGTACGAAAATCTTCTGAATTTTTCATAGTCAAAACCGTTTGAAAATATTACTAAGTTTGAAATACCATGAAATATTTCTAAGTACGAAAATCTTCTGAATTTTTCAAAGTCAATACCGCTTGAAAATATTTCTAAGTTTGAAATACCATGAAATATTTCTAAGTACGAAAATCTTCTGAATTTTTCAAAGTCAAAATCGTTTAAAAATATTACTAAGTTTGAAATACCATGAAATATTTTTAAGTACGAAAATCTTCTGAACTTTTCAAAGTCAAAACCGTTTAAAAATATTACTAAGTTTGAAACACCATGAAATATTTCTAAGTACGAAAATCTTCGGAATTTTTTAAAGTCAAAACCGTTTGAAAATATTACTAAGTTTGAAATACCATGAAATATTTCTAAGTACAAAAATCTTCTGAATTTTTCAAAGTCAAAACCGTTTGAAAATATTACTAAGTTTGAAATACCATGAAATATTTCTAAGTACGAAAATCTTCTGAATTTTTCAAAGTCAATACCGCTTGAAAATATTTCTAAGTTTGAAATACCATGAAATATTTCTAAGTACGAAAATCTTCGGAATTTTTCAAAGTCAAAACCGTTTGAAAATATTACTAAGTTTGAAATACCATGAAATATTTCTAAGTACGAAAATCATCTGAATTTTTCAAAGTCAAGACCGTTTGAAAATATTACTAAGTTTGAAATACCATAAAATATTTCTAAGTACGAAAATCTTCTGAATTTTTCAAAGTCAAAATCGTTTAAAAATATTACTAAGTTTGAAATACCATGCAATATTTCTAAGTACGAAAATCTTCTGATCTTTTCAAAGTCAAAACCGTTTAAAAATATTACTAAGTTTGAAATACCATGAAATATTTCTAAGTACGAAAATCTTCGGAATTTTTTAAAGTCAAAACCGTTTGAAAATATTACTAAGTTTGAAATACCATGAAATATTTCTAAGTACGAAAATCTTCTGAATTTTTCAAAGTCAAAACCGTTTGAAAATATTACTAAGTTTAAAATACCATGAAATATTTCTAAGTACGAAAATCTTCTGAATTCCCGCACAAAGTTCATTTTCCAAGCGAAGAATTTTTCTCCCGGGCTGTGGCCGTCGACGTCCGCATCCCCGGCCTCTCGCCGAGGAAATTTAAATTTGAACGGCAAACGCATATTGGCCTTTCCGGCCTCATTCGGGCTTCGTCTCAGACTTCCCGTCGCCGGACTTAGAAGAATTTCCACAATTTTCGAGACTTAGAAAAATTTCGGAAAAAATTGGACTTTGACAAAAAAACACTCTAAAACTAATTAAAAAAAATGTAACTAAAAATTATTATTACATAATTATAATTAAAAATATTATTTATATACATTTATCATATTATATAAATTTCATATTAAAATAATTTAAAATAATTAAAAAAAAAGAACATAAAATTATTATTATATAATTATATTATAAAATTTATATTATATAACTATTATTAAAAATTATATTTTTATACATTATATTACATACATTTTTTATTAAAATATTTTAAAATTTATCTATTATTATACATCTTTTAAAACCAATTTTGATAATAAACACATTGTTGCGAACAACATTATATTTATATTATATTATAAAGTTTCTTCATTAGTACAAGGTCAATAACTAATGTTTTTAGGCAACAATGTTACGATATTTGAAGTGTTTACGTCTGGTCTAACAGATCTTTCGAGTTTCTTTGCATAAGTGCTTTTAATTGCTTAATTTGCTTTTTTTTTATTTCTAAGTACGAAAATCTTCTGAATTTTTCATAGTCAAAACCGTTTGAAAATATTACTAAGTTTGAAATACCATGAAATATTTCTAAGTACGAAAATCTTCTGATCTTTTCAAAGTCAAAACCGTTTAAAAATATTACTAAGTTTGAAATACCATGAAATATTTCTAAGTACGAAAATCTTCGGAATTTTTTAAAGTCAAAACCGTTTGAAAATATTACTAAGTTTGAAATACCATGAAATATTTCTAAGTACAAAAATCTTCTGAATTTTTCAAAGTCAAAACCGTTTGAAAATATTACTAAGTTTGAAATACCATGAAATATTTCTAAGTACGAAAATCTTCTGAATTTTTCAAAGTCAATACCGCTTGAAAATATTTCTAAGTTTGAAATACCATGAAATATTTCTAAGTACGAAAATCTTCGGAATTTTTCAAAGTCAAAACCGTTTGAAAATATTACTAAGTTTGAAATACCATGAAATATTTCTAAGTACGAAAATCTTCTGAATTCCCGCACAAAGTTCATTTTCCAAGCGAAGAATTTTTCTCCCGGGCTGTGGCCGTCGACGTCTGCATCCCCGGCCTCTCGCCGAGGAAATTTAAATTTGAACGGCAAACGCATATTGGCCTTTCCGGCCTCGCTCGGGCTTCGTCTCAGACTTCCCGTCGCCGGACTTAGAAGAATTTCCACAATTTTCAAAACTTTGAAAAATTTCGGAAAAAATTGGACTTTGGACTTGGAATTAATTAAAAAAAATTCTATGTTAACTAACGGCACGGTATCGGACCTTAATATTGACCTATAATTTTTAAATTGGGCCACGTAATATATTACAGGGTTATAGTGTACATTACCACAGGAAATAATTATAGGTCAATTAGGAGGTACACAGCGTGACCCTAAAGTTTACTATGTATGCCTATGCGAAATAAAGTGTACTGAGAAGCTTAAAATGAGGAAATAAGCGTTATAAAATGCTTTAAAAATACAAAGACATTTTTCTATGTTAACTAACGGCACGGTATCGGACCTTAATATTGACCTATAATTTTTAAATTGGACCACGTATTATATTACAGGGTAATAGTGTACCCTAATGCTGGAAATAATTATAGGTCATTTAGGGGGTACACAGCGTGACCCTAAAGTTTACTATGTATGCCTATGCGAAATAGAGTGTTCTGAGAAGCTTAAAATAAAGAAATAAGCGTTCTAAAATGCTTTAAAAATTCAAAGACATCTTTCAATGGTTAACTAACGCAAGGCGCGATATCAGACCTTAATACGGAACCATAATATTTAAATAGGACCAGGTATTATATTACAGGGTAATAGTGTACTCTACCACAGGAAATAATTATAGGTCTATTAGGGGGTACACTATGTATATTTTAAATAGTGCATTAAAACATAGAAATTCGAAGACTCTTTTCTATGTTAACTAACGGCACGGTATCGGACCTTAATATTGACCTAAAATTTTTAAATTGGACCACGTATTATATTACAGGGTGATAGTGTACCCTACCACAGAAAATAATTATAGGTCAATTAGGGGGTACACAGCGTGACCCTAAAGTTTACTATGTATGCCTATGCGAAATAAAGTGTTCTGAGAAGCTTAAAATGAAGAAATAAGCGTTCTAAAATGCTTTAAAAATTCAAAGACATCTTTCAATGGTTAACTGACGCAAGGCCCGATTTCAGACCTTAATATGGAACCATAATATTTAAATTGGACCAGGTATTATATTACAGGGTAATAGTGTACCCTATCCTAGGAAATAATTATAGGTCAATTAGGGGGTACACTATGTATATTTTAAATAGTGCATTAAAACAAGGAAATACGAAGACACTTTTCTATGTTAACTACCGGCACCGTATCGGACCTTAATATTGATCTATAATTTTTAAATTGGACCACGTATTATATTACAGGGTAATAGTGTACCCTACCACAGGAAATAATTATAGGTCAATTAGGAGGTACACAGCGTGACCCTAAAGTTTACTATGTATGCCTATGCGAAATAGAGTGTTCTGAGAAGCTTAAAATGAAGAAATAAGCGTTCCAAAATGCTTTAAAAATTCAAAGACATCTTTCAACGGTTAACTAACGCAAGGCGCGATATCAGACCTTAATATGGAACCATAATATTTAAATTGGACCAGGTATTATATTACAGGGTAATAGTGTACCCTACCACAGGAAATAATTATAGGTCATTTAGGGGGTACACTATGTATATTTTAAATAGTGCATTAAAACAAGGAAATTCGAAGACACTTTTCTATGTTAACTAACGGCACGGTATCGGACCTTAATATTGACCTATAATTTTTAAAATGGACCACGTATTATATTACAGGGTTATAGTGTACATTACCACAGAAAATAATTATAGGTCAATTAGGAGGTACACAGCGTGACCCTAAAGTTTACTATGTATGTCTATGCGAAATAAAGTGTTCTGAGAAGCTTAAAATGAGGAAAAAAGCGTTCTAAAATGCTTTAAAAATACAAAGACATTTTTCTATGTTAACTAACGGTACGGTATCGGACCTTAATATTGACCTATAATTTTTAAATTGGACCACGTATTATATTACAGGGTAATAGTGTACCCTAATACTGGAAATAATTATAGGTCATTTAGGGGGTACACAGCGTGACCCTAAATTTTACTATGTATGCCTATGCGAAATAGAGTGTTCTGAGAAGCTTAAAATGAAGAAATAAGCGTTCTAAAATGCTTTAAAAATTCAAAGACATCTTTCAATGGTTAACTAACGCAAGGCGCAATATCAAACCTTAATATTGACCCATAATATTTAAATTGGATCAGGTATTATATTACAGGGTAATAGTGTACCCTACAACAGGAAATAATTTTAGGTCAATTAGGGGGTACACTATGTATATTTTAAATAGAGCATTAAAACCAGGAAATTCGAAGACTCTTTTCTATGTTAACTAACGGTAGGGTATCGGACCTTAATATTGACCTAAAATTTTTAAATTTGACCACGTATTATATTACAGGGTGATTGTGTTCCCTACCACGGAAAATAATTATAGGTCAATTAGGGGGTACACAGCGTGACCCTAAAGTTTACTATGTATGCCTATGCGAAATAAAGTGTTCTGAGAAAATTAAAATGAAGAAATATGCGTTCTAAAATAATTTAAAAATTCAAAGACATCTTTCAATGGTTAACTAACGCAAGGCGCAATATCAGACCTTAATATTGACCCATAATATTTAAATTGGACCAGGTATTATATTACAGGGTAATAGTGTACCCTACCACAGGAAATAATTATAGGTCAATTAGGGGGTACACTATGTATATTTTAAATAGTGCATTAAAACAAGGAAATTCGAAGACACTTTTCTATGTTAACTAACGGCACGGTATCGGACCTTAATATTGACCTATAATTTTTAAATTGGACCACGTATTATATTTCAGAGTTATAGTGTACTCTACCACAGGAAATAATTATAGGTCAATTAGGGGGTACACAGCGTGACCCTAAAGTTTACTATGTATGCCTATGCGAAATAAAGTGTTCTGAGAAGCTTAAAATGAGGAAATAAGCGTTCTAAAATGCTTTAAAAATTCAAAGACATTTTTCTATGTTAACTAACGGCACGGTATCGGACCTTAATATTGACCTATAATATTTAAATTGGACCAGGTATTATATTACAGGGTAATAGTGTACCCTACCACAGGAAATAATTATAGGTCAATTAGGGGGTACACTATGTATATTTTAAATAGTGCATTAAAACAAGGAAATACGAAGACATTTTTCTATGTTAACTAATGGCACGGTATCGGACCTTAATATTGACCTATAATTTTTAAATTGGACCACGTATTATATTACAGGGTAATAGTGTTCCCTACCACGGGAAATAATTATTGGTCTCTTAGGGGGTACACAGCGTGACCCTAAAGTTTACTATGTATGCCTATGCGAAATAAAGTGTTCTGAGAAGTAAAAAATGAGGAAATAAGCGTTCTAAAATGCTTTAAAAATTCAAAGACATTTTTCTATGTTAACTAACGGCACGGTATCGGACCTTAATATTGACCTATAATTTTTAAATTGGACCACGTATTATATTACAGGGTAATAGTGTTCCCTACCACGGGAAATAATTATAGGTCTCTTAGGGGGTACACAGCGTGACCCTAAAATTTACTATTTATGCCTATGCGAAATAAAGTGTTCTGAGAAGCTTAAAATGAGGAAATAAGCGTTCTAAAATGCTTTAAAAATTCAAAGACATTTTTCTATGTTAACTAACGGCAAGGTATCGGACCTTAATATTGACCTATAATTTTTAAATTGGAAAACGTATTATATTACAGGGTAATAGTGTACCCTACCACAGGAAATATTTATAGGTCATTTAGGGGGTACACAGCGTGACCCTAAAGTTTACTATGTATGCCTATGCGAAATAGAGTGTTCTGAGAAGCATAAAATGAAGAAATAAGCGTACTAAAATGCTTTATAAATTCAAAGACATCTTTCAATGGTTAACTAACGCAAGGCGCGATATCAGAACTTAATATGGAACCATAATATTTAAATTGGACCAGGTTTTATATTACAGGGTAATAGTGTACCCTACCACAGGAATTATTATAGGTCAATTAGGGGGTACACTATGTATATTTTAAATAGTGCATTAAAGCAAGGAAATTCGAAGACACTTTTCTATGTTAACTAACGGCACGGTATCGGACCTTAATATTGACCTATAATTTTTAAATTGGAAAACGTATTATATTACAGGGTAATAGTGTACCCTACCACAGGAAATATTTATAGGTCATTTAGGGGGTACACAGCGTGACCCTAAAGTTTACTATGTATGCCTATGCGAAATAAAGTGTTCTGAGAAGCTTAAAATGAGGAAATAAGCGTTCTAAAATGCTTTAAAAATTCAAAGACATTTTTCTATGTTAACTAACGGCACGGTATCGGACCTTAATATTGACCTATAATATTTAAATTGGACCAGGTATTATATTACAGGGTAATAGTGTACCCTACCACAGGAAATAATTATAGGTCAATTAGGGGGTACACTATGTATATTTTAAATAGTGCATTAAAACAAGGAAATACGAAGACATTTTTCTATGTTAACTAATGGCACGGTATCGGACCTTAATATTGACCTATAATTTTTAAATTGGAAAACGTATTATATTACAGGGTAATAGTGTACCCTACCACAGGAAATATTTATAGGTCATTTAGGGGGTACACAGCGTGACCCTAAAGTTTACTATGTATGCCTATGCGAAATAAAGTGTTCTGAGAAGCTTAAAATGAGGAAATAAGCGTTCTAAAATGCTTTAAAAATTCAAAGACATTTTTCTATGTTAACTAACGGCACGGTATCGGACCTTAATATTGACCTATAATATTTAAATTGGACCAGGTATTATATTACAGGGTAATAGTGTACCCTACCACAGGAAATAATTATAGGTCAATTAGGGGGTACACTATGTATATTTTAAATAGTGCATTAAAACAAGGAAATACGAAGACATTTTTCTATGTTAACTAATGGCGCGGTATCGGACCTTAATATTGACCTATAATTTTTAAATTGGACCACGTATTATATTACAGGGTAATAGTGTTCCCTACCACGGGAAATAATTATTGGTCTCTTAGGGGGTACACAGCGTGACCCTAAAGTTTACTATGTATGCCTATGCGAAATAAAGTGTTCTGAGAAGTTAAAAATGAGGAAATAAGCGTTCTAAAATGCTTTAAAAATTCAAAGACATTTTTCTATGTTAACTAACGGCACGGTATCGGACCTTAATATTGACCTATAATTTTTAAATTGGACCACGTATTATATTACAGGGTAATAGTGTTCCCTACCACGGGAAATAATTATAGGTCTCTTAGGGGGTACACAGCATGACCCTAAAATTTACTATTTATGCCTATGCGAAATAAAGTGTTCTGAGAAGCTTAAAATGAGGAAATAAGCGTTCTAAAATGCTTTAAAAATTCAAAGACATTTTTCTATGTTAACTAACGGCACGGTATCGGACCTTAATATTGACCTATAATTTTTAAATTGGAAAACGTATTATATTACAGGGTAATAGTGTACCCTACCACAGGAAATATTTATAGGTCATTTAGGGGGTACACAGCGTGACCCTAAAGTTTACTATGTATGCCTATGCGAAATAGAGTGTTCTGAGAAGCATAAAATGAAGAAATAAGCGTACTAAAATGCTTTATAAATTCAAAGACATCTTTCAATGGTTAACTAACGCAAGGCGCGATATCAGAACTTAATATGGAACCATAATATTTAAATTGGACCAGGTTTTATATTACAGGGTAATAGTGTACCCTACCACAGGAATTATTATAGGTCAATTAGGGGGTACACTATGTATATTTTAAATAGTGCATTAAAGCAAGGAAATTCGAAGACACTTTTCTATGTTAACTAACGGCACGGTATCGGACCTTAATATTGACCTATAATTTTTAAATTGGAAAACGTATTATATTACAGGGTAATAGTGTACCCTACCACAGGAAATATTTATAGGTCATTTAGGGGGTACACAGCGTGACCCTAAAGTTTACTATGTATGCCTATGTGAAATTGAGTGTTCTGAGAAGCATAAAATGAAGAAATAAACGTACTAAAATGATTAATAAATTCAAAGACATCTTTTAATGGTTAACTAACGCAAGGCGCGATATCAGAACTTAATATGGAACCATAATATTTAAATTGGATCAGGTATTATATTACAGGGTAATAGTGTACCCTACCGCAGGAAATAATTATAGGTCAATTAGGGTGTACACTATGTATATTTTAAATAGTGCATTAAAACAAGGAAATTCGAAGACACTTTTCTATGTTTACTAACGGCACGGTATCGGACCTTAATATTGACCTATAATTTTTAAATTGGACCACGTATTATATTACAGGGTAATAGTGTTCCCTTCCACGGGAAATAATTATAGGTCTCTTAGGGGGTACACAGCGTGACCCTAAAATTTACTATGTATGTCTATGTGAAATAAAGTGTTCTGAGATGCATAAAATGAAGAAATTAGTGTTCTAAAATGCTTTAAAAATTCAAAGACATCTTTCAATGGTTAACTAACGCAAGGCGCGATATCAGACCTTAATATTGCCCCATAATATTTAAATTGGACCAGGTATTATATTAAAGGGTAATAGTGTACCCTACCACAGGAAATAGTTATAGGTCAATTAGGGGGTACACAGCGTGACCCTAAAATTTACTATGTATGCCTATGCGAAATAGAGTGTTCTGAGAAGCTTAAAATGAGGAAATAAGCGTTCTAAAATGCTTTAAAAATTCAAAGACATTTTTCTATGTTAACAAACGGCACGGTATCGGACCTTAATATTGACCTATAATTTTTAAATTGGACCATGTATTATATTACAGGGTTATAGTGTACCCTACCACAGGAAATAATTATAGGTCAATCAGGGGGTACACAGCGTGACCCTAAAGTTTACTATGTATGCCTATGCGAATTAAAGTGTTCTGAGAAGCTTAAAATGAGGAAATAAGCGTTCTAAAATGCTTTAAAAATTCAAAGACATTTTTCTATGTTAACTAACGGCACGGTATCGGACCTTAATATTGACCTATAAATTTTTAATTGGACCACGTATTATATTACAGGGTAATAGTGTTCCCTACTACGGGAAATAATTATAGGTCTCTTAGTGGGTACACAGCGTGACCCTAAAGTTTACTATGTATGCCTATGCGAAATAGAGTGTTCTGAGAAGCTTAAAATGAAGAAATAAAAGTTCTAAAATGCTTTAAAAATTCAAAGACATCTTTCAATGGTTAAATAACGCAAGGCGCGATATCAGACCTTAATATGGAACCATAATATTTAAAATTGGACCAGGTATTATATTACAGGGTAATAGTGTACCCTACCACAGGAATTATTATAGGTCAATTAGGGGGTACACTATGTATATTTTAAATAGTGCATTAAAACAAGGAAATTCGAAGACACTTTTCAATGTTAACTAACGGCACGGTATCGGACCTTAATATTGACCTATTATTTTTAAATTGGACCACGTATTATATTACAGGGTAATAGTGTTCCCTACCACGGGAAATAATTATAGGTCTCTTAGGGGGTACACAGCGTGACCCTAAAATTTACTATGTATGCCTATGCGAAATAAAGTGTTCTGAGAAGCATAAAATGAAGAAATAAGTGTACTAAAATGCTTTATAAATTCAAAGACATCTTTCAATGGTTAACTAACGCAAGGCGCCATATTAGAACTGAATATGGAACCATAATATTTAAATTGGACCAGGTATTATATTACAGGGTAATAGTGTACCCTACCGCAGGAAATAATTATAGGTCAATTAGGGTGTACACTATGTATATTTTAAATAGTGCATTAAAACAAGGAAATTCGAAGACACTTTTCTATGTTAACTAACGGCACGGTATCGGACCTTAATATTGACCTATAATTTTTAAATTGGACCACGTATTATATTACAGGGTTATAGTGTACCCTACCACAGGAAATAATTATAGGTCAATTAGGGGGTACACAGCGAGACCCTAAAGTTTACTATGTATGCCTAAATGAAATAAAGTGTTCTGAGAAGCTTAAAATGAGGAAATAAGCGTTCTAAAATGCTTTAAAAATTCAAAGACATCTTTCAATGGTTAACTAACACAAGGCGCGATATCAGACCTTAGTATGGAACCATAATATTTAAATTGGACCAGGTATTATATTACAGGGTAATAGTGTACCCTACCACAGGAAATAATTATAGGTCAATTAGGGGGTACACTATGTATATTTTAAATAGTGCATTAAAACAAGGAAATTCGAAGACACTTTTCTATGTTAACTAACGGCACGGTATCGGACCTTAATATTGACCTATAATTTTTAAATTGGACCACGTATTATATTTCAGAGTTATAGTGTACTCTACCACAGGAAATAATTATAGGTCAATTAGGGGGTACACAGCGTGACCCTAAAGTTTACTATGTATGCCTATGCGAAATAAAGTGTTCTGAGAAGCTTAAAATGAGGAAATAAGCGTTCTAAAATGCTTTAAAAATTCAAAGACATTTTTCTATGTTAACTAACGGCACGGTATCGGACCTTAATATTGACCTATAATATTTAAATTGGACCAGGTATTATATTACAGGGTAATAGTGTACCCTACCACAGGAAATAATTATAGGTCAATTAGGGGGTACACTATGTATATTTTAAATAGTGCATTAAAACAAGGAAATACGAAGACATTTTTCTATGTTAACTAATGGCACGGTATCGGACCTTAATATTGACCTATAATTTTTAAATTGGACCACGTATTATATTACAGGGTAATAGTGTTCCCTACCACGGGAAATAATTATTGGTCTCTTAGGGGGTACACAGCGTGACCCTAAAGTTTACTATGTATGCCTATGCGAAATAAAGTGTTCTGAGAAGTTAAAAATGAGGAAATAAGCGTTCTAAAATGCTTTAAAAATTCAAAGACATTTTTCTATGTTAACTAACGGCACGGTATCGGACCTTAATATTGACCTATAATTTTTAAATTGGACCACGTATTATATTACAGGGTAATAGTGTTCCCTACCACGGGAAATAATTATAGGTCTCTTAGGGGGTACACAGCGTGACCCTAAAATTTACTATTTATGCCTATGCGAAATAAAGTGTTCTGAGAAGCTTAAAATGAGGAAATAAGCGTTCTAAAATGCTTTAAAAATTCAAAGACATTTTTCTATGTTAACTAACGGCAAGGTATCGGACCTTAATATTGACCTATAATTTTTAAATTGGAAAACGTATTATATTACAGGGTAATAGTGTACCCTACCACAGGAAATATTTATAGGTCATTTAGGGGGTACACAGCGTGACCCTAAAGTTTACTATGTATGCCTATGCGAAATAGAGTGTTCTGAGAAGCATAAAATGAAGAAATAAGCGTACTAAAATGCTTTATAAATTCAAAGACATCTTTCAATGGTTAACTAACGCAAGGCGCGATATCAGAACTTAATATGGAACCATAATATTTAAATTGGACCAGGTTTTATATTACAGGGTAATAGTGTACCCTACCACAGGAATTATTATAGGTCAATTAGGGGGTACACTATGTATATTTTAAATAGTGCATTAAAGCAAGGAAATTCGAAGACACTTTTCTATGTTAACTAACGGCACGGTATCGGACCTTAATATTGACCTATAATTTTTAAATTGGAAAACGTATTATATTACAGGGTAATAGTGTACCCTACCACAGGAAATATTTATAGGTCATTTAGGGGGTACACAGCGTGACCCTAAAGTTTACTATGTATGCCTATGCGAAATAAAGTGTTCTGAGAAGCTTAAAATGAGGAAATAAGCGTTCTAAAATGCTTTAAAAATTCAAAGACATTTTTCTATGTTAACTAACGGCACGGTATCGGACCTTAATATTGACCTATAATATTTAAATTGGACCAGGTATTATATTACAGGGTAATAGTGTACCCTACCACAGGAAATAATTATAGGTCAATTAGGGGGTACACTATGTATATTTTAAATAGTGCATTAAAACAAGGAAATACGAAGACATTTTTCTATGTTAACTAATGGCACGGTATCGGACCTTAATATTGACCTATAATTTTTAAATTGGAAAACGTATTATATTACAGGGTAATAGTGTACCCTACCACAGGAAATATTTATAGGTCATTTAGGGGGTACACAGCGTGACCCTAAAGTTTACTATGTATGCCTATGCGAAATAAAGTGTTCTGAGAAGCTTAAAATGAGGAAATAAGCGTTCTAAAATGCTTTAAAAATTCAAAGACATTTTTCTATGTTAACTAACGGCACGGTATCGGACCTTAATATTGACCTATAATATTTAAATTGGACCAGGTATTATATTACAGGGTAATAGTGTACCCTACCACAGGAAATAATTATAGGTCAATTAGGGGGTACACTATGTATATTTTAAATAGTGCATTAAAACAAGGAAATACGAAGACATTTTTCTATGTTAACTAATGGCGCGGTATCGGACCTTAATATTGACCTATAATTTTTAAATTGGACCACGTATTATATTACAGGGTAATAGTGTTCCCTACCACGGGAAATAATTATTGGTCTCTTAGGGGGTACACAGCGTGACCCTAAAGTTTACTATGTATGCCTATGCGAAATAAAGTGTTCTGAGAAGTTAAAAATGAGGAAATAAGCGTTCTAAAATGCTTTAAAAATTCAAAGACATTTTTCTATGTTAACTAACGGCACGGTATCGGACCTTAATATTGACCTATAATTTTTAAATTGGACCACGTATTATATTACAGGGTAATAGTGTTCCCTACCACGGGAAATAATTATAGGTCTCTTAGGGGGTACACAGCATGACCCTAAAATTTACTATTTATGCCTATGCGAAATAAAGTGTTCTGAGAAGCTTAAAATGAGGAAATAAGCGTTCTAAAATGCTTTAAAAATTCAAAGACATTTTTCTATGTTAACTAACGGCACGGTATCGGACCTTAATATTGACCTATAATTTTTAAATTGGAAAACGTATTATATTACAGGGTAATAGTGTACCCTACCACAGGAAATATTTATAGGTCATTTAGGGGGTACACAGCGTGACCCTAAAGTTTACTATGTATGCCTATGCGAAATAGAGTGTTCTGAGAAGCATAAAATGAAGAAATAAGCGTACTAAAATGCTTTATAAATTCAAAGACATCTTTCAATGGTTAACTAACGCAAGGCGCGATATCAGAACTTAATATGGAACCATAATATTTAAATTGGACCAGGTTTTATATTACAGGGTAATAGTGTACCCTACCACAGGAATTATTATAGGTCAATTAGGGGGTACACTATGTATATTTTAAATAGTGCATTAAAGCAAGGAAATTCGAAGACACTTTTCTATGTTAACTAACGGCACGGTATCGGACCTTAATATTGACCTATAATTTTTAAATTGGAAAACGTATTATATTACAGGGTAATAGTGTACCCTACCACAGGAAATATTTATAGGTCATTTAGGGGGTACACAGCGTGACCCTAAAGTTTACTATGTATGCCTATGTGAAATTGAGTGTTCTGAGAAGCATAAAATGAAGAAATAAACGTACTAAAATGATTAATAAATTCAAAGACATCTTTCAATGGTTAACTAACGCAAGGCGCGATATCAGAACTTAATATGGAACCATAATATTTAAATTGGATCAGGTATTATATTACAGGGTAATAGTGTACCCTACCGCAGGAAATAATTATAGGTCAATTAGGGTGTACACTATGTATATTTTAAATAGTGCATTAAAACAAGGAAATTCGAAGACACTTTTCTATGTTTACTAACGGCACGGTATCGGACCTTAATATTGACCTATAATTTTTAAATTGGACCACGTATTATATTACAGGGTAATAGTGTTCCCTTCCACGGGAAATAATTATAGGTCTCTTAGGGGGTACACAGCGTGACCCTAAAATTTACTATGTATGTCTATGTGAAATAAAGTGTTCTGAGATGCATAAAATGAAGAAATTAGCGTTCTAAAATGCTTTAAAAATTCAAAGACATCTTTCAATGGTTAACTAACGCAAGGCGCGATATCAGACCTTAATATTGCCCCATAATATTTAAATTGGACCAGGTATTATATTAAAGGGTAATAGTGTACCCTACCACAGGAAATAGTTATAGGTCAATTAGGGGGTACACAGCGTGACCCTAAAATTTACTATGTATGCCTATGCGAAATAGAGTGTTCTGAGAAGCTTAAAATGAGGAAATAAGCGTTCTAAAATGCTTTAAAAATTCAAAGACATTTTTCTATGTTAACAAACGGCACGGTATCGGACCTTAATATTGACCTATAATTTTTAAATTGGACCATGTATTATATTACAGGGTTATAGTGTACCCTACCACAGGAAATAATTATAGGTCAATCAGGGGGTACACAGCGTGACCCTAAAGTTTACTATGTATGCCTATGCGAATTAAAGTGTTCTGAGAAGCTTAAAATGAGGAAATAAGCGTTCTAAAATGCTTTAAAAATTCAAAGACATTTTTCTATGTTAACTAACGGCACGGTATCGGACCTTAATATTGACCTATAAATTTTTAATTGGACCACGTATTATATTACAGGGTAATAGTGTTCCCTACTACGGGAAATAATTATAGGTCTCTTAGTGGGTACACAGCGTGACCCTAAAGTTTACTATGTATGCCTATGCGAAATAGAGTGTTCTGAGAAGCTTAAAATGAAGAAATAAAAGTTCTAAAATGCTTTAAAAATTCAAAGACATCTTTCAATGGTTAAATAACGCAAGGCGCGATATCAGACCTTAATATGGAACCATAATATTTAAAATTGGACCAGGTATTATATTACAGGGTAATAGTGTACCCTACCACAGGAATTATTATAGGTCAATTAGGGGGTACACTATGTATATTTTAAATAGTGCATTAAAACAAGGAAATTCGAAGACACTTTTCAATGTTAACTAACGGCACGGTATCGGACCTTAATATTGACCTATTATTTTTAAATTGGACCACGTATTATATTACAGGGTAATAGTGTTCCCTACCACGGGAAATAATTATAGGTCTCTTAGGGGGTACACAGCGTGACCCTAAAATTTACTATGTATGCCTATGCGAAATAAAGTGTTCTGAGAAGCATAAAATGAAGAAATAAGTGTACTAAAATGCTTTATAAATTCAAAGACATCTTTCAATGGTTAACTAACGCAAGGCGCCATATTAGAACTGAATATGGAACCATAATATTTAAATTGGACCAGGTATTATATTACAGGGTAATAGTGTACCCTACCGCAGGAAATAATTATAGGTCAATTAGGGTGTACACTATGTATATTTTAAATAGTGCATTAAAACAAGGAAATTCGAAGACACTTTTCTATGTTAACTAACGGCACGGTATCGGACCTTAATATTGACCTATAATTTTTAAATTGGACCACGTATTATATTACAGGGTTATAGTGTACCCTACCACAGGAAATAATTATAGGTCAATTAGGGGGTACACAGCGAGACCCTAAAGTTTACTATGTATGCCTAAATGAAATAAAGTGTTCTGAGAAGCTTAAAATGAGGAAATAAGCGTTCTAAAATGCTTTAAAAATTCAAAGACATCTTTCAATGGTTAACTAACACAAGGCGCGATATCAGACCTTAGTATGGAACCATAATATTTAAATTGGACCAGGTATTATATTACAGGGTAATAGTGTACCCTACCGCAGGAAATAATTATAGGTTAATTAGGGGGTACACAGCGTGACCCTAACGATTACTATGTATTCCTATGCAAAATAAAGTGTTCTGAGAAGCTTAAAATGAGGAAATAAGCGTTCTAAAATGCTTTAAAAATTCAAAGACATTTCTCTATGTTAACTAACGGTACGGTATCGGACCTTAATATTGACCTATAATTTTTAAATTGGACCACGTATTATATTACAGGGTAATATTGTTCCCTACCACGGGAAATAATTATATGTCACTTAGGGGGTACACAGCGTGACCCTAAAGTTTACTATGTATGCCTATGCGAAATAGAGTGTTCTGAGAAGCTTAAAATGAAGAAATAAGCGTTCTAAAATGCTTTAAAAATTCAAAGACATCTTTCAATCGTTAACTAACGCAATTCGCAATATCAGACCTTAATATTGACCCATAATATTTAAATTGGACCAGGTATTATATTACAGGGTAATAGTGTACCCTACCGCAGGAAATAATTATAGGTTTATTTGGGGGTACACAGCATGACCCTAAAGTTTACTATGTATTCCTATGCAAAATAAAGTGTTCTGAGAAGCTTAAAATGAGGAAATAAGCGTTCTAAAATGCTTTAAAAATTCCAAGACATTTTTCTATGTTAACTAACGGTACGGTATCGGACCTTAATATTGACCTATAATTTTTAAATTGGACCACGTATTATATTACAGGGTAATATTGTTCCCTACCACGGGAAATAATTATAGGTCACTTAGGGGTTACACAGCGTGATCCTAAAGTTTACTATGTATGCCTATGCGAAATAAAGTGTTCTGAGAAGCTTAAAATGAAGAAATAAGCGTTCTAAAATGCTTTAAAAATTCAAAGACATCTTTCAATGGTTAACTAACGCAAGGCGCAATATCAGACCTTAATATTGACCCATAATATTTAAATTTTCCCAGGTATTATATTACAGGGTAATAGTGTACCCTACCGCAGGAAATAATTATAGGTCAATTAGGGGGTACACAGTGTGACCCTAACGATTACTATGTATTCCTATGCAAAATAAAGTGTTCTGAGAAGCTTAAAATGAGGAAATAAGCGTTCTAAAATGCTTTAAAAATTCAAAGACATTTCTCTATGTTAACTAACGGTACGGTATCGGACCTTAATATTGACATATAATTTTTAAATTGGACCACGTATTATATTACAGGGTAATATTGTTCCCTACCACGGGAAATAATTATATGTCACTTAGGGGGTACACAGCGTGACCCTAAAGTTTACTATGTATGCCAATGCGAAATAAAGTGTTCTGAGAAGCTTAAAATGAAGAAATAAGCGTTCTAAAATGCTTTAAAAATTCAAAGACATCTTTCAATGGTTAACTAACGCAAGGCGCAATATCAGACCTTAATATTGACCCATAATATTTAAATTTTCCCAGGTATTATATTACAGGGTAATAGTGTACCCTACCGCAGGAAATAATTATAGTTCAATTAGGGGGTACACTATGTATATTTTAAATAGTGCATTAAAACAAGGAAATTCGAAGACACTTTTCTATGTTAACTAACGGCACGGTATCGGACCTTAATATTGACCTATAATTTTTAAATTGGACCTCGTATTATATTACAGGGTTATAGTGTACCCTACCACAGGAAATAATTATATGTCAATTAGGGGGTACACAGCGTGACCCTAAAGTTTACTATGTATGCCTATGCGAAATAGAGTGTTCTGAGAAGCTTAAAATGAAGAAATAAGCGTTCTAAAATGCTTTAAAAATTCAATGACATCTTTCAATGGTTAACTAACGCAAGGCGCGATATCAGACCTTAATATGGAACCATAATATTTAAATTGGACCAGGTATTATATTACAGGGAAATAGTGTACCCTACAACAGGAAATAATTATAGGTCAATTAGGGGGTACACTATGTATATTTTAAATAGTGCATTAAAACAAGGAAATTCGAAGACTCTTTTCTATGTTAACTAACGGCACGGTATCGGACCTTAATATTGACCTAAAATTTTTAAATTGGACCACGTATTATATTACAGGGTGATAGTGTACCCTACCACGGAAAATAATTATGGGTCAATTAGGGGGTACACAGCGTGACCCTAAGATTTACTATGTATGCCTATGCGAAATAAAGTGTTCCGAGAAGCTTAAAATGAAGAAATAAGCGTTCTAAAATGCTTTAAAAATTCAAAGACATCTTTCAATCGTTAACTAACGCAAGGCGCAATATCAGACCTTAATATTGACCCATAATACTTAAATTGGACCAGGTATTATATTACAGGGTAATAGTGTACCCTACCACAGGAAATAATTATAGGTCAATTAGGGGGTACACTATGTATATTTTAAATAGTGCATTAAAACAAGGAAATTTGAAGACACTTTTCTATGTTAACTAACGGCACGGTATTGGACCTTAATATTGACCTATAATTATTAAATTGGACCAAGTATTATATTACAGGGTTATAGTGAACCCTACCACAGAAAATAATTATAGGTCAATTAGGGGGTACACAGCGTGACCCTAAAGTTTACTATGTATGCCTATGGGAAATAAAGTGTTCTGAGAAGCTTAAAATGAGGAAATAAGCGTTCTAAAATGCTTTAAAAATTCAAAGACATTTTTCTATGTTAACTAACGGCACGGTATCGGACCTTAATATTGACCTATAATTTTTAAATTGGACCACGTATTATATTACAGGGTAATATTGTTCCCTACCACGGGAAATAATTATAGGTCACTTAGGGGTTACACAGCGTGATCCTAAAGTTTACTATGTATGCCTATGCAAAATAAAGTGTTCTGAGAAGCTTAAAATGAGGAAATAAGCGTTCTAAAATGTTTTAAAAATTCAAAGACATTTCTCTATGTTAACTAACGGTACGGTATCGGACCTTAATATTGACCTATAATTTTTAAATTGGACCACGTATTATATTACAGGGTAATATTGTTCCCTACCACGGGAAATAATTACAGGTCACTTAGGGGGTACCCAGCGTGATCCTAAAGTTTACTATGTATGCCTATGCGAAATAAAGTGTTCTGAGAAGCTTAAAATGAAGAAATAAGCGTTCTAAAATGCTTTAAAAATTCAAAGACATCTTTCAATGGTTAACTAACGCAAGGCGCAATATCAGACCTTAATATTGACCCATAATATTTAAATTGGCCCAGGTATTATATTACAGGGTAATAGTGTACCCTGCCACAGGAAATAATTATAGGTCAATTAGGGGGTACACTATGTATATTTTAAATAGTGCATTAAAACAAGGAAATTCGAAGACACTTTTCTATGTTAACTAACGGCACGGTATCGGACCTTAATATTGACCTATAATTATTAAATTGGACCAAGTATTATATTACAGGGTTATAGTGTACCCTACTGCAGGAAATACATATAGGTCAATTAGGGGGTACACAGCGTGACCCTAACGTTTACTATGTATTCCTATGCAAAGTAAAGTGTTCTGAGAAGCTTAAAATGAGGAAATAAGCGTTCTAAAATGCTTTAAAAATTCAAAGACATTTCTCTATGTTAACTAACGGTACGGTATCGGACCTTAATAATGACCTATAATTTTTAAATTGGACCACGTATTATATTACAGGGTAATATTGTTCCCTACCACGAGAAATAATTATAGGTCACTTAGGGGGTACACAGCGTGATCGTAAAGTTTACTATGTATGCCTATGCGAAATAGAGTGTTCTGAGAAGCTTAAAATGAAGAAATAAGCGTTCTAAAATGCTTTAAAAATTCAAAGACATCTTTCAATGGTTAACTAACGGAAGGCGCGATATCAGACCTTAATATGGAACCATAATATTTAAATTGGACCAGGTATTATATTACAGGGTAATAGTGTACCCTACCGCATCAAATAATTATAGGTCAATTAGGGGGTACACAGCGTGACCCTAACGTTTACTATGTATTCCTATGCAAAATAAAGTGTTCTGAGAAGCTTAAAATGAGGAAATAAGCGTTCTAAAATGCTTTAAAAATTCAAAGACATTCCTCTATGTTAACTAACGGTACGGTATCGGACCTTAATATTGACCTATAATTTTTAAATTGGACCACGTATTATATTACAGGGTAATATTGTTCCCTACCACGGGAAATAATTACAGGTCACTTAGGGGGTACACAGCGTGACCCTAAAGTTTCTTATGTATGCCTATGCGAAATAGAGTGTTCTGAGAAGCTTAAAATGAAGAAATAAGCGTTCTAAAATGCTTTAAAAACAAAGACATCTTTCAATGGTTAACTAACGCAAGGCGCGATATCAGACCTTAATATGGAACCATAATATTTAAATTGGACCAGGTATTATATTACAGGGAAATAGTGTACCCTACAACAGGAAATAATTATAGGTCAATTAGGGGGTACACTATGTATATTTTAAATAGTGCATTAAAACAAGGAAATTCGAAGACTCTTTTCTATGGGAACTAACGGCACGGTATCGGACCTTAATATTGACCTAAAATTTTTAAATTGGACCACGTATTATATTACAGGGTGATAGTGTACCCTACCACGGAAAATAATTATAGGTCAATTAGGGGGTACACAGCGTGACCCTAAAGTTTACTATGTATGCCTATGCGAAATAAAGTGTTCTGAGAAGCTTATATAAGGAAATAAGCGTTCTAAAATGCTTTAAAAATTCAAAGACATTTTTCTATGCTAACTAACGGCACGGTATCGGACCTTAATATTGACCTATAATTTTTAAATTGGACCACGTATTATATTACAGGGTTATAGTGTACCCTACCACAGGAAATAATTATAGGTCAATTAAGGGGTACACAGCGTGACCCTAAAGTTTACTATGTATGCCTATGCGAAATAAAGTGTTCAGAGAAGCTTAAAATGAAGAAATAAGCGTTCTAAAATGCTTCAAAAATTCAAAGACATCTTTCAATGGTTAACTAACGGAAGGCGCGATATCAGACCTTAATATGGAACCATAATATTTAAATTGGACCAGGTATTATATTACAGGGTAATAGTGTACCCTACCGCAGGAAATAATTATAGGTCAATTAGGGGGTACACAGCGTGACCCTAACGTTTACTATGTATTCCTATGCAAAATAAAGTGTTCTGAGAAGCTTAAAATGAGGAAATAAGCGTTCTAAAATGCTTTAAAAATTCAAAGACATTTCTCTATGTTAACTAACGGTACGGTATCGGACCTTAATATTGACCTATAATTTTTAAATTGGACCATGTATTATATTACAGGGTAATATTGTTCCCTACCACGGGAAATAATTACAGGTCACTTAGGGGGTACACAGCGTGATCCTAAAGTTTACTATGCATGCCTATGCGAAATAAAGTGTTCTGAGAAGCTTAAAATGAAGAAATAAGCGTTCTAAAATGCTTTAAAAATTCAAAGACATCTTTCAATGGTTAACTAACGCAAGGCGCAATATCAGACCTTAATATTGACCCATAATATTTAAATTGGCCCAGGTATTATATTACAGTGTAATAGTGTACCCTACCACAGGAAATAATTATAGGTCAATTAGGGGGTACACTATGTATATTTTAAATAGTGCATTAAAACAAGGAAATTCGAAGACACTTTTCTATGTTAACTAACGGCACGGTATCGGACCTTAATATTGACCTATAATTTTTAAATTGGACCTCGTATTATATTACAGGGTTATAGTGTACCCTACCACAGGAAATAATTATATGTCAATTAGGGGGTACACAGCGTGACCCTAAAGTTTACTATGTATGCCTATGCGAAATAGAGTGTTCTGAGAAGCTTAAAATGAAGAAATAAGCGTTCTAAAATGCTTTAAAAATTCATAGACATCTTTCAATGGTTAACTAACGCAAGGCGCGATATCAGACCTTAATATGGAACCATAATATTTAAATTGGACCAGGTATTATATTACAGGGAAATAGTGTACCCTACAACAGGAAATAATTATAGGTCAATTAGGGGGTACACTATGTATATTTTAAATAGTGCATTAAAACAAGGAAATTCGAAGACTCTTTTCTATGTTAACTAACGGCACGGTATCGGACCTTAATATTGACCTAAAATTTTTAAATTGGACCACGTATTATATTACAGGGTGATAGTGTACCCTACCACGGAAAATAATTATGGGTCAATTAGGGGGTACACAGCGTGACCCTAAGATTTACTATGTATGCCTATGCGAAATAAAGTGTTCCGAGAAGCTTAAAATGAAGAAATAAGCGTTCTAAAATGCTTTAAAAATTCAAAGACATTTCTCTATGTTAACTAACGGTACGGTATCGGACCTTAATAATGACCTATAATTTTTAAATTGGACCACGTATTATATTACAGGGTAATATTGTTCCCTACCACGAGAAATAATTATAGGTCACTTAGGGGGTACACAGCGTGATCGTAAAGTTTACTATGTATGCCTATGCGAAATAGAGTGTTCTGAGAAGCTTAAAATGAAGAAATAAGCGTTCTAAAATGCTTTAAAAATTCAAAGACATCTTTCAATGGTTAACTAACGGAAGGCGCGATATCAGACCTTAATATGGAACCATAATATTTAAATTGGACCAGGTATTATATTACAGGGTAATAGTGTACCCTACCGCATCAAATAATTATAGGTCAATTAGGGGGTACACAGCGTGACCCTAACGTTTACTATGTATTCCTATGCAAAATAAAGTGTTCTGAGAAGCTTAAAATGAGGAAATAAGCGTTCTAAAATGCTTTAAAAATTCAAAGACATTTCTCTATGTTAACTAACGGTACGGTATCGGACCTTAATATTGACCTATAATTTTTAAATTGGACCACGTATTATATTACAGGGTAATATTGTTCCCTACCACGGGAAATAATTACAGGTCACTTAGGGGGTACACAGCGTGACCCTAAAGTTTCTTATGTATGCCTATGCGAAATAGAGTGTTCTGAGAAGCTTAAAATGAAGAAATAAGCGTTCTAAAATGCTTTAAAAACAAAGGCATCTTTCAATGGTTAACTAACGCAAGGCGCGATATCAGACCTTAATATGGAACCATAATATTTAAATTGGACCAGGTATTATATTACAGGGAAATAGTGTACCCTACAACAGGAAATAATTATAGGTCAATTAGGGGGTACACTATGTATATTTTAAATAGTGCATTAAAACAAGGAAATTCGAAGACTCTTTTCTATGGGAACTAACGGCACGGTATCGGACCTTAATATTGACCTAAAATTTTTAAATTGGACCACGTATTATATTACAGGGTGATAGTGTACCCTACCACGGAAAATAATTATAGGTCAATTAGGGGGTACACAGCGTGACCCTAAAGTTTACTATGTATGCCTATGCGAAATAAAGTGTTCTGAGAAGCTTATATAAGGAAATAAGCGTTCTAAAATGCTTTAAAAATTCAAAGACATTTTTCTATGCTAACTAACGGCACGGTATCGGACCTTAATATTGACCTATAATTTTTAAATTGGACCACGTATTATATTACAGGGTTATAGTGTACCCTACCACAGGAAATAATTATAGGTCAATTAAGGGGTACACAGCGTGACCCTAAAGTTTACTATGTATGCCTATGCGAAATAAAGTGTTCAGAGAAGCTTAAAATGAAGAAATAAGCGTTCTAAAATGCTTCAAAAATTCAAAGACATCTTTCAATGGTTAACTAACGGAAGGCGCGATATCAGACCTTAATATGGAACCATAATATTTAAATTGGACCAGGTATTATATTACAGGGTAATAGTGTACCCTACCGCAGGAAATAATTATAGGTCAATTAGGGGGTACACAGCGTGACCCTAACGTTTACTATGTATTCCTATGCAAAATAAAGTGTTCTGAGAAGCTTAAAATGAGGAAATAAGCGTTCTAAAATGCTTTAAAAATTCAAAGACATTTCTCTATGTTAACTAACGGTACGGTATCGGACCTTAATATTGACCTATAATTTTTAAATTGGACCATGTATTATATTACAGGGTAATATTGTTCCCTACCACGGGAAATAATTACAGGTCACTTAGGGGGTACACAGCGTGATCCTAAAGTTTACTATGCATGCCTATGCGAAATAAAGTGTTCTGAGAAGCTTAAAATGAAGAAATAAGCGTTCTAAAATGCTTTAAAAATTCAAAGACATCTTTCAATGGTTAACTAACGCAAGGCGCAATATCAGACCTTAATATTGACCCATAATATTTAAATTGGCCCAGGTATTATATTACAGTGTAATAGTGTACCCTACCACAGGAAATAATTATAGGTCAATTAGGGGGTACACTATGTATATTTTAAATAGTGCATTAAAACAAGGAAATTCGAAGACACTTTTCTATGTTAACTAACGGCACGGTATCGGACCTTAATATTGACCTATAATTTTTTAATTGGACCTCGTATTATATTACAGGGTTATAGTGTACCCTACCACAGGAAATAATTATATGTCAATTAGGGGGTACACAGCGTGACCCTAAAGTTTACTATGTATGCCTATGCGAAATAGAGTGTTCTGAGAAGCTTAAAATGAAGAAATAAGCGTTCTAAAATGCTTTAAAAATTCATAGACATCTTTCAATGGTTAACTAACGCAAGGCGCGATATCAGACCTTAATATGGAACCATAATATTTAAATTGGACCAGGTATTATATTACAGGGAAATAGTGTACCCTACAACAGGAAATAATTATAGGTCAATTAGGGGGTACACTATGTATATTTTAAATAGTGCATTAAAACAAGGAAATTCGAAGACTCTTTTCTATGTTAACTAACGGCACGGTATCGGACCTTAATATTGACCTAAAATTTTTAAATTGGACCACGTATTATATTACAGGGTGATAGTGTACCCTACCACGGAAAATAATTATGGGTCAATTAGGGGGTACACAGCGTGACCCTAAGATTTACTATGTATGCCTATGCGAAATAAAGTGTTCCGAGAAGCTTAAAATGAAGAAATAAGCGTTCTAAAATGCTTTAAAAATTCAAAGACATCTTTCAATCGTTAACTAACGCAAGGCGCAATATCAGACCTTAATATTGACCCATAATATTTAAATTGGACCAGGTATTATATTACAGGGTAATAGTGTACCCTACCACAGGAAATAATTATAGGTCAATTAGGGGGTACACTATGTATATTTTAAATAGTGCATTAAAACAAGGAAATTCGAAGACACTTTTCTATGTTAACTAACGGCACGGTATCGGACCTTAATATTGACCTATAATTATTAAATTGGACCAAGTATTATATTACAGGGTTATAGTGTACCCTACTGCAGGAAATACATATAGGTCAATTAGGGGGTACACAGCGTGACCCTAACGTTTACTATGTATTCCTATGCAAAGTAAAGTGTTCTGAGAAGCTTAAAATGAGGAAATAAGCGTTCTAAAATGCTTTAAAAATTCAAAGACATTTCTCTATGTTAACTAACGGTACGGTATCGGACCTTAATATTGACCTATAATTTTTAAATTGGACCACGTATTATATTACAGGGTAATATTGTTCCCTACCACGGGAAATAATTATAGGTCACTTAGGGGGTACACAGCGTGATCCTAAAGTTTACTATGTATGCCTATGCGAAATAGAGTGTTCTGAGAAGCTTAAAATGAAGAAATAAGCGTTCTAAAATGCTTTAAAAATTCAAAGACATCTTTCAATGGTTAACTAACGGAAGGCGCGATATCAGACCTTAATATGGAACCATAATATTTAAATTGGACCAGGTATTATATTACAGGGTAATAGTGTACCCTACCGCATCAAATAATTATAGGTCAATTAGGGGGTACACAGCGTGACCCTAACGTTTACTATGTATTCCTATGCAAAATAAAGTGTTCTGAGAAGCTTAAAATGAGGAAATAAGCGTTCTAAAATGCTTTAAAAATTCAAAGACATTTCTCTATGTTAACTAACGGTACGGTATCGGACCTTAATATTGACCTATAATTTTTAAATTGGACCACGTATTATATTACAGGGTAATATTGTTCCCTACCACGGGAAATAATTACAGGTCACTTAGGGGGTACACAGCGTGACCCTAATGTTTACTATGTATGCCTATGCGAAATAGAGTGTTCTGAGAAGCTTAAAATGAAGAAATAAGCGTTCTAAAATGCTTTAAAAACAAAGACATCTTTCAATGGTTAACTAACGCAAGGCGCGATATCAGACCTTAATATGGAACCATAATATTTAAATTAGACCAGGTATTATATTACAGGGAAATAGTGTACCCTACAACAGGAAATAATTATAGGTCAATTAGGGGGTACACTATGTATATTTTAAATAGTGCATTAAAACAAGGAAATTCGAAGACTCTTTTCTATGGGAACTAACGGCACGGTATCGGACCTTAATATTGACCTAAAATTTTTAAATTGGACCACGTATTATATTACAGGGTGATAGTGTACCCTTCCACGGAAAATAATTATAGGTCAATTAGGGGGTACACAGCGTGACCCTAAAGTTTACTATGTATGCCTATGCGAAATAAAGTGTTCTGAGAAGCTTATATAAGGAAATAAGCGTTCTAAAATGCTTTAAAAATTCAAAGACATTTTTCTATGCTAACTAACGGCACGGTATCGGACCTTAATATTGACCTATAATTTTTAAATTGGACCACGTATTATATTACAGGGTTATAGTGTACCCTACCACAGGAAATAATTATAGGTCAATTAAGGGGTACACAGCGTGACCCTAAAGTTTACTATGTATGCCTATGCGAAATAAAGTGTTCAGAGAAGCTTAAAATGAAGAAATAAGCGTTCTAAAATGCTTCAAAAATTCAAAGACATCTTTCAATGGTTAACTAACGGAAGGCGCGATATCAGACCTTAATATGGAACCATAATATTTAAATTGGACCAGGTATTATATTACAGGGTAATAGTGTACCCTACCGCAGGAAATAATTATAGGTCAATTAGGGGGTACACAGCGTGACCCTAACGTTTACTATGTATTCCTATGCAAAATAAAGTGTTCTGAGAAGCTTAAAATGAGGAAATAAGCGTTCTAAAATGCTTTAAAAATTCAAAGACATTTCTCTATGTTAACTAACGGTACGGTATCGGACCTTAATATTGACCTATAATTTTTAAATTGGACCATGTATTATATTACAGGGTAATATTGTTCCCTACCACGGGAAATAATTACAGGTCACTTAGGGGGTACACAGCGTGATCCTAAAGTTTACTATGCATGCCTATGCGAAATAAAGTGTTCTGAGAAGCTTAAAATGAAGTAATAAGCGTTCTAAAATGCTTTAAAAATTCAAAGACATCTTTCAATGGTTAACTAACGCAAGGCGCAATATCAGACCTTAATATTGACCCATAATATTTAAATTGGCCCAGGTATTATATTACAGGGTAATAGTGTACCCTACCACAGGAAATAATTATAGGTCAATTAGGGGGTACACTATGTATATTTTAAATAGTGCATTAAAACAAGGAAATTCGAAGACACTTTTCTATGTTAACTAACGGCACGGTATCGGACCTTAATATTGACCTAAAATTTTTAAATTGGACCACGTATTATATTACAGGGTGATAGTGTACCCTACCACGGAAAATAATTATGGGTCAATTAGGGGGTACACAGCGTGACCCTAAGATTTACTATGTATGCCTATGCGAAATAAAGTGTTCCGAGAAGCTTAAAATGAAGAAATAAGCGTTCTAAAATGCTTTAAAAATTCAAAGACATCTTTCAATCGTTAACTAACGCAAGGCGCAATATCAGACCTTAATATTGACCCATAATATTTAAATTGGACCAGGTATTATATTACAGGGTAATAGTGTACCCTACCACAGGAAATAATTATAGGTCAATTAGGGGGTACACTATGTATATTTTAAATAGTGCATTAAAACAAGGAAATTTGAAGACACTTTTCTATGTTAACTAACGGCACGGTATTGGACCTTAATATTGACCTATAATTATTAAATTGGACCAAGTATTATATTACAGGGTTATAGTGAACCCTACCACAGAAAATAATTATAGGTCAATTAGGGGGTACACAGCGTGACCCTAAAATTTACTATGTATGCCTATGGGAAATAAAGTGTTCTGAGAAGCTTAAAATGAGGAAATAAGCGTTCTAAAATGCTTTAAAAATTCAAAGACATTTTTCTATGTTAACTAACGGCACGGTATCGGACCTTAATATTGACCTATAATTTTTAAATTGGACCACGTATTATATTACAGGGTAATATTGTTCCTTACCACGGGAAATAATTACAGGTCACTTAGGGGGGTACCCAGCGTGATCCTAAAGTTTACTATGTATGCCTATGCGAAATAAAGTGTTCTGAGAAGCTTAAAATGAAGAAATAAGCGTTCTAAAATGCTTTAAAAATTCAAAGACATCTTTCAATGGTTAACTAACGCAAGGCGCAATATCAGACCTTAATATTGACCCATAATATTTAAATTGGCCCAGGTATTATATTACAGGGTAATAGTGTACCCTGCCACAGGAAATAATTATAGGTCAATTAGGGGGTACACTATGTATATTTTAAATAGTGCATTAAAACAAGGAAATTCGAAGACATTTTTCTATGTTAACTAACGGCACGGTATCGGACCTTAATATTGACTAAAATTTTTAAATTGGACAACGTATTATATTACAGGGTGATAGTGTACCCTAAAACGGAAAATAATTATGGGTCAATTAGGGGGTACACAGCGTGACCCTAAGATTTACTATGTATGCCTATGCGAAATAAAGTGTTCCGAGAAGCTTAAAATGAAGAAATAAGCGTTCTAAAATGCTTTAAAAATTCAAAGACATCTTTCAATCGTTAACTAACGCAAGGCGCAATATCAGACTTTAATATTGACCCATAATATTTAAATTGGACCAGGTATTATATTACAGGGTAATAGTGTACCCTACCACAGGAAATAATTATAGGTCAATTAGGGGGTACACTATGTATATTTTAAATAGTGCATTAAAACAAGGAAATTCGAAGACACTTTTCTATGTTAACTAACGGCACGGTATCGGACCTTAATATTGACCTATAATTATTAAATTGGACCAAGTATTATATTACAGGGTTATAGTGTACCCTACTGCAGGAAATACATATAGGTCAATTAGGGGGTACACAGCGTGACCCTAACGTTTACTATGTATTCCTATGCAAAGTAAAGTGTTCTGAGAAGCTTAAAATGAGGAAATAAGCGTTCTAAAATGCTTTAAAAATTCAAAGACATTTCTCTATGTTAACTAACGGTACGGTATCGGACCTTAATATTGACCTATAATTTTTAAATTGGACCACGTATTATATTACAGGGTAATATTGTTCCCTACCACGGGAAATAATTATAGGTCACTTAGGGGGTACACAGCGTGATCCTAAAGTTTACTATGTATGCCTATGCGAAATAGAGTGTTCTGAGAAGCTTAAAATGAAGAAATAAGCGTTCTAAAATGCTTTAAAAATTCAAAGACATCTTTCAATGGTTAACTAACGGAAGGCGCGATATCAGACCTTAATATGGAACCATAATATTTAAATTGGACCAGGTATTATATTGCAGGGTAATAGTGTACCCTACCGCATCAAATAATTATAGGTCAATTAGGGGGTACACAGCGTGACCCTTACGTTTACTATGTATTCCTATGCAAAATAAAGTGTTCTGAGAAGCTTAAAATGAGGAAATAAGCGTTCTAAAATGCTTTAAAAATTCAAAGACTTTTCTCTATGTTAACTAACGGTACGGTATCGGACCTTAATATTGACCTATAATTTTTAAATTGGACCACGTATTATATTACAGGGTAATATTGTTCCCTACCACGGGAAATAATTACAGGTCACTTAGGGGGTACACAGCGTGATCCTAAAGTTTACTATGTATGCCTATGCGAAATAAAGTGTTCTGAGAAGCTTAAAATGAAGAAATAAGCGTTCTAAAATGCTTTAAAAATTCAAAGACATCTTTCAATCGTTAACTAACGCAAGGCGCAATATCAGACCTTAATATTGACCCATAATATTTAAATTGGACCAGGTATTATATTACAGGGTAATAGTGTACCCTACCACAGGAAATAATTATATGTCAATTAGGGGGTATACAGCGTGACCCAAAAGTTTACTATGTATGCCTATGCGAAATAGAGTGCTCTGAGAAGCTTAAAATGAAGAAATAAGCGTTCTAAAATGCTTTAAAAACAAAGACATCTTTCAATGGTTAACTAACGCAAGGCCCGATATCAGACCTTAACCCTCCTGGCGTTTCCCCTCTCTCTTAGTTTCTTACTACAAGCGGCAGACACATTTTAGAAAGATGCCACGAAAAGTGTCGAGGGTCGGACAAAAGGTATGCTTTCCTCTTTCCACTTCAATTTGTGGTTAAAAGGGGTGATTATCGGTCTAGGAGGTCCAGGTGGGTCATGACAGTTTGATGGATGAATCGCGTATGTGATTCACTTTTCCGAAAGTCATTTTTGAACTGTGGTCAACATTGCACTTTCCTCTTAAATATCAAGCAATGAAGAAGTCATTTTTACTGATAAGATTATTGCTTTTAGGTTAAATTACACTTTTTCTTGTCCTTTGAACTTTGACAATGATAACGTTGATATATAACATCAAAGGTTGTTATCAATATCCCCTGTGATGGTACTGAATAGGTTCTTTCTACTGATATTTTTTCCTTCCTAGCTCTTTTGACTTCTGTGATTTCCCAGATACAATTGCCAAGTTTTTAAAAAAAAATGTGCATCTCTTTTAATTTACTTCAGTTCTAAGTTCATGTAGGATGAGAACAATTTCGTTGATATACGTGTTAATAACAAATCATATTTACCTTTTTAATCCACATTAATGATATCTTTGAATTTAAAAAATAATTTATAGTACTTATATAGTACTTATATAATAGTACTATAGATGCGAAATATAACGTCAATTCAGTGGATATTATATTTTCATGTATAATGGCTCTTTTTCTTTGAGAAGGAGAAAAAGCTTTTGTTAAGCGCTACTGTTTCAAAACGAAATATCCATTTTTAATTCATCGTTTACGCGATTGAGTAAAAATCGTTAGGTATTCTAATAGAGATTTATAAAACTTCAAAAAATATGAATTTCTATTTACACTAGTAGTTATTAAGCAAAACTGCATTTTTCATTACATTTTTTCATAGTAAAAATAATATTAAGAATGAAAACATATCAAAATCTTATTAAATTTCGCATGCAAGGAATAAATATCAGTACAAGAATCATTGCAAGAATATTTTTTCAAGCAAAGGCGGGATCAGGGGAGGGGGAATTGCTCCCCTGTCGGGCATGCCCCCCCCCCCTCCCACGGGAAAATTTTAAAGTCTCGTCCGGAAAATAGTCTGGTCACATTTTTTTCTAAATTATGTCAAAAATTCTTTTACAAATGCCTAATAAAAAAATTTTGTAGTTGATTTTTTATCTATTTGTTCTTAATTAGTAACAAAAATTAGTAAAATATATTGTAAATTCTATGTAATTATAGTTTCACTGCACTACCCATAACTTTACCTGTACATTGTCAAACTAGAGACTGGATGCGATTAGACATAGGTGAAATTGAAGACTTTTCGAAGTCCCATAGAAATCCTTTCCCACAGACACATCTTCATTTTCTTGGAAACTTATCTTTCAAACTGCTATTCTTTCTTCTGGAGAACTAAGAAGGGGATACACAGGTCCTCTTCTTTGCGAATTCTTTTTTATGTAATGTGTTTATCAATGGTTTATGTGATCACATAATTTCTTTTTGAAATTTTCAAGCAAAATGAAAGTATAAGAACAAAATAAAAAAAATTTAATTTTTTAATCTTTTTTTTTTAAAAATACTATTAATTGAGGAAAATCATTTACTTATTCGGATTCAAGGTTTATATTTTAATCAACGCAATAAATATGCAGTCGGAAAAAAAACAATAACAAAATATTTTTTATATATTATCTTTTTTATCATTTTCTTAGTAGTAAAAAGATTGTTGATTGAGTCAGAAAAACAATTAAACTGTTCATATTCAATATCCTAAAATATATATTAATCAACCTAACAGATTCTCATTGACTTATTTTATGTACAGTGCATGAAATGGAAAAAGGGAACACCTTGATTAACTTTTGATTTAATCATATTTTCACGTACAAAGAATCAATACCATATTTTAAGTTACGAAAATAAACAGAAAAACGCATTCTGATCTGGATAAACATACAAGTTTGTCTATAGTTTCAGGTTTGTAGATCTTGCTATTTTATTTTATCCGTCGTTGAACAACCGACCCAATTTCAACTCCGTAGCCTTGTAATTTTGAACCAATCCAGAAGACCAGGAAACTCCTGGATAAGTACCCCCAGTGTTGTTTATTTGTTATGGGAACATTGGGGGCTTTGCGACTCGATAGATTTAACGTGCATCAGTCGCCATTTACTGCACGGGAATTTCAAAAATCGTGATTCAGAATTTTTCAACGCATATTATAAATATATTAAATATTTTATAACTATTTAAAACTATATTTTTTGCATGGAATTACCTTTGGAAAAACGAATTTTAACAATTGTATGAAAATTTTTTCGATTCAATCAAAAAGCAAAATCGGTCAAATAAGTCCTGAAAAATAAAAATAATTTTTTTTTTTCGAAATTGGGTCCCCTAACTTCTTAATTTTTAGTGTCCATTTCTTGTGACTTAAAATTCGTAACTATGAAAGCAAAAACAAATTTAAATCGTAGAGGAAAGAATGTTTCGCGTTGACATGTGGTAAACAATAATCAATTAACTGTGTGAAAGGTTATTCGTTGCAGGCATATGCCAATATGTAAAACGCTTTTGCAGGGCGAAACAGAAATCTTGGTAGAAAGTGTGCTTTCAGCTTTGCAGTGAAACGAAAACATAGGCAGACAAACAGCAGCCATGTGTTGCAATTTTTTTTTAAAAATGTAAGTTAGTTAATATTCGTTTCTCGGAAGCAAATTTAAAATTTGTAAATTTAAAAATTATTACAAATTTCAGCTATATTGTTTGAATCTTATATTTTCAGCCGATGGACTTACTCTTTTTCTCAAATAGAGAAATTAGCATTTTGCCGGACATAGATGTTCACTTTAAAAGCATCTTTGAAAAGAAAAGGGAATCGCAAGGAGAAATTTTCGAAGTATCTTTGTATTTATTTACAATATATATTAGCATCGAGTCCCCTGATTAAAATAGCCCTTTTTTTGTCCGTAAAATTATACAGTGTAACAATTAAAAAAAATAGAAATTTTGCAATTTTATGGGCATAACCATTTCGAAGTTCCTTCGAATCGGGGCATGATATATTTAGATAGAATACGTGGATGCAAAAAATGTACTTAAAACTTTATTTGAAAAATATTTAAATGAGTCAAAAGTCAATCGATGCATATAAAAATAACATTTTATATTAAAATATTCTTTAAATGTTTTGTTAAATGTGCATGAAATTTCTGATTTTTATTATCGAATAATTTTTGCTTTATGAGAGTAAGAAGTGTCGAATTTTTTTGAAACAGCGGTTACTGCTACAACTATTCTTCATTACAGAAGTAATTTTTACGATTACAATGTATGGTAAATTGCACCATACTGTACAAAATATATCGATAACAGAAAAAAAATTAGATTTAAATTTACATTAAAAGGAATCTGCACATTATGGGTATCAATATTACTGATTTTAGATACTTAGAAACACACTTGAAAAAAATGTAAAGTATAATTAATTTAAATATTTTGAATTTGTTTGAGCCCCCCAGTCGGGGGAGACTTGACCCCTTGTCGGGCAGAGTCTGGCGCCATCCTTGATTTCAAGAATTAATACATTGATTCTTTGCTATTTTGTCTACTGCTTTAATTTCGTGTGAATGATTTTTACAATATAAATCAAACAATATATATTGTAAAAAAAGTACGTCACAGTAACAGAATTTAAATATACAAAAATAAACATATTTTTAAAGATTTTTGGATGTATTGATTTAGTATAATAAATATCAATTAAATTTTTTTCATGAAAAAAATTAACTCTCTGCACCATGATGACCTATAGAATCAGTTATTCCAAATATGTTTCTGAGACACCATTTAGAAATATTGTCTCAGACTCAAAGGTAAATAACTATACTTCTAGCTGACAACACTAATTTTTTCCGCCTATAGAATAGAATACAGTGCATGCAAAATCGGAAAAAAATCGTTGCTCTGCTTTTCTTTTTCTGTGAAAAAAACTGACGATAATTACAACCTGTAAACATGACATAAAAATACTTTGTCATAAAAAAGTACTTCGATTATGCATTATTCAAGGTGCACACCTTTTGTATGGCAATTAAATGACATAGAAAAGAATTACACAAGAAAAAAGGAAAATATTTTCAAAATTGGAAATGGTAAATAGAATGAATATGGGATTTTATATTTTTATTCGTTAGTTTATATATTCATTACTTTATATTCTTATATTCATTAGTCTATATTTAATTTTTATAAGTAGGATATGTTTGCTTTTTTTATTTCTTTATAGAACCTAACTTAGCTGGAAAAAAAATTGAAAAAAACTTATGTGTATAAGTATAAAAATCTATTACAATATAAATATTGCTTTCCCCCGAATTCCATTCTTTCATCCCTCTTCAAAGTCAAGAGATAGGAAATGACTGACGGGGATGGCCTCTCTGGCCCAAAAGATAACCCATTGTACTTCTCAAGACAGCCCCCCCCCCTAAGAACACACCTGTTGTTAAAGATGTTCAGGCGCAGAGAGGGAGGAAGAACTTCCAGAAAGCATAGGGGTTACACAATGAGATTAGCATTGGCGTATTTTAATACCTTCGAATCCTGCTACAATTCTTGAAGACTAGAAACTCGCCAATTCTCTCATCGCTCAAAAGAAGTTGCATACTAGTATATTAGAAGTATTTTAAATGAAGCTATGCACTAGGTATTGTTCATGTTATTACTGAAATAAACTTATTATGGACTTCGTTTTAAAGGAATGTATATCAGTAATTCAGTATTTTTTTGTGTTCTGAAAGTATTAATACAAAAAAGTCACTAAAATTTAATTGAAATAGAAAAAATGTGAAAGTAGTCAAGAATGTTTTTTTTTTTTTCTGTGGTGGTAGCATATACACACATATTTATTTGCGAGAATAAAATTTTTATCAATCTGAATTTTTTAAACATTCGTTAACTACAAATAAAATAGTAAAGAAAAGTTAAACTAAATACAAAAAAATTGCTTATTTAAAAAATACGTAATAAGGCTTATGCCTTATATATATATATATATATATATATATATATATATATATATATATATATATATATATATATATATATATATATTAAATAAAAATAAGAATGAATCTAATTTACTCAAAGTAGAAAACACGTCCACAGAAAATTTTAAATTCATATTAACTGTCTAGTTTCAGTACGTTTCTTGCGATCAATGGTAACTAACGTAATGCTTAATGATTTAGTTCTCGATTAAATGAGTGCGATTAAATGAAAAATAAATAAATACTGATATCATGAAATATTTTTTTTTTAATTTACTTTCCGGAGGAATGGATTATTAGTAAAGTTGAAAAAAAAGAAGAGGAGACTGTTTATTTTCTTGCGAAAATTTAAAATATAATTTTGAAATTACTTATTTATTAGTAAATTAGTTCAAAGTACTTGGTGCGTATCTTTCCTAATAAATTCCTTGGTAAATATTTTCCTTACTGAACATTATAAAAAAGTTTTCTTAGGATGAGTATTTATGAGTTTCCTTTTTAAATTATTTTCAACTGTATTTTGAAAGAAAAATAAATAAATACTGATATCATGAAATATTTTTTTTTTTAATTTACTTTCCGGAGGAATGGATTATTAGTAAAGTTAAAAAAAAAGAAGACGAGACTGTTTATTTTCTTGCGGAAATTTAAAATATAATTTTGAAATTACTTATTTATTAGTATATTAGTTCAAAGTACTTGGTGCGTATTTTTCCTAATAAATTCCTTGGTAAATATTTTCCTTACTGAACATTATAAAAAAGTTTTCTTTGGATGAGTATTTATGAATTTCCTTTTTAAATTATTTTCAACTGTATTTTGAAAGAAAAATAAATAAATACTGATATCATGAAATATTTTTTTTTTTAATTTACTTTCCGGAGGAATGGATTATTAGTAAAGTTAAAAAAAAAAAAAAAGGAGAAAAAAAAGGTTTATTTTCTTGCGGAAAATAAGTATTTGAAAAAAAAAACAACTTTTTATAAAAGATCAGAGTAAAAATTTAAAAAAATACATATATTTACTTGCGTTTTGTAGTATTGTTGCATGATTAAATTTTAACTTTAATTTTTATAACATCATCTATTTTACTGATTATTTAAACAAAATTGAATGAGAATAATAAATAGTAATGAATTTTAAGCTATTTTTGGAGAAACTTTTTGAAGTAATTTTTTTTTTTTCATCTTATTCCAAAACATCTGCTTAATAAGTTTTTTTTTAAAGTTTTTTTTATTAACGTGGATTTCACGTTTTATCTTTTTTTCAATATTTGTTGGAATTTAGAAAAGAAAAGAGAGGAAGAGAAAATAAATAATTATACAATGCTTTAAAACAGAAAGTAACTCAACGACATCCTGAATAAGTCATCATGAAGCTGCTTCCGCCTCGCATATGCATTCGACCTCACTTGCGAATCTTCCGGCCACCACGGTCTTAAATTGAAAAAGTTCTTGTCGCACTTATCCAATGCCAATGACATTCAGCAGTAAAGCTTGCTGTTGTTGACTGGTGAGACCAACCTCATTCGATTTGTTTACATATAGTGATCATTGTTGTGATCGGGCTACCGAAGAGGGGGTGCCATCCCCTCTGCAGAGGATCAAAATTATGATGGCATGTCTTTGGATCATCCTCAGGGGTGTCTCTCAGACCGTCGCCAATAGCCCATCGTGCTGCTCTAGTGCGACGTAAATTAAATACAACAACCAGTATTAAGCCCTTGATAAATTAACGCTCGTGCATAAGTGTGAAAGCCGCATAAGAATTTTGTGCGTCTCAATTTAGTTTCTTTTAAAAATAGTTTAATGGTATAAACCTTTATAACTGTTGAACTCCGAGATCTAGAATCAGTCTGAAGGTGCGACGAAATAAAAATTGTAAGGCCTGATTAATATGTGTCGAAGGTTTATGGTATGGCAATTATAAGTTGAGCTCTCTTTCCAAGTCTTTCTTCGTACGTCTCTATTGAATTTCTTTTAAAAATAGTTTAATGGCATAAACCTTAATAACTATAGAACAAATTGATAAATTTTCACTTACTTCTAAAATTGAAATTGATTTCTTGTAATCAATTTATAAAAAAAGTAAGACTTCAAATAATAAGGAAAAAACTATTCGGCTATTTATTAAATCTCGGCTACAGGAATTCGGCTATTTATTAAAACTTAATACTATACTACTTTAGAGAAACTTGCAAACATGTTACTGTACTAATATTTTATTGAGTTGTCTCAGATAAACTAATTTTGTTAATAAAGTAATGATTTTTCGATAAAATTAGATTCAGTGTCATTCGAAAAACTAAAGTTTTAATTCCTGCTTTTGTTAAATGTATCATAACTTTTTTTAAAATTACCGTTACATTCTTGTAAACATCTTTCATTATAAATTGCTATGGATATTATATCGAATATAGAATTTTCAAAGTGCCAAAAAATAAAAATTTATCGAATTTTACGATTTTTTTCTCTCTTCTAGGCTGTTTAGTGTATATAGTATATATTTATTGAATAGTATATAGGTTATATCCAGCATAATATAAATAAATTCCCCTACACGAAGAATTGTCTATCGGAAATCGAGGTTAGTAGCATTGAATTGAATATAAACTTAAGTTTTCTTATATCATAGGTAATACCTCAATCCGATCCAAAGAATTTTTCACTCTTTCAAGATCGAGTACAATTGGTCCTCTTACAGCTATGTAAATGTAGAACATACACTGTCCTAATTTGAGGATTACTTTGTAGATGTTTTTTGCTATAGCTTAAAAATATTGAATGAAATGGAATAAAAGTTTTGAAGAAATTTTTAATTAATTACAAGATAATTTTAAAATTGAACAGAAATTAAATCGTTTAAAATTGCGCAAGATATGAGCGTATGAAGAACTTTTTTCAAAATTTTGTCGGGAATTGTAGTTAGCAACTCGTGGGAAAAAAAGATTTGAATATCTTCAAAAAATTATACTGCAAAATTAGGAAAAAATATTTGTTTCAGCGCAGGTGGGAAAGAACTACTTTAAAAACGTATTTTAAAGGAATTGTTTTTTTTTTCTTGGTCTAATTTTAACATGCTTGTTAATGAAAAATTGCTCCTAAAACTTTTATTTTATTGAGTATTTTTCCTGTTTTAGGAAAAAATCGTATGGCAAATAAAAGTTTTTATTTATTTATTCTACAAAAATGTCAATATTTTCATAGCTTACGACTTATATTATCATTATAAGCTTACGAAATTTTATGTACTTCTTACAAATAATAACAAAGTGTCCCTTGAGTTAATAAATTTATTGTTACATTTTCGGAAATAAGATGCTATAATACTTGCTTTCGCTCATAATTTATTGCCGGCGCCTTAGACCACCTCTGAAGTTTTTAAAATTTATTACACTCTTGAAATTCATAAAATAATCTTCTAGGTATTTTGTGAGAAATTTCAAAAAAAAAAAAAGGTGAAAAACTGATAGTGTCTTATCTATTATTGCACGGTAGTGTGTATTTAAATTTCCTTAGTTTTATTTCATAGCTGGTTTATTTGTTATGAAATGTTAGTGCCTTGATGAACACAACTGTTCTATCTATATTTCAGAAACATTAAAAATAATTTTTTTCATAAACTGCACTCTTCGCTAGTTTTAAAATTTTTGACAAAAGGTAAATATTTGAGAAGCTGATTAAGATTCATAAAAGATTATCCTGATTCATCACAGCAGAATTAAATAATTAATACACAATTTTATTATTTCAAGTGAAAAATGGTATGGAACTAAAGCGAACACCTTTAAAATGTGTTAAAAAGGAATTGCTTTTAAATATTTTTATGCTACATTTACTGTAATTAATAGATTGCGTCAATCTTTAATAATTTTCTTTTTTAAAATGTTACTTCAAGACTACCTATGTGTAATTTTTCTACCTAGTCAAGAATTCTAAAAAAAAAAATTGATCTCGCAATTATGGGACAACCTATTTAGAATTAAATTGCTAATAAATTAATATTAAAAAATTAGTGACAAAAAGAATGCTGTTTCTCGTCCGGTTTAGTTCCTAGCATGTGGCTGCATTAAATTACACTAATTTACTAATATTGCTGTAAATAATCAATAAATAAATTTTAATAATAAACACACTCTAAAAAATGTCTCAAGAAATTTCATATTTATTTTACTTTATGTTTCATAAAATACTGTGAGCAAAGGGGATTAAACATATTACGAAATAACTCTACAATACTGATATTTTAATTACAATTAATAAATTTTTAAAAATAACCTCGCGGAAAAAAAGCAGTCTTTAAAAATTATGAATTTTATTATTGTTTTGTGAAATCATAACATTTTGTAAATAATAAATATTAACGAAAACAATAAATAAGTTTTTAAACGAATTACAAAAAATAAATTTTTAAAAATAAACTCGCGCAAAAGAAAGCAGTCTTTAAAAATTATGAATTTTATTATTGTTTTGTGAAATCATAACATTTTGTAAATAATAAATATTAACGAAAACAATAAATAAGTTTTTAAACGAATTACAAAAAATAAATTTTTAAAAATAACCTCTCGCAAAAGAAAGCAGTCTTTAAAAATTATGAATTTTATTCTTGTTTTGTGAAATCATAACATTTTGTAAATAATAAATATTAACGAAATGGTGCCAATCAGAGATAAACGCATCATGACTATCAACCCCTATGGAAAGAAAGATAATGTCAAGTGCGATGGATTAGCGTCAACTCCGAACCTGTAATTATAAAGGTAGGGGGGAAAACTTTGAGCGAGGCACACCTGTGACTTTGGGACAGAAAGGATTCTCCCATGACTGACGTATAATAGGAAATGAGCTATGGGATTGCAAATTCAGGTTTTTAAGTCGAACGTCATCGAACTAGTCACTCCTTCTATTCAGAATAGATAAGGGTAGGATTTCTTTTCTAGGGGGGTGGCGGAGTAAAAATTTTGACTCAAAAGGACAACGAGTTAGGAAAGAATCTCGATTTCAATGTAAACAGTGCAATGTCACTTTGTGTGTTGTACCTTGTTTTGAAGTATATCATACAATTGAGAATTTGTAATTTTTACACATGTTTAAAACATAATACAACTGATATTTTAATTAACATTAACCTGTTTAACATTTTCTCATTTAAATAAATATTTTATTGCATAACTTCGTTTGTATTTTATAAATACTATTCAATTAAATAAAGTAAGCTATATATAAATGAATTTTAATGAAGTTGCTATATTTTGTATTTCTAACGAGGTTATCAGTATAATTTTATCTTTCATCTAATTTTCTTTTTTATTTTTAAATTATTACTAATACATTTAAGCAGATCAAATTTAGGAATAAAGTTTTCGGGATCTTTAGCTTCAAATTTGCAAAAAAATAAAAACTTATTGCACTACTTTTGTAACATATCAACTAATGAAAAGTTGCAATAACATTTTTTTTTTTTTAAATTACATTTTTTAAAGAAAAAAGTATTATACGTATTACTCTATGGTTTCAAATTATATGTGCTAAGAAATATTTCGTGTAATAAAACTTGCCTCCCTGTCCACTATATTTACTATTTATAAGAGTAACACTTTAAGAATATTTTATTTATAGTAATTAGCAACGTATTTAAGGAGCTTGTGGGTTATGGATATACTTGAGACTATGGTAGGGCGCAAGAACTTGTTATCACTTAAAAAAAAACATATAAGAGGTTGCGTTATGCCTTATAAAATAAATTACACCGTCATTTATGAATTCAAAGATATACAATTCCTAAGAATGAAAAAAAAAACATCATGTCTTTCATATTTATTCCCAAATATTATTATTATTCATCCTAAATTTATTGAAGCTCTTATTTTAAGTTTTATTATTTTCTTGCAGTCGAGAATTTCTCGAAAAGAATCTCAGAAAATACAGTGACAAATCTTCTCTGCATTTCACATTTCGCTAACTTAATGCAACACGTTCTGCTTATTACAGTACGTCCATTTCTTTTAGATCATCTTTCATAGTATTTTTGATCATAAATAGAAAAGAAAGCGATAGGCGAAACTCACTTCATCCGAACACTTATAAGCGGAGTCTAGATTATATTTACATCACAATAAAGCTTGTTTATTGCTCATTTCAAATGAAACTTCTAAAAACGATTTCAATAACTTAACAAGATCATCACGTAACTAGAAGTATCATTTACTTTTGTATTTAGACCGTCAATAGATGAATATTCTAGTACGAATGACAGTACTGTAATACTTAATTTGATTGTGTTAAATTAATGGAATATTAGGGGGAGTGTAAAGTAAGGTCATTTCGGTGCAGTTGGTATTTGTTACCAAGATTTTATTTTTAATCAACACTGTATTCACCCTCGTTATCAACAACTTTCAAATTCCGGATTGTTTAAAATGTATATCGTAATGTGAGTGACATAAAAAATTTAAAATTTATTTGATTATTTGCAAGGATGGAAAAAAAATGTTTGGTATATTAAAACTCACTTAGTTATTTGAAGTTTTAACAACTTGTAATTTTTTTTTACATAATTTATTAAGAAAATTTAAATTTATTATTAAACTTAGTTGTTTTTACTGAAACAAGCTATAAAACGTTTTCTTTAAAATGTATATCGTAATGAGAGTGACATAAAAATTTACAATTCATTTGATTATTTGCTTTGATGAAAAAAAAAATATTTGGTATATTAAAACTCACTTAGTTATTTGGAGTTTTAACAGCTTGTAATTTTTTTTAATATAATTTATTAAGAAAATTTAAATTTATTATTAAACTTATTTGTTTTTACTAAAACAAGCTATAAATCGTTTTCTTTAAAATGTATATCGTAATGTGAGTGACATAAAAATTTACAATTCATTTGATTATTTGCTTGGATGAAAAAAAAAATATATTTGGTATATTGAAACTCACTTAGTTATTTGGAGTTTTAACAGCTTGTAATTTTACTAATTTAATAAAACGTATTTCCAAATGAAAAGAATTTCGATTTCCTCTCTATCCATGAAAATGTTTCAATATCATTAAACTAAAGTACAAATAAAACTAGTGTCATAGGTGACGGGATTTTAGACAAACGCTGAGAAAGTCCAGAACATTACATGAAGAGGAGAGAATGTGTTTAGAGTTAACTTCAATTGCAAGAATTGTTTTGAAATATATTTTGTAAGCAAAAAAAAAAAAATTTTTTTAAAAAACAATTAATTACTTTAACTAAATTAGTTAAATATTATAGAAAATTGGTAATATTAAAAATTCATAAATTAGTTCATTAAATATTACATTATTATTTAGAAAAGAAATAATTTGCTGCAATTTACACTAAAATTAAATGAATTTTCGAAAATTATTTGAAATTTAAAAATACAAAACGATTTAAAACATTTAAAGATTTAGTATAATAAATTAAGCAATAAATATTGAATAAAATTAAATCTATCGAATAAGTTGAACAAAAAAAAATAACCTGTTTATTAAAGGTAAACTTTTAGTTTGAGTGGGGGTTCAAAAATCAAAAAGAATGCAAAATATTCACATCTATTCAAGCAGAAATACTATAGCACAGTGAGTGATTTACGATGACAGCTTATACGCCTCTCAATTTGTGAGCAGTAGGAGGTTGAGGGGGAAGGAAATATTCTAGAGGAGAAAAAGACGGGTTCGCCGCTCCAGAGGCAGATCGTGAACCCGTGAAAACACGGGCAAGCCGCTTTTAGCAAGGAAATGAAGCCCGTAATATAACGGGCTTGACGCCAGGAGGGTTAATATGGAACCATAATATTTAAATTGGAAAAGGTATTATATTACAGGGTAATAGTGTACCCTACAACAGGAAATAATTATAGGTCAATTAGGGGGTACACTATGTATATTTTAAATAGTGCATTAAAACAAGGAAATTCGAAGACTCTTTTCTATGGGAACTAACGGCACGGTATCGGACCTTAATATTGACCTAAAATTTTTAAATTGGACCACGTATTATACTACAGGGTGATAGTGTACCCTACCACGGAAAATAATTATAGGTCAATTGGGGGGTACACAGCGTGACCCTAAAGTTTACTATGTATGCCTATGCGAAATAAAGTGTTCTGAGAAGCTTATATGAGGAAATAAGCGTTCTAAAATGCTTTAAAAATTCAAAGACATTTTTCTATGTTAACTAACGGCACGGTATCGGACCTTAATATTGACCTATAATTTTTAAATTGGACCACGTATTATATTACAGGGTTATAGTGTACCCTACCACAGGAAATAATTATAGGTCAATTAAGGGGTACACAGCGTGACCCTAAAGTTTACTATGTATGCCTATGCGAAATAAAGTGTTCAGAGAAGCTTAAAATGAAGAAATAAGCGTTCTAAAATGCTTCAAAAATTCAAAGACATCTTTCAATGGTTAACCAACGCAAGGCGCGATATCAGACCTTAATATTGACCCATAATATTTAAATTGGACCAGGTATTATATTACAGGGAAATAGTGTGCCCTACCGCAGGAAATACATATAGGTCAATTAGGGGGTACACAGCGTCACCCTAACGTTTACTATGTATTCCTATGCAAAATAAAGTGTTCTGAGAAGCTTAAAATGAGGAAATAAGCGTTCTAAAATGCTTTAAAAATTCAAAGACATTTCTCTATGTTAACTAACGGTACGGTATCGGACCTTAATATTGACCTATAATTTTTAAATTGGACCACGTATTATATTACAGGGTAATATTGTTCCCTACCACGGGAAATAATTATAGGTCACTTAGGGGGTACACAACGTGATCCTAAAGTTTACTATGTATGCCTATGCGAAATAGAGTGTTCTGAGAAGCTTAAAATGAAGAAATAAGCGTTCTAAAATGCTTTAAAAATTCAAAGACATCTTTCAATGGTTAACTAACGGAAGGCGCGATATCAGACCTTAATATGGAACCATAATATTTAAATTGGACCAGGTATTATATTACAGGGTAATAGTGTACCCTACCGCATCAAATAATTATAGGTCAATTAGGGGGTACACAGCGTGACCCTAACGTTTACTATGTATTCCTATGCAAAATAAAGTGTTCTGAGAAGCTTAAAATGAGGAAATAAGCGTTCTAAAATGCTTTAAAAATTCAAAGACATTTCTCTATGTTAACTAACGGTACGGTATCGGACCTTAATATTGACCTATAATTTTTAAATTGGACCACGTATTATATTACAGGGTTATAGTGTACCCTACCACAGGAAATAATTATATGTCAATTAGGGGGTACACAGCGTGACCCTAAAGTTTACTATGTATGCCTATGCGAAATAGAGTGTTCTGAGAAGCTTAAAATGAAAAAATAAGCGTTCTAAAATGCTTTAAAAATTCATAGACATCTTTCAATGGTTAACTTACGCAAGGCGCGATATCAGACCTTAATATGGAACCATAATATTTAAATTGGACCAGGTATTATATTACAGGGAAATAGTGTACCCTACAACAGGAAATAATTATAGGTCAATTAGGGGGTACACTATGTATATTTTTAATAGTGCATTAAAACAAGGAAATTCGAAGACTCTTTTCTATGTTAACTAACGGCACGGTATCGGTCCTTAATATTGACCTAAAATTTTTAAATTGGACCACGTATTATATTACAGGGTGATAGTGTACCCTACCACGGAAAATAATTATGGGTCAATTAGGGGGTACACAGCGTGACCCTAAGATTTACTATGTATGCCTATGCGAAATAAAGTGTTCCGAGAAGCTTAATATGAAGAAATAAGCGTTCTAAAATGCTTTAAAAATTCAAAGACATCTTTCAATCGTTAACTAACGCAAGGCGCAATATCAGACCTTAATATTGACCCATAATATTTAAATTGGACCAGGTATTATATTACAGGGTAATAGTGTACCCTACCACAGGAAATAATTATATGTCAATTAGGGGGTATACAGCGTGACTCTAAAGTTTACTATGTATGCCTATGCGAAATAGAGTGCTCTGAGAAGCGTAAAATGAAGAAATAAGCGTTCTAAAATGCTTTAAAAACAAAGACATCTTTCAATGATTAACTAACGCAAGGCCCGATATCAGACCTTAATATGGAACCATAATATTTAAATTGGAAAAGGTATTATATTACAGGGTAATAGTGTACCCTACAACAGGAAATAATTATAGGTCAATTAGGGGGTACACTATGTATATTTTAAATAGTGCATTAAAACAAGGAAATTCGAAGACTCTTTTCTATGGGAACTAACGGCACGGTATCGGACCTTAATATTGACCTAAAATTTTTAAATTGGACCACGTATTATATTACAGGGTGATAGTGTACCCTACCACGGAAAATAATTATAGGTCAATTAGGGGGTACACAGCGTGACCCTAAAGTTTACTATATATGCCTATGCGAAATAAAGTGTTCTGAGAAGCTTATATGAGGAAATAAGCGTTCTAAAATGCTTTAAAAATTCAAAGACATTTTTCTATGTTAACTAACGGCACGGTATCGGACCTTAATATTGACCTATAATTTTTAAATTGGACCACGTATTATATTACAGGGTAATATTGTTCCCTACCACGGGAAATAATTATAGGTCACTTAGGGGGTACACAGCGTGATCCTAAAGTTTACTATGATTGCCTATGCGAAATAGAGTGTTCTGAGAAGCTTAAAATGAAGAAATAAGCGTTCTAAAATGCTTTAAAAATTCAAAGACATCTTTCAATGGTTAACTAACGGAAGGCGCGATATCAGACCTTAATATGGAACCATAATATTTAAATTGGACCAGGTATTATATTACAGGGTAATAGTGTACCCTAACGCATCAAATAATTATAGGTCAATTAGGGGGTACACAGCGTGACCCTAACGTTTACTATGTATTCCTATGCAAAATAAAGTGTTCTGAGAAGCTTAAAATGAGGAAATAAGCGTTCTAAAATGCTTTAAAAATTCAAAGACATTTCTCTATGTTAACTAACGGTACGGTATCGGACCTTAATATTGACCTATAATTTTTAAATTGGACCACGTATTATATTACAGGGTAATATTGTTCCCTATTACGGGAAATAATTACAGGTCACTTAGGGGGTACACAGCGTGATCCTAAAGTTTACTATGTATGCCTATGCGAAATAAAGTGTTCTGAGAAGCTTAAAATGAAGAAATAAGCGTTCTAAAATGCTTTAAAAATTCATAGACATCTTTCAATGGTTAACTTACGCAAGGCGTGATATCAGACCTTAATATGGAACCATAATATTTAAATTGGACCAGGTATTATATTACAGGGAAATAGTGTACCCTACAACAGGAAATAATTATAGGTCAATTAGGGGGTACACTATGTATATTTTAAATAATGCATTAAAACAAGGAAATTCGAAGACTCTTTTCTATGTTAACTAACGGCACGGTATCGGACCTTAATATTGACCTAAAATTTTTAAATTGGACCACGTATTATATTACAGGGTGATAGTGTACCCTACCACGGAAAATAATTATGGGTCAATTAGGGGGTACACAGCGTGACCCTAAGATTTACTATGTATGCCTATGCGAAATAAAGTGTTCCGAGAAGCTTAAAATGAAGAAATAAGCGTTCTAAAATGCTTTAAAAATTCAAAGACATCTTTCAATCGTTAACTAACGCAAGGCGCAATATCAGACCTTAATATTGACCCATAATATTTAAATTGGACCAGGTATTATATTACAGGGTAATAGTGTACCCTACCACAGGAAATAATTATAGGTCAATTAGGGGGTACACTATGTATATTTTAAATAGTGCATTAAAACAAGGAAATTCGAAGAAACTTTTCTATGTTAACTAACGGCACGGTATCGGACCTTAATATTGACCTATAATTATTAAATTGGACCACCTATTATATTACGGGGTAATAGTGTATTCTACCACAGGAAATAATTATAGGTCATTTAGGGGGTACACAGCGTGACCCTAACGTTTACTATGTATTCCTATGCAAAATAAAGTGTTCTGAGAAGCTTAAAGTGAGGAAATAAGCGTTCTAAAATGCTTTAAAAATTCAAAGACATTTCTCTATGTTAACTAACGGAACTCTTATTTCTTCATTTTAAGCTTCTCAGAACACTCTATTTCGCATAGGCATACATACTAAAATTTAGGGTCACGCTGTGTACCCCCTAAATGACCAATAATTATTTCCTGTATTAGGGTACACTATTACCCTGTAATATAATACGTGGTCCAATTTAAAAATTATAGGTCAATATTAAGGTCCGATACCGTGCCGTTAGTTAACATAGAAAAGTGTCTTCGAATTTCCTTATTTTAATGCACTATTTAAAATATACATAGTGTACCCCCTAATTGACCTATAATTATTTCCTGTGGTAGGGTACACTATTACCCTGTAATATAATACCTGGTCCAATTTAAATATTATGGGTCAATATTAAGGTCTGATATCGCGCCTTGCGTTGGTTAACCATTGAAAGATGTCTTTGAATTTTTGAAGCATTTTAGAACGCTTATTTCTTCATTTTAAGCTTCTCTGAACACTTTATTTCGCATAGGCATACATAGTAAACTTTAGGGTCACGCTGTGTACCCCTTAATTGACCTATAATTATTTCCTGTGGTAGGGTACACTATAACACTGTAATATAATACTTGGTCCAATTTAAAAATTATAGGTCAATATTAAGGTCCGATACCGTGCCGTTAGTTAACATAGAAAAGTGTCTTCGAATTTCCTTGTTTTAATGCACTATTTAAAATATACATAGTGTACCCCCTAATTGACCTATAATTATTTCCTGTGGTAGGGTACACTATTACCCTGTAATATAATACCTGGTCTTATTGAAATGTTATGGGTCAATATTAAGGACTGATATTGCGCCTCGCGTTAGTTAACCATTGAAAGATGTCTTTGAATTTTTAAAGCATTTTAGAACACTTATTTTTTCATTTTAAGCTTCTCAGAACACTTTATTTCGCATAGGCATACATAGTAAACTTTAGGGTCACGCTGTGTACCCCCTAATTGACCTATAATTATTTTCCGTGGTAGGGTACACTATCACCCTGTAATATAACACGTGGTCCAATTTAAAAATTTTAGGTCAATATTAAGGTCCGATACCGTGCCGTTAGTTCACATAGAAAAGAGTCTTCGAATTTCCTTGTTTTAATGCCCTATTTAAAATATACATAGTGTACCCCCTAATTGACCTATAATTATTTCCTGTTGTAGGGTACACTATTACCCTGTAATATAATACCTTTTCCAATTTAAATATTATGGTTCCATATTAAGGTCTGATATCGGGCCTTGCGTTAGTTAACCATTGAAAGATGTCTTTGTTTTTAAAGCATTTTAGAACGCTTATTTCTTCATTTTAGGCTTCTCAGAACACTCTATTTCGCATAGGCATACATAGTAAACTTTAGGGTCACGCTGTATACCCCCTAATTGACATATAATTATTTCCTGTGGCAGGGTACACTATTACCCTGTAATATAATACCTGGGCCAATTTAAATATTATGGGTCAATATTAAGGTCTGATATTGCGCCTTGCGTTAGTTAACCATTGAAAGATGTCTTTGAATTTTTAAAGCATTTTAGAACGCTTATTTCTTCATTTTAAGCTTCTCAGAACACTTTATTTCGCATAGGCATACATAGTAAACTTTAGGATCACGCTGTGTACCCCCTAAGTGACCTGTAATTATTTCCCGTGGTAGGGTACACTATTACCCCGTAATATAATAGGTGGTCCAATTGAAAAATTATAGGTCAATATTAAGGTCCGATACCGTGCCGTTAGTTAACATAGAAAAATGTCTTTGAATTTTTAAAGCATTTTAGAACGCTTATTTCCTCATTTTAAGCTTCTCAGAACACTTTATTTCCCATAGGCATACATAGTAAACTTTAGGGTCAGGCTGTGTACCCCCTAATTGACCTATAATTATTTTCTGTGGTAGGGTACACTATAACACTGTAATATAATACTTGGTCCAATTTAAAAATTATAGGTCAATATTAAGGTCCGATACCGTGCCGTTAGTTAACATAGAAAAGTGTCTTCGAATTTCCTTGTTTTAATGCACTATTTAAAATATACATAGTGTACCCCCTAATTGACCTATAATTATTTCCTGCGGTAGGGTACACTATTACCCTGTAATATAATACCTGGTCCAATTTAAATATTATGGTTCCATATTAAGGCCTGATATCGCGCCTTCCGTTAGTTAACCATTGAAAGATGTCTTTGAATTTTTAAAGCATTTTAGAACGCTTATTTCTTCATTTTAAGCTTCTCAGAACACTCTATTTCGCATAGGCATACATAGTAAACTTTAGGATCACGCTGTGTACCCCCTAAGTGACCTATAATTATTTCCCGTGGTAGGGAACAATATTACCCTGTAATATAATACGTGGTCCAATTTAAAAATTATAGATCAATATTAAGGTCCGATACCGTACCGTTAGTTAACATAGAGAAATGTCTTTGAATTTTTAAAGCATTTTAGAACGCTTATTTCCTCATTTTAAGCTTCTCAGAACACTTTATTTTGCATAGGAATACATAGTAAACGTTAGGGTCACGCTGTGTACCCCCTAATTGACCTATATGTATTTCCTGCGGTAGGGTACACTATTACCCTGTAATATAATACCTGGTCCAATTTAAATATTATGGGTCAATATTAAGGTGTGATATCGCGCCTTGCGTTGGTTAACCATTGAAAGATGTCTTTGAATTTTTGAAGCATTTTAGAACGCTTATTTCTTCATTTTAAGCTTCTCTGAACACTTTATTTCGCATAGGCATACATAGTAAACTTTAGGGTCACGCTGTGTACCCCTTAATTGACCTATAATTATTTCCTGTGGTAGGGTACACTATAACACTGTAATATAATACTTGGTCCAATTTAAAAATTATAGGTCAATATTAAGGTCCGATACCGTGCCGTTAGTTAACATAGAAAAGTGTCTTCGAATTTCCTTGTTTTAATGCACTATTTAAAATATACATAGTGTACCCCCTAATTGACCTATAATTATTTCCTGTGGTAGGGTACACTATTACCCTGTAATATAATACCTGGTCTTATTGAAATGTTATGGGTCAATATTAAGGACTGATATTGCGCCTTGCGTTAGTTAACCATTGAAAGATGTCTTTGAATTTTTAAAGCATTTTAGAACACTTATTTTTTCATTTTAAGCTTCTCAGAACACTTTATTTCGCATAGGCATACATAGTAAACTTTAGGGTCACGCTGTGTACCCCCTAATTGACCTATAATTATTTTCCGTGGTAGGGTACACTATCACCCTGTAATATAACACGTGGTCCAATTTAAAAATTTTAGGTCAATATTAAGGTCCGATACCGTGCCGTTAGTTCACATAGAAAAGAGTCTTCGAATTTCCTTGTTTTAATGCCCTATTTAAAATATACATAGTGTACCCCCTAATTGACCTATAATTATTTCCTGTTGTAGGGTACACTATTACCCTGTAATATAATACCTTTTCCAATTTAAATATTATGGTTCCATATTAAGGTCTGATATCGGGCCTTGCGTTAGTTAACCATTGAAAGATGTCTTTGTTTTTAAAGCATTTTAGAACGCTTATTTCTTCATTTTAAGCTTCTCAGAACACTCTATTTCGCATAGGCATACATAGTAAACTTTAGGGTCACGCTGTATACCCCCTAATTGACATATAATTATTTCCTGTGGCAGGGTAAACTATTACCCTGTAATATAATACCTGGGCCAATTTAAATATTATGGGTCAATATTAAGGTCTGATATTGCGCCTTGCGTTAGTTAACCATTGAAAGATGTCTTTGAATTTTTAAAGCATTTTAGAACGCTTATTTCTTCATTTTAAGCTTCTCAGAACACTTTATTTCGCATAGGCATACATAGTAAACTTTAGGATCACGCTGTGTACCCCCTAAGTGACCTGTAATTATTTCCCGTGGTAGGGAACAATATTACCCTGTAATATAATACGTGGTCCAATTTAAAAATTATAGGTCAATATTAAGGTCCGATACCGTACCGTTAGTTAACATAGAGAAATGTCTTTGAATTTTTAAAGCATTTTAGAACGCTTATTTCCTCATTTTAAGCTTCTCAGAACACTTTATTTTGCATAGGAATACATAGTAAACGTTAGGGTCACGCTGTGTACCCCCTAAATGACCTATAATTATTTCCTGTGGTAGGGTACACTATTACCCCGTAATATAATAGGTGGTCCAATTGAAAAATTATAGGTCAATATTAAGGTCCGATACCGTGCCGTTAGTTAACATAGAAAAATGTCTTTGAATTTTTAAAGCATTTTAGAACGCTTATTTCCTCATTTTAAGCTTCTCAGAACACTTTATTTCCCATAGGAATACATAGTAAACGTTAGGGTCACGCTGTGTACCCCCTAATTGACCTATAATTATTTTCTGTGGTAGGCTACACTATAACCCTGTAATATAATACTTGGTCCAATTTAAAAATTATAGGTCAATATTAAGGTCCGATACCGTGCCGTTAGTTAACATAGAAAAGAGTCTTCGAATTTCCTTGTTTTAATGCACTATTTAAAATATACATAGTGTACCCCCTAATTGACCTATAATTATTTCCTGTGGTAGGGTACACTATTACCCTGTAATATAATACCTGGGCCAATTTAAATATTATGGGTCAATATTAAGGTCTGATATTGCGCCTTGCGTTAGTTAACCATTGAAAGATGTCTTTGAATTTTTAAAGCATTTTAGAACGCTTATTTCTTCATTTTAAGCTTCTCAGAACACTCTATTTCGCATAGGCATACATAGTAAACTTTAGGATCACGCTGTGTACCCCCTAAGTGACCTATAATTATTTCCCGTGGTAGGGAACAATATTACCCTGTAATATAATACGTGGTCCAATTTAAAAATTATAGATCAATATTAAGGTCCGATACCGTACCGTTAGTTAACATAGAGAAATGTCTTTGAATTTTTAAAGCATTTTAGAACGCTTATTTCCTCATTTTAAGCTTCTCAGAACACTTTATTTTGCATAGGAATACATAGTAGACGTTAGGGTCACGCTGTGTACCCCCTAATTGACCTATATGTATTTCCTGCGGTAGGGTACACTATTACCCTGTAATATAATACCTGGTCCAATTTAAATATTATGGGTCAATATTAAGGTCTGATATCGCGCCTTGCGTTGGTTAACCATTGAAAGATGTCTTTGAATTTTTGAAGCATTTTAGAACGCTTATTTCTTCATTTTAAGCTTCTCAGAACACTTTATTTTGCATAGGAATACATAGTAGACGTTAGGGCGCTTTTTCATTACACGACACGATACCGACAAAATCGGACGACAAATGTGTGAACGACAATGTGGTTGTCGGATCGTTCAAGCAATTGTTTTTTCCCTTGTCCGATATCGTTCGTCCGAGAAGTAGAAATTCTTGCTCATTCAATGTTTTGAGCTTGAGAGAGCAGTTGTTTGTGTTCTGCTGTTATTTTTTTTCTGCTAACTTTATTTATGCCGGATGATAATCATCGTCTCAAACTTCTTACTTTATTTTAGAAGAAAAAAGCTAGTAGTGCAAAAACGTTTTTGGGTGCACGAAATGATACTTACATATTAACGCCACCGCAGCTACAGATTTGGCTGTTTTTAAGTGCCGCCAATCTACTCCTAAAAATTTTGCGACAAATCATGAAATAAAACACTTTATTTAAAATCTAAAAATTCAAAACATTTTATTTAAAAACAAAGTAGTCAATCGGATTTCGGTGGAAAATGGGCCGATATAGAGTTTAACATATATTCAAAACAGTCTCTTTTCTTTCATCAGATGCTGTCGCCATATCGTCGCTTTGAAACTAAACCGTAGTAACTCAAAAATGAGATATTTAGGTCATTTTGTGTAAAAAAAATCACCCTTTTAGAGAAACAACGTGTCATCTTCATAGTTCCATGAAATTAATTTAGAGAGCAGATAAATCATTATCGCATTGGCGCGATTCGCCATCTTAGTTTTAGGGAATAGTGTAGCAGTGTGCCAGTTGCAACAAAACCTTGGAGGAGATAACGTCGCTTTGAAACTAAACCGTGGTAAGTCAAAAAATCAAGTTTTTCAGGAGAGCGATTTTCTTCCTACACTGTTGTATGTCAAAATTTGAAATGAAATATGTAATATTTGGGAGGATATTTTGAAGAATACCGTTGTATTTTGAAATAACTCTCCACTTTTAATAAAAGTTTTAGAGAAAAGTGTTGCAACTCAAAGTACCTTAACTTATTTTGAAATTACCACAAAATTAGAAATGCTACAAGAATCTGGCCTGGTTCATTAAAAAATGTAAAGAAACAGAGCTTTTTTAAAGTAAACTATTTTGTAATAGTCGCCATAGCTTTGAGTCAACCTGCGGTGGAAGGCTTTTATTTTCATATTTTACATTTATGACATGATCAAATAAACGATTGAAATTGCTTAAAAGAATAAAATAATGATATCAAAAGAGGAGATAAAACAGGAAAAATACACAACATCTAATAAAATCGCAACGATTTGAAGAAAACTTTGCTTGACTAACCGACATTTGATTCCGACAAACGATTTCGCCTTGTCGGATACGACATAATCGTTATCGTATCGGTGAGTGAAAAAGCGCTCCGTTGCTGACCATGTATTTTACTTGACCCTATGTCGTTCGCCGACAATCGGATCCGTTTTGTCGTTATCGTGTCGTGTAATGAAAAAGCGCCCTTAGGGTCACGCTGTGTACCCCTTAATTGACCTATAATTATTTCCTGTGGTAGGGTACACTATAACCCTGTAATATAATACGTGGTCCAATTTAAAAATTATAGGTCAATATTAAGGTCCGATACCGTACCGTTAGTTAACATTGAAAGATGTCTTTGAATTTTTAAAGCATTTTAGAACGCTTATTTCCTCATTTTCAGCTTCTCAGAACACTTTATTTCGCATAGGCATACATAGTAAACTTTAGGGTCACGCTGTGTACCCCCTAAGTGACCTGTAATTATTTCCCGTGGAAGGGAACAATATTACCCTGTAATATAATACGTGGTCCAATTTAAAAATTATAGGTCAATATTAAGGTCCGATACCGTACCGTTAGTTAACATAGAGAAATGTCTTTGAATTTTTAAAGCATTTTAGAACGCTTATTTCCTCATTTTAAGCTTCTCAGAACACTTTATTTTGCATAGGAATACATAGTAAACGTTAGGGTCACGCTGTGTACCCCCTAATTGACCTATATGTATTTCCTGCGGTAGGGTACACTATTACCCTGTAATATAATACCTGGTCCAATTTAAATATTATGGGTCAATATTAAGGACTGATATCGCGCCTTGCGTTGGTTAACCATTGAAAGATGTCTTTGAATTTTTGAAGCATTTTAGAACGCTTATTTCTTCATTTTAAGCTTCTCTGAACACTTTATTTCGCATAGGCATACATAGTAAACTTTAGGGTCACGCTGTGTACCCCTTAATTGACCTATAATTATTTCCTGTGGTAGGGTACACTATAACCCTGTAATATAATACGTGGTCCAATTTAAAAATTATAGGTCAATATTAAGGTCCGATACCGTACCGTTAGTTAACATAGAAAAATGTCTTTGAATTTTTAAAACATTTTAGAACTCTTATTTCTTCATTTTAAGCTTCTCAGAACACTCTATTTCGCATAGGCATACATACTAAAATTTAGGGTCACGCTGTGTACCCCCTAAATGACCTAAAATTATTTCCTGTATTAGGGTACACTATTACCCTGTAATATAATACGTGGTCCAATTTAATAATTATAGGTCAATATTAAGGTCCGATACCGTGCCGTTAGTTAACATAGAAAAGTGTCTTCGAATTTCCTTGTTTTAATGCACTATTTAAAATATACATAGTGTACCACCTAATTGACCTATAATTATTTCCTGTGGTAGGGTACACTATTACCCTGTAATATAATACCTGGTCCAATTTAAATATTATGGGTCAATATTAAGGTCTGATATTGCGCCTTGCGTTAGTTAACGATTGAAAGATGTCTTTGAATTTTTAAAGCATTTTAGAACGCTTATTTCTTCATTTTAAGCTTCTCGGAACACTTTATTTCGCATAGGCATACATAGTAAATCTTAGGGTCACGCTGTGTACCCCCTAATTGACCCATAATTATTTCCCGTGGTAGGGAACAATATTACCCTCTAATATAATACGTGGACCAATTTAAAAATTATAGGTCAATATTAAGGTCCGATACCGTACCGTTAGTTAACATAGAGAAATGTCTTTGAATTTTTAAAGCATTTTTTAACGCTTATTTCCTCATTTTAAGCTTCTCAGAACACTTTATTTTGCATAGGAATACATAGTAAACGTTAGGGTCACGCTGTGTACCCCCTAATTGACCTATAATTATTTCCTGCGGTAGGGTACACTATTACCCTGTAATATAATACCTGGTCCAATTTAAATATTATGGGTCAATATTAAGGTCTGATATCGCGCCTTGTGTTGGTTAACCATTGAAAGATGTCTTTGAATTTTTGAAGCATTTTAGAACGCTTATTTCTTCATTTTAAGCTTCTCTGAACACTTTATTTCGCATAGGCATACATAGTAAACTTTAGGTCACGCTGTGTACCCCCTAATTGACCTATAATTATTTCCTGTGGTAGGGTACACTAAAACCCTGTAATATAATACGTGGTCCAATTTAAAAATTATAGGTCAATATTAAGGTCCGATACCGTGCCGTTAGTTAACATAGAAAAGTGTCTTCGAATTTTCTTGTTTTAATGCACTATTTAAAATATACATAGTGTACCCCCTAATTGACCTATAATTATTTCCTGTGGTAGAGTACACTATAACCCTGTAATATAATACGTGGTCCAATTTAAAAATTATAGGTCAATATTAAGGTCCGATACCGTGCCGATAGTTAACAAAGAAAAGTGTCTTCAAATTTCCTTGTTTTAATGCACTATTTAAAATATACATAGTGTACCCCCTAATTGACCTATAATTATTTCCTGTGGTAGGGTACACTATTACCCTGTAATATAATACCTGGGCCAATTTAAATATTATGGGTCAATATTAAGGTCTGATATTGCGCCTTGCGTTAGTTAACCATTGAAAGATGTCTTTGAATTTTTAAAGCATTTTAGAACGCTTATTTCTTCATTTTAAGCTTCTCAGAACACTTTATTTCGCATAGGCATACATAGTAAACTTTAGGATCACGCTGTGTACCCCCTAAGTGACCTGTAATTATTTCCCGTGGTAGGGAACAATATTACCCTGTAATATAATACGTGGTCCAATTTAAAAATTATAGGTCAATATTAAGGTCCGATACCGTACCGTTAGTTAACATAGAGAAATGTCTTTGAATTTTTAAAGCATTTTAGAACGCTTATTTCCTCATTTTAAGCTTCTCAGAACACTTTATTTTGCATAGGAATACATAGTAAACGGTAGGGTCACGCTGTGTACCCCCTAATTGACCTATAATTATTTCCAGCGGTAGGGTACACTATTACCCTGTAATATAATACCTGGTCCAATTTAAATATTATGGTTCCATATTAAGGTCTGATATCGCGCCTTCCGTTAGTTAACCATTGAAAGATGTCTTTGAATTTTTAAAGCATTTTAGAACGCTTATTTCTTCATTTTAAGCTTCTCAGAACACTCTATTTCGCATAGGCATACTTAGTAAACTTTAGGATCACGCTGTGTACCCCCTAAGTGACCTATAATTATTTCCCGTGGTAGGGAACAATATTACCCTGTAATATAATACGTGGTCCAATTTAAAAATTATAGATCAATATTAAGGTCCGATACCGTACCGTTAGTTAACATAGAGAAATGTCTTTGAATTTTTAAAGCATTTTAGAACGCTTATTTCCTCATTTTAAGCTTCTCAGAACACTCTATTTCGCATAGGCATACATAGTAAACTTTAGGGTCACGCTGTGTACCCCCTAATTGACATATAATTATTTCCTGTGGTAGGGTACACTATAACCCTGTAATATAATACGTGGTCCAATTTAAAAATTTTAGGTCAATATTAAGGTCCGATACCGTGCCGTTAGTTAACATAGAAAAGAGTCTTCGAATTTCCTTGTTTTAATGCACTATTTAAAATATACATAGTGTACCCCCTAATTGACCTATAATTATTTCCTGTTGTAGGGTACATTATTTCCCTGTAATATAATACCTGGTCCAATTTAAATATTATGGTTCCATATTAAGGTCTGATATCGCGCCTTGCGTTAGTTAACCATTGAAAGATGTCTATGAATTTTTAAAGCAATTTAGAACGCTTATTTCTTCATTTTAAGCTTCTCAGAACACTCTATTTCGCATAGGCATACATAGTAAACTTTAGGGTCACGCTGTGTACCCCCTAATTGACATATAATTATTTCCTGTGGTAGGGTACACTATAACCCTGAAATATAATACGTGGTCCAATTTAAAAATTATAGGTCAATATTAAGGTCCGATACCGTGCCGTTAGTTAACATAGAAAAGTGTCTTCGAATTTCCTTGTTTTAATGCACTATTTAAAATATACATAGTGTACCCCCTAATTGACCTATAATTATTTCCTGTGGTAGGGTACACTATTACCCTGTAATATAATACCTGGGCCAATTTAAATATTATGGGTCAATATTAAGGTCTGATATTGCGCCTTGCGTTAGTTAACCATTGAAAGATGTCTTTGAATTTTTAAAGCATTTTAGAACGCTTATTTCTTCATTTTAAGCTTCTCAGAACACTTTATTTCGCATAGGCATACATAGTAAACTTTAGGATCACGCTGTGTACCCCCTAAGTGACCTGTAATTATTTCCCGTGGTAGGGAACAATATTACCCTGTAATATAATACGTGGTCCAATTTAAAAATTATAGGTCAATATTAAGGTCCGATACCGTACCGTTAGTTAACATAGAGAAATGTCTTTGAATTTTTAAGGCATTTTAGAACGCTTATTTCCTCATTTTAAGCTTCTCAGAACACTTTATTTTGCATAGGAATACATAGTAATCGTTAGGGTCACGCTGTGTACCCCCTAATTGACCTATAATTATTTCCTGCGGTAGGGTACACTATTACCCTGTAATATAATACCTGGTCCAATTGAAATATTATGGTTCCATATTAAGGTCTGATATCGCGCCTTGCGTTAGTTAACCATTGAAAGATGTCTTTGAATTTTTAAAGCATTTTAGAACGCTTATTTCTTCATTTTAAGCTTCTCAGAACACTCTATTTCGCATAGGCATACATAGTAAACTTTAGGGTCACGCTGTGTACCCCCTAATTGACATATAATTATTTCCTGTGGCTGGGTGCACTATTACCCTGTAATATAATACCTGGTCCAATTTAAATATTATGGGTCAATATTAAGGTCTGATATTGCGCCTTGCGTTAGTTAACCATTGAAAGATGTCTTTGAATTTTTAAAGCATTTTAGAACGCTTATTTCTTCATTTTAAGCTTCTCAGAACACTTTATTTCGCATAGGCATACATAGTAAACTATGGGTCAATATTAAGGTCTGATATCGCGCCTTGCGTTAGTTAACCATTGAAAGATGTCTTTGAATTTTTAAAGCATTTTAGAACGCTTATTTCTTCATTTTATGCATCTCAGAACACTTTATTTCACATAGGCATACATAGTAAATTTTAGGGTCACGCTGTGTACCCCCTAAGAGACCTATAATTATTTCCCGTGGTAGGGAACACTATTACCCTGTAATATAATACGTGGTCCGATTTAAAAATTATAGGTCAATATTAAGGTCCGATACCGTGCCGTTAGTTAACATAGAAAAGTGTCTTCGAATTTCCTTGTTTTAATGCACTATTTAAAATATACATAGTGTACACCCTAATTGACCTATAATTATTTCCTGCGGTAAGGTACACTATTACCCTGTAATATAATACCTGGTCCAATTTAAATATTATGGTTCCATATTAAGGTCTGATATAGCGCCTTGCGTTAGTTAACCATTGAAAGATGTCTTTGAATTTTTAAAGCATTTTAGAACGCTTATTTCTTCATTTTATGCATCTCAGAACACTTTATTTCACATAGGCATACATAGTAAATTTTAGGGTCACGCTGTGTACCCCCTAAGAGACCTATAATTATTTCCCGAGGTAAGGAACACTATTACCCTGTAATATAATACGTGGTCCGATTTAAAAATTATAGGTCAATATTAAGGTCCGATACCGTGCCGTTAGTTAACATAGAAAAGTGTCTTCGAATTTCCTTGTTTTAATGCACTATTTAAAATATACATAGTGTACACCCTAATTGACCTATAATTATTTCCTGCGGTAGGGTACACTATTACCCTGTAATATAATACCTGGTCCAATTTAAATATTATGGTTCCATATTAAGGTCTGATATAGCGCCTTGCGCTAGTTAACCATTGAAAGATGTCTTTGAATTTTTAAAGCATTTTAGAACGCTTATTTCTTCATTTTAAGCTTCTCAGAACACTTTATTTCGCATAGGCATACATAGTAAATTTTAGGGTCACGCTGTGTACCCCCTAAGAGACCTATAATTATTTCCCGTGGTAGGGAACACTATTACCCTGTAATATAATACGTGGTCCAATTTAAAAATTATAGGTCAATATTAAGGTCCGATACCGTGCCGTTAGTTAACATAGAAAAGTGTCTTCGAATTTCATTGTTTTAATGCAGTATTTAAAATATACATAGTGTACCCCCTAATTGACCTATAATAATTTCTGTGGTAGGGTACACTATTATCCTGTAATATAATACCTGGTCCAATTTTAAATATTATGGTTCCATATTAAGGTCTGATATCGCGCCTTGCGTTAGTTAACCATTGAAAGATGTCTTTGAATTTTTAAAGCATTTTAGAACGCTTATTTCTTCATTTTAAGCTTCTCAGAACACTCTATTTCGCATAGGCATACATAGTAAACTTTAGGGTCACGCTGTGTACCCCCTAAGAGACCTATAATTATTTCCCGTGGTTGGGAGCACTATTACCCTGTAATATAATACGTGGTCCAATTTAAAAATTATAGGTCAATATTAAGGTCCGATACCGTGCCGTTAGTTAACATAGAAAAATGTCTTTGAATTTTTAAAGCATTTTAGAACGCTTATTTCCTCATTTTAAGCTTCTCAGAACACTTTATTTCGCATAGGCATACATAGTAAACTTTAGGGTCAGGCTGTGTACCCCCTAATTGACCTATAATTATTTCCTGTGGTAGGGTACACTATAACCCTGTAATATCGTCGTGGTCCAATTTAAAAATTATAGGTCAATATTAAGGTCCGAAACCGTGCCGTTAGTTAACATAGAAAAATGTCTTTGAATTTTTAAAGCATTTTAGAACGCTTATTTCCTCATTTTAAGCTTCTCAGAACACTTTATTTCATTTAGGCATACATAGTAAACTTTAGGGTCACGCTGTGTACCCCCTAATTGACCTATAATTATTTCCTGTGGTAGGGTACACTATAACCCTGTAATATAATACATGGTCCAATTTAAAAATTTTAGGTCAATATTAAGGTCCGATACCGTGCCGTTAGTTAACATAGAAAAGTGTCTTCGAATTTCCTTGATTTAATGCACTATTTAAAATATACATAGTGTACCCCCTAATTGACCTATAATAATTCCTGTGGTAGGGTACACTATTACCCTGTAATATAATACCTGGTCCAATTTTAAATATTATGGTTCCATATTAAGGTCTGATATCGCGCCTTGCGTTAGTTAACCATTGAAAGATGTCTTTGAATTTTTTAAGCATTTTAGAACGCTTATTTCTTCATTTTAAGCTTCTCAGAACACTTTATTTCGCATAGGCATACATAGTAAATTTTAGGGTCACGCTGTGTTCCCCCTAAGAGACCTATAATTATTTCCCGTGGTAGGGAACACTATTACCCTGTAATATAATACGTGGTCCAATTTAAAAATTATAGGTCAATATTAAGGTCCGATACCGTGCCGTTAGTTAACATAGAAAAGTGTCTTCGAATTTCCTTGTTTTAATGCACTATTTAAAATATACATAGTGTACACCCTAATTGATCTATAGTTGCGCTTCCGCTTTAATCAGTGGCCAAATATGGCGGACTCTCCGTGGCCCTTCTGCGGCACGTGTGCGGCTTTATTGCCGCGTTGCGGCGGCTTAAAATATTGGACTCTACACTGCCCTACGACGACACGTTAGTGCCTTTACTCCTTAGTTCGACTTCCGCTCAAATCAGTGGCCAAAGCTGGCGATTAGTCTATAGCCCATCTGCGGCACGTCCGCGGCTGTAGTGCCGCGTTGCGGTGCCCCCAAAATGGCGGACACTTCACTGCCCTACTACGACACGCCTGTTCCTTTACTCCTCAGTTGGGCTTTCGCTTAAATCAGTGGTCAAATATGGCGGACCCTCCATGGCCCTTCTGCAGCACGTCCCCGGCTGTAGTGCCGCGACGCGGAGCCCCAAAATGTCGGACTCTACACTGCCCTACTAGACTCTACCAAAGACTTAAGTTCTCAGTTGCGCTTCCGCTTAAATCAGTGGCCTAATATGGCGGTCCCTCCGTGGGCCTACTGCGGCACGTCTGCGGCTGTAGTGCCACGTTGCGGTGCCCCTAAACGGCGGACTCTACACTGCCCTACAACGACACGCCTGTGGCTTTACTCCTCAGATGAGCTTCCGCTCTAATCAGTGGCCAAAGATGGCGGACACTCCATAGCCCTACAGCAGCTCGTCCGCGACTGTAGTGTCGCGTTGCGGTGCCCCAAAATGGTGAACTCTACACTGCCCTACTACAAAACGCCTGTGCTTTTTCTCCTCAGTTGAGCTTCCGCTCTAATCCGTGGCCAAAGATGGCGAACACTCCCCGGCCCTATTTCGGCACGTGCACGGCTGCAGTGCCGCGTTGCGGTGGCCCAAAATATCGGACTATACACTGCCCTACTACTACACGCCTGTGCCTTTACTCTTCAGTTCGGCTTCCACTCTAATTAGTGGCCAAAAATGGCGGACAGTCCATAGCCCTACTTCGGCGCGTGCACGGCTGTAGTGCCGTGTTGCGATGGCCCAAAAGGGCGGACACTGCACTGCCCTACTACTACACGCCTGTGCCTTTTCTCCTCAGTTCAGCTTCCGCTCTAAATAGTGGAAAAAGATGTCGGACACTCCATGGCCCTTCAGCGGCGCGTGCGCTGCTGAAGTGCCGCGTTGCAGTGGCCCAACATGTCGGACGCAACACTGCCCTACTACGACACGCCATTGCCTTTACTCCTCAGTTGCGCTTCCGCTTAAATCAGAGGCCAAATATGGCGGACCCTCCATGGCCCTACTGCGGCAAGCGCGCGGCTGTAGTGTCGCGTTGCGTTGCCCCAAAATATCGGACTCTACACTGCCCTACTACGACACGCCTGTTCCTTTACTCCTCAGTAGGGCTTCCGCTTAAATCAGTGGCTAAAGATGGCGGACAGTCTATAGCCCTACTGCGGAACGTCCGCGGCTGTAGTGCTGCGTAGCGGTGGCCAAAATGACAGGATACTACACTGCCCTACTACTACACGCCAGTGCCTTTTCTCCTCAGTTCGGCTTCCAATCTAACTAATGGAAAAATATGGCGGACACTTCATGGCCCTTCTGCGGCACGTGTAAGCTGAAGTGCCACGTTGTGTTGCCCCAAAATATCGGACTCTACTCTGCCCTACTACTACACGTCAGTGCCTTTACTCCTCAGTTCGGCTTCCGCTCTAATCCCTGGCCAAAGATGGCGAACACTCCCCGGCCCTAATGCGGCACATCACGGCTGTAGTGCCGTGTTGCGGTGGCCCTAAATATCGGACTCTACACTGCCCTTCGACGACACGTCAGTGCCTTTACTCCTTAAATCGACTTCCGCTCAAATCAGTGGCCAAAGATGGCGAATAGTCTATAGACCTTCTGCGGCACGTCCGCGGCTGTAGTGCCGCGTTGCGGTGCCCCAAAATGGCGGACACTTAACTGCCCTACTACGACACGCCTGTTCCTTTACTCCTCAGTTGGGCTTTCGCTTAAATCAGTGGCCAAATATGGCGGACCCTCCATGGCCCTACTGCAGCACGTCCGCGGCTGTAGTGCCGCGATGCGGTGCCCCAAAATGTCGAACTCTACACTGCCCTACTAGACTCTACCAAAGACTTAAGTTCTCTGTTGCGCTTCCGCTTAAATCAGTGGCCTAATATGGCGGACCCTCCGTGGCCCTACTGTGGCACGTCTGCGGCTGTAGTGCCGCGTTGCGGTGCCCCTAAATGGCGGTCTCTACACTGCCCTACTACGACACGCCTGTGGCTTTACTCCTCAGATGAGCTTCCGCTCTAATTTGTGGCCAAAGATGGCGGACAATCCATAGCCTTACCGCGGCACGTGCACGGCTGTAGTGTCACGTTGCGGTGGCCCAAAATATCGGACTCTACTCTGACCTACTACTACACGCCAGCGCCTTTACTCTTCAGTTCGGCTTCCGCTCATATTAGTGGCCAAAGATGGCGGACAGTCCATAGCCTTACCGCGGCACGTCCGCGGCTGTAGTGTCGCGTTGCGGTGCCCCAAAATGTCGGACGCAACACTGTCCGACTACGACACGCCAGTGCCTTTACTCCTCAGTTCGGCTTCCGCTCTAATCAGTGGCCAAAAATGGCGGACACTCCACGGCCCTACTGCGGCACGTAATAGGCTGTTGTGCCGCGTTGCGGTGGCCCGAAATGGCGGACACTACACTGCCCTACTAGACTCTACCAAAGACTTAAGTTCTCAGTTGCGCTTCCGCTTAAATCAGAGGCCAAATATGGCGGACCCTCCATGGCCCTACTGCGGCAAGCGCGCGGCTGTAGTGTCGCGTTGCGTTGCCCCAAAATGTCGGACTCTACACTGCCCTACTACGACACGCCTGTTCCTTTACTCCTCAGTAGGGCTTCCGCTTAAATCAGTGGCTAAATATGGCGGACAGTCTATAGCCCTACTGCGGCACGTCCGCGGCTGTAGTGCTGCGTAGCGGTGGCCAAAATGGCGGACTCTACACTGCCCGACTACGACACGCCAGTGCCTTTACTCCACAGTTCGGCTTCCGCTCTAATCAGTGGCCAAAGATGGCGGGCACTCCACGGCCCTACTGCGACACGTGCGTGGCTTTATTGCCCCGTTGCGTTGCCCCCAAATGGCGGACTCTACACTGCCCTACTACGACACGCCAGTGCCTTTACTCCTCAGCAGGCCTTCCGCTCTTATCCGGGACCAAAGATGGCGAACACTCCCCGGCCCTAATGAGGCACTTGCACGGCAGTAGTGCCACGTTGCTGCGGCCCAACATGTCGGACGCAACACTGCCCGACTAGAACACGCCTGTGGCTTTACTCGTCAGTTGGGCTTCCGCTCTAATCCGTGTCCAAAGATGATGAACACTCCCCGGCCCTAATGCGGCACGTGCACGGCAGTAGTGCCGTGTTGCAGGGGCGAAAATGGCAGGAAACTACACTGCCCAACTGCTACACGCCAGTGCCTTTACTCCTCAGATCGGCTTCCGCTCTAAATAGTGGAAAAATATAGCGGACACTCCATGGTCCTAATGCGGCACGTGCGCGGCTGTAGAGACGTGTTGCTGTGGCCCAACATGTCGGACGCTACACTGCCCAACTGCTACACGCCAGTGCCTTTACTCCTCAGATCGGCTTCCGCTCTAAATAGTGGAAAAATATGGCGGACACTCCATGGCCCTTCAGCGGCACGTGCGCGGCTGTATTGCCGCGTTGCTGTAGCTCAAATTGTCGGATTCTGCACTGCCCAGCTACGACACGCCAGTGCCTTTACTCCTCAGTTGATCTTCCGCTCTAATCCCAGACTAAAAAATGGCGAACACTCCAAGGCCCTAATGCTGCACGTGCACGTCTGTAGTGCCGCGTTGCAGTGGCGAAAATGGCAAGAAACTATACTGCCCAACTACTACACGCCAGTGCCTTTACTCCTCAGTTCGGCTTCTGCTCTATATAGTGGAAAAATATGGCGGACACTCTATGGCATTTCTGCGGCACGTGCGCGGCTGTAGTGCCGCGTTGCGGTGAACCAAAATGGTGGAATCTACACAGACCTACTACGACACGCCAGTGAATTTACTCCTCAGTTCGGCTTCCGCTCTAAGTAGTGGAAAAATATGGCGGACACTCCATGGTCCTCCTGCGGCTCGTGCGCGGCTGTAGTGACGCGATGCGGTGGCACAGCATGTCTGACGCTACACTGCCTGACTACGACACGCCAGTGCCTTCATTCCTCAGTTCGGCTTCCGCTCTAAATAGTGGAAAAATATGGCGGGCACTCCATGGTCCTACTGCGGCACGTTGCGCGGCCTTAGTGACGCGTTGCGGTGGCCCAACATGTCGGACGCTACACTGCCCGACTACGGCACGCCTGTGCCTTTACTCCTCAGTTCGGCTTCCGCTCTAATCAGTGGCCAAAGATTGCGGACACTCCATGGTCCTACTGCGGCACGTGCGCGGCTGTAGAGACGCGTTGCTGTGGCCCAAATTGTCGGACGCTACGCTGCCCGACTACGGCACGCCTGTGCCTTTACTCCTCAGTTCGGCTTCCGCTCTAATCAGTGGCCAAAGATTGCGGACTGTCTATAGCCCTACTGCGGCACGAGCACGGCTGTAGAGCTGCGTTGCAGTGGCGAGAAAGGCAGGAAACTACACTGCCCAACTGCTAGACACCATTACATTTACTCCACAGTTCGGCTTCCGCTCTAATCAGTGGCCAAAGATGGCGGACAGTCTATAGCCCTTCTGCAGCACGTCCACGGCTGAATGTGCCAAGCTGCGATTGCCCAAAATGGCGGACACAACACTGCCCTTCTAGACCCTACCAAAGACTTAAGTTCTCAGTAGCGCTTCCGCTCTAATCAGTGGCCAAATATAGCGGACCCTCCATGGCCCTTCAGCGGCACTCGCGCGGCTGTAGTGACGCGTTGCGGTGGCCCAACATGTCGGACTCTTCCCAGCCCTACTACTACACGCCTGTGCCTTTACTCCTTAGTTCGGCTTCCGCTCTAATCTGTGACCAAAGAAGGCGGACACTCTATGGCAATACTGCGGCGAGTGCGCGGCTGTAGTGCCGCGTTGCGGTAGCCCAAAATGTCGGATTCTGCACTGCCCTACTACGACAAGCCAGTGCCTTTACTCCTCAGTTGGGCTTCCGCTCCACTCCGTGGCCAAAGATGGCGAACAGTCTATAGCCCTAGAGCGGGACGCCCGAGGCTGTATTACCGCGTTGCGGTGGCCAAAATGGCAGGAAACTACACTGCCCTATTTCTACACGCCAGTGCCTTTACTCCTCAGTTCGACTTCCGTCAAATTAGTGAACAAAGAAGGCGGACACTCTATGGCCCTATTGCGGCACATGCGTGGCAGTAGTGCCGCGTTGCGGTGACCTAAAATGTCGTACTCTACACTGCCCTACTACGACACACCAGTGCCTTTACTCCTCTGTTCTAAATAGTGGAAAAAGATGGCGGACACTCCAAGGCCATTCAGCGGCACGTGCACGGCTTTAGTGCCGCGTTGCGGTGGCCAAAATGGCAGGAAACTACACTGCCCAACTACTACACGCCAGTGCCTTTACTCCTCAGTTTGGCTTCCGCTCTAAATAGTGGAAAAATATGGCGGACTTTCCATGGCCCTTCAGCGGCACTCGCGCGGCTGAAGTGCCGCATTTTGGTGGCCCAACATGTCGGACTCTTCCCAGCCCTACTACCACACGCCTGTGCCTTTACTCCTCAGTTCGACTTCCGCTCTAATCTTTGACCAAAGAAGGCGGACACTCTATAGCATTTCTGAGGCACGTGCGCGGCTGTAGTGCCGCGTAGCGGTGGCCCAAAACGTCGGACTCTACACTGCCCTACTACCACACGCCAGTGCCTTTACTCCTCAGTTGGTCTTCCGCTCTAATCCCAGGCTAAAAAATGGCGAACACTCCAAGGCCCTAATGCTGCACGTGCACGGCTGTAGTGCCGCGTTGCGGGGGCCAAAATGGCAGGAAATTACACTGCCCTATTTCTACACACCAGTGCCTTTACTCCACAGTTCGGCATCCACTTCAAATAGTGGAAAAATATGGCGGACACTCCATGGCCCATCAGCGGCACGTGCGCGGCTGTAGTGCCGCGTTGCTGTAGCTCAAATTGTCGGAATCTGCACTGCCCAACTACGACACGACTGAGCCTTTACTCCTCAGTTGGGCTTCCGCTCCACTCCGTGGCCAAAGATGGCGAACAGTCTATAGCCCTAGTGTGGCACGTCCGCGGCTATAGTGCCGCGTTGCGGTGGCCCAAAATGTCGGATTCTACACTGCCCTACTACGACAAGCCAGTGCCTTTACTCCTCAGTTGGTCTTCCTCTCTAATCCCAGGCTAAAACATGGCGAACACTCCAAGGCCCTAATGCCGCACGTGCACTGCTGTAGTGCCGCGTTGCAGTGGCGAAAATGGCAGGAAACTACACTGCCCAACTACTACACGCCAGTGCCTTTACTCCTCAGTTCGGCTTCCGCTCTAAATAGTGGAAAAATATGGCGGACAATCCATGGCCCTTCAGCGGCACTCGCGCTGCTGAAGTGCCGCGATTCGGTGGCCCAACATGTCGGACTCTTCCCAGCCCTACGACCACACGCCTGTGCCTTTACTCCTCAGTTCGGCTTCCGCTCTAATCTGTGACCAAAGAAGGCGGACACTCTATGGCATTTCTGCGGCACGTGCGCGGCTGTAGTGCCGCGTAGCGGCAGCCCAAATTGTCGGATTCAGCACAGACCAACTGCGACACGACAGTGCCTTTACTCCTCAGTTGGGCTTCCGCTCCACTCCGTGGCCAAAGATGGCGAACATTCCAAGGCCCTAATGCTGCGCGTGCGCGGCTGTAGTGACGCGTTGCAGTGGCAGAAATGGCAGGAAACTACACTGCCCAACTACTACACGCCAGTGCCATTACTCCTCAGTTCGGCTTCCTCTCTAAATAGTGGGAAAATATGGCGGATACTCTATGGCATTTCTGCGGCACTTGCGCGGCTGTAGTGCCGCGTTGCGGGGGCCCAAAATGTCGGACTCTACTCTGCTCTACTACGACACACCAGTGCCTTTACTCCTCTGTTCGGCTTCCGCTCTAAATAGTGGAAAAAGATGGCGGACACTCCATGGTCACGGCTGTAGCGCCGCGTTGCGGGTGCCAAAATGGCAGGAAACTTCACTGCCCTACTACGACACGAAAGTGCCTTTATTCCTCAGTTGGGCTTCCGCTCTAATCCGTGGCCGAAGATGGCGAACACTCTCGCACCCTAATGCGGCACGTGCACGGCTGTAGTGCCGCGTTGCAGAAGCGAAAATGGCAGGAAACTACACTGCCCTATTTCTACACGCCAGTGCCTTTTCTCCTCAGTTCGACTTCCGCTCAAATTAGTGGCCAAAGATGGCGGACAGTCTATAGCCGTTCTGCGGCACGTCTGCGGTTGTAGTTCCGCGATTCAGAGCCCCAAAATGGCGGACTCTTCACAGCCCTACTACGACACGCCTGTGCCTTCACTCCTCAGTTGCGCTTCCGCTCTAATCCGTGGAAAAAGATGGCGGACACTCCATGGCCCTTCAGCGGCACGTGCACGGCTGTAGCGCCGCGTTGCGGGGGCCAAAAATGCAGGAAAATACACTGCCCTACTACGACACGAAAGTGCCTTTATTCCTCAGTTGGTCTTCCGCTCTAATCCGTGGCCAAAAAATGGCGAACACTCCAATGCCCTAATGCGGCACGTGCACGGCTGTAGTGCCGCGTTGTGGTGGCCAAAATGGCAGGAAACTACCCTGCCCTTTTTCTACACGCCATTACTCCTCATTTCGGCTTCCGCTCTAATTAGTGACCAAAGAAAGCGGACTCTCTACGGCGCTATTGCGGCACATGCGCGGCTATTGTGTCGCGTTGCAGTGGCCAAAAATTTCGGACTCTACTCTGCCCTACTACTACACGTCAGTGCCTATACTCCTCTGATCGGCTTCCGCTCTAATCCCTGGCCAAAGATGGCGAACACTCCCCGGCCCTAATGCGGCACATCACGGCTGTAGTGCCGTGTTGCGGTGGCTCAAAATATCGGACTCTACACTGCCCTAAGACGACACGTAAGTGCCTTTACTCCTTAAATCGACTTCCGCTCAAATCAGTGGCCAATGATGGCGAATAGTCTATAGACCTTCTGCGGCACGTCCGCGGCTGTAGTGCCGCGTTGCGGTGCCCCAAAATGGCGGACACTTCACTGCCCTACTACGACACGCCTGTTCCTTTACTCCTCAGTTGGGCTTTCGCTTAAATCAGTGGCCAAATATGGCGGACCCTCCATGGCCCTACTGCAGCACGTCCGCGGCTGTAGTACCGCGATGCGGTGCCCCAAAATGTCGGACTCTACACTGCCCTACTAGACTCTACCAAAGACTTAAGTTCTCAGTTGCGCTTCCGCTTAAATCAGTGGCCTAATATGGCGGACCCTCCGTGGCCCTACTGCGGCAGGTCTGCGGCTGTAGTGCCGCGTTGCGGTGCCCCTAAATGGCGGACTCTACACTGCCCTACTACGAAACGCCTGTGGCTTTACTCCTCAGATGAGTTTCCGCTCTAATCAGTGACCAAAGATGGTGGACACTCCATAGCCCTACAGCAGCACGTCCGCGACTGTAGTGCCGCGGTGCGGTGGCTCAAAATGTCGGAATATACACTGCCCTACTACTACACGCCAGCGCCTTTACTCTTCAATTTGGCTTCCGCTCATATTAGTGGCCAAAGATGGCGGACAGTCTGTAGCCCTACTGCGGCACGTCCGCGGCTGTAGTGCCGTGTTGCGTTGCCCCAAAATATCGGACTCTACACTGCCCTACTACGACACGCCTGTTCCTTTACTCCTCAGTAGGGCTTCCGCTTAAATCAGAGGCTAAAGATGGCGGACAGTCTATAGCTCTACTGCGGCACGTCCTCGGCTGTAGTGCTGCGTAGTGGTGGCTAAAATGACTGGATACTACACTGCCCTACTACTACACGCCAGTGCCTTTTCTCCTCAGTTCTGCTTCCACTCTAACTAATGGAAAAAGATGTCGGACACTCCATGGCCATTCAGCGGCACGTGCGCTGCTAAAGTGCCGCTTTGCAGTGGCCCAAAATGGCGTACTCCACTCTGCCCGACTACTACACGCCAGTGCCTTTACTCCACAGTTCGGCTTACGCTCTAATCAGTGGCCAAAGATGGCGGACACTCCACGGCCCTACTGCGACACGTGCGTGGCTTTATTGCCCCGTTCCGGTGGAACAAAATATAGGACTCTTCACTGCCCTACTACTACACGTCAGTGCCTTTACTCCTCAGTTCGGCTTCCGCTCTAATTAATGGCCAAAGATTGCGGACAGTCTATAGCCCTACTGCGGCACGTCCGAGGCTGTAGTGTCGCGTTGCGTTGCACCAAAATGGCGGACTCTACACTGCCCTACTACGACACGCCAGTGCCTTTACTCCTCAGCAGGGCTTCCGCTCTTATCCGGGACCAAAGATGGCGAACACTTCCCGGCCCTAATGCGGCACTTGCACGGCTGTAGTGCCGCGTTGCAGTGGTCCAACATGTCGGACGCAACACTGTTCGACTACGACACGCCAGTGCCTTTACTCCTCAGTTCGGCTTCCGCTCTAATCAGTGGCCAAAAATGGAGGACACTCCACGGCCCTACTACGGCACGTAATAGGCTGTTGTGCCGCGTTGCGGTGGCCCGAAATGGCGGACACTACACTGCCCTACTAGACTCTACCAAAGACTTAAGTTCTCAGTTGCGCTTCCGCTTAAATCAGAGGCCAAATATGGCGGACCCTCCATGGCCCTACTGCGGCAAGCGCGCGGCTGTAGTGTCGCGTTGCGTTGCCCCAAACTATCGGACTCTACACTGCCCTACTACGACACGCCTGTTCCTTTACTCCTCAGTAGGGCTTCCGCTTAAATCAGTGGCTAAAGATGGCGGACAGTCTATAGCCCTACTGCGGCACGTCTGCGGCTGTAGTGCCACGTTGCGGTGCCCCTAAATGGCGGACTCTACACTGCCCTACAACCACACGCCTGTGGCTTTACTCCTCAGATGAGCTTCCGCTCTAATCAGTGGCCAAAGAAGGCGGACACTCCACAGCCCTACAGCAGCTCGTCCGCGACTATAGTGTCGCGTTGCGGTGCCCCAAAATAATGGACTCTACACTGCTATACTACGAAACGCCTGTGCTTTTTCTCCTCAGTTGAGCTTCGGCTCTAATCCGTGGCCAAAGATGGCGAACACTCCCCGGCCCTATTTCGGCACGTGCACGGCTGTAGTGCCGCGTTGCGGTGGCCCAAAATATCGGACTATACACTGTCCTACTACTACACGCCTGTGCCTTTACTCTTCAGTTCGGCTTTCACTCTAATTAGTTGCCAAAAATGGCGGACAGTCCATAGCCCTACTTCGGCGCGTGCACGGCTGTAGTGCCGTTTTGCGATGGCCCAAAAGGGCGGACACTGCACTGCCCTACTACTACACGCCAGTGCCTTTTCTCCTCAGTTCGGCTTCCGCTATAAATAGTGAAAAAAGATGTCGGACACTCCATGGCCCTTCAGCGGCACGTGCGATGCTGAAGTGCCGCGTTGCAGTGGCCCAACATGTCGGACGCAACACTGTCCGACTACGACACGCCAGTGCCTTTACTCCTCAGTTCGGCTTCCGCTCGAATCAATGGTCAAAAATGGCGGACACTCCACGGCCCTACTGCTGCACGTGCGTGGCTGTAGTGCCGCGTTGCGGTGGCCCAAAAGGGCGGACACTGCAATGCCCTTCTAGACTCTACCAAAGACTTAAGTTCTCAGTTGCGCTTCCGCTTTAATCAGCTCCCAAATATGGCGGCCCCTTCTTGACCCTACTGCGGCAAGCGCGCGGCTGTAGTGTCGCGTTGCGTTGCCCCAAAAAATCGGACTCTACACTGCCCTACTACGACACGCCTGTTCCTTTACTCCTCAGTAGGGCTTCCGCTTAAATCAGTGGCTAAAGATGGCGGACAGTCTATAGCCCTACTGCGGCACGTCCGCGGCTGTAGTGCTGCGTAGTGGTGGCCAAAATGACAGGATACTACACTGCCATACTACTACACGCCAGTGCCTTTTCTCCTCAGTTCTGCTTCCACTCTAACTAATGGAAAAAGATGTCGGACACTCCATGGCCCTTCAGCGGCACGTGCGCTGCTAAAGTGCCGCGTTGCAGTGGCCCAAAATGGCGTACTCCACACTGTCCGACTACGACACGCCAGTGCCTTTACTCCTCAGTTCGGCTTACGCTCTAATCAGTGGCCAAAAATGGCGAACTCTCCAAGGCCCTAATGCTGCACGTGCACGTCTGTAGTGCCGCGTTGCAGTGGCGAAAATGGCAGGAAACTACACTGCCCAACTACGACACGCGAGTGCCTTTACTCCTCATGTCGGCTTCCGCCCTAATCAGTGACCAAAGATGGCGGAATCTCCATGGCCTTTCCGCGGCACATGCGCGGCTGTAGTGCCGGGTTGCGGTGAACCAAAATGGTGGACTCTACACTGCCCTATTTCTACTCGAAAGTGCCTTTACTCCTCAGTTCGACTTCCGCTCAAATTAGTGAACAAAGAAGGCAGACACTCTATGGCCCTATTGCGGCACATGCGCGGCTGTAGTGCCGCGTTACGGTGGCCCAAATTGTCGGACTCTACACTGCCCTACTACGACACACCAGTGCCTTTACTCCTCTGTTCGGCTTCCGCTCTAAATAGTGGAAAAAGATGGCGGACACTCCATGGCCCTTCAGCGGCACGTGCACGGCTGTAGCGCCGCGTTGCGGGGGCCAAAAATGCAGGAAAATACACTGCCCTACTACGACACGAAAGTGCCTTTATTCCTCAGTTGGTCTTCCGCTCTAATCCGTGGCCAAAAAATGGCGAACACTCCAAGGCCCTAATGCGGCACGTGCACGGCTGTAGTGCCGCGTTGTGGTGGCCAAAATGGCAGGAAACTACCCTGCCCTTTTTCTACACGCCAGTTCCATTACTCCTCATTTCGGCTTCCGCTCTAATTAGTGACAAAAGAAAGCGGACTGTCTACGGCGCTATTGCGGCACCTACGCGGCTGTAGTGCCGCTTTGCGGTAGTCCATAATGTCGGTTTCTGCACTGCCCAACTACGACACGACAGTGCCTTTACTCCTAAGTTGGGCTTCCGCACCACTCCGTGGCCAAAGATGGCGAACAGTCTATGGCCCTAGTGCGGCAGGTCCGCGGCTGTAGTTCCGCGTTGCGGTGGCCCAAAATGTCGGACTCTACACTGCCCTACTACGACACGCCTGTGGCTTTATTCCTCAGATGAGCTTCCGCTCTAATCAGTGGCCAAAGATGGTGGACACTCCATAGCCCTACAGCAGCTCGTCCGCGACTGTAGTGCCGCGGTGCGGTGGCCCAAAATGTCGGACTATTCACTGCCCTACCACGACACGCAAGTGCCTTTACTCTTCAGTTCGGCTTCCGCTCTAATTTGTGGCCAAAGTTGGCGGACAATCCATAGCCTTACCGCGGCACATGCACGGCTGTAGTGTCACGATGCGGTGGCCCAAAATATCGGACTCTACTCTGCCCTACTACGACACGCCTGTGGCTTTACTCCTCAGATGAGTTTCCGCTCTAATCAGTGACCAAAGATGGTAGACACTCCATAGCCCTACAGCAGCACGACCGCGACTGTAGTGCCGCGGTGCGGTGGCTCAAAATGTCGGACTATACACTGCCCTACTACTACACGCCAGCGCCTTTACTCTTCAGTTCGGCTTCCGCTCATATTAGTGGCCAAAGATGGCGGACAGTCTATAGCCCTACTGCGTCACGTTCGCGGCAGTAGTGTCGCGTGGCGGTGCCCTAAAATGGCGGACTCTACACTGTACTACTACAACTCGCCAGTGTCTTTACTCCTTAGTTGGGCTTCCGCTCTAATCCGTGGCCAAAGATGGCGAATACTCCCGCCCCCTAATGCCGCACGTGCACGGCTGTAGTGCCGCGTTGCAGTGGCGAAAATGGCAGGAAACTGCACTGCCCAACTACTACACGCCAGTGCCTTTACTCCTCTGTTCGGCTTCCGCTCTAAATAGTGGAAAAAGATGGCAGACACTCCATGGCCCTTCAGCGGCACGTGTAAGCTGTAGTGCCGCGTAGCTGCGGCCCAACATGTCGGACTCTACACTGAACTACTACTACTAGCCAGTGCCTTTTCTCCTCATTTCGGCTTCCGCTCTTAATAGTGGAAAAAGATGTCGGACACTCCATGTCCCTTCAGCGGCACATGCGCTGCTGAAGTGCCACGTTGTGTTGCCCCAAAATATCGGACTCTACTCTGCCCTACTACTACACGTGAGTGCCTTTACTCCTCTGTTCGGCTTCCGCTCTAATCCCTTTCCAAAGATGGCGAACACTCCCCGGCCCTAATGCGGCACATCACGGCTGTAGTGCCGCGTTGCGGTGGCCAAAAATATCGGACTCTACACTGCCCTACTACGACACGCCTGTGGCTTTATTCCTCAGATGAGCTTCCGCTCTAATCAGTGGCCAAAGATGGTGGACACTCCATAGCCCTACAGCAGCACGTCCGCGACTGTAGTGCCGCAGTGCGGTGGCCCAAAATGTCGGACTATACACTGCCCTACCACGACACGCAAGTGCCTTTACTCTTCAGTTCGGCTTCCGCTCTAATTTGTGGCCAAAGTTGGCGGACAATCCATAGCCTTACCGTGGCACATGCACGGCTGTAGTGTCACGATGCGGTGGCCCAAAATATCGGACTCTACTCTGCCCTACTACGACACGCCTGTGCCTTTACTCCTCAGTTGAGCTTCCGCTCTTATCCGTTTTCCAAAGATGGCGGATATTCCATAGCCCTACTGCGGCACGTCCGCGGCTGTAGTGCCGTGTTGCGGTGCCCCAAAATAGCGGACTCTACACTGCCCTACTGCGACACGCCTGTTCCTTTACTCCTCAGTTGGGCTTCCGCTAAAATCAGTGGCTAAAGATGGCGGACAGACTATAGCCCTACTGCGGCACGTCCGCGGCTGTAGTGCTGAGCAGTGGTGGCCAAAATGGCAGGATACTACACTGCTAATGGAAAAAGATTGCGGACACTCCATGGCCCTTCAGCGGCACGTGTAAGCTGTAGTGCCGCGTTGCTGCGGCCCAACATGTCGGACGCATCACTGCCCGACTACGACACGCCTGTGACTTTACTCCTCAGTAGGGCTTCCGCTCTAATCCGTGTCCAAAGATGATGAACACTCCCCGGCCCTAATGCGGCACGTGCACGGCAGTAGTGCCATGTTGCGATGGCCAAAAATATCGGACTCTACACTGCCCTACGACGACACGTCAGTGCCCTTACAACTTAAATCGACTTCCGCTCAAACCAGTGGCCAAAGATGGCGAATAGGCTATAGACCTTCTGCGGCACGTCCGCGGCTGTAGTGCCGCGTTGCGATGCCCCAAAATGGCGGACACTTCACTGCCCTACTACGACACGCCTGTTCCTTTACTCCTCAGTTGGGCTTTCGCTTAAATCAGTGGCCAAATATGGCGGACCCTCCATGGCCCTAATGCAGCACGTCCGCGGCTGTAGTGCCGCGATGCGGTGCCCCAAAATGTCGGACTCTACACTGCCCTACTAGACTCTACCAGAGACTTAAGTTCTCAGTTGCGCTTCCGCTTAAATCAGTGGTCTAATATGGCGGACCCTCCGTGGCCCTACTGTGGCACGTCTGCGGCTGTAGTGCCGCGTTGCGGTGCCCCTAAATGGCGGACTCTACACTGCCCTACTACGGCACGCCTGTGGCTTTACTCCTCAGATGAGTTTCCGCTCTAATCAGTGACCAAAGATGGTGGACACTCTATAGCCCTACAGCAGCACGACCGCGACTGTAGTGCCGCGGTGCGGTGGCTCAAAATGTCGGACTATACACTGCCCTACTACTACACGCCAGCGCCTGTACTCTTCAGTTCGGCTTCCGCTCATATTAGTGGCCAAAGATGGTGGACAGTCTATAGGCCTACTGCGTCACGTCCGCGGCAGTAGTGTCGCGTTGCGGTGCCCTAAAATGGCGGACTCTACACTGCCCTACTACGACACGCCTGTGCCTTTACTCCTCAGTTGAGCTTCCAATCTATCTAATGGAAAAAGATGGCGGACACTCCATGTCCCTTCAGCGGCACGTGCGCTGCTGAAGTGCCACGTTGTGTTGCCCCAAAATATCGGACTCTACTCTGCCCTACTACTACACGTCAGTGCCTTTACTCCTCTGTTTGGCTTCCGCTCTAATCCCTGGCCAAAGATGGCGAACACTCCCCGGCCCTAATGCGGCACATCACGGCTGTAGTGCCGTGTTGCGGAGGCCAAAAATATCGGACTCTACACTGCCCTACTAGACTCTTCCAAAGACTTAAGTTCTCAGTTGCGCTTCCGCTTAAATCAGTGGCCTAATATGGCGGACCCTCCATAGTCCTAGTGCGGCACGTCCGCGGCTGTAGTGCCGTGTTGCGGTGCCCCAAAATAGCGGACTCTACACTGCCCTACTGCGACACGCCTGTTCCTTTGCTCCTCAGTTGGGCTTCCGCTTAAATCAGTGGCTAAAGATGGCGGACAGTCTATAGCCCTACTGCGGCACGTCCGCGGCTGTAGTGCTGAGCAGTGGTGGCCAAAATGGCAGGATACTACACTGCCCTACTTCTATACGCCAGTGCCTTTTCTCCTCAGTTCGGCTTCCAATCTAACTAATGGAAAAAGATGGCGGACACTCCATGGCCCTTCAGCGGCACGTGTAAGCTGTAGTGCAGCGTTGCTGCGGCCCAACATGTCGGACGCAACACTGCCCGACTACGACACGCCTGTGGCTTTACTCCTCAGTTGGGCTTCCGCTCTAATCCGTGTCCAAAGATGATGAACACTCCCCGGCCCTAATGCGGCACGTGCACGGCAGTAGTGCCGTGTTGCGATGGCCCAAAATATCGGACTCTACACTGCCCTACTACTACATGCCAGTGCATTTTCTCCTCAGTTCTGCTTCCGCTCTAAATAGTGGAAAAAGATGGACACTCCACGGCCCTACTGCGGCACGTAATAGGCTGTTGTGCCGCGTTGCGGTGGCCCGAAATGAAGGACACCACACTGCCCTACTAGACTCTACCAAAGACTTAAGTTCTCAGTTGCGCTTCCGCTTAAATCAGAGGCCAAATATGGCGGACCCTCCATGGCCCTATTGCGCCAAGCGCGCGGCTGTAGTGTCGCGTTGCGTTGCCTCAAAATATCGGACTCTACACTGCCCTACTACGACACGCCTGTTCCTTTACTCCTCTGTAGGTTTTCCGCTTAAATCAATGGCTAAAGATGGCGGACAGTCTATAGCCCTACTACGGCTCGTCCGCGGCTGTAGTGCTGCGTAGTGGTGGACAAAATGACAGGATACTACACTGCCCTACTACTACACGCCAGTGCCTTTTCTCCTCAGTTCTGCTTCCACTCTAACTAATGGAAAAAGATGTCGGACACTCCATGGCCCTTCAGCGGCACGTGCGCTGCTAAAGTGCCGCGTTGCAGTGGCCCAAAAGGGCGTACTCCACACTGCCCTACTAGACTCTACCAGAGACATAAGTTCTCAGTTGCGCTTCCGCTTAAATCAGAGGCCAAAGATGGCGAACACTCCTCAGCCCTAATGCGGCACATCACGGCTGTAATGCCGTGTTGCGGTGGCCAAAAATATCGGACTCTACACTGCCCTACTACTACACGTCAGCGCCTTTACTCCTCAGTTCTGCTTCCGCTCTAATTAATGGCCAAAGATGGCGGACAGTCTATAGCCTTACTGCGTCACGTCCGCGGCTGTAGTGTCACGTTGCGTTGCCCCAAAAAATCGGACTCTACACTGCCCTACTACGACACGCCTGTTCCTTTACTCCTCAGTAGGGCTTCCGCTTAAATCAGTGGCTAAAGATGGCGGACAGTCTATAGCCCTACTGCGGAACGTCCGCGGCTGTAGTGCTGCGTAGTGGTGGCCAAAATGACAGGATACTACACTGCCATACTACTACACGCCAGTGCCTTTTCTCCTCAGTTCTGCTTCCACTCTAACTAATGGAAAAAGATGTCGGACACTCCATGGCCCTTCAGCGGCACTTGCGCTGCTAAAGTGCCGCGTTGCAGTGGCCCAAAATGGCGTACTCCACACTGTCCGACTACGACACGCCAGTGCCTTTACTCCTCAGTTCGGCTTCCGCTCTAATCAGTGGCCAAAAATGGCGAACACTCCAAGGCCCTAATGCTGCACGTGCACGTCTGTAGTGCCGCGTTGCAGTGGCGAAAATGGCAGGAAACTACACTGCCCTATTTCTACACACCAGTGCCTTTACTCCTCAGTTCGGCTTCCGCTCTAATCTGTGACCAAAGAAGGCGGACACTCTATGGCAATACTGCGGCACGTGCGCGGCTGTAGTGCAACGTTGCGGTAGCCCAAAATGTCGGACTATTCACTGCCCTACCACGACACGCAAGTGCCTTTACTCTTCAGTTCGGCTTCCGCTCTAATCCCAGGCTAAAAAATGGCGAACTCTCCAAGGCCCTAATGCTGCACGTGCACGTCTGTAGTGCCGCGTTGCAGTGGCGAAAATGGCAGGAAACTACACTGCCCAACTACGACACGCGAGTGCCTTTACTCCTCAGGTCGGCTTCCGCCCTAATCAGTGACCAAAGATGGCGGAATCTCCATGGCCTTTCCGCGGCACATGCGCGGCTGTAGTGCCGGGTTGCAGTGAACCAAAATGGTGGACTCTGCACTGCCCTATTTCTACTCGAAAGTGCCTTTACTCCTCAGTTCGACTTCCGCTCAAATTAGTGAACAAAGAAGGCAGACACTCTATGGCCCTATTGCGGCACATGCGCGGCTGTAGTGCCGCGTTACGGTGGCCCAAATTGTCGGACTCTACACTGCCCTACTACGACACACCAGTGCCTTTACTCCTCTGTTCGGCTTCCGCTCTAAATAGTGGAAAAAGATGGCGGACACTCCATGGCCCTTCAGCGGCACGTGCACGGCTGTAGCGCCGCGTTGCGGGGGCCAAAAATGCAGGAAAATACACTGCCCTACTACGACACGAAAGTGCCTTTATTCCTCAGTTGGTCTTCCGCTCTAATCCGTGGCCAAAAAATGGCGAACACTCCAAGGCCCTAATGCGGCACGTGCACGGCTGTAGTGCCGCGTTGTGGTGGCCAAAATGGCAGGAAACTACCCTGCCCTTTTTCTACACGCCAGTTCCATTACTCCTCATTTCGGCTTCCGCTCTAATTAGTGACCAAAGAAAGCGGACTCTCTCAACGCTATTGCGGCACCTACGCGGCTGTAGTGCCGCTTTGCGGTAGTCCATAATGTCGGTTTCTGCACTGCCCAACTACGACACGACAGTGCCTTTACTCCTAAGTTGGGCTTCCGCACCACTCCGTGGCCAAAGATGGCGAACAGTCTATGGCCCTAGTGCGGCAGGTCCGCGGCTGTAGTGCCGCGTTGCGGTGGCCCAAAATGTCGGACTCTACACTGCCCTACTACGACACGCCTGTGGCTTTATTCCTCAGATGAGCTTCCGCTCTAATCAGTGGCCAAAGATGGTGGACACTCCATAGCCCTACAGCAGCACGTCCGCGACTGTAGTGCCGCGGTGCGGTGGCCCAAAATGTCGGACTATTCACTGCCCTACCACGACACGCAAGTGCCTTTACTCTTCAGTTCGGCTTCCGCTCTAATTTGTGGCCAAAGTTGGCGGACAATCCATAGCCTTACCGCGGCACATGCACGGCTGTAGTGTCACGATGCGGTGGCCCAAAATATCGGACTCTACTCTGCCCTACTACGACACGCCTGTGGCTTTACTCCTCAGATGAGTTTCCGCTCTAATCAGTGACCAAAGATGGTGGACACTCCATAGCCCTACAGCAGCACGACCGCGACTGTAGTGCCGCGGTGCGGTGGCTCAAAATGTCGGACTATACACTGCCCTACTACTACACGCCAGCGCCTTTACTCTTCAGTTCGGCTTCCGCTCATATTAGTGGCCAAAGATGGCGGACAGTCTATAGCCCTACTGCGTCACGTCCGCGGCAGTAGTGTCGCGTTGCGGTGCCCTAAAATGGCGGACTCTACACTGTACTACTACAACTCGCCAGTGTCTTTACTCCTTAGTTGGGCTTCCGCTCTAATCCGTGGCCAAAGATGGCGAATACTCCCGCCCCCTAATGCCGCACGTGCACGGCTGTAGTGCCGCGTTGCAGTGGCGAAAATGGCAGGAAACTGCACTGCCCAACTACTACACGCCAGTGCCTTTACTCCTCTGTTCGGCTTCCGCTCTAAATAGTGGAAAAAGATGGCAGACACTCCATGGCCCTTCAGCGGCACGTGCGCTGCTAAAGTGCCGCGTTGCAGTGGCCCAAAAGGGCGTACTCCACACTGCCCTACTAGACTCTACCAGAGACATAAGTTCTCAGTTGCGCTTCCGCTTAAATCAGAGGCCAAAGATGGCGAACACTCCTCAGCCCTAATGCGGCACATCACGGCTGTAGTGCCGTGTTGCGGTGGCCAAAAATATCGGACTCTACACTGCCCTACTACGACACGCCTGTTCCTTTACTCCTCAGTTCGGCTTCCGCTCTAATTAATGGCCAAAGATGGCGGACAGTCTATAGCCCTACTGCGGCACGTCCGAGGCTGTAGTGTCGCGTTGCGTTGCCCCAAAATGGCGGACTCTACACTGCCCTACTACGACTCGCCAGTGCCTTTACTCCTCCGCAGGGCTTCCGCTCTTATCCGGGACCAAAGATGGCGAACACTCCCCGGCCCTAATGCGGCACTTGCACGGCTGTAGTGCCGCGTTGCAGTGGCCCAACATGTCGGACGCAACACTGTCCGACTACGACACGCCAGTGCCTTTACTCCTCAGTTCGGCTTCCGCTCTAATCAGTGGCCAAAAATGGAGGACACTCCACGGCCCTACTGCGGCACGTAATAGGCTGTTGTGCCGCGTTGCGGCGACCCGAAATTGCGGACACTACACTGCCCTACTAGACTCTACCAAAGACTTAAGTTCTCAGTTGCGCTTCCGCTTAAATCAGAGGCCAAAGATGGCGAACACTCCCCTGCCCTAATGCGGCACATCACGGCTGTAGTGCCGTGTTGCGGTGGCCAAAAATATCGGACTCTACACTGCCCTACGAAGACACGTCAGTGCCTTTACAACTTAAATCGACTTCCGCTCAAATCAGTGGCCAAAGATGGCGAATAGTCTATAGACCTTCTGCGGCACGTCCGCGGCTGTAGTGCCGCGTTGCGGTGCCCCAAAATGGCGGACACTTCACTGCCCTACTACGACACGCCTGTTCCTTTACTCCTCAGTTGGGCTTTCGCTTAAATCAGTGGCCAAATATGGCGGACCCTCCATGGCCCTGCTGCAGCACGTCCGCGGCTGTAGTGCCGCGATGCGGTGCCCCAAAATGTCGGACTCTACACTGCCCTACTAGACTCTACCAGAGATTTAAGTTCTCAGTTGCGCTTCCGCTTAAATCAGTGGCCTAATATGGCGGACCCTCCGTGGCCCTACTGTGGCACGTCTGCGGCTGTAGTGCCGCGTTGCGGTGCCCCTAAATGGCGGACTCTACACTGCCCTACTACGACACGCCTGTGGCTTTACTCCTCAGATGAGTTTCCGCTCTAATCAGTGACCAAAGATGGTGGACACTCCATAGCCCTACAGCAGCACGTCCGCGACTGTAGTGCCGCGGTGCGGTGGCTCAAAATGTCGGACTATACACTGCCCTACTACTACACGCCAGCGCCTTAACTCTTCAGTTCGGCTTCCGCTCATATTAGTGGCCAAAGATGGCGGACAGTCTATAGCCCTACTGCGTCACGTCCGCGGCAGTAGTGTCGCGTTGCGGTGCCCTAAAATGGCGGACTCTACACTGCCCTACTACGACACGCCTGTGCCTTTACTCCTCAGTTGAGCTTCCGCTCTTATCCGTTACCAAAGATGGCGGACATTCCATAGCCCTACTGCGGCACGTCCGCGGCTGTAGTGCCGTGTTGCGGTGCCCCAAAATAGCGGACTCTACACTGCCCTACTGCTACACGCCTGTTCCTTTACTCCTCAGTTGGGCTTCCGCTTAAATCAGTGGCTAAAGATGGCGGACAGTCTATAGCCCTACTGCGGCACGTCCGCGGCTGTAGTGCTGAGCAGTGGTGGCTAAAATGGCAGGATACTACACTGCCCTACTACTACACGCCAGTTCCTTTTCTCCTCAGTTCGGCTTCCAATCTAACTAATGGAAAAAGATGGCGGACACTCCGTGGCCCTTCTGCGGCACGTGTAAGCTGAAGTGCCACGTTGTGTTGCCCCAAAATATCGGACTCTACTCTGCCCTACTACTACACGTCAGTGCCTTTACTCCTCAGTTCGGCTTCCGCTCTAATCCCTGGCCAAAGATGGCGAACACTACCCGGCCCTAATGCGGCACATCACGGCTGTAGTGCCGTGTTGCGGTGGCCCAAAATATCGGACTCTACACTGCCCTACGACGACACGTCAGTGCCTTTACTCCTTAAATCGACTTCCGCTCAAATCAGTGGCCAAAGATGGCGAATAGTCTATAGACCTTCTGCGACACGTCCGCGGCTGTAGTGCCGCGTTGCGGTGCCCCAAAATGACGGACACTTCACTGCCCTACTACGACACGCCTGTTCCTTTACTCCTCAGTTCGGCTTTCGCTTAAATCAGTGGCCAAATATGGCGGACCCTCCACGGCCCTACTGCAGCACGTCCGCGGCTGTAGTGCCGCGATGCGGTGCCCCAAAATGTCGGACTCTACACTGCCCTACTACTACACGCCAGTGCCCCAACATGTCGGACGCAACACTGTCCGACTACGACACGCCAGTGCGTTTACTCCTCAGTTCGGCTTCCGCTCTAATCTGTGGCCAAAAATGGCGGACACTCCACGGCCCTACTGCGGCACGTAATAGGCTGTTGTGCCGCGTTGCGGTGGCCCGAAATGGCGGACACCACACTGCCCTACTAGACTCTACCAAAGACTTAAGTTCTCAGTTGCGCTTCCACTTAAATCAGTGGCCAAATATGGCGGACCCTCCATGGCCCTATTGCGCCAAGCGCGCGGCTGTAGTGTCGCGCTGCGTTGCCCCAAAATATCGGACTCTACACTGCCCTACTACGACACGCCTGTGGCTTTATTCCTCAGATGAGCTTCCGCTCTAATCAGTGGCCAAAGATGGTGGAGACTCCATAGCCCTACAGCAGCACGTCCGCGACTGTAGTGCCACGGTGCGGTGGCCCAAAATGTCGGACTATACACTGCCCTACCACGACACGCAAGTGCCTTTACTCTGTTCGGCTTCCGCTCTAATTTGTCGCCAAAGTTGGTGGACAATCCATAGCCTTACCGCGGCACGTGCACGGCTGTAGTGTCACGTTGCGGTGGCCCAAAATATCGGACTCTACTCTGCCCTACTACGACACGCCTGTGCCTTTACTCCTCAGTTGAGCTTCCGCTCTTATCCGTTATCAAAGATGGCGGACATTCCATAGCCCTACTGCGGCACGTCCGCGGCTGTAGTGCTGAGCAGTGGTGGCCAAAATGGCAGGATACTACACTGCCCTACTACTTCACGCCAGTGCCTTTTCTCCTCAGTTCGGCTTCCAATCTAACTAATGGAAAAAGATGGCGGACACTCCATGGCCCTTCAGCGGCACGTGTAAGCTGTAGTGCCGCGTAGCTGCGGCCCAACATGTCGGTCTCTACACTGCCCTACGACGACACGTCAGTGCCTTTACTCCTTAAATCGACTTCCGCTCAAATCAGTGGCCAAAGATATCGAATAGTCTATAGACCCTCTGCGGCACGTCCGCGGCTGTAGTGCCGCGATGTGGTGACCCAAAATGTCGGACTCTACACTGCCCTACTAGACTCTACCAAAGACTTAAGTTCTCAGTTGCGCTTCCGCTTAAATCAGTGGCCTAATATGGCGGACCCTCCGTGGCCCTACTGTGGCACGTCTGCGGCTGTAGTGCCGAGTTGCGGTGCCCCTAAATAGCGGACTCTACACTGCCCTACTACGACACGCCTGTGGCTTTACTCCTCAGTTCTGCTTCCGCTCTAAATAGTGCAAAAAGATGTCGGACACTCCATGGCCCTTCGGCGGCACGTGCGCTGCTGAAGTGCCGCGTTGCAGTGGCCCAACATGTCGGACTATACACTGCCCTACCACGACACGCAAGTGCCTTTACTCTTCAGTTCGGCTTCCGCTCTAATTTGTGGCCAAAGTTGGCGGACAATCCATAGCCTTACCGCGACACGTGCACGGCTGTAGTGTCACGTTGCGGTGGCCCAAAATATCGGACTCTACTCTGCCCTACTACGACACGCCTGTGCCCTTACTCCTCTGTTGAGCTTCCGCTCTTATCCGTTACCAAAGATGGCGGACATTCCATAGTCCTACTGCGGCACGTCCGCGGCTGTAGTGCCGTGTTGCGGTGCCCCAAAATAGCGGACTCTACACTGCCCTACTGCGACACGCCTGTTCCTTTGCTCCTCAGTTGGGCTTCCGCTTAAATCAGTGGCTAAAGATAGCGGACAGTCTATAGCCCTACTGCGGCACGTCCGCGGCTGTAGTGCTGAGCAGTGGTGGCCAAAATGGCAGGATACTACACTGCCCTACTACTACACGCCAGTGCCTTTTCTCCTCAGTTCGGCTTCCAATCTAACTAATGGAAAAAGATGGCGGACACTCCATGGCCCTTCAGCGGCACGTGTAAGCTGTAGTGCCGCGTTGCTGCGGCCCAACATGTCGGACGCAACACTGCCCGACTACGACACGCCTGTGGCTTTACTCCTCAGTTGGGCTTCCGCTCTAATCCGTGTCCAAAGATGATGAACACTCCCCGGCCCTAATGTGGCACGTGCACGGCAGTAGTGCCGTGTTGCGATGGCCCAAAATATCGGACTCTACACTGCCCTACTACTACATGCCAGTGCATTTTCTCCTCAGTTCTGCTTCCGCTCTAAATAGTGGAAAAAGATGTCGGACACTCCATGGCCCTTCGGCGGCACGTGCGCTGCTGAAGTGCCGCGTTGCAGTGGCCCAACATGTCGGACGCAACACTGTCCGACTACGACACGCCAGTGCGTTTACTCCTCAGTTCGGCTTCCGCTCTAATCAGTTACCAAAAATGGCGGACACTCCACGGCCCTACTGCGGCACGTAATAGGCTGTTGTGCCGCGTTGCGGTGGCCCGAAATGGCGGACACCACACTGCCCTACTAGACTCTACCAAAGACTTAAGTTCTCATTTGCGCTTCCGCTTAAATCAGAGGCCAAATATGGCGGACCCTCCATGGCCCTATTGCGCCAAGCGCGCGGCTGTAGTGTCGCGTTGCGTTGCCCCAAAATATCGGACTCTACACTGCCCTACTACGACACGCCTGTTCCTTTACTCCTCAGTAGGGTTTCCGCTTAAATCAGTGGCTAAAGATGGCGGACAGTCTATAGCCCTACTACGGCACGTCCGCGGCTGTAGTGCTGCGTAGTGGTGGCCAAAATGACAGGATACTACACTGCCCAACTACTACACACCAGTGCCTTTTCTACTCAGTTCTGCTTCCACTCTAACTAATGGAAAAAGATGTCGGACACTCCATGGCCCTTCAGCGGCACGTGCGCTGCTAAAGTGCCGCGTTGCAGTGGCCCAAAAGGGCGTACTCCACACTGACGACTACGACACGCCAGTGCCTTTACTCCACAGTTCGGCTTCCGCTCTAATCAGTGGCCAAAGATGGCGGACACTCCACGGCCCTACTGCGACACGTGCGTGGCTTTATTGCCCCGTTGCGGAGGAACAAAATATAGGACTCTTCACTGCCCTACTACGACATACCAGTGCCTTTACTCCTCAGTTCGGCTTTCGCTTAAATCAGTGGCCAAATATGGCGGACCCTCCACGGCCCTACTGCAGCACGTCCGCGGCTGTAGTGCCGCGATGCGGTGCCCCAAAATGTCGGACTCTACACTGCCCTACTACGACACGCCTGTGGCTTTATTCCTCAGATGAGCTTCCGCTCTAATCAGTGGCCAAAGATGGTGGACACTCCATAGCCCTTCAGCAGCACGTCCGCGACTGTAGTGCCGCGGTGCGGTGGCCCAAAATGTCGGACTATACACTGCCCTACCACGACACGCAAGTGTCTTTACTCTTCAGTTCGGCTTCCGCTCTAATTTGTGGCCAAAGTTGGCGGACAATCCATAGCCTTACCGCGGCACGTGCACGGCTGTAGTGTCACGTTGCGGTGGCCCAAAATATCGGACTCTACTCAGCCCTACTACGACACGCCTGTGCCTGTACTCCTCAGTTGGGCTTCCGCTTAAATCAGTGGCCAAATATGGCGGACCCTCCATGGCCCTACTGCAGCACGTCCGCGGCTGTAGTGCCGCGATGCGGTGACCCAAAATGTCGGACTCTACACTGCCCTACTACTACACGCCAGTGCCCCAACATGTCGGACGCAACACTGTCCGACTACGACACGCCAGTGCGTTTACTCCTCAGTTCGGCTTCCGCTCTAATCTGTGGCCAAAAATGGCGGACACTCCACGGCCCTACTGCGGCACGTAATAGGCTGTTGTGCCGCGTTGCGGTGGCCCGAAATGGCGGACACCACACTGCCCTACTAGACTCTACCAAAGACTTAAGTTCTCAGTTGCGCTTCCACTTAAATCAGTGGCCAAATATGGCGGACCCTCCATGGCCCTATTGCGCCAAGCGGGCGGCTGTAGTGTCGCGCTGCGTTGCCCCAAAATATCGGACTCTACACTGCCCTACTACGACACGCCTGTGGCTTTATTCCTCAGATGAGCTTCCGCTCTAATCAGTGGCCAAAGATGGTGGAGACTCCATAGCCCTACAGCAGCACGTCCGCGACTGTAGTGCCACGGTGCGGTGGCCCAAAATGTCGGACTATACACTGCCCTACCACGACACGCAAGTGCCTTTACTCAGTTCGGCTTCCGCTCTAATTTGTCGCCAAAGTTGGTGGACAATCCACAGCCTTACCGCGGCACGTGCACGGCTGTAGTGTCACGTTGCGGTGGCCCAAAATATCGGACTCTACTCTGCCCTACTACGTTACGCCTGTGCCTTTACTCCTCAGTTGAGCTTCCGCTCTTATCCGTTATCAAAGATGGCGGACATTCCATAGCCCTACTGCGGCACGTCCGCGGCTGTAGTGCTGAGCAGTGGTGGCCAAAATGGCAGGATACTACACTGCCCTACTACTTCACGCCAGTGCCTTTTCTCCTCAGTTCGGCTTCCAATCTAACTAATGGAAAAAGATGGCGGACACTCCATGGCCCTTCAGCGGCACGTGTAAGCTGTAGTGCCGCGTAGCTGCGGCCCAACATGTCGGTCTCTACACTGCCCTACGACGACACGTCAGTGCCTTTACTCCTTAAATCGACTTCCGCTCAAATCAGTGGCCAAAGATATCGAATAGTCTATAGACCCTCTGCGGCACGTCCGCGGCTGTAGTGCCGCGATGTGGTGACCCAAAATGTCGGACTCTACACTGCCCTACTAGACTCTACCAAAGACTTAAGTTCTCAGTTGCGCTTCCGCTTAAATCAGTGGCCTAATATGGCGGACCCTCCGTGGCCCTACTGTGGCACGTCTGCGGCTGTAGTGCCGAGTTGTGGTGCCCCTAAATAGCGGACTCTACACTGCCCTACTACGACACGCCTGTGGCTTTACTCCTCAGTTCTGCTTCCGCTCTAAATAGTGGAAAAAGATGTCGGACACTCCATGGCCCTTCGGCGGCACGTGCGCTGCTGAAGTGCCGCGTTGCAGTGGCCCAACATGTCGGACTATACACTGCCCTACCACGACACGCAAGTGCCTTTACTCTTCAGTTCGGCTTCCGCTCTAATTTGTGGCCAAAGTTGGCGGACAATCCATAGCCTTACCGCGACACGTGCACGGCTGTAGTGTCACGTTGCGGTGGCCCAAAATATCGGACTCTACTCTGCCCTACTACGACACGCCTGAGCCCTTACTCCTCTGTTGAGCTTCCGCTCTTATCCGTTACCAAAGATGGCGGACATTCCATAGTCCTACTGCGGCACGTCCGCGGCTGTAGTGCCGTGTTGCGGTGCCCCAAAATAGCGGACTCTACACTGCCCTACTGCGACACGCCTGTTCCTTTGCTCCTCAGTTGGGCTTCCGCTTAAATCAGTGGCTAAAGATAGCGGACAGTCTATAGCCCTACTGCGGCACGTCCGCGGCTGTAGTGCTGAGCAATGGTGGCCAAAATGGCAGGATACTACACTGCCCTACTACTACACGCCAGTGCCTTTTCTCCTCAGTTCGGCTTCCAATCTAACTAATGGAAAAAGATGGGCACTACACTGCCCTACTAGACTCTACCAAAGACTTAAGTTCTCAGTTGCGCTTCCGCTTAAATCAGAGGCCAAAGATGGCGAACACTCCCCTGCCCTAATGCGGCACATCACGGCTGTAGTGCCGTGTTGCGGTGGCCAAAAATATCGGACTCTACACTGCCCTACGAAGACACGTCAGTGCCTTTACAACTTAAATCGACTTCCGCTCAAATCAGTGGCCAAAGATGGCGAATAGTCTATAGACCTTCTGCGGCAAGTCCGCGGCTGTAGTGCCGCGTTGCGGTGCCCCAAAATGGCGGACACTTCACTGCCCTACTACGACACGCCTGTTCCTTTACTCCTCAGTTGGGCTTTCGCTTAAATCAGTGGCCAAATATGGCGGACCCTCCATGGCCCTACTGCAGCACGTCCGCGGCTGTAGTGCCGCGATACGGTGCCCCAAAATGTCGGACTCTACACTGCCCTACTAGACTCTACCAGAGATTTAAGTTCTCAGTTGCGCTTCCGCTTAAATCAGTGGCCTAATATGGCGGACCCTCCGTGGCCCTACTGTGGCACGTCTGCGGCTGTAGTGCCGCGTTGCGGTGCCCCTAAATGGCGGACTCTACACTGCCCTACTACGACACGCCTGTGGCTTTACTCCTCAGATGAGTTTCCGCTCTAATCAGTGACCAAAGATGGTGGACACTCCATAGCCCTACAGCAGCACGTCCGCGACTGTAGTGCCGCGGTGCGGTGGCTCAAAATGTCGGACTATACACTGCCCTACTACTACACGCCAGCGCCTTAACTCTTCAGTTCGGCTTCCGCTCATATTAGTGGCCAAAGATGGCGGACAGTCTATAGCCCTACTGCGTCACGTCCGCGGCAGTAGTGTCGCGTTGCGGTGCCCTAAAATGGCGGACTCTACACTGCCCTACTACGACACGCCTGTGCCTTTACTCCTCAGTTGAGCTTCCGCTCTTATCCGTTACCAAAGATGGCGGACATTCCATAGCCCTACTGCGGCACGTCCGCGGCTGTAGTGCCGTGTTGCGGTGCCCCAAAATAGCGGACTCTACACTGCCCTACTGCTACACGCCTGTTCCTTTACTCCTCAGTTGGGCTTCCGCTTAAATCAGTGGCTAAAGATGGCGGACAGTCTATAGCCCTACTGCGGCACGTCCGCGGCTGTAGTGCTGAGCAGTGGTGGCTAAAATGGCAGGATACTACACTGCCCTACTACTACACGCCAGTTCCTTTTCTCCTCAGTTCGGCTTCCAATCTAACTAATGGAAAAAGATGGCGGACACTCCGTGGCCCTTCTGCGGCACGTGTAAGCTGAAGTGCCACGTTGTGTTGCCCCAAAATATCGGACTCTACTCTGCCCTACTACTACACGTCAGTGCCTTTACTCCTCAGTTCGGCTTCCGCTCTAATCCCTGGCCAAAGATGGCGAACACTACCCGGCCCTAATGCGGCACATCACGGCTGTAGTGCCGTGTTGCGGTGGCCCAAAATATCGGACTCTACACTGCCCTACGACGACACGTCAGTGCCTTTACTCCTTAAATCGACTTCCGCTCAAATCAGTGGCCAAAGATGGCGAATAGTCTATAGACCTTCTGCGACACGTCCGCGGCTGTAGTGCCGCGTTGCGGTGCCCCAAAATGACGGACACTTCACTGCCCTACTACGACACGCCTGTTCCTTTACTCCTCAGTTCGGCTTTCGCTTAAATCAGTGGCCAAATATGGCGGACCCTCCACGGCCCTACTGCAGCACGTCCGCGGCTGTAGTGCCGCGATGCGGTGCCCCAAAATGTCGGACTCTACACTGCCCTACTACTACACGCCAGTGCCCCAACATGTCGGACGCAACACTGTCCGACTACGACACGCCAGTGCGTTTACTCCTCAGTTCGGCTTCCGCTCTAATCTGTGGCCAAAAATGGCGGACACTCCACGGCCCTACTGCGGCACGTAATAGGCTGTTGTGCCGCGTTGCGGTGGCCCGAAATGGCGGACACCACACTGCCCTACTAGACTCTACCAAAGACTTAAGTTCTCAGTTGCGCTTCCACTTAAATCAGTGGCCAAATATGGCGGACCCTCCATGGCCCTATTGCGCCAAGCGCGCGGCTGTAGTGTCGCGCTGCGTTGCCCCAAAATATCGGACTCTACACTGCCCTACTACGACACGCCTGTGGCTTTATTCCTCAGATGAGCTTCCGCTCTAATCAGTGGCCAAAGATGGTGGAGACTCCATAGCCCTACAGCAGCACGTCCGCGACTGTAGTGCCACGGTGCGGTGGCCCAAAATGTCGGACTATACACTGCCCTACCACGACACGCAAGTGCCTTTACTCAGTTCGGCTTCCGCTCTAATTTGTCGCCAAAGTTGGTGGACAATCCATAGCCTTACCGCGGCACGTGCACGGCTGTAGTGTCACGTTGCGGTGGCCCAAAATATCGGACTCTACTCTGCCCTACTACGACACGCCTGTGCCTTTACTCCTCAGTTGAGCTTCCGCTCTTATCCGTTATCAAAGATGGCGGACATTCCATAGCCCTACTGCGGCACGTCCGCGGCTGTAGTGCTGAGCAGTGGTGGCCAAAATGGCAGGATACTACACTGCCCTACTACTTCACGCCAGTGCCTTTTCTCCTCAGTTCGGCTTCCAATCTAACTAATGGAAAAAGATGGCGGACACTCCATGGCCCTTCAGCGGCACGTGTAAGCTGTAGTGCCGCGTAGCTGCGGCCCAACATGTCGGTCTCTACACTGCCCTACGACGACACGTCAGTGCCTTTACTCCTTAAATCGACTTCCGCTCAAATCAGTGGCCAAAGATATCGAATAGTCTATAGACCCTCTGCGGCACGTCCGCGGCTGTAGTGCCGCGATGTGGTGACCCAAAATGTCGGACTCTACACTGCCCTACTAGACTCTACCAAAGACTTAAGTTCTCAGTTGCGCTTCCGCTTAAATCAGTGGCCTAATATGGCGGACCCTCCGTGGCCCTACTGTGGCACGTCTGCGGCTGTAGTGCCGAGTTGTGGTGCCCCTAAATAGCGGACTCTACACTGCCCTACTACGACACGCCTGTGGCTTTACTCCTCAGTTCTGCTTCCGCTCTAAATAGTGGAAAAAGATGTCGGACACTCCATGGCCCTTCGGCGGCACGTGCGCTGCTGAAGTGCCGCGTTGCAGTGGCCCAACATGTCGGACTATACACTGCCCTACCACGACACGCAAGTGCCTTTACTCTTCAGTTCGGCTTCCGCTCTAATTTGTGGCCAAAGTTGGCGGACAATCCATAGCCTTACCGCGACACGTGCACGGCTGTAGTGTCACGTTGCGGTGGCCCAAAATATCGGACTCTACTCTGCCCTACTACGACACGCCTGAGCCCTTACTCCTCTGTTGAGCTTCCGCTCTTATCCGTTACCAAAGATGGCGGACATTCCATAGTCCTACTGCGGCACGTCCGCGGCTGTAGTGCCGTGTTGCGGTGCCCCAAAATAGCGGACTCTACACTGCCCTACTGCGACACGCCTGTTCCTTTGCTCCTCAGTTGGGCTTCCGCTTAAATCAGTGGCTAAAGATAGCGGACAGTCTATAGCCCTACTGCGGCACGTCCGCGGCTGTAGTGCTGAGCAATGGTGGCCAAAATGGCAGGATACTACACTGCCCTACTACTACACGCCAGTGCCTTTTCTCCTCAGTTCGGCTTCCAATCTAACTAATGGAAAAAGATGGGCACTACACTGCCCTACTAGACTCTACCAAAGACTTAAGTTCTCAGTTGCGCTTCCGCTTAAATCAGAGGCCAAAGATGGCGAACACTCCCCTGCCCTAATGCGGCACATCACGGCTGTAGTGCCGTGTTGCGGTGGCCAAAAATATCGGACTCTACACTGCCCTACGAAGACACGTCAGTGCCTTTACAACTTAAATCGACTTCCGCTCAAATCAGTGGCCAAAGATGGCGAATAGTCTATAGACCTTCTGCGGCACGTCCGCGGCTGTAGTGCCGCGTTGCGGTGCCCCAAAATGGCGGACACTTCACTGCCCTACTACGACACGCCTGTTCCTTTACTCCTCAGTTGGGCTTTCGCTTAAATCAGTGGCCAAATATGGCGGACCCTCCATGGCCCTACTGCAGCACGTCCGCGGCTGTAGTGCCGCGATACGGTGCCCCAAAATGTCGGACTCTACACTGCCCTACTAGACTCTACCAGAGATTTAAGTTCTCAGTTGCGCTTCCGCTTAAATCAGTGGCCTAATATGGCGGACCCTCCGTGGCCCTACTGTGGCACGTCTGCGGCTGTAGTGCCGCGTTGCGGTGCCCCTAAATGGCGGACTCTACACTGCCCTACTACGACACGCCTGTGGCTTTACTCCTCAGATGAGTTTCCGCTCTAATCAGTGACCAAAGATGGTGGACACTCCATAGCCCTACAGCAGCACGTCCGCGACTGTAGTGCCGCGGTGCGGTGGCTCAAAATGTCGGACTATACACTGCCCTACTACTACACGCCAGCGCCTTAACTCTTCAGTTCGGCTTCCGCTCATATTAGTGGCCAAAGATGGCGGACAGTCTATAGCCCTACTGCGTCACGTCCGCGGCAGTAGTGTCGCGTTGCGGTGCCCTAAAATGGCGGACTCTACACTGCCCTACTACGACACGCCTGTGCCTTTACTCCTCAGTTGAGCTTCCGCTCTTATCCGTTACCAAAGATGGCGGACATTCCATAGCCCTACTGCGGCACGTCCGCGGCTGTAGTGCCGTGTTGCGGTGCCCCAAAATAGCGGACTCTACACTGCCCTACTGCTACACGCCTGTTCCTTTACTCCTCAGTTGGGCTTCCGCTTAAATCAGTGGCTAAAGATGGCGGACAGTCTATAGCCCTACTGCGGCACGTCCGCGGCTGTAGTGCTGAGCAGTGGTGGCTAAAATGGCAGGATACTACACTGCCCTACTACTACACGCCAGTTCCTTTTCTCCTCAGTTCGGCTTCCAATCTAACTAATGGAAAAAGATGGCGGACACTCCGTGGCCCTTCTGCGGCACGTGTAAGCTGAAGTGCCACGTTGTGTTGCCCCAAAATATCGGACTCTACTCTGCCCTACTACTACACGTCAGTGCCTTTACTCCTCAGTTCGGCTTCCGCTCTAATCCCTGGCCAAAGATGGCGAACACTACCCGGCCCTAATGCGGCACATCACGGCTGTAGTGCCGTGTTGCGGTGGCCCAAAATATCGGACTCTACACTGCCCTACGACGACACGTCAGTGCCTTTACTCCTTAAATCGACTTCCGCTCAAATCAGTGGCCAAAGATGGCGAATAGTCTATAGACCTTCTGCGACACGTCCGCGGCTGTAGTGCCGCGTTGCGGTGCCCCAAAATGACGGACACTTCACTGCCCTACTACGACACGCCTGTTCCTTTACTCCTCAGTTCGGCTTTCGCTTAAATCAGTGGCCAAATATGGCGGACCCTCCACGGCCCTACTGCAGCACGTCCGCGGCTGTAGTGCCGCGATGCGGTGCCCCAAAATGTCGGACTCTACACTGCCCTACTACTACACGCCAGTGCCCCAACATGTCGGACGCAACACTGTCCGACTACGACACGCCAGTGCGTTTACTCCTCAGTTCGGCTTCCGCTCTAATCTGTGGCCAAAAATGGCGGACACTCCACGGCCCTACTGCGGCACGTAATAGGCTGTTGTGCCGCGTTGCGGTGGCCCGAAATGGCGGACACCACACTGCCCTACTAGACTCTACCAAAGACTTAAGTTCTCAGTTGCGCTTCCACTTAAATCAGTGGCCAAATATGGCGGACCCTCCATGGCCCTATTGCGCCAAGCGCGCGGCTGTAGTGTCGCGCTGCGTTGCCCCAAAATATCGGACTCTACACTGCCCTACTACGACACGCCTGTGGCTTTATTCCTCAGATGAGCTTCCGCTCTAATCAGTGGCCAAAGATGGTGGAGACTCCATAGCCCTACAGCAGCACGTCCGCGACTGTAGTGCCACGGTGCGGTGGCCCAAAATGTCGGACTATACACTGCCCTACCACGACACGCAAGTGCCTTTACTCAGTTCGGCTTCCGCTCTAATTTGTCGCCAAAGTTGGTGGACAATCCATAGCCTTACCGCGGCACGTGCACGGCTGTAGTGTCACGTTGCGGTGGCCCAAAATATCGGACTCTACTCTGCCCTACTACGACACGCCTGTGCCTTTACTCCTCAGTTGAGCTTCCGCTCTTATCCGTTATCAAAGATGGCGGACATTCCATAGCCCTACTGCGGCACGTCCGCGGCTGTAGTGCTGAGCAGTGGTGGCCAAAATGGCAGGATACTACACTGCCCTACTACTTCACGCCAGTGCCTTTTCTCCTCAGTTCGGCTTCCAATCTAACTAATGGAAAAAGATGGCGGACACTCCATGGCCCTTCAGCGGCACGTGTAAGCTGTAGTGCCGCGTAGCTGCGGCCCAACATGTCGGTCTCTACACTGCCCTACGACGACACGTCAGTGCCTTTACTCCTTAAATCGACTTCCGCTCAAATCAGTGGCCAAAGATATCGAATAGTCTATAGACCCTCTGCGGCACGTCCGCGGCTGTAGTGCCGCGATGTGGTGACCCAAAATGTCGGACTCTACACTGCCCTACTAGACTCTACCAAAGACTTAAGTTCTCAGTTGCGCTTCCGCTTAAATCAGTGGCCTAATATGGCGGACCCTCCGTGGCCCTACTGTGGCACGTCTGCGGCTGTAGTGCCGAGTTGCGGTGTCCCTAAATAGCGGACTCTACACTGCCCTACTACGACACGCCTGTGGCTTTACTCCTCAGTTCTGCTTCCGCTCTAAATAGTGGAAAAAGATGTCGGACACTCCATGGCCCTTCGGCGGCACGTGCGCTGCTGAAGTGCCGCGTTGCAGTGGCCCAACATGTCGGACTATACACTGCCCTACCACGACACGCAAGTGCCTTTACTCTTCAGTTCGGCTTCCGCTCTAATTTGTGGCCAAAGTTGGCGGACAATCCATAGCCTTACCGCGACACGTGCACGGCTGTAGTGTCACGTTGCGGTGGCCCAAAATATCGGACTCTACTCTGCCCTACTACGACACGCCTGTGCCCTTACTCCTCTGTTGAGCTTCCGCTCTTATCCGTTACCAAAGATGGCGGACATTCCATAGTCCTACTGCGGCACGTCCGCGGCTGTAGTGCCGTGTTGCGGTGCCCCAAAATAGCGGACTCTACACTGCCCTACTGCGACACGCCTGTTCCTTTGCTCCTCAGTTGGGCTTCCGCTTAAATCAGTGGCTAAAGATAGCGGACAGTCTATAGCCCTACTGCGGCACGTCCGCGGCTGTAGTGCTGAGCAGTGGTGGCCAAAATGGCAGGATACTACACTGCCCTACTACTACACGCCAGTGCCTTTTCTCCTCAGTTCGGCTTCCAATCTAACTAATGGAAAAAGATGGCGGACACTCCATGGCCCTTCAGCGGCACGTGTAAGCTGTAGTGCCGCGTTGCTGCGGCCCAACATGTCGGACGCAACACTGCCCGACTACGACACGCCTGTGGCTTTACTCCTCAGTTGGGCTTCCGCTCTAATCCGTGTCCAAAGATGATGAACACTCCCCGGCCCTAATGTGGCACGTGCACGGCAGTAGTGCCGTGTTGCGATGGCCCAAAATATCGGACTCTACACTGCCCTACTACTACATGCCAGTGCATTTTCTCCTCAGTTCTGCTTCCGCTCTAAATAGTGGAAAAAGATGTCGGACACTCCATGGCCCTTCGGCGGCACGTGCGCTGCTGAAGTGCCGCGTTGCAGTGGCCCAACATGTCGGACGCAACACTGTCCGACTACGACACGCCAGTGCGTTTACTCCTCAGTTCGGCTTCCGCTCTAATCAGTTACCAAAAATGGCGGACACTCCACGGCCCTACTGCGGCACGTAATAGGCTGTTGTGCCGCGTTGCGGTGGCCCGAAATGGCGGACACCACACTGCCCTACTAGACTCTACCAAAGACTTAAGTTCTCATTTGCGCTTCCGCTTAAATCAGAGGCCAAATATGGCGGACCCTCCATGGCCCTATTGCGCCAAGCGCGCGGCTGTAGTGTCGCGTTGCGTTGCCCCAAAATATCGGACTCTACACTGCCCTACTACGACACGCCTGTTCCTTTACTCCTCAGTAGGGCTTCCGCTTAAATCAGTGGCTAAAGATGGCGGACAGTCTATAGCCCTACTACGGCACGTCCGCGGCTGTAGTGCTGCGTAGTGGTGGCCAAAATGACAGGATACTACACTGCCCAACTACTACACACCAGTGCCTTTTCTACTCAGTTCTGCTTCCACTCTAACTAATGGAAAAAGATGTCGGACACTCCATGGCCCTTCAGCGGCACGTGCGCTGCTAAAGTGCCGCGTTGCAGTGGCCCAAAAGGGCGTACTCCACACTGCCCGACTACGACACGCCAGTGCCTTTACTCCACAGTTCGGCTTCCGCTCTAATCAGTGGCCAAAGATGGCGGACACTCCACGGCCCTACTGCGACACGTGCGTGGCTTTATTGCCCCGTTGCGGAGGAACAAAATATAGGACTCTTCACTGCCCTACTACGACATACCAGTGCCTTTACTCCTCAGTTCGGCTTTCGCTTAAATCAGTGGCCAAATATGGCGGACCCTCCACGGCCCTACTGCAGCACGTCCGCGGCTGTAGTGCCGCGATGCGGTGGCCCAAAATGTCGGACTATACACTGCCCTACCACGACACGCAAGTGTCTTTACTCTTCAGTTCGGCTTCCGCTCTAATTTGTGGCCAAAGTTGGCGGACAATCCATAGCCTTACCGCGGCACGTGCACGGCTGTAGTGTCACGTTGCGGTGGCCCAAAATATCGGACTCTACTCAGCCCTACTACGACACGCCTGTGCCTGTACTCCTCAGTTGGGCTTCCGCTTAAATCAGTGGCCAAATATGGCGGACCCTCCATGGCCCTACTGCAGCACGTCCGCGGCTGTAGTGCCGCGATGCGGTGACCCAAAATGTCGGACTCTACACTGCCCTACTACTACACGCCAGTGCCCCAACATGTCGGACGCAACACTGTCCGACTACGACACGCCAGTGCGTTTACTCCTCAGTTCGGCTTCCGCTCTAATCTGTGGCCAAAAATGGCGGACACTCCACGGCCCTACTGCGGCACGTAATAGGCTGTTGTGCCGCGTTGCGGTGGCCCGAAATGGCGGACACCACACTGCCCTACTAGACTCTACCAAAGACTTAAGTTCTCAGTTGCGCTTCCACTTAAATCAGTGGCCAAATATGGCGGACCCTCCATGGCCCTATTGCGCCAAGCGCGCGGCTGTAGTGTCGCGCTGCGTTGCCCCAAAATATCGGACTCTACACTGCCCTACTACGACACGCCTGTGGCTTTATTCCTCAGATGAGCTTCCGCTCTAATCAGTGGCCAAAGATGGTGGAGACTCCATAGCCCTACAGCAGCACGTCCGCGACTGTAGTGCCACGGTGCGGTGGCCCAAAATGTCGGACTATACACTGCCCTACCACGACACGCAAGTGCCTTTACTCAGTTCGGCTTCCGCTCTAATTTGTCGCCAAAGTTGGTGGACAATCCATAGCCTTACCGCGGCACGTGCACGGCTGTAGTGTCACGTTGCGGTGGCCCAAAATATCGGACTCTACTCTGCCCTACTACGTTACGCCTGTGCCTTTACTCCTCAGTTGAGCTTCCGCTCTTATCCGTTATCAAAGATGGCGGACATTCCATAGCCCTACTGCGGCACGTCCGCGGCTGTAGTGCTGAGCAGTGGTGGCCAAAATGGCAGGATACTACACTGCCCTACTACTTCACGCCAGTGCCTTTTCTCCTCAGTTCGGCTTCCAATCTAACTAATGGAAAAAGATGGCGGACACTCCATGGCCCTTCAGCGGCACGTGTAAGCTGTAGTGCCGCGTAGCTGCGGCCCAACATGTCGGTCTCTACACTGCCCTACGACGACACGTCAGTGCCTTTACTCCTTAAATCGACTTCCGCTCAAATCAGTGGCCAAAGATATCGAATAGTCTATAGACCCTCTGCGGCACGTCCGCGGCTGTAGTGCCGCGATGTGGTGACCCAAAATGTCGGACTCTACACTGCCCTACTAGACTCTACCAAAGACTTAAGTTCTCAGTTGCGCTTCCGCTTAAATCAGTGGCCTAATATGGCGGACCCTCCGTGGCCCTACTGTGGCACGTCTGCGGCTGTAGTGCCGAGTTGTGGTGCCCCTAAATAGCGGACTCTACACTGCCCTACTACGACACGCCTGTGGCTTTACTCCTCAGTTCTGCTTCCGCTCTAAATAGTGGAAAAAGATGTCGGACACTCCATGGCCCTTCGGCGGCACGTGCGCTGCTGAAGTGCCGCGTTGCAGTGGCCCAACATGTCGGACTATACACTGCCCTACCACGACACGCAAGTGCCTTTACTCTTCAGTTCGGCTTCCGCTCTAATTTGTGGCCAAAGTTGGCGGACAATCCATAGCCTTACAGCGACACGTGCACGGCTGTAGTGTCACGTTGCGGTGGCCCAAAATATCGGACTCTACTCTGCCCTACTACGACACGCCTGAGCCCTTACTCCTCTGTTGAGCTTCCGCTCTTATCCGTTACCAAAGATGGCGGACATTCCATAGTCCTACTGCGGCACGTCCGCGGCTGTAGTGCCGTGTTGCGGTGCCCCAAAATAGCGGACTCTACACTGCCCTACTGCGACACGCCTGTTCCTTTGCTCCTCAGTTGGGCTTCCGCTTAAATCAGTGGCTAAAGATAGCGGACAGTCTATAGCCCTACTGCGGCACGTCCGCGGCTGTAGTGCTGAGCAGTGGTGGCCAAAATGGCAGGATACTACACTGCCCTACTACTACACGCCAGTGCCTTTTCTCCTCAGTTCGGCTTCCAATCTAACTAATGGAAAAAGATGGCGGACACTCCATGGCCCTTCAGCGGCACGTGTAAGCTGTAGTGCCGCGTTGCTGCGGCCCAACATGTCGGACGCAACACTGTCCGACTACGACACGCCTGTGGCTTTACTCCTCAGTTGGGCTTCCGCTCTAATCCGTGTCCAAAGATGATGAACACTCCCCGGCCCTAATGTGGCACGTGCACGGCAGTAGTGCCGTGTTGCGATGGCCCAAAATATCGGACTCTACACTGCCCTACTACTACATGCCAGTGCATTTTCTCCTCAGTTCTGCTTCCGCTCTAAATAGTGGAAAAAGATGTCGGACACTCCATGGCCCTTCGGCGGCACGTGCGCTGCTGAAGTGCCGCGTTGCAGTGGCCCAACATGTCGGACGCAACACTGTCCGACTACGACACGCCAGTGCGTTTACTCCTCAGTTCGGCTTCCGCTCTAATCAGTTACCAAAAATGGCGGACACTCCACGGCCCTACTGCGGCACGTAATAGGCTGTTGTGCCGCGTTGCGGTGGCCCGAAATGGCGGACACCACACTGCCCTACTAGACTCTACCAAAGACTTAAGTTCTCATTTGCGCTTCCGCTTAAATCAGAGGCCAAATATGGCGGACCCTCCATGGCCCTATTGCGCCAAGCGCGCGGCTGTAGTGTCGCGTTGCGTTGCCCCAAAATATCGGACTCTACACTGCCCTACTACGACACGCCTGTTCCTTTACTCCTCAGTAGGGCTTCCGCTTAAATCAGTGGCTAAAGATGGCGGACAGTCTATAGCCCTACTACGGCACGTCCGCGGCTGTAGTGCTGCGTAGTGGTGGTCAAAATGACAGGATACTACACTGCCCAACTACTACACACCAGTGCCTTTTCTACTCAGTTCTGCTTCCACTCTAACTAATGGAAAAAGATGTCGGACACTCCATGGCCCTTCAGCGGCACGTGCGCTGCTAAAGTGCCGCGTTGCAGTGGCCCAAAAGGGCGTACTCCACACTGCCCGACTACGACACGCCAGTGCCTTTACTCCACAGTTCGGCTTCCGCTCTAATCAGTGGCCAAAGATGGCGGACACTCCACGGCCCTACTGCGACACGTGCGTGGCTTTATTGCCCCGTTGCGGAGGAACAAAATATAGGACTCTTCACTGCCCTACTACGACATACCAGTGCCTTTACTCCTCAGTTCGGCTTCCGCTCTAATTAATGGCGACAGATGGCGGACAGTCTATAGCCCTACTGCGGCACGTCCGAGGCTGTAGTGTCGCGTTGCGTTGCCCCAAAATGGCGGACTCTACACTGCCCTACTACGACACACCAGTGCCTTTACTCCTCAGCAGGGCATCCGCTCTTATCCGGGACCAAAGATGGCGAACACTCCCCGGCCCTAATGCGGCACTTGCACGGCTGTAGTGCCGCGTTGCAGTGGCCCAACATGTCGGACGCAGCACTGTCCGACTACGACACGCCAGAGCCTTTACTCCTCAGTTCGGCTTCCGCTCTAATCAGTGGCCAAAAATGGAGGACACTCCACGGCCCTACTGCGGAACGTAATAGGCTGTTGTGCCGCGTTGCGGCGGCCCGAAATGGCGGACACTACACTGCCCTACTAGACTCTACCAAAGACTTAAGTTCTCAGTTGCGCTTCCGCTTAAATCAGAGGCCAAAGATGGCGAACACTCCCCAGCCCTAATGCGGCACATCACGGCTGTAGTGCCGTGTTGCGGTGGCCAAAAATATCGGACTCTACACTGCCCTACGACGACACGTCAGTGCCTTTACAACTTAAATCGACTTCCGCTCAAATCAGTGGCCAAAGATGGCGAATAGTCTATAGACCTTCTGCGGCACGTCCGCGGCTGTAGTGCCGCGTTGCGGTGCCCCAAAATGGCGGACACTCCACTGCCCTACTACGACACGCCTGTTCCTTTACTCCTCAGTTGGGCTTTCGCTTAAATCAGTGGCCAAATATGGCGGACCCTCCATGGCCCTACTGCAGCACGTCCGCGGCTGTAGTGCCGCGATGCGGTGCCCCAAAATGTCGGACTCTACATTGCCCTACTAGACTCTACCAGAGACTTAAGTTCTCAGTTGCGCTTCCGCTTAAATCAGTGGCCTAATATGGCGGACCCTCCGTGGCCCTACTGTGGCACGTCTGCGGCAGTAGTGCCGCGTTGCGGTGCCCCTAAATGGCGGACTCTACACTGCCCTACTACGACACGCCTGTGGCTTTACTCCTCAGATGAGTTTCCGCTCTAATCAGTAACCAAAGATGGTGGACACTCCATATCCCTACAGCAGCACGTCCGCGACTGTAGTGCTGCGGTGCGGTGGCTCAAAATGTCGGACTATACATTGCCCTACTACTACACGCCAGCGCCTTTACACTTCAGTTCGGCTTCCGCTCATATTAGTGGCCAAAGATGGCGGACAGTCTATAGCCCTACTGCGTCACGTCCGCGGCAGTAGTGTCGCGTTGCGGTGCCCTAAAATGGCGGACTCTACACTGCCCTACTACGACACGCCTGTGCCTTTACTCCTCAGTTGAGCTTCCGCATCTTATCCGTTACCAAAGATGGCGGACATTCCATAGCCCTACTGCGGCACGTCCGCGGCTGTTGTGCCGTGTTGCGGTGCCCCAAAATAGCGGACTCTACACTGCCCTACTGCGACACGCCTGTTCCTTTACTCCTCAGTTGGGCTTCCGCTTAAATCAGTGGCTAAAGATGGCGGACAGTCTATAGCCCTACAGCGGCACGTCCGCGGCTGTAGTGCTGAGCAGTGGTGGCTAAAATGGCAGGATACTACACTGCCCTACTACTACACGCCAGTGCCTTTTCTCCTCAGTTCGGCTTCTAATCTAACTAATGGAAAAAGATGGCGGACACTCCGTGGCCCTTCTGCGGCACGTGTAAGCTGAAGTGCCAAGTTGTGTTGCCCCAAAATATCGGACTCTACTCTGCCCTACTACTACACGTCAGTGCCTTTACTCCTCAGTTCGGCTTCCGCTCTAATCCCTGGCCAAAGATGGCGAACACTACCCGGCCCTAATGCGGCACATCACGGCTGTAGTGCCGTGTTGCGGTGGCCCAAAATATCGGACTCTACACTGCCCTACGACGACACGTCAGTGCCTTTACTCCTTAAATCGACTTCCGCTCAAATCAGTGGCCAAAGATGGCGAATAGTCTATAGACCTTCTGCGACACGTCCGCGGTTTAGTGCCGCGTTGCGGTGCCCCAAAATGGCGGACACTTCACTGCCCTACTACGACACGCCTGTTCCTTTACTCCTCAGTTCGGCTTTCGCTTAAATCAGTGGCCAAATATGGCGGACCCTCCATGGCCCTACTGCAGCACGTCCGCGGCTGTAGTGCCGCGATGCGGTGCCCCAAAATGTCGGACTCTACACTGCCCTACTACGACACGCCTGTGGCTTTATTCCTCAGATGATCTTCCGCTCTAATCAGTGGCCAAAGATGGTGGACACTCCATAGCCCTACAGCAGTACGTCCGCGACTGTAGTGCCGCGGTGCGGTGGCCCAAAATGTCGGACTATACACTGCCCTACCACGACACGCAAGTGTCTTTACTCTTCAGTTCGGCTTCCGCTCTAATTTGTGGCCAAATTTGGCGGACAATCCATAGCCTTACCGCGGCACGTGCACGGCTGTAGTGTCACGTTGCGGTGGCCCAAAATATCGGACTCTACTCAGCCCTACTACGACACGCCTGTGCCTGTACTCCTCAGTTGAGTTTCCGCTCTTATCTGTTACCAAAGATGGCGGGCATTCCATAGCCCTACTGCGGCACGTCCGCGGCTGTAGTGCCGTGTTGCGGTGCCCCAAAATAGCGGACTCTACACTGCCCTACTGCGACACGCCTGTTCCTTTACTCCTCAGTTGGGCTTCCGCTTAAATCAGTGGCTAAAGGTGGCGGACAGTCTATAGCGCTACTGCGGCACGTCCGCGGCTGTAGTGCTGAGCAGTGGTGGCCAAAAATATCGGACTCTACACTGCCCTACGACGACCCGTCAGTGCCTTTACTCCTTAAATCGACTTCCGCTCAAATCAGTGGCCAAAGATGGCGAATAGTCTATAGACCTACTGTGGCATGTCCGCGGCTGTAGTGCCGCGTTGCGGTGCCCCAAAATGGCGGATACTTCACTGCCCTACTACGACACGCCTGTTCCTTTACTCTTCAGTTGGGCTTTCGCTTAAATCAGTGGCCTAATATGGCGGACCCTCCACGGCCCATCTGCGGCACGTGCGTGGCTGTAGTGCCACGTTGCAGTGGCCCAAAATGTCGGACTCTACACTACCTTACTACGACATGCCAGTGCCTTTACTGCTCAGTTGGGATTCAGCTCAAATCAGTTTCCAAAGATGGCGAACACTCCCCGGACCTACTGCGGCACGTGCACGGCTGTAGTGCCGCGTTGCTGCGGCCCAACATGTCGGACGCAACACTGCCCGACTACGACACGCCTGTGGCTTTACTCCTCAGTTGGGCATCCGCTCTAATCCGTGTCCAAAGATGATGAACACTCCCCGGCCCTAATGCGGCACGTGCACGGCAGTAGTGCCGTGTTGCGATGGCCCAAAATATCGGACTCTACACTGCCCTACTACTACACGCCAGTGCCTTTTCTCCTCACTTCTGCTTCCGCTATAAATAGTGGAAAAAGATGTCGGACACTCCATGGCCCTTCGGCGGCACGTGCGCTGCTGAAGTGCCGCGTTGCTGTGGCCCAACATGTCGGACGCAACACTGTCCGACTACGACATGCCAGTGCGTTTACTCCTCAGTTCGGCTTCCGCTCTAATCAGTGGCCAACAATGGCGGACACTCCACGGCCCTACTGCGGCACGTAATAGGCTGTTGTGCCGCGTTGCGGTGGCCCGAAATGGCGGACACCACACTGCCCTACTAGACTCTACCAAAGACTTAAGTTCTCAGTTGCACTTCCGCTTAAATCAGAGACAAAATATGGCGGACCCTCCATGGCCCTATTGCGCCAAGCGCGCGGCTGTAGTGTCTTTTTGCGTTACCCCAAAATATCGGACTCTACACTGCCCTACTACGATACGCCTGTTCCTTTACTCCTCAGTAGGGCTTCCGCTTAAATCAGTGGCTAAAGATGGCGGACAGTCTATAGCCCTACTGCGGCACGTCCGCGGCTGTAGTGCTGCGTAGTGGTGGCCAAAATGACAGGATACTACACTGCCCTACTACTGCACGCCTGATCCTTTTCTCCTCAGTTCGGCTTCCACTCTAACTAATGGAAAAAGATGTCGGACACTCCATGGCCCTTCAGCGGCGCGTGCGCTGCTAAAGTGCCGCGTTGCAGATGCCCAAAATGGCGTACTCTACACTGCCCGACTACGACACGCCAGTGCCTTTACTCCACAGTTCGGCTTCCGCTCTAATCAGTGGCCAAAGATGGCGGACACTCGACGGCCCTACTGCGACACGTGCGTGGCTTTATTGCCCCGTTGCGGTGGAACAAAATATAGGACTCTTCACTGCCCTACTACTACACGTCAGTGCTTTTACTCCTCAGTTCGGCTTCCGCTCTAATTAATGGCCAAAGATGGCGGACAGTCTATAGCCCTACTGCGGCACGTCCGTGGCTGTAGTGTCGCGTTGCGTTGCCTCAAAATGGTGGACACAACACTACCCTACTAGACTGTACCATAAACTTAAGTTCTCAGTTGCGCTTCCGCTTTAATCTATGACCAAATATGGCGGACCCTCCATGGCCCTTCTGCGGCACGTGCGCGGCTTTATTGCCGCGTTGCGGTGGCCCAACATGTCGGACGCTACACTGACCGACTACGACACGCCTGTGCCTTTACTCCTCATTTCGGCTTCTGCTCTAATCAGTGTCTAACGATGGCGGACGGTCTATTGCCCTACTGCGGCACGTGTGTGGCTGTAGTGCCACGTTGCAGTGGCCCAAAATGTCGGACTCTACACTGGCTTACTACGGCACGCCAGTGCCTTTACTCCTCAGTTGGGATTCCGCTCTAATCAGTGGATAAAGATGGCGGACACTCCACGGCCCATCTGCGGCACGTGCGTGGCTGTAGTGCCACGTTGCAGTGACCCAAAATGTCGGACTCTACACTACCTTACTACGAAATGCCAGTGCCTTTACTGCTCAGTTGGGATTCAGCTCAAATCAGTTTCCAAAGATGGCGAACACTCCCCGGACCTACTGCGGCACGTGCACGGCTGTAGTGCCGCGTTGCTGCGGCCCAACATGTCGGACGCAACACTGCCCGACTACGACACGCCTGTGGCTTTACTCCTCAGTTGGGCTTCCGCTCTAATCCGTGTCCAAAGATGATGAACACTCCCCGGCCCTAATGCGGCACGTGCACGGCAGTAGTGCCGTGTTGCGATGGCCCAAAATATCGGACTCTACACTGCCCTACTACTACTCGCCAGTGCCTTTTCTCCTCAGTTCGGCTTCCGCTGTTAATAGTGGAAAAAGATGTCGGACACTCCATGGCCCTTCAGCGGCACGTGCGTTTCTGAAGTGCCACGTTGTGTTGCCCCAAAATATCGGACTCTACTCTGCCCTACTACTACACGTCAGTGCCTTTACTCCTCTAATCGGCTTCCGCTCTAATCCCTGGTCAAAGATGGCGAACACTCCCCGGCCCTAATGCGGCACATCACGGCTGTAGTGCCGTGTTGCGGTGGCCCAAAATATCGGACTCTACACTGCCCTAAGACGACACGTAAGTGCCTTTACTCCTTAAATCGACTTCCGCTCAAATCAGTGGCCAAAGATGGCGAATAGTCTATAGACCTTCTGCGGCACGTCCGCGGCTGTAGTGCCGCGTTGCGGTGCCCCAAAATGGCGGACACTTCACTGCCCTACTACGACACGCCTGTTCCTTTACTCCTCAGTTGGGCTTTCGCTTAAATCAGTGGCCAAATATGGCGGACCCTCCATGGCCCTACTGCAGCACGTCCGCGGCTGTAGTGCCGCGATGCGGTGCCCCAAAATGTCGGACTCTACACTGCCCTACTAGACTCTACCAAAGACTTAAGTTCTCAGTTGCGCTTCCGCTTAAATCAGTGTCCTAATATGGCGGACCCCCCGTGGCCCTACTGCGGCACGTCTGCGGCTGTAGTGCCGCGTTGCGGTGCCCCTAAATGGCGGACTCTACACTGCCCTACTACGACACGTCAGTGGCTTTACTCCTCAGATGAGCTTCCGCTCTAATCAGTGGCCAAAGATGGTGGACACTCCATAGTCCTACTGCGGCACGTCCGCGGCTGAAGTGCCGTGTTGCGGTGCCCCAAAATAGCGGACTCTACACTGCCCTGCTGCGACACACCTGTTCCTTTATTCCTCAGTTGGGCTTCCGCTTAAATCAGTGGCTAAAGATGGCGGACAGTCTATAGCCCTACTGCGGCACGTCCGCAGCTGTAGTGCTGAGCAGTGGTGGCCAAAATGGCAGGATACTACACTGCCCTACTACTACACGCCAGTGCCTTTTCTCCTCAGTTCGGCTTCCAATCTAACTAATGGAAAAAGATGGCGGACACTCCATGGCCCTTCAGCGGCACGTGTAAGCTGTAGCGCCGCGTAGCGCGGCCCAACATGTCGGACGCAACACTGCCCGACTACGACACGCCTGTGGCTTTACTCCTCAGTTGGGCTTCCGCTCTAATCCGTGTCCAAAGATGGCGAACACTCCCCGGCCTTAATGCGGCACGTGCACGGCAGTAGTGCCGTGTTGCGATATCCCAAAATATCGGACTCTACACTGCCCTACTACTACACGCCAGTGCCTTTTCTCCTCAGATCTGCTTCCGCTGTAAATAGTGGAAAAAGATGTCGGACACTCCATGGCCCTTCGGCGGACGTGCGCTGCTGAAGTGCCGCGTTGCAGTGGCCCAACATGTCGGACGCAACACTGTCCGACTACGACACACCAGTGCCTTTACTCCTCAGTTCGGCTTCCGCTCTAATCAGTGGCCAAAAATGGCGGACACTCCACGGCCCTACTGCGGCACGTAATAGGCTGTTGTGCCGCGTTGCGGTGACCCGAAATGGCGGACACTACACTGCCCTACTAGACTCTACCAAAGACTTAAGTTCTCAGTTGCGCTTCCGCTTAAATCAGAGGCCAAATATGGCGGACCCTCCATGGCCCTACTGCGGCAAGCGCGCGGCTGTAGTGTCGCGTTGCGTTGCCCCAAAATATCGGACTCTACACTGCCCTACTACGACACGCCTGTTCCTTTACTCCTCAGTAGGGCTTCCGCTTAAATCAGTGGCTAAAGATGGCGGACAGTCTATAGCCCTACTGCGGCACGTCCGCGGCATTAGTGCTGCGTAGCGGTGGCCAAAATGACAGGGTACTACACTGTCCTACTACTACACGCCAGTGCATTTTCTCCTCAGTTCTGCTTCCACGCTAACTAATGGAAAAAGATGTCGGACACTCCACGGCCCTACTGCGACACGTGCGTGGCTTTATTGCCCCGTTGCGTTGCCCCAAAATGGCGGACTCTACACTGTCCTACTACGACACGCCAGTGCCCTTACTCCTCAGCAGGGCTTCCGCTCTTATCCGGGACCAAAGATGGCGAACACTCCCCGGCCCTAATGCGGCACTTGCACGGCTGTAGTGCCGCGTTGCTGCGGCCCAACATGTCGGACGCAACACTGCCCGACTACGACACGCCTGTGGCTTTACTCCTCAGTTGGGCTTCCGCTCTAATCCGTGTCCAAAGATGATGAACACTCCCCGGCCCTAATGCGGCACGTGTACGGCAGTAGTTCCGTGTTGCGATGGACCAAAATATCGGACTCTACACTGCCCTACTACTACACGCCAGTGCCTTTTCTCCTCAGTTCGGCTTCCGCGCTTAATAGTGGAAAAAGATGTCGGACACTCCATGGCCCTTCAGCGGCACGTGCGCTGCTGAAGTGCCACGTTGTGTTGCCCCAAAATATCGGACTCTACACTGCCCTAAGACGACACGTCAGTGCATTTACTCCTTAAATCGACTTCCGCTCAAATCAGTGGCCAAAGATGGCGAATAGTCTATAGACCTTCTGCGGCACGTCCGCGGCTGTAGTGCCGCGTTGCGGTGCCCCAAAATGGCGGACACTTCACTGCCCTACTACGACATGCCTGTTACTTTACTCCTCAGTTGGGCTTTCGCTTAAATCAGTGGCCAAATATGGCGGACCCTCCATGGCCCTACTGCAGCACGTCCGCGGCTGTAGTGCCGCGATGCGGTGCCCCAAAATGTCGGACTCTACACTGCCCCACTAGACTCTACCAAAGACTTAGGTTCTCAGTTGCGCTTCCGCTTAAATCAGTGGCCTAATATGGCGGACCCTCCGTGACCCTACTGCGGCACGTCTGCGGCTGTAGTGCCGCGTTGCGGTGTCCCTAAATGGCGGACTCTACTCTGCCCTACTACGACACGCCATTGACTTTACTCCTCAGATAAGCTTCCGCTCTAATCATTGGCCAAAGATGGTGGACACTCCATAGTCCTACTGCGGCACGTCCGCGGCTGTAGTGCCGTGTTGCGGTGCCCCAAAATAGCGGACTCTACACTGCCCTACTGCGACACGCCTGTTCCTTTACTCCTCAGTTGGGCATCCGCTTAAATCAGTGGCTAAAGATGGCGGACAGTCTATAGCCCTACTGCGGCACGTCCGCGGCTGTAGTGCTGAACAGTGGTGGCCAAAATGGCAGGATACTACACTGCCCTACTACTACACGCCAGTGCCTTTTCTCCTCAGTTCGGCTTCCAATCTAACTAATGGAAAAAGATGGCGGACACTCCATGGCCCTTCAGCGGCACGTGTAAGCTGTAGTGCCGCGTTGCTGCGGCCCAACATGTCGGACGCAACACTGCCCGACTACGACACGCCTGTGGCTTTACTCCTCAGTTGGGCTTCCGCTCTAATCCGTGTCCAAAGAGGATGAACACTCCCCGGCCCTGATGCGGCACGTGCACGGCAGTAGTGCCGTGTTGCGATGGCCCAAAATATCGGACTCCACACTGCCCTACTACTACACGCCAGTGCCTTTTCTTCTCAGTTCTGCTTCCGCTCTAAATAGTGGAAAAAGATGTCGGACACTCCATGGCCCTTCGGCGGCACGTGCGCTGCTGAAGTGCCGCGTTGCAGTGGCCCAACATGTCGGACGCAACACTGTCCGACTACGACACGCCAGTGCCTTTTCTCCTCAGTTCGGCTTCCGCTCTAATCAGTGGCCAAAAATGGAGGACACTCCACGGCCCTACTGCGGCACGTAATAGGCTGTTGTGCCGCGTTGCGGTGGCCCGAAATGGCGGACACTACACTGCCCTACTAGACTCTACCAAAGACTTAAGTTCTCAGTTGCGCTTCCGCTTAAATCAGAGGCCGAATATGGCGGACCCTCCATGGCCCTACTGCGGCAAGCGCGCGGCTGTAGAGTCGCGTTGCGTTGCCCCAAAATATCGGACTCTACACTGCCCTACTACGACACGCCTGTTCCTTTACTCCTCAGTAGGGCTTCCGCTTAAATCAGTGGCTAAAGATGGCGGACAGTCTATAGCCCTACTGCGGCACGTCTGCGGCTGTAGTGCCACGTTGCGGTGCCCCTAAATGGCGGACTCTACACTGCCCTACAACGACACGCCTGTGGCTTTACTCCTCAGATGAGCTTCCGCTCTAATCAGTGGCCAAAGATGGCGGACACTCCATAGCCCTACAGCAGCTCGTCCGTGACTGTAGTGTCGCGTTGCGGTGCCCCAAAATAATGGACTCTACACTGCCCTACAACGAAACGCCTGTGCTTTTTCTCCTCAGTTGAGCTTCCGCTCTAATCCGTGGCCAAAGATGGCGAACACTCCCCGGCCCTATTTCGGCACGTGCACGGCTGTAGTGCCGCGTTGCGGTGGCCCAAAATATCGGACTATACACTGTCCTACTACTACACGCCAGTGCCTTTACTCTTCAGTTCGGCTTCAACTCTAATTAGTGGCCAAAAATGGCGGACAGTCCATAGCCCTACTTCGGCGCGTGCACGGCTGTAGTGGCGTGTTGCGATGGCCCAAAAGGGCGGACACTGCACTGCCCTTCTACTACACGCCAGTGCCTTTTCTCCTCAGTTCGGCTTCCGCTCTAAATAGTGGAAAAAGATGTCGGACACTCCATGGCCCTTCAGCGGCACGTGCGCTGCTGAAGTGCCGCGTTGCAGTGGCCCAACATGTCGGACGCAACACTGTCCGACTACGACACGCCAGTGCCTTTACTCCTCAGTTCGGCTTCCGCTCGAATCTATGGTCAAAAATGGCGGACACTCCACGGCCCTACTGCTGCACGTGCGTGGCTGTAGTGCCGCATTGCGGTGGCCCAAAAGGGCGGACACTGCACTGCCCTTCTAGACTCTACCAAAGACTTAAGTTCTCAATTGCGCTTCCGCTTTAATCAGCTCCCAAATATGGCGGCCCCTTCTTGACCCTACTACGGCAAGCGCGCGACTGTAGTGTCGCGTTGCGTTGCCCCAAAATATCGGACTCTACACTGCCCTACTACGACACGACTGTTCCTTTACTCCTCAGTAGGGCTTCCGCTTAAATCAGTGGCTAAAGATGGCGGACAGTCTATAGCCCTACTGCGGCACGTCCGCGGCTGTAGTGCTGCGTAGTGGTGGCCAAAATGACAGGATACTACACTGCCCTACTACTGCACGCCTGTGCCTTTTCTCCTCAGTTCGGCTTCCACTCTAACTAATGGAAAAAGATGTCGGACACTCCATGGCCCTTCAGCGGCGCGTGCGCTGCTAAAGTGCCGCGTTGCAGTGGCCCAAAATGGCGTACTCTACACTGCCCGACTACGACACGCCAGTGCCTTTACTCCACAGTTCGGCTTCCGCTCTAATCAGTGGCGAAAGATGGCGGACACTCCACGGCCCTACTGCGACACGTGCGTGGCTTTTTTACCCCGTTGCGGTGGAACAAAATATAGGACTCTTCACTGCCCTACTACTACACGTCAGTGCTTTACACAGCGTGACCCTAAAGTTTACTATGTATGCCTATGCGAAATAGAGTGTTCTGAGAAGCTTAAAATGAAGAAATAAGCGTTCTAAAATGCTTTAAAAATTCAAAGACTTCTTTCAATGGTTAAATAACGCAGAGCGCGATATCAGACCTTAATATGGACCCATAATATTTAAATTGAACCAGGTATTATATTACAGGGTAATAGTGTACCCTGCCACAGGAAATAATTATAGGTCAATTAGGGGGTACACTATGTATATTTTAAATAGTGCATTAAAACAAGGAAATACGAAGACACTTTTCTATGTTAACTAATGGCACGGTATCGGACCTTAATATTGACCTATAATTTTTAAATTGGACCACGTATTATATTACAGGGTTATAGTGTACCCTACTACAGGAAATAATTATAGGTCAATTTGGGGGTACACAGCGTGACCCTAAAGTTTACTATGTATGCCTATGCGAAATAAAGTGTTCTGAGAATCTTAAAATGAAGAAATAAGCGTTCTAAAATGCTTTAAAAATTCAAAGACATCATTCAATGGTTAACTAACGCAAGGCGCAATATCAGACCTTAATATTGACCCATAATATTTAAATTGGACCAGGTATTATATTACAGGGTAATAGTGTACCCTACCACAGGAAATAATTATAGGTCAATTAGGGGGTACACTATGTATATTTTAAATAGTGCATTAGAACAAGGAAATACGAAGACACTTTTCTATGTTAACTAACGGCACGGTATCGGACCTTAATATTGACCTATAATTTTTAAATTGGACCACGTATTATATTACAGGGTAATAGTGTACCCTACCACTGGAAATAATTATAGGTCAATTAGGGGGTACACAGAGTGACCCTAAAGTTTACTATGTATGCCTATGCGAAATAAAGTGTTCTGAGAAGCTTAAAATGAGGAAATAAGCGTTCTAAAATGCTTTAAAAATTCAAAGACATCTTTCAATGGTTAACCAACGCAAGGCGCGATATCAGACCTTAATATTGACCCATAATATTTAAATTGGACCAGGTATTATATTACAGGGTAATAGTGTACCCTACCGCAGGAAATAATTATTGGTCAAATAGGGGTACACAGCGTGACCCTAAAGTTTACTATGTATTCCTATGCAAAATAAAGTGTTCTGAGAAGCTTAAAATGAGGAAATAAGCGTTCTAAAATGCTTTAAAAATTCAAAGACATTTTTCTATGTTAACTAACGGTACGGTATCGGACCTTAATATTGACCTATAATTTTTAAATTGGACCACGTAATATATTACAGGGTAATATTGTTCCCTACCACGGGAAATAATTATAGGTCACTTAGGGGGTACACAGCGTGACCCTAAAGTTTACTATGCATGCCTATGCGAAATAAAGTGTTCTGAGAAGCTTAAAATGAAGAAATAAGCGTTCTAAAATGCTTTAAAAATTCAAAGACATCTTTCAATGGTTAACTAACACAAGGCGCAATATCAGACCTTAATATTGACCCATAATATTTAAATTGGCCCAGGTATTATATTACAGGGTAATAGTGTACCCTACCACAGGAAATAATTATAGGTCAATAAGGGAGCCCACTATGTATATTTTAAATAGTGCATAAAAACAAGGAAATTCGAAGACACTTTTCTGTGTTAACGAACGGCACGGTATCGGACCTTAATATTGACCCATAATTTTTAAATTGGACCACGTATTATATTACAGGGTTATAGTGTACCCTACCACAGGAAATAATTATATGTCAATTAGGGGGTACACAGCGTGACCCTAAAGTTTACTATGTATGCCTATGCGAAATAAAGTGTTCTGAGAAGCTTAAAATGAAGAAATAAGCGTTCTAAAATGCTTTAAAAATTCAAAGACATCTTTAAATGGTTAACTAACGCAAGGCGCAATATCAGACCTTAATATTGACCCATAATATTTAAATTGGACCAGGTATTATATTACAGGGTAATAGTGTACCCTACCACAGGAAATAATTATAGGTCAATTAGTGGGTACACTATGTATATTTTAAATAGTGCATTAAAACAAGGAAATTCGAAGACACTTTTCTATGTTAACTAACGGCACGGTATCGGACCTTAATATTGACCTATAATTTTTAAATTTGACCACGTATTATATTTCAGGGTTATAGTGTACTCTACCACAGGAAATAATTATAGATCAATTAGGGGGTACACAGCGTGACCCTAAAGGTTACTATGTATGCCTATGCGAAATAAAGTGTTCTGAGAAGCTTAAAATGAGGAAATAAGCGTTCTAAAATGCTTTAAAAATTCAAAGACATTTTTCTATGTTAACTAACAGCACGGTATCGGACCTTAATATTGACCTATAATTTTTAAATTGGACCACGTATTATATTACAGGGTTATAGTGTACCCTACCACAGGAAATAATTATAGGTCAATTAGGGGGTACACAGCGTGACCCTAAAGTTTACTATGTATGCCTATGCGAAATAAAGTGTTCTGAGAAGCTTAAAATGAGGAAATAAGCGTTCTAAAATGCTTTAAAAATTCAAAGACATTTTTCTATGTAAACTAATGGTACGGTATCAGACCTTAATATTGACCTATAATTTTTAAATTGGACCACGTATTATATTACAGGGTGATATTGTTCCCTACCACGGGAAATAATTATAGGTCAATTAGGGGGTACACAGCGTGACCCTAAAGTTTACTATGTATGCGTATGCGAAATAAAGTGTTCTGAGAAGCTTAAAATGAAGAAATAAGCGTTCTAAAATGCTTTAAAAATTCAAAGACATCTTTCAATGGTTAACTAACGCAAGGCGCAATATCAGACCTTAATATTGACCCATAATATTTAAATTGGACCAGGTATTATATTACAGGGTAATAGTGAACCCTACCACAGGAAATAATTATAGGTCAATTAGGGGGTACACTATGTATATTTTAAATAGTGCATTAAAACAAGGAAATTCGAAGACACTTTTCTATGTTAACTAACGGCACGGTATCGGACCTTAATATTGACCTATAATTTTTAAATTGGACCACGTATTATATTACAGGGTTATAGTGTACCCTACCACAGGAAATAATTATAGGTCAATTAGGGGGTACACAGCGTGACCCTAAAGTTTACTATGTATGCCTATGCGAAATAAAGTGTTCTGAGAAGCTTAAAATGAGGAAATAAGCGTTCTAAAATGCTTTAAAAATTCAAAGACATCTTTCAATGGTTAACTAACGCAAGGCGCAATATCAGACCTTAATATTGACCCATAATATTTAAATTGGACCAGGTATTATATTACAGGGTAATAGTGTACCCTACCACAGGAAATAATTATAGGTCAATTAGGGGGTACACTATGTATATTTTAAATAGTGCATTAAAACAAGGAAATTCGAAGACACTTTTCTATGTTAACTAACGGCACGGTATCGGACCTTAATATTGACCTATAATTTTTAAATTGGACCACGTATTATATTACAGGGTTATAGTGTACCCTACCACAGGAAATAATTATAGGTCAATTAGAGGGTACACAGCGTGACCCTAAAGTTTACTATGTATGCCTATGCGAAATAAATTGTTCTGAGAAGCTTAAAATGAGAAAATAAGCGTTCTAAAATGCTTTAAAAATTCAAAGACATTTTTCTATGTTAACTAACGGCACGGTATCGGACCTTAATATTGACCTATAATTTTTAAATTGGACCACGTATTATATTACAATGTAATAGTGTACCCTACCACAGGAAATAATTATAGGTCGTTTAGGGGGTACACAGCGTGACCCTAAATTTTACTATGTATGCCTATGCGAAATAGAGTGTTCTGAGATGCTTAAAATGAAGAAATAAGCGTTCTAAAATGCTTTAAAAATTCAAAGACATCTTTCAATGGTTAACTAACGCAAGGCGCAATATCAGACCTTAATATTGACCCATAATATTTATATTGGACCAGGTATTATATTACAGGGTAATAGTGTACCCTACCACAAGAAATAATTATAGGTCATTTAGGGGGTACACTATGTATATTTTAAATAGTGCATTAAAACAAGGAAATATGAAGACACTTTTCTATGTTAACTAACGGCACGGTATCGGACCTTAATATTGACCTATAGTTTTTAAATTGGACCACGTAGTATATTACAGGGTTATAGTGTACCCTACCACAGGAAATAATTATAGGTCAATTAGGAGGTACACAGAGTGACCCCAAAGTTTACTATGTATGCCTATGCGAAATAAAGTGCTCTGAGAAGCTTAAAATGAGGAAATAAGCGTTCTAAAATGCTTTAAAAATTCAAAGACATTTTTCTATGTTAACTAACGGCTAGGTATCGGACCTTAATATTGACCTATAATTTTTAAATTGTACCACGTATTATATTACAGGGTAATAGTGTACCTTACCACAGGAAATAATTATAGGTCAATTAGGTGGTACACAGCGTGACCCTAAAGTTTACTATGTATGCCTATGCGAAATAGAGTGTTCTGAGAAGCTTAAAATGAAGAAATAAGCGTTCTAAAATGCTTTAAAAATTCAAAGACATCTTTCAATGGTTAACTAACGCAAGGCGCGATATCAGACCTTGATATTGACCCATAATATTTAAATTGGACCAGGTATTATATTACAGGGTAATAGTGTACCCTACCACAGGAAATATATATAGGTCAATTAGGGGGTACACTATGTATATTTTAAATAGTGCATTAAAACAAGGAAATACGAAGACACTTTTCTATGTTAACTAACGGCACGGTATCGGACCTTAATATTAACCTATAATTTTTAAATTGGACCACCTATTATATTACAGGGTTATAGTGTACCCTACCACAGGAAATAATTATAGGTCAATTAGGGGGTACACAGAGTGACCCTAAAGTTTACTATGTATGCCTATGCGAAATAAAGTGTTCTGAAAAGCTTAAAATGAGGAAATAAGCGTTCTAAAATGCTTTAAAAATTCAAAGACATCTTTCAATGGTTAACTAACGCAAGGCGCGATATCAGACCATAATATGGAACCATAATATTTAAATAGGACCAGGTATTATATTACAGGGTAATAGTGTACCCTACAACAGGAAATAATTATAGGTCAATTAGGGGGTACACTATGTATATTTTAAATAGTGCATTAAAACAAGGAAATTCGAAGACTCTTTTCTATGTTAACTAACGGCACGGTATCGGACCTTAATATTGACCTAAAATTTTTAAATTGGGCCACGTATTATATTACAGGGTGATAGTGTACCCTACCACGGAAAATAATTATAGGTCAATTAGGGGGTACACAGCGTGACCCTAAAGGTTACTATGTATGCCTATGCGAAATAAAGTGTTCTGAGAAGCTTAAAATGAGGAAATAAGCGTTCTAAAATGCTTTAAAAATTCAAAAACATTTTTCTATGTTTACTAACGCAAGGCGCGATATCAGACCTTAATATGGAACCATAATATTTAAATTGGACCAGGTATTATATTACAGGGTAATAGTGTATCCTACAACAGGAAATAATTATAGGTCAATTAGGGGGTACACTATGTATATTTTAAATAGTGCATTAAAACAAGGAAATTCGAAGACACTTTTCTATGTTAACTAACGGCACGGTATCGGACCTTAATATTGACCTAAAATTTTTAAATTGGGCCACGTATTATATTACAGGGTGATAGTGTACCCTACCACAGGAAATAATTATAGGTCAATTAGGGGGTACACAGCGTGACCCTAAAATTTACTATGTATGCCTATGCGAAATAGAGTGTTCTGAGATGCTTAAAATGAAGAAATAAGGGTTCTAAAATGCTTTAAAAATTCAAAGACATCTTTCAATGGTTAACTAACGCAAGGCGCAATATATTGACCTATAATTTTTAAATTGGACCATGTATTATATTACAGGGTTATAGTGTACCCTACCACAGGAAATAATTATAGGTCAATTAGGGGGTACACAGCGTGACACTAAAGTTTACTATGTATGCCTATGCGGAATAAAGAGTTCTGAGAAGCTTAAAATGAGGAAATAAGCGTTCTAAAATGCTTTAAAAATTCAAAGACATTTTTCTATGTTAACTAACGGTACGGTATCGGACTTTAATATTTACCTATAATTTTTAAATTGGACCACGTATTATATTACAGGGTAATATTGTTACCTACCACGGGAAATAATTATAGGTCACTTAGGGGGTACACAGCGTGACCCTAAAGTTTACTATGTATGCCTATGCGAAATAAAGTGTTCTGAGAAGCTTAAAATGAAGAAATATGCGTTCTAAAATGCTTTTAAAATTCAAAGACATCTTTCAATGGTTAACTAGCGCAAGGCGCAATATCAGACCTTAATATTGACCCATAATATTTAAATTGGACCAGGTATTATATTACAGGGTAATAGTGTACCCTACCACAGGAAATAATTATAGGTCAATTAGGGGGTACACAGCGTGACCCTAAAGTTTACTATGTATGCCTATGCAAAATAGAGTGTTCTGAGAAGCTTAAAATGAAGAAATAAGCGTTCTAAAATGCTTTAAAAATTCAAAGACATCTTTCAATGGTTAGCTAACGCAAGGCGCAATATCAGACCTTAATATTGACCTATAATTTTTAAATTGGACCACGTATTATATTACAGGGTTATAGTGTACCCTTCCACAGGAAATAATTATAGGTCAATTAGGGGGTACACAGCGTGACACTTAAGTTTACTATGTATGCCTATGCGAAATAAAGAGTTCTGAGAAGCTTAAAATGAAGAAATATGCGTTCTAAAATGCTTTTAAAATTCAAAGACATCTTTCAATGGTTAACTAGCGCAAGGAGCAATATCAGACCTTAATATTGAATCATAATATTTAAATTGGACCAGGTATTATATTACAGGGTAATAGTTTACCCTACCACAGGAAATAATTATACGTCAATTAGGGGGTACACTATGTATATTTTAAATAGTGCATTAAAACAAGGAAATTCGAAGACACTTTTCTATGTTAACTAACGGCACGGTATCGGACCTTAATATTGACCTAAAATTTTTAAATTGAACCACCTATTATATTACAGGGTTATAGTGTACCCTACCACGTAAAATAATTATAGGTCAATTAGGGGGTACACAGCGTGACCCTAAAGTTTACTATGTATGCGTATGCGAAATAAAGTGTTCTGAGAAGCTTAAAATGAAGAAATAAGCGTTCTAAAATGCTTTAAAAATTCAAAGACATCTTTCAATGGTTAACTAACACAAGGCGCAATATCAGACCTTAATATTGACCCATAATATTTAAATTGGCCCAGGTATTATATTACAGGGTAATAGTGTACCCTACCACAGGAAATAATTATAGGTCAATAAGGGAGCCCACTATGTATATTTTAAATAGTGCATAAAAACAAGGAAATTCGAAGACACTTTTCTGTGTTAACGAACGGCACGGTATCGGACCTTAATATTGACCCATAATTTTTAAATTGGACCACGTATTATATTACAGGGTTATAGTGTACCCTACCACAGGAAATAATTATATGTCAATTAGGGGGTACACAGCGTGACCCTAAAGTTTACTATGTATGCCTATGCGAAATAAAGTGTTCTGAGAAGCTTAAAATGAAGAAATAAGCGTTCTAAAATGCTTTAAAAATTCAAAGACATCTTTAAATGGTTAACTAACGCAAGGCGCAATATCAGACCTTAATATTGACCCATAATATTTAAATTGGACCAGGTATTATATTACAGGGTAATAGTGTACCCTACCACAGGAAATAATTATAGGTCAATTAGTGGGTACACTATGTATATTTTAAATAGTGCATTAAAACAAGGAAATTCGAAGACACTTTTCTATGTTAACTAACGGCACGGTATCGGACCTTAATATTGACCTATAATTTTTAAATTTGACCACGTATTATATTTCAGGGTTATAGTGTACTCTACCACAGGAAATAATTATAGATCAATTAGGGGGTACACAGCGTGACCCTAAAGGTTACTATGTATGCCTATGCGAAATAAAGTGTTCTGAGAAGCTTAAAATGAGGAAATAAGCGTTCTAAAATGCTTTAAAAATTCAAAGACATTTTTCTATGTTAACTAACAGCACGGTATCGGACCTTAATATTGACCTATAATTTTTAAATTGGACCACGTATTATATTACAGGGTTATAGTGTACCCTACCACAGGAAATAATTATAGGTCAATTAGGGGGTACACAGCGTGACCCTAAAGTTTACTATGTATGCCTATGCGAAATAAAGTGTTCTGAGAAGCTTAAAATGAGGAAATAAGCGTTCTAAAATGCTTTAAAAATTCAAAGACATTTTTCTATGTAAACTAATGGTACGGTATCAGACCTTAATATTGACCTATAATTTTTAAATTGGACCACGTATTATATTACAGGGTGATATTGTTCCCTACCACGGGAAATAATTATAGGTCAATTAGGGGGTACACAGCGTGACCCTAAAGTTTACTATGTATGCGTATGCGAAATAAAGTGTTCTGAGAAGCTTAAAATGAAGAAATAAGCGTTCTAAAATGCTTTAAAAATTCAAAGACATCTTTCAATGGTTAACTAACGCAAGGCGCAATATCAGACCTTAATATTGACCCATAATATTTAAATTGGACCAGGTATTATATTACAGGGTAATAGTGAACCCTACCACAGGAAATAATTATAGGTCAATTAGGGGGTACACTATGTATATTTTAAATAGTGCATTAAAACAAGGAAATTCGAAGACACTTTTCTATGTTAACTAACGGCACGGTATCGGACCTTAATATTGACCTATAATTTTTAAATTGGACCACGTATTATATTACAGGGTTATAGTGTACCCTACCACAGGAAATAATTATAGGTCAATTAGGGGGTACACAGCGTGACCCTAAAGTTTACTATGTATGCCTATGCGAAATAAAGTGTTCTGAGAAGCTTAAAATGAGGAAATAAGCGTTCTAAAATGCTTTAAAAATTCAAAGACATCTTTCAATGGTTAACTAACGCAAGGCGCAATATCAGACCTTAATATTGACCCATAATATTTAAATTGGACCAGGTATTATATTACAGGGTAATAGTGTACCCTACCACAGGAAATAATTATAGGTCAATTAGGGGGTACACTATGTATATTTTAAATAGTGCATTAAAACAAGGAAATTCGAAGACACTTTTCTATGTTAACTAACGGCACGGTATCGGACCTTAATATTGACCTATAATTTTTAAATTGGACCACGTATTATATTACAGGGTTATAGTGTACCCTACCACAGGAAATAATTATAGGTCAATTAGAGGGTACACAGCGTGACCCTAAAGTTTACTATGTATGCCTATGCGAAATAAATTGTTCTGAGAAGCTTAAAATGAGAAAATAAGCGTTCTAAAATGCTTTAAAAATTCAAAGACATTTTTCTATGTTAACTAACGGCACGGTATCGGACCTTAATATTGACCTATAATTTTTAAATTGGACCACGTATTATATTACAATGTAATAGTGTACCCTACCACAGGAAATAATTATAGGTCGTTTAGGGGGTACACAGCGTGACCCTAAATTTTACTATGTATGCCTATGCGAAATAGAGTGTTCTGAGATGCTTAAAATGAAGAAATAAGCGTTCTAAAATGCTTTAAAAATTCAAAGACATCTTTCAATGGTTAACTAACGCAAGGCGCAATATCAGACCTTAATATTGACCCATAATATTTATATTGGACCAGGTATTATATTACAGGGTAATAGTGTACCCTACCACAAGAAATAATTATAGGTCATTTAGGGGGTACACTATGTATATTTTAAATAGTGCATTAAAACAAGGAAATATGAAGACACTTTTCTATGTTAACTAACGGCACGGTATCGGACCTTAATATTGACCTATAGTTTTTAAATTGGACCACGTAGTATATTACAGGGTTATAGTGTACCCTACCACAGGAAATAATTATAGGTCAATTAGGAGGTACACAGAGTGACCCCAAAGTTTACTATGTATGCCTATGCGAAATAAAGTGCTCTGAGAAGCTTAAAATGAGGAAATAAGCGTTCTAAAATGCTTTAAAAATTCAAAGACATTTTTCTATGTTAACTAACGGCTAGGTATCGGACCTTAATATTGACCTATAATTTTTAAATTGTACCACGTATTATATTACAGGGTAATAGTGTACCTTACCACAGGAAATAATTATAGGTCAATTAGGTGGTACACAGCGTGACCCTAAAGTTTACTATGTATGCCTATGCGAAATAGAGTGTTCTGAGAAGCTTAAAATGAAGAAATAAGCGTTCTAAAATGCTTTAAAAATTCAAAGACATCTTTCAATGGTTAACTAACGCAAGGCGCGATATCAGACCTTGATATTGACCCATAATATTTAAATTGGACCAGGTATTATATTACAGGGTAATAGTGTACCCTACCACAGGAAATATATATAGGTCAATTAGGGGGTACACTATGTATATTTTAAATAGTGCATTAAAACAAGGAAATACGAAGACACTTTTCTATGTTAACTAACGGCACGGTATCGGACCTTAATATTAACCTATAATTTTTAAATTGGACCACCTATTATATTACAGGGTTATAGTGTACCCTACCACAGGAAATAATTATAGGTCAATTAGGGGGTACACAGAGTGACCCTAAAGTTTACTATGTATGCCTATGCGAAATAAAGTGTTCTGAAAAGCTTAAAATGAGGAAATAAGCGTTCTAAAATGCTTTAAAAATTCAAAGACATCTTTCAATGGTTAACTAACGCAAGGCGCGATATCAGACCATAATATGGAACCATAATATTTAAATAGGACCAGGTATTATATTACAGGGTAATAGTGTACCCTACAACAGGAAATAATTATAGGTCAATTAGGGGGTACACTATGTATATTTTAAATAGTGCATTAAAACAAGGAAATTCGAAGACTCTTTTCTATGTTAACTAACGGCACGGTATCGGACCTTAATATTGACCTAAAATTTTTAAATTGGGCCACGTATTATATTACAGGGTGATAGTGTACCCTACCACGGAAAATAATTATAGGTCAATTAGGGGGTACACAGCGTGACCCTAAAGGTTACTATGTATGCCTATGCGAAATAAAGTGTTCTGAGAAGCTTAAAATGAGGAAATAAGCGTTCTAAAATGCTTTAAAAATTCAAAAACATTTTTCTATGTTTACTAACGCAAGGCGCGATATCAGACCTTAATATGGAACCATAATATTTAAATTGGACCAGGTATTATATTACAGGGTAATAGTGTATCCTACAACAGGAAATAATTATAGGTCAATTAGGGGGTACACTATGTATATTTTAAATAGTGCATTAAAACAAGGAAATTCGAAGACACTTTTCTATGTTAACTAACGGCACGGTATCGGACCTTAATATTGACCTAAAATTTTTAAATTGGGCCACGTATTATATTACAGGGTGATAGTGTACCCTACCACAGGAAATAATTATAGGTCAATTAGGGGGTACACAGCGTGACCCTAAAATTTACTATGTATGCCTATGCGAAATAGAGTGTTCTGAGATGCTTAAAATGAAGAAATAAGGGTTCTAAAATGCTTTAAAAATTCAAAGACATCTTTCAATGGTTAACTAACGCAAGGCGCAATATATTGACCTATAATTTTTAAATTGGACCATGTATTATATTACAGGGTTATAGTGTACCCTACCACAGGAAATAATTATAGGTCAATTAGGGGGTACACAGCGTGACACTAAAGTTTACTATGTATGCCTATGCGGAATAAAGAGTTCTGAGAAGCTTAAAATGAGGAAATAAGCGTTCTAAAATGCTTTAAAAATTCAAAGACATTTTTCTATGTTAACTAACGGTACGGTATCGGACTTTAATATTTACCTATAATTTTTAAATTGGACCACGTATTATATTACAGGGTAATATTGTTACCTACCACGGGAAATAATTATAGGTCACTTAGGGGGTACACAGCGTGACCCTAAAGTTTACTATGTATGCCTATGCGAAATAAAGTGTTCTGAGAAGCTTAAAATGAAGAAATATGCGTTCTAAAATGCTTTTAAAATTCAAAGACATCTTTCAATGGTTAACTAGCGCAAGGCGCAATATCAGACCTTAATATTGACCCATAATATTTAAATTGGACCAGGTATTATATTACAGGGTAATAGTGTACCCTACCACAGGAAATAATTATAGGTCAATTAGGGGGTACACAGCGTGACCCTAAAGTTTACTATGTATGCCTATGCAAAATAGAGTGTTCTGAGAAGCTTAAAATGAAGAAATAAGCGTTCTAAAATGCTTTAAAAATTCAAAGACATCTTTCAATGGTTAGCTAACGCAAGGCGCAATATCAGACCTTAATATTGACCTATAATTTTTAAATTGGACCACGTATTATATTACAGGGTTATAGTGTACCCTTCCACAGGAAATAATTATAGGTCAATTAGGGGGTACACAGCGTGACACTTAAGTTTACTATGTATGCCTATGCGAAATAAAGAGTTCTGAGAAGCTTAAAATGAAGAAATATGCGTTCTAAAATGCTTTTAAAATTCAAAGACATCTTTCAATGGTTAACTAGCGCAAGGAGCAATATCAGACCTTAATATTGAATCATAATATTTAAATTGGACCAGGTATTATATTACAGGGTAATAGTTTACCCTACCACAGGAAATAATTATACGTCAATTAGGGGGTACACTATGTATATTTTAAATAGTGCATTAAAACAAGGAAATTCGAAGACACTTTTCTATGTTAACTAACGGCACGGTATCGGACCTTAATATTGACCTAAAATTTTTAAATTGAACCACCTATTATATTACAGGGTTATAGTGTACCCTACCACGTAAAATAATTATAGGTCAATTAGGGGGTACACAGCGTGACCCTAAAGTTTACTATGTATGCGTATGCGAAATAAAGTGTTCTGAGAAGCTTAAAATGAAGAAATAAGCGTTCTAAAATGCTTTAAAAATTCAAAGACATCTTTCAATGGTTAACTAACGCAAGGCGCAATATCAGACCTTAATATTGAACCATAATATTTAAATTGGACCAGGTATTATATTACAGGGTAATAGTGTACCCTACCACAGGAAATAATTATAGGTCAATTAGGGGGTACACTATGTATATTTTAAATAGTGCATTAAAACAAGGAAATTCGAAGACACTTTTCTATGTTAACTAACGGCACGGTATCGGACCTTAATATTGACCTATAATTTTTAAATTGGACCACGTATTATATTACAGGGTTATAGTGTACCCTACCACAGGAAATAATTATAGGTCAATTAGGGGGTACACAGCGTGACCCTAAAGTTTACTATGTATGCCTATGCGAAATAAAGTGTTCTGAGAAGCTTAAAATGAGGAAATAAGCGTTCTAAAATGCTTTAAAAAGTCAAAGACATTTTTCTATGTTAACTAACGGCACGGTATCGGACCTTAATATTGACCTATAATTTTTAAATTGGACCACGTATTATATTACAGGGTAATAGTGTACCCTACCACAGGAAATAATTATAGGTCAATTAGGGGGTACACAGAGTGACCCCAAAGTTTACTATGTATGCCTATGCGAAATAAAGTGCTCTGAGAAGCTTAAAATGAGGAAATAAGCGTTCTAAAATGCTTTAAAAATTCAAAGACATTTTTCTATGTTAACTAACGGCACGGTATCGGACCTTAATATTGACCTATAATTTTTAAATTGGACCACCTATTATATTACAGGGTAATAGTGTACCCTACCACAGGAAATAATTATAGGTCATTTAGGGGGTACACTATGTATATTTTAAATAGTGCATTAAAACAAGGAAATACGAAGACACTTTTCTATGTTAACTAACGACACGGTATCGGACCTTAATATTGACCTATAATTTTTAAATTGTACCACGCATTATATTACAGGGTAATAGTGTACCTTACCACAGGAAATAATTATAGGTCAATTAGGTGGTACACAGCGTGACCCTAAAGTTTACTATGTATGCCTATGCGAAATAGAGTGTTCTGAGAAGCTTAAAATGACGAAATAAGCGTTCTAAAATGCTTTAAAAATTCAAAGACATCTTTCAATGGTTAACTAACGCAAGGCGCGATATCAGACCTTAATATTGACCCATAATATTTAAATTGGACCAGGTATTATATTACAGGGTAATAGTGTACCCTACCACAGGAAATATATATAGGTCAATTAGGGGGTACACTATGTATATTTTAAATAGTGCATTAAAACAAGGAAATACGAAGACACTTTTCTATGTTAACTAACGGCACGGTATCGGACCTTAATATTGACCTATAATTTTTAAATTGGACCACGTATTATATTACAGGGTTATAGTGTACCCTACCACAAGAAATAATTATAGGTCAATTAGGGTGTACACAGAGTGACCCTAAAGTTTACTATGTATGCCTATGCGAAATAAAGTGTTCTGAGAAGCTTAAAATGAGGAAATAAGCGTTCTAAAATGCTTTAAAAATTCAAAGACATTTTTCTATGTTAACTAACGGCACGGTATCGGACCTTAATATTGACCTATAATATTTAAATTGGACCAGGTATTATATTACAGGGTAATAGTGTACCCTACCACAGGAAATATATATAGGTCAATTAGGGGGTACACTATGTATATTTTAAATAGTGCATTAAAACAAGGAAATACGAAGACACTTTTCTATGTTAACTAACGGCACGGTATCGGACCTTAATATTGACCTATAATTTTTAAATTGGACCACCTATTATATTTCAGGGTTATAGTGTACCCTACCACAGGAAATAATTATAGGTCAATTAGGGGGTACACAGAGTGACCCTAAAGTTTACTATGTATGCCTATGCGAAATAAAGTGTTCTGAAAAGCTTAAAATGAGGAAATAAGCGTTCTAAAATGCTTTAAAAATTCAAAGACATCTTTCAATGGTTAACTAACGCAAGGCGCGATATCAGACCTTATTATGGAACCATAATACTTAAATTGGACCAGGTATTATATTACAGGGTAATAGTGTACCCTACAACAGGAAATAATTATAGGTCAATTAGGGGGTACACTATGTCTATTTTAAATAGTGCATTAAAATAAGGAAATTCGAAGACTCTTTTCTATGTTAACTAAGTTAACTAACGGCACGGTATCGGACCTTAATATTGACCTAAAATTTTTAAATTGGGCCACGTATTATATTACAGGGTGATAGTGTTCCCTACCACGGAAAATAATTATAGGTCAATTAGGGGGTACACAGCGTGACCCTAAAGGTTACTATGTATGCCTATGCGAAATAAAGTGTTCTGAGAAGCTTAAAATGAGGAAATAAGCGTTCTAAAATGCTTTAAAAATTCAAAAACATTTTTCTATGTTAACTAACGCAAGGCGCGATATCAGACCTTAATATGGAACCATAATATTTAAATTGGACCAGGTATTATATTACAGGGTAATAGTGTACCCTACAACAGGAAATAATTATAGGTCAATTAGGGGGTACACTATGTATATTTTAAATAGTGCATTAAAACAAGGAAATTCGAAGACACTTTTCTATGTTAACTAACGGCACGGTATCGGACCTTAATATTGACCTAAAATTTTTAAATTGGGCCACGTATTATATTACAGGGTGTTAGTGTACCCTACCACAGGAAATAATTATAGGTCAATTAGGGGGTACACAGCGTGACCCTAAAATTTACTATGTATGCCTATGCGAAATAGAGTGTTCTGAGATGCTTAAAATGAAGAAATAAGCGTTCTAAAATGCTTTAAAAATTCAAAGACATCTTTCAATGGTTAACTAATGCAAAGCGCGATATCAGACCTTAATATGGAACCATAATATTTAAATTGGACCAGGTATTATATTACAGGGTAATAGTGTACCCTACAACAGGAAATAATTATAGGTCAATTAGGGGGTACACTATGTATATTTTAAATAGTGCATTAAAATAAGGAAATTCGAAGACTCTTTTCTATGTTAACTAAGTTAACTAACGGCACGGTATCGGACCTTAATATTGACCTAAAATTTTTAAATTGGGCCACGTATTATATTACAGGGTGATAGTGTTCCCTACCACGGAAAATAATTATAGGTCAATTAGGGGGTACACAGCGTGACCCTAAAGGTTACTATGTATGCCTATGCGAAATAAAGTGTTCTGAGAAGCTTAAAATGAGGAAATAAGCGTTCTAAAATGCTTTAAAAATTCAAAAACATTTTTCTATGTTAACTAACGCAAGGCGCGATATCAGACCTTAATATGGAACCATAATATTTAAATTGGACCAGGTATTATATTACAGGGTAATAGTGTACCCTACAACAGGAAATAATTATAGGTCAATTAGGGGGTACACTATGTATATTTTAAATAGTGCATTAAAACAAGGAAATTCGAAGACACTTTTCTATGTTAACTAACGGCACGGTATCGGACCTTAATATTGACCTAAAATTTTTAAATTGGGCCACGTATTATATTACAGGGTGATAGTGTACCCTACCACAGGAAATAATTATAGGTCAATTAGGGGGTACACAGCGTGACCCTAAAATTTACTATGTATGCCTATGCGAAATAGAGTGTTCTGAGATGCTTAAAATGAAGAAATAAGCGTTCTAAAATGCTTTAAAAATTCAAAGACATCTTTCAATGGTTAACTAACGCAAGGCACAATATCAGACCTTAATATTGACCTATAATTTTTAAATTGGACCATGTATTATATTACAGGGTTATAGTGTACCCTACCACAGGAAATAATTATAGGTCAATTAGGGGGTACACAGCGTGACACTAACGTTTACTATGTATGCCTATGCGAAATAAAGTGTTCTGAGAAGCTTAAAATGAAGAAATATGCGTTCTAAAATGCTTTTAAAATTCAAAGACATCTTTCAATGGTTAACTAGCGCAAGGCGCAATATCAGACCTTAATATTGACCCATAATATTTAAATTGGACCAGGTATTATATTACAGGGTAATAGTGTACCCTACCACAGGAAATAATTATAGGTCAATTAGGGGGTACACTATGTATATTTTAAATAGTGCATTAAAACAAGGAAATTCGAAGACACTTTTCTATGTTAACTAACGGCACGGTATCGGACCTTAATATTGACCTATAATTTTTAAATTGGACCACGTATTATATTACAGGGTAATAGTGTACCCTACCACAGGAAATAATTATAGGTCAATTAGGGGGTACACAGCGTGACCCTAAAATTTACTATGTATGCCTATGCGAAATAGAGTGTTCTGAGATGCTTAAAATGAAGAAATAAGCGCTCTAAAATGCTTTAAAAATTCAAAGACATCTTTCAATGGTTAACTAACGCAAGGCGCAATATCAGACCTTAATATTGACCTATAATTTTTAAATTGAACCATGTATTATATTACAGGGTTATAGTGTACCCTACCACAGGAAATAATTATAGGTCAATTAGGGGGTACACAGCGTGACACTAAAGTTTACTATGTATGCCTATGCGGAATAAAGAGTTCTGAGAAGCTTAAAATGAGGAAATAAGCGTTCTAAAATGCTTTAAAAATTCAAAGACATTTTTCTATGTTAACTAACGGTACGGTATCGGACTTTAATATTTACCTATAATTTTTAAATTGGACCACGTATTATATTACAGGGTAATATTGTTACCTACCACGGGAAATAATTATAGGTCACTTAGGGGGTACACAGCGTGACCCTAAAGTTTACTATGTATGCCTATGCGAAATAAAGTGTTCTGAGAAGCTTAAAATGAAGAAATATGCGTTCTAAAATGCTTTTAAAATTCAAAGACATCTTTCAATGGTTAACTAGCGCAAGGCGCAATATCAGACCTTAATATTGACCCATAATATTTAAATTGGACCAGGTATTATATTACAGGGTAATAGTGTACCCTACCACAGGAAATAATTATAGGTCAATTAGGGGGTACACTATGTATATTTTAAATAGTGCATTAAAACAAGGAAATTCGAAGACACTTTTCTATGTTAACTAACGGCACGGTATCGGACCTTAATATTGACCTATAATTTTTAAATTGGACCACGTATTATATTACAGGGTTATAATGTACCCTACCACAGGAAATAATTATAGGTCATTTAGGGGGTACACAGCGTGACCCTAAATTTTACTATGTATGCCTATGCGAAATAGAGTGTTCTGAGATGCTTAAAATGAAGAAATAAGCGTTCAAAAATGCTTTAAAAATTCAAAGACATCTTTCAATGGTTAACTAACGCAAGGCGCAATATCAGACCTTAATATTGACCCATAATATTTAAATTGGACCAGGTATTATATTACAGGGTAATAGTGTACCCTACCACAGGAAATAATTATAGGTCAATTAGGGGGTACTCTATGTATATTTTAAATAGTGCATTAAAACAAGGAAATACGAAGACACTTTTCTATGTTAACTAACGGCACGGTATCGGACCTTAATATTGACCTATAATTTTTAAATTGGACCACGTATTATATTACAGGGTTATAGTGTACCCTACCACAGGAAATAATTATAGGTCAATTAGGGGGTACACTATGTATATTTTAAATAGTGCATTAAAATAAGGAAATTCGAAGACTCTTTTCTATGTTAACTAAGTTAACTAACGGCACGGTATCGGACCTTAATATTGACCTAAAATTTTTAAATTGGGCCACGTATTATATTACAGGGTGATAGTGTTCCCTACCACGGAAAATAATTATAGGTCAATTAGGGGGTACACAGCGTGACCCTAAAGGTTACTATGTATGCCTATGCGAAATAAAGTGTTCTGAGAAGCTTAAAATGAGGAAATAAGCGTTCTAAAATGCTTTAAAAATTCAAAAACATTTTTCTATGTTAACTAACGCAAGGCGCGATATCAGACCTTAATATGGAACCATAATATTTAAATTGGACCAGGTATTATATTACAGGGTAATAGTGTACCCTACAACAGGAAATAATTATAGGTCAATTAGGGGGTACACTATGTATATTTTAAATAGTGCATTAAAACAAGGAAATTCGAAAACACTTTTCTATGTTAACTAACGTCACGGTATCGGACCTTAATATTGACCTAAAATTTTTAAATTGGGCCACGTATTATATTACAGGGTGATAGTGTACCCTACCACGGAAAATAATTATAGGTCAATTAGGGGGTACACAGCGTGACCCTAAAGGTTACTATGTATGCCTATGCGAAATAAAGTGTTCTGAGAAGCTTAAAATGAGGAAATAAGCGTTCTAAAATGCTTTAAAAATTCTAAGACATTTTTCTATGTTAACTAACGGCACGGTATCGGACCTTAATATTGACCTATAATTTTTAAATTGGACCACGTATTATATTACAGGGTAATAGTGTACCCTACCACAGGAAATAATTATAGGTCAATTAGGGGGTACACAGCGTGACCCTAAAATTTACTATGTATGCCTATGCGAAATAGAGTGTTCTGAGATGCTTAAAATGAAGAAATAAGAGTTCTAAAATGCTTTTAAAATTCAAAGACATCTTTCAATGGTTAACTAACGCAAGGCGCAATATCAGACCTTAATATTGACCTATAATTTTTAAATTGGACCATGTATTATATTACAGGGTTATAGTGTACCCTACCACAGGAAATAATTATAGGTCAATTAGGGGGTACACAGCGTGACACTAAAGTTTACTATGTATGCCTATGCGGAATAAAGAGTTCTGAGAAGCTTAAAATGAGGAAATAAGCGTTCTAAAATGCTTTAAAAATTCAAAGACATTTTTCTATGTTAACTAACGGTACGGTATCGGACTTTAATATTTACCTATAATTTTTAAATTGGACCACGTATTATATTACAGGGTAATATTGTTACCTACCACGGGAAATAATTATAGGTCACTTAGGGGGTACACAGCGTGACCCTAAAGTTTACTATGTATGCCTATGCGAAATAAAGTGTTCTGAGAAGCTTAAAATGAAGAAATATGCGTTCTAAAATGCTTTTAAAATTCAAAGACATCTTTCAATGGTTAACTAGCGCAAGGCGCAATATCAGACCTTAATATTGACCCATAATATTTAAATTGGACCAGGTATTATATTACAGGGTAATAGTGTACCCTACCACAGGAAATAATTATAGGTCAATTAGGGGGTACTCTATGTATATTTTAAATAGTGCATTAAAACAAGGAAATACGAAGACACTTTTCTATGTTAACTAACGGCACGGTATCGGACCTTAATATTGACCTATAATTTTTAAATTGGACCACGTATTATATTACAGGGTTATAGTGTACCCTACCACAGGAAATAATTATAGGTCAATTAGGGGGTACACAGAGTGACCCTAAAGTTTACTATGTATGCCTATGCGAAATAAAGTGTTCTGAGAAGCTTAAAATGAGGAAATAAGCGTTCTAAAATGCTTTAAAAATTCAAAGACATTTTTCTATGTTAACTAACGGCACGGTATCGGACCTTAATATTGACCTATAATTTTTAAATTGGACCACCTATTATATTACAGGGTAATGGTGTACCCTACCACAGGAAATAATTATAGGTCATTTAGGGGGTACACTATGTATATTTTAAATAGTGCATTAAAACAAGGAAATACGAAGACATTTTTCAATGTTAACTAACGGCACGGTATCGGAACTTAATATTGACCTATAATTTTTAAATTGGACCACGTATTATATTACAGGGTAATAGTGTACCCTACCACAGGAAATAATTATAGGTCATTTAGGGGGTACACAGCGTGACCCTAAATTTTACTATGTATGCCTATGCGAAATAGAGTGTTCTGAGATGCTTAAAATGAAGAAATAAGCGTTCTAAAATGCTTTAAAAATTCAAAGACATCTTTCAATGGTTAACTAACGCAAGGCGCAATATCAGACCTTAATATTGACCCATAATATTTAAATTGGACCAGGTATTATATTACAGGGTAATAGTGTACCCTACCACAGGAAATAATTATAGGTCAATTAGGGGGTACTCTATGTATATTTTAAATAGTGCATTAAAACAAGGAAATACGAAGACACTTTTCTATGTTAACTAACGGCACGGTATCGGACCTTAATATTGACCTATAATTTTTAAATTGGACCACGTATTATGTTACAGGGTTATAGTGTACCCTACCACAGGAAATAATTATAGGTCAATTAGGGGGTACACTATGTATATTTTAAATAGTGCATTAAAATAAGGAAATTCGAAGACTCTTTTCTATGTTAACTAAGTTAACTAACGGCACGGTATCGGACCTTAATATTGACCTAAAATTTTTAAATTGGGCCACGTATTATATTACAGGGTGATAGTGTTCCCTACCACGGAAAATAATTATAGGTCAATTAGGGGGTACACAGCGTGACCCTAAAGGTTACTATGTATGCCTATGCGAAATAAAGTGTTCTGAGAAGCTTAAAATGAGGAAATAAGCGTTCTAAAAAGCTTTAAAAATTCAAAAACATTTTTCTATGTTAACTAACGCAAGGCGCGATATCAGACCTTAATATGGAACCATAATATTTAAATTGGACCAGGTATTATATTACAGGGTAATAGTGTATCCTACAACAGGAAATAATTATAGGTCAATTAGGGGGTACACTATGTATATTTTAAATAGTGCATTAAAACAAGGAAATTCGAAGACACTTTTCTATGTTAACTAACGGCACGGTATCGGACCTTAATATTGACCTAAAATTTTTAAATTGGGCCACGTATTATATTACAGGGTGATAGTGTACCCTACCACGGAAAATAATTATAGGTCAATTAGGGGGTACACAGCGTGACCCTAAAGGTTACTATGTATGCCTATGCGAAATAAAGTGTTCTGAGAAGCTTAAAATGAGGAAATAAGCGTTCTAAAATGCTTTAAAAATTCTAAGACATTTTTCTATGTTAACTAACGGCACGGTATCGGACCTTAATATTGACCTATAATTTTTAAATTGGACCACGTATTATATTACAGGGTAATAGTGTACCCTACCACAGGAAATAATTATAATTCAATTAGGGGGTACACAGCGTGACCCTAAAATTTACTATGTATGCCTATGCGAAATAGAGTGTTCTGAGATGCTTAAAATGAAGAAATAAGCGTTCTAAAATGCTTTAAAAATTCAAAGACATCTTTCAATGGTTAACTAACGCAAGGCGCAATATCAGACCTTAATATTGACCTATAATTTTTAAATTGGACCATGTATTATATTACAGGGTTATAGTGTACCCTACCACAGGAAATAATTATAGGTCAATTAGGGGGTACACAGCGTGACACTAAACTTTACTATGTATGCCTATGCGGAATAAAGAGTTCTGAGAAGCTTAAAATGAGGAAATAAGCGTTCTAAAATGCTTTAAAAATTCAAAGACATTTTTCTATGTTAACTAACGGCACGGTATCGGAACTTAATATTGACCTATAATTTTTAAATTGGACCACCTATTATATTACAGGGTAATAGTGTACCCTACCACAGGAAATAATTATAGGTCATTTAGGGGGTACACTATGTATATTTTAAATAGTGCATTAAAACAAGGAAATACGAAGACACTTTTCTATGTTAACTAACGGCACGGTATCGGACCTTAATATTGACCTATAATTTTTAAATTGTACCACGCATTATATTACAGGGTAATAGTGTACCTTACCACAGGAAATAATTATAGGTCAATTAGGTGGTAAACAGCGTGACCCTAAAGTTTACTATGTATGCCTATGCGAAATAGAGTGTTCTGAGAAGCTTAAAATGACGAAATAAGCGTTCTAAAATGCTTTAAAAATTCAAAGACATCTTTCAATGGTTAACTAACGCAAGGCGCGATATCAGACCTTAATATTGACCCATAATATTTAAATTGGACCAGGTATTATATTACAGGGTAATAGTGTACCCTACCACAGGAAATATATATAGGTCAATTAGGGGGTACACTATGTATATTTTAAATAGTGCATTAAAACAAGGAAATACGAAGACACTTTTCTATGTTAACTAACGGCACGGTATCGGACCTTAATATTGACCTATAATTTTTAAATTGGACCACGTATTATATTACAGGGTTATAGTGTACCCTACCACAGGAAATAATTATAGGTCAATTAGGGTGTACACAGAGTGACCCTAAAGTTTACTATGTATGCCTATGCGAAATAAAGTGTTCTGAGAAGCTTAAAATGAGGAAATAAGCGTTCTAAAATGCTTTAAAAATTCAAAGACATTTTTCTATGTTAACTAACGGCACGGTATCGGACCTTAATATTGACCTATAATTTTTAAATTGGACCACGTATTATATTACAGGGTAATAGTGTACCCTACCACAGGAAATAATTATAGGTCAATTAGGGGGTACACAGCGTGACCCTAAAATTTACTATGTATGCCTATGCGAAATAGAGTGTTCTGAGATGCTTAAAATGAAGAAATAAGCGTTCTAAAATGCTTTAAAAATTCAAAGACATCTTTCAATGGTTAACTAACGCAAGGCGCAATATCAGACCTTAATATTGACCTATAATTTTTAAATTGGACCTTGTATTATATTACAGGGTTATAGTGTACCCTACCACAGGAAATAATTATAGGTCAATTAGGGGGTACACAGCGTGACACTAAAGTTTACTATGTATGCCTATGCGGAATAAAGAGTTCTGAGAAGCTTAAAATGAGGAAATAAGCGTTATAAAATGCTTTAAAAATTCAAAGACATTTTTCTATGTTAACTAACGGTACGGTATCGGACTTTAATATTTACCTATAATTTTTAAATTGGACCACGTATTATATTACAGGGTAATATTGTTACCTACCACGGGAAATAATTATAGGTCACTTAGGGGGTACACAGCGTGACCCTAAAGTTTACAAAGTATGCCTATGCGAAATAAAGTGTTCTGAGAAGCTTAAAATGAAGAAATATGCGTTCTAAAATGCTTTTAAAATTCAAAGACATCTTTCAATGGTTAACTAGCGCAAGGCGCAATATCAGACCTTAATATTGACCCATAATATTTAAATTGGACCAGGTATTATATTACAGGGTAATAGTGTACCCTACCACAGGAAATAATTATAGGTCATTTAGGGGGTACACTATGTATATTTTAAATAGTGCATTAAAACAAGGAAATACGAAGACATTTTTCAATGTTAACTAACGGCACGGTATCGGAACTTAATATTGACCTATAATTTTTAAATTGGACCACGTATTATATTACAGGGTAATAGTGTACCCTACCACAGGAAATAATTATAGGTCATTTAGGGGGTACACAGCGTGACCCTAAAATTTACTATGTATGCCTATGCGAAATAGAGTGTTCTGAGATGCTTAAAATGAAGAAATAAGCGTTCTAAAATGCTTTAAAAATTCAAAGACATCTTTCAATGGTTAACTAACCCAAGGCGCAATATCAGACCTTAATATTGACCTATAATTTTTAAATTGGACCATGTATTATATTACAGGGTTATAGTGTACCCTACCACAGGAAATAATTATAGGTCAATTAGGGGGTACACAGCGTGACACTAAAGTTTACTATGTATGCCTATGCGGAATAAAGAGTTCTGAGAAGCTTAAAATGAGGAAATAAGCGTTCTAAAATGCTTTAAAAATTCAAAGACATTTTTCTATGTTAACTAACGGTACGGTATCGGACTTTAATATTTACCTATAATTTTTAAATTGGACCACGTATTATATTACAGGGTAATAGTGTACCCTACCACAGGAAATAATTATAGGTCATTTAGGGGGTACACTATGTATATTTTAAATAGTGCATTAAAACAAGGAAATACGAAGACATTTTTCAATGTTAACTAACGGCACGGTATCGGAACTTAATATTGACCTATAATTTTTAAATTGGACCACGTATTATATTATAGGGTAATAGTGTACCCTACCACAGGAAATAATTATAGGTCATTTAGGGGGTACACAGCGTGACCCTAAATTTTACTATGTATGCCTATGCGAAATAGAGTGTTCTGAGATGCTTAAAATGAAGAAATAAGCGTTCTAAAATGCTTTAAAAATTCAAAGACATCTTTCAATGGTTAACTAACGCAAGGCGCAATATCAGACCTTAATATTGACCCATAATATTTAAATTGGACCAGGTATTATATTACAGGGTAATAGTGTACCCTACCACAGGAAATAATTATAGGTCAATTAGGGGGTACTCTATGTATATTTTAAATAGTGCATTAAAACAAGGAAATACGAAGACACTTTTCTATGTTAACTAACGGCACGGTATCGGACCTTAATATTGACCTATAATTTTTAAATTGGACCACGTATTATATTACAGGGTTATAGTGTACCCTACCACAGGAAATAATTATAGGTCAATTAGGGGGTACACAGAGTGACCCTAAAGTTTACTATGTATGCCTATGCGAAATAAAGTGTTCTGAGAAGCTTAAAATGAGGAAATAAGCGTTCTAAAATGCTTTAAAAATTCAAAGACATTTTTCTATGTTAACTAACGGCACGGTATCGGACCTTAATATTGACCTATAATTTTTAAATTGGACCACGTATTATATTACAGGGTAATAGTGTACCCTACCACAGGAAATAATTATAGGTCATTTAGGGGGTACACAGCGTGACCCTAAATTTTACTATGTATGCCTATGCGAAATAGAGTGTTCTGAGATGCTTAAAATGAAGAAATAAGCGTTCTAAAATGCTTTAAAAATTCAAAGACATCTTTCAATGGTTAACTAACGCAAGGCGCAATATCAGACCTTAATATTGACCCATAATATTTAAATTGGACCAGGTATTATATTACAGGGTAATAGTGTACCCTACCACAGGAAATAATTATAGGTCAATTAGGTGGTACACTATGTATATTTCAAATAGTGCATTAAAACAAGGAAATACGAAGACACTTTTCTATGTTAACTAACGGCACGGTATCGGACCTTAATATTGACCTATAATTTTTAAATATGACCACGTATTATATTTCAGTGTTATAGTGTACCCTACCACAGGAAATAATTATAGGTCAATTAGGGGGTACGCAGAGTGACCCTAAAGTTTACTATGTATGCCTATGCGAAATAAAGTGTTCTGAGAAGCTTAAAATGAGGAAATAAGCGTTCTAAAATACTTTAAAAATTCAAAGACATTTTTCTATGTTAACTAACGGCACGGTATCGGACCTTAATATTGACCTATAATTTTTAAATTGGACCACCTATTATATTACAGGGTAATAGTGTACCCTACCACAGGAAATAATTATAGGTCATTTAGGGGGTACACTATGTATATTTTAAATAGTGCATTAAAACAAGGAAATACAAAGACACTTTTCTATGTTAACTAACGGCACGGTATCGGACCTTAATATTGACCTATAATTTTTAAATTGTACCACGTATTATATTACAGGGTAATAGTGTACCTTACCACAGGAAATAATTATAGGTCAATTAGGTGGTACACAGCGTGACCCTAAAGTTTACTATGTATGCCTATAAGAAATAGAGTGTTCTGAGAAGCTTAAAATGAAGAAATAAGCGTTCTAAAATGCTTTAAAAATTCAAAGACATCTTTCAATGGTTAACTAACGCAAGGCGCGATATCAGACCTTAATATGGAATCATAATATTTCAATTGGACCAGGTATTATATTACAGGGTAATAGTGTACCCTACAACAGGAAATAATTATAGGTCAATTAGGGGGTACACTATGTATATTTTAAATAGTGCATTAAAACAAGAAAATACGAAGACACTTTTCTATGTTAACTAACGGCACGGTATCGGACCTTAATATTGACCTATAAATTTTTTAAATTGGACCACGTATTATATTACAGGGTTATAGTGTTCCCTACCACAGGAAATAATTATAGGTCAATTAGGGGGGTACACAGAGTGACCCTAAAGTTGACTATGTATGCCTATGCGAAATAAAGTGTTCTGAGAAGCTTAAAATGAGGAAAGAAGCGTTCTAAAATGCTTTAAAAATTCAAAGACATTTTTCTATGTTAACTAACGGCACGGTATCGGACCTTAATATTGACCTATAATTTTTAAATTGGACCACGTATTATATTACAGGGTAATAGTGTACCCTACCACAGGAAATAATTATAGGTCATTTAGGGGGTACACAGCGTGACCCTAAATTTTACTATGTATGCCTATGCGAAATAGAGTGTTCTGAGATGCTTAAAATGAAGAAATAAGCGTTCTAAAATGCTTTAAAAATTCAAAGACATCTTTCAATGGTTAACTAACGCAAGGCGCAATATAAGACCTTAATATTGACCCATAATATTTAAATTGGACCAGGTATTATATTACAGGGTAATAGTGTACCCTACCACAGGAAATAATTATAGGTCAATTAGGGGGTACACTATGTATATTTTAAATAGTGCATTAAAACAAGGAAATACGAAGACACTTTTCTATGTTAACTAACGGCACGGTATCGGACCTTAATATTGACCTATAATTTTTAAATTGGACCACGTATTATATTACAGGGTTATAGTGTACCCTACCACAGGAAATAATTATAGGTCAATTAGGGGGTACGCAGAGTGACCCTAAAGTTTACTATGTATGCCTATGCGAAATAAAGTGTTCTGAGAAGCTTAAAATGAGGAAATAAGCGTTCTAAAATACTTTAAAAATTCAAAGACATTTTTCTATGTTAACTAACGGCACGGTATCGGACCTTAATATTGACCTATAATTTTTAAATTGGACCACCTATTATATTACAGGGTAATAGTGTACCCTACCACAGGAAATAATTATAGGTCATTTAGGGGGTACACTATGTATATTTTAAATAGTGCATTAAAACAAGGAAATACAAAGACACTTTTCTATGTTAACTAACGGCACGGTATCGGACCTTAATATTGACCTATAATTTTTAAATTGTACCACGTATTATATTACAGGGTAATAGTGTACCTTACCACAGGAAATAATTATAGGTCAATTAGGTGGTACACAGCGTGACCCTAAAGTTTACTATGTATGCCTATAAGAAATAGAGTGTTCTGAGAAGCTTAAAATGAAGAAATAAGCGTTCTAAAATGCTTTAAAAATTCAAAGACATCTTTCAATGGTTAACTAACGCAAGGCGCGATATCAGACCTTAATATGGAATCATAATATTTCAATTGGACCAGGTATTATATTACAGGGTAATAGTGTACCCTACAACAGGAAATAATTATAGGTCAATTAGGGGGTACACTATGTATATTTTAAATAGTGCATTAAAACAAGAAAATACGAAGACACTTTTCTATGTTAACTAACGGCACGGTATCGGACCTTAATATTGACCTATAAATTTTTTAAATTGGACCACGTATTATATTACAGGGTTATAGTGTTCCCTACCACAGGAAATAATTATAGGTCAATTAGGGGGGTACACAGAGTGACCCTAAAGTTGACTATGTATGCCTATGCGAAATAAAGTGTTCTGAGAAGCTTAAAATGAGGAAAGAAGCGTTCTAAAATGCTTTAAAAATTCAAAGACATTTTTCTATGTTAACTAACGGCACGGTATCGGACCTTAATATTGACCTATAATTTTTAAATTGGACCACGTATTATATTACAGGGTAATAGTGTACCCTACCACAGGAAATAATTATAGGTCATTTAGGGGGTACACAGCGTGACCCTAAATTTTACTATGTATGCCTATGCGAAATAGAGTGTTCTGAGATGCTTAAAATGAAGAAATAAGCGTTCTAAAATGCTTTAAAAATTCAAAGACATCTTTCAATGGTTAACTAACGCAAGGCGCAATATAAGACCTTAATATTGACCCATAATATTTAAATTGGACCAGGTATTATATTACAGGGTAATAGTGTACCCTACCACAGGAAATAATTATAGGTCAATTAGGGGGTACACTATGTATATTTTAAATAGTGCATTAAAACAAGGAAATACGAAGACACTTTTCTATGTTAACTAACGGCACGGTATCGGACCTTAATATTGACCTATAATTTTTAAATTGGACCACGTATTATATTACAGGGTTATAGTGTACCCTACCACAGGAAATAATTATAGGTCAATTAGGGGGTACGCAGAGTGACCCTAAAGTTTACTATGTATGCCTATGCGAAATAAAGTGTTCTGAGAAGCTTAAAATGAGGAAATAAGCGTTCTAAAATACTTTAAAAATTCAAAGACATTTTTCTATGTTAACTAACGGCACGGTATCGGACCTTAATATTGACCTATATTTTTTAAATTGGACCACCTATTATATTACAGGGTAATATTGTACCCTACCACAGGAAATAATTATAGGTCAATTAGGGGGTACACAGCGTGACCCTAAAGTTTACTATGTATGCCTATGCGAAATAAAGTGTTCTGAGAAGCTTAAAATAAGGAAATAAGCGTTCTAAAATGCTTTAAAAATTCAAAGACATTTTTCTATGTTAACTAACGGCACGGTATCGGACCTTAATTTTGACCTATAATTTTTAAATTGGACCACGTATTATATTACAGGGTAATAGTGTACCCTACCACAGGAAATAATTATAGGTCAATTAGGGGGTACACAGAGTGACCCTAAAGTTTACTATGTATGCCTATGCGAAATAAAGTGTTCTGAGAAGCTTAAAATGAGGAAATAAGCGTTCTAAAATACTTTAAAAATTCAAAGACATTTTTCTATGTTAACTAACGGCACGGTATCGGACCTTAATATTGACCTATAATTTTTAAATTGGACCTCGTATTATATTACAGGGTAATAGTGTATCCTACCACAGGAAATAATTATATGTCATTTAGGGGGTACACAGCGTGACCCTAAATTTTACTATGTATGCTTATGCGAAATAGAGTGTTCTGAGATGCTTAAAATGAAGAAATAAGCGTTCTAAAATGCTTTAAAAATTCAAAGACATCTTTCAATGGTTAACTAACGCAAAGCGCAACATCAGACCTTAATATTGACCCATAATATTTAAATTGGATCAAGTATTATATTACAGGGTAATAGTGTACCCTACCACAGGAAATAATTATAGGTCAATTAGGGGGTACACAGAGTGACCCTAAAGTTTACTATGTATGCCTATGCGAAATAAAGTGTTCTGAGAAGCTTAAAATGAGGAAATAAGCGTTCTAAAATGCTTTAAAAATTCAAAGACATTTTTCTATGTTAACTAACGGCACGGTATCGGACCTTAATATTGACCTATAATTTTTAAATTGGACCACCTATTATATTACAGGGTAATAGTGTACCCTACCACAGGAAATAATTATAGGTCATTTAGGGGGTACACTATGTATATTTTAAATAGTGCATTAAAACAAGGAAATACGAAGACATTTTTCTATGTTAACTAACGGCACGGTATCAGAACTTAATATTGACCTATAATTTTTAAATTGGACCACGTATTATATTACAGGGTAATAGTGTACCCTACCACAGGAAATAATTATAGGTCATTTAGGGGGTACACAGCGTGACCCTAAATTTTACTATGTATGCCTATGCGAAATAGAGTGTTCTGAGATGCTTAAAATGAAGAAATAAGCGTTCTAAAATGCTTTAAAAATTCAAAGACATCTTTCAATGGTTAACTAACGCAAGGCGCAATATCAGACCTTAATATTGACCCATAATATTTAAATTGGACCAGGTATTATATTACAGGGTAATAGTGTACCCTACCACAGGAAATAATTATAGGTCAATTAGGGGGTACTCTATGTATATTTTAAATAGTGCATTAAAACAAGGAAATACGAAGACACTTTTCTATGTTAACTAACGGCACGGTATCGGACCTTAATATTGACCTATAATTTTTAAATTGGACCACGTATTATATTACAGGGTTATAGTGTACCCTACCACAGGAAATAATTATAGGTCAATTAGGGGGTACACAGAGTGACCCTAAAGTTTACTATGTATGCCTATGCGAAATAAAGTGTTCTGAGAAGCTTAAAATGAGGAAATAAGCGTTCTAAAATGCTTTAAAAATTCAAAGACATTTTTCTATGTTAACTAACGGCACGGTATCGGACCTTAATATTGACCTATAATTTTTAAATAGGACCACGTATTATATTACAGGGTAATAGTGTACCCTACCACAGGAAATAATTATAGGTCATTTAGGGGGTACACAGCGTGACCCTAAATTTTACTATGTATGCCTATGCGAAATAGAGTGTTCTGAGATGCTTAAAATGAAGAAATAAGCGTTCTAAAATGCTTTAAAAATTCAAAGACATCTTTCAATGGTTAACTAACGCAAGGCGCAATATCAGACCTTAATATTGACCCATAATATTTAAATTGGACCAGGTATTATATTACAGGGTAATAGTGTACCCTACCACCGGAAATAATTATAGGTCAATTAGGTGGTACACTATTTATATTTCAAATAGTGCATTAAAACAAGGAAATACGAAGACACTTTTCTATGTTAACTAACGGCACGGTATCGGACCTTAATATTGACCTATAATTTTTAAATATGACCACGTATTATATTTCAGTGTTATAGTGTACCCTACCACAGGAAATAATTATAGGTCAATTAGGGGGTACGCAGAGTGACCCTAAAGTTTACTATGTATGCCTATGCGAAATAAAGTGTTCTGAGAAGCTTAAAATGAGGAAATAAGCGTTCTAAAATACTTTAAAAATTCAAAGACATTTTTCTATGTTAACTAACGGCACGGTATCGTACCTTAATATTGACCTATAATTTTTAAATTGGACCTCGTATTATATTACAGGGTAATAGTGTATCCTACCACAGGAAATAATTATATGTCATTTAGGGGGTACACAGCGTGACCCTAAATTTTACTATGTATGCCTATGCGAAATAGAGTGTTCTGAGATGCTTAAAATGTAGAAATAAGCGTTCTAAAATGCTTTAAAAATTCAAAGACATCTTTCGATGGTTAACTAACGCAAAGCGCAACATCAGACCTTAATATTGACCCATAATATTTAAATTGGATCAAGTATTATACTACAGGGTAATAGTGTACCCTACCACAGGAAATAATTATAGGTCAATTAGGGGGTACACTATGTATATTTTAAATAGTGCATTAAAACAAGGAAATACAAAGACACTTTTCTATGTTAACTAACGGCACGGTATCGGACCTTAATATTGACCTATAATTTTTAAATTGTACCACGTATTATATTACAGGGTAATAGTGTACCTTACCACAGGAATTAATTATAGGTCAATTAGGTGGTACACAGCGTGACCCTAAAGTTTACTATGTATGCCTATAAGAAATAGAGTGTTCTGAGAAGCTTAAAATGAAGAAATAAGCGTTCTAAAATGCTTTAAAAATTCAAAGACATTTTTCTATGTTAACTAACGGCACGGTATCGGACCTTAATATTGACCTATAATTTTTAAATTGGACCACCTATTATATTACAGGGTAATAGTGTACCCTACCACAGGAAATAATTATAGGTCATTTAGGGGGTACACTATGTATATTTTAAATAGTGCATTAAAACAAGGAAATACAAAGACACTTTTCTATGTTAACTAACGGCACGGTATCGGACCTTAATATTGACCTATAATTTTTAAATTGTACCACGTATTATATTACAGGGTAATAGTGTACCTTACCACAGGAAATAATTATAGGTCAATTAGGTGGTACACAGCGTGACCCTAAAGTTTACTATGTATGCCTATAAGAAATAGAGTGTTCTGAGAAGCTTAAAATGAAGAAATAAGCGTTCTAAAATGCTTTAAAAATTCAAAGACATATTTCAATGGTTAACTAACGCAAGGCGCGATATCAGACCTTAATATGGAATCATAATATTTCAATTGGACCAGGTATTATATTACAGGGTAATAGTGTACCCTACAACAGGAAATAATTATAGGTCAATTAGGGGGTACACTATGTATATTTTAAATAGTGCATTAAAACAAGAAAATACGAAGACACTTTTCTATGTTAACTAACGGCACGGTATCGGACCTTAATATTGACCTATAATTTTTAAATTGGACCACGTATTATATTACAGGGTTATAGTGTACCCTACCACAGGAAATAATTATAGGTCAATTAGGGGGTACACAGAGTGACCCTAAAGTTTACTATGTATGCCTATGCGAAATAAAGTGTTCTGAGAAGCTTAAAATGAGGAAATAAGCGTTCTAAAATGCTTTAAAAATTCAAAGACATTTTTCTATGTTAACTAACGGCACGGTATCGGACCTTAATATTGACCTATAATTTTTAAATTGGACCACGTATTATATTACAGGGTAATAGTGTACCCTACCACAGGAAATAATTATAGGTCATTTAGGGGGTACACAGCGTGACCCTAAATTTTACTATGTATGCCTATGCGAAATAGAGTGTTCTGAGATGCTTAAAATGAAGAAATAAGCGTTCTAAAATGCTTTAAAAATTCAAAGACATCTTTCAATGTTTAACTAACGCAAGGCGCAATATCAGACCTTAATATTGACCCATAATATTTAAATTGGACCAGGTATTATATTACAGGGTAATAGTGTACCCTACCACAGGAAATAATTATAGGTCAATTAGGTGGTACACTATGTATATTTCAAATAGTGCATTAAAACAAGGAAATACGAAGACACTTTTCTATGTTAACTAACGGCACGGTATCGGACCTTAATATTGACCTATAATTTTTAAATATGACCACGTATTATATTTCAGTGTTATAGTGTACCCTACCACAGGAAATAATTATAGGTCAATTAGGGGGTACGCAGAGTGACCCTAAAGTTTACTATGTATGCCTATGCGAAATAAAGTGTTCTGAGAAGCTTAAAATGAGGAAATAAGCGTTCTAAAATACTTTAAAAATTCAAAGACATTTTTCTATGTTAACTAACGGCACGGTATCGGACCTTAATATTGACCTATAATTTTTAAATTGGACCTCGTATTATATTACAGGGTAATAGTGTATCCTACCACAGAAAATAATTATATGTCATTTAGGGGGTACACAGCGTGACCCTAAATTTTACTATGTATGCCTATGCGAAATAGAGTGTTCTGAGATGCTTAAAATGTAGAAATAAGCGTTCTAAAATGCTTTAAAAATTCAAAGACATCTTTCAATGGTTAACTAACGCAAAGCGCAACATCAGACCTTAATATTGACCCATAATATTTAAATTGGATCAAGTATTATACTACAGGGTAATAGTGTACCCTACCACAGGAAATAATTATAGGTCAATTAGGGGGTACACTATGTATATTTTAAATAGTGCATTAAAACAAGGAAATACAAAGACACTTTTCTATGTTAACTAACGGCACGGTATCGGACCTTAATATTGACCTATAATTTTTAAATTGTACCACGTATTATATTACAGGGTAATAGTGTACCTTACCACAGGAATTAATTATAGGTCAATTAGGTGGTACACAGCGTGACCCTAAAATTTACTATGTATGCCTATAAGAAATAGAGTGTTCTGAGAAGCTTAAAATGAAGAAATAAGCGTTCTAAAATGCTTTAAAAATTCAAAGACATTTTTCTATGTTAACTAACGGCACGGTATCGGACCTTAATATTGACCTATAATTTTTAAATTGGACCACCTATTATATTACAGGGTAATAGTGTACCCTACCACAGGAAATAATTATAGGTCATTTAGGGGGTACACTATGTATATTTTAAATAGTGCATTAAAACAAGGAAATACAAAGACACTTTTCTATGTTAACTAACGGCACGGTATCGGACCTTAATATTGACCTATAATTTTTAAATTGTACCACGTATTATATTACAGGGTAATAGTGTACCTTACCACAGGAAATAATTATAGGTCAATTAGGTGGTACACAGCGTGACCCTAAAGTTTACTATGTATGCCTATAAGAAATAGAGTGTTCTGAGAAGCTTAAAATGAAGAAATAAGCGTTCTAAAATGCTTTAAAAATTCAAAGACATATTTCAATGGTTAACTAACGCAAGGCGCGATATCAGACCTTAATATGGAATCATAATATTTCAATTGGACCAGGTATTATATTACAGGGTAATAGTGTACCCTACAACAGGAAATAATTATAGGTCAATTAGGGGGTACACTATGTATATTTTAAATAGTGCATTAAAACAAGAAAATACGAAGACACATTTCTATGTTAACTAACGGCACGGTATCGGACCTTAATATTGACCTATAATTTTTAAATTGGACCACGTATTATATTACAGGGTTATAGTGTACCCTACCACAGGAAATAATTATAGGTCAATTAGGGGGGTACACAGAGTGACCCTAAAGTTGACTATGTATGCCTATGCGAAATAAAGTGTTCTGAGAAGCTTAAAATGAGGAAATAAGCGTTCTAAAATGCTTTAAAAATTCAAAGACATTTTTCTATGTTAACTAACGGCACGGTATCGGACCTTAGTATTGACCTATAATTTTTAAATTGGACCACGTATTATATTACAGGGTAATAGTGTACCCTACCACAGGAAATAATTATAGGTCATTTAGGGGGCACACAGCGTGACCCTAAATTTTACTATGTATGCCTATGCGAAATAGAGTGTTCTGAGATGCTTAAAATGAAGAAATAAGCGTTCTAAAATGCTTTAAAAATTCAAAGACATCTTTCAATGGTTAACTAACGCAAGGCGCAATATCAGACCTTAATATTGACCCATAATATTTAAATTGGACCAGGTATTATATTACAGGGTAATAGTGTACCCTACCACAGGAAATAATTATAGGTCAATTAGGGGGTACACTATGTATATTTTAAATAGTGCATTAAAACAAGGAAATACGAAGACACTTTTCTATGTTAACTAACGGCACGGTATCGGACCTTAATATTGACCTATATTTTTTAAATTGGACCACCTATTATATTACAGGGTAATATTTTACCCTACCACAGGAAATAATTATAGGTCAATTAGGGGGTACACAGCGTGACCCTAAAGTTTACTATGTATGCCTATGCGAAATAAAGTGTTCTGAGAAGCTTAAAATGAAGAAATAAGCGTTCTAAAATGCTTTAAAAATTCAAAGACATCTTTCAATGGTTAACTAACGCAAGGCGCAATATCAGACCTTAATATTGACCCATAATATTTAAATTGGCCCAGGTATTATATTACAGGGTAATAGTGTACTCTACCACAGGAAATAATTATAGGTCAATTAGGGGGTACACTTTGTATATTTTAAATAGTGCATTAATACAAGGAAATTCGAAGACACTTTTCTATGTTAACTAACGGCAAGGTATCGGACCTTAATATTGACCTATAATTTTTAAAATGGACCACGTATTATATTACAGGGTTATAGTGTACCCTACCACAGGAAATATTTATATGTCAATTAGGGGGTACACAGCGTGACCCTAAAGTTTACTATGTATGCCTATGCGAAATAGAGTGTTCTGAGAAGCTTAAAATAAAGAAATAAGCGTTCTAAAATGCTTTAAAAATTCAAAGACATCTTTCAATGGTTAACTAACGCAAGGCGCGATATCAGACCTTAATATGGAACCATAATATTTAAATTGGACCAGGTATTATATTACAGGGAAATAGTGTACCCTACAACAGGAAATAATTATAGGTCAATTAGGGGGTACACTATGTGTATTTTAAATAGTGCATTAAAACAAGAAAATTCGAAGACTCTTTTCTATGATAACTAACGGCACGGTATCGGACTTTAATATTGACCTAAAATTTTTAAATTGGACCACGTATTATATTACAGGGTAATAGTGTACACTTCCACAGGAAATAATTATAGGTCAATTAGGGGGCACACAGCGTGACCCTAAAGTTTACTATGTATGCCTATGCGAAATAAAGTGTTCTGAGAAGCTTAAAACGAAGAAATAAGCATTCTAAAATGCTTTAAAAATTCAAAGACATCTTTCAATGGTTAACTAACGCAAGGCGCGATATCAGACCTTAATATGGAACCATAATATTTAAATTGGACCAGGTATTATATTACAGGGTAATAGTGTACCCTACCACAGGAAATATTTATAGGTCAATTAGATGGTACACAGCGTGACCCTAAAGTTTACTATGTATGCCTATGCGAAATAAAGTGTTCTGAGAAGCTTAAAATGAGGAAATAAGCGTTCTAAAATGCTTTAAAAATTCAAAGACATCTTTCAATGGTTAACTAACGCAAGGCGCAATATCAGACCTTAATATTGACCCATAACATTTAAATTGGACCAGGTATTATATTACAGGGTAACAGTGTACCCTACCACAGGAAATAATTATAGGTCAATTAGATGGTACACAGCGTGACCCTAAAGTTTACTATGTATGCCTATGCGAAATAAAGTGTTCTGAGAAGCTTAAAATGAGGAAATAAGCGTTTTAAAATGCTTTAAAAATTCGAAGACATTTTTCTATGTTAACTAACGGCACGGTATCGGACCTTAATATTGACCTATAATTTTTAAATTGGACCACGTATTATATTACAGGGTAATAGTGTACCCTACCACAGGAAATAATTATAGGTCATTTAGGGGGTACACAGCGTGACCCTAAATTTTACTATGTATGCCTATGCGAAATAAAGTGTTCTGAGAAGCTTAAAATGAAGAAATAAGCGTTCTAAAATGCTTTAAAAATTCAAAGACATCTTTCAATGGTTAATCAACGCAAGGCGCAATATCAGACCTTTATATTGACCCATAATATTTAAATTGGACCAGGTATTATATTACAGGGTAATAGTGTACCCTATCACAGGAAATAATTATAGGTCAATTAGGGGGTACACAGCGTGACCCTAAAGTTTACTATGTATGCCTATGCGAAATAAAGTGTTCTGAGAAGCTTAAAATGAAGAAATAAGCGTTCTAAAATGCTTTAAAAATTCAAAGACATCTTTCAATGGTTAACTAACGCAAGGCGCAATATCAGACCTTAATATTGACCTATAATATTTAAATTGGACCAGGTATTATATTACAGGGTAATAGTGTACCCTACAACAGGAAATAATTATAGGTCAATTAGGGGGTACACTATGCGTATTTTAAATAGTGCATTAAAACAAGGAAATTCGAAGACTCTTTTCTATGTTAACTAACGGCACGGTATCGGACCTTAATATTGACCTAAACTTTTTAAATTGGACCACGTATTATATTACAGGGTGATAGTGTACCCTACCACGGAAAATAATTACAGGTCAATTAGGGGGTACACAGCGTGACCCTAAAGTTTACTATGTATGCCTATGCGAAATAAAGTGTTCTGAGAAGCTTAAAATGAAGAAATAAGCGTTCTAAAATGCTTTAAAAATTCAAAGACATCTTTCAATGGTTAACTAACGCAAGGTGCAATATCAGACCTTAATATTGACCCATAATATTTAAATTGGACCAGGTATTATATTACAGGGTAATAGTGTACCCTACCACAGGAAATAATTATAGGTCAATTAGGGGGTACACTATGTATATTTTAAATAGTGCATTAAAACAAGGAAATTCGAAGACACTTTTCTATGTTAACTAACGACACGGTATCGGACCTTAATATTGACCTAAAATTTTTAAATTGGACCTCGTATTATATTACAGGGTGATAGTGTACCCTACCACGGAAAATAATTATAGGTCAATTAGGGGGTACACAGCGTGACCCTAAAGTTTACTATGTATGCCTATGCGAAATAAAGTGTTCTGAGAAGCTTACAATGAAGAAATAAGCGTTCTAAAATGCTTTAAAAATTCAAAGACATCTTTCAATGGTTAACTAACGCAAGGCGCAATATCAGACCTTAATATTGAAACATAATATTTAAATTGGACCAGGTATTTATTATATTACAGGGTAATAGTGTATCCTACCACAGGAAATAATTATAGGTTAATTAGGGGGTACACTATGTATATTTTAAATAGTGCATTAAAACAAGGAAATTCGAAGACACTTTTCTATGTTAACTAACGGCACGGTATCGGACCTTAATATTGACCTATAATTTTTAAATTGGACCACGTATTATATTACAGGGTTATAGTGTACCCTACCACAGGAAATAATTATAATTCAATTCGGGGGTACACAGCGTGACCCTTAAGTTTACTATGTATGCCTATGCGAAATAAAGTGTTCTGAGAAGCTTAAAATGAGGAAATAAGCGTTCTAAAATGCTTTAAAAATTCAAAGACATTTTTCTATGTTAACTAACGGCAAGGTATCGGACCTTAATATTGACCTATAATTTTTAAATTGGACCACGTATTATATTACAGGGTAATAGTGTACCCTACCACAGGAAATATTTATAGGTCATTTAGGACGTACACAGCGTGACCCTAAATTTTACTGTATGCCTATGCGAAATAGAGTGTTCAGAGAAGCTTAAAATGAAGAAATAAGCGTTCGAAAATGCTTTAAAAATTCAAAGACATCTTTCAATGGTTAACTAACGCAAGGCGCAATATCAGACCTTAATATTGACCCATAATATTTAAATTGGACCAGGTATTATATTACAGGGAAATAGTGTACCCTACCTCAGGAAATAATTATAGGTCAATTAGGGGGTACACAGCGTGACCCTAAAGTTTACTATGTATGCCTATGCGAAATAAAGTGTTATGAGAAGCTTAAAATGAGGAAATAAGCGTTCTAAAATGCTTTAAAAATTCAAAGACATTTTTCTATGTTAACTAACGGCGCGGTATCGGACCTTAATATTGACCTATAATTTTTAAATTGGACCACGTATTATATTACAGGGTAATAGTGTACCCTACCACAGGAAATAATTATAGGTCATTTAGGGGGTACACAGCGTGACCCTAAATTTTACTATGTATGCCTATGCGAAATAAAATGTTTTGAGAAGCTTAAAATGAAGAAATAAGCGTTTTAAAATGCTTTAAAAATTCAAAGACATCTTTCAATGGTTAATCAACGCAAGGCGCGATATCAGACCTTAATATTGACCCATAATATTTAAATTGGACCAGGTATTATATTACAGGGTAATAGTGTACCCTACAGCAGGAAATAATTATAGGTCAATTAGGGGGTACACAGCGTGACCCTAAAGTTTACTATGTATTCCTATGCAAAATAAAGTGTTCTGAGAAGCTTAAAATGAGGAAATAAGCGTTCTAAAATGCTTTAAAAATTCAAAGATATTTTTCTATGTTAACTAACAGTACGGTATCGGACCTTAATATTGACCTATAATTTTTAAATTGGACCACGTATTATATTACAGGGTTATAGTGTACCCTACCACAGGAAATAATTATAGGTCAATTAGGGGGTACACAGAGTGACCCTAAAGTTTACTATGTATGCCTATGCGAAATAAAGTGTTCTGAGAAGCTTAAAATGAAGTAATAAGCGTTCTAAAATGCTTTTAAAATTCAAAGACATCTTTCAATGGTTAACTAACGCAAGGCGCAATATCAGACCTTAATATTAACCCATAATATTTAAATTGGACCAGGTATTATATTACAGGGTAATAGTGTACCCTACTACAGGAAATAATTATAGGTCAATTAGATGGTACACAGCGTGACCCTAAAGTTTACTATGTATGTCTATGTGAAATAAAGTGTTCTGAGAAGCTTAAAATGAAGAAATAAGCGTTCTAAAATGCTTTAAAAATTCAAAGACATCTTTCAATGGTTAACTAACGCAAGGCGCAATATCAGACCTTAATATTGACCTATAATTTTTAAATTGGACCACGTATTATATTACAGGGTAATAGTGTACCCTTCCACAGGAAATAATTATAGGTCAATTAGGGGGTACACAGCGTGACCCTAAAGTTTACTATGTATTCCTATGCAAAATAAAGTGTTCTGAGAAGCTTAAAATGAGGAAATAAGCGTTCTAAAATGCTCTAAAAATTCAAAGACATTTTTCTATGTTAACTAACGGTACGGTATCGGACCTTAATTTTTAAATTGGACCACGTATTAAATTACAGGGTTATAGTGTACCCTACCACAGGAAATAATTATAGGTCAATTAGGGGGGATCAGAGTGACCCTAAAGTTTACTATGTATGCCTATGCGAAATAAAGTGTTCTGAGAAGCTTAAAATGAAGAAATAAGCGTTCTAAAATGCTTTAAAAATTCAAAGACATCTTTCAATGGTTAACTAACGCAAATCGCAATATCAGACCTTAATATTGACCCATAATATTTAAATTGGCCCAGGTATTATATTACAGGGTAATAGTGTACCCTACCACAGGAAATAATTATAGGTCAATTAGGGGGTACACTATGTATATTTTAAATAGTGCATTAAAACAAGGAAATTCGAAGACACTTTTCTATGTTAACTAACGGCACGGTATCGGACCTTAATATTGACCTATAATTTTTAAATTGGACCACGTATTATATTACAGGGTTATAGTGTACCCTAAAACAGGAAATAATTATTTGTCAATTAGGGGGTACACAGCGTGACCCTAAAGTTTACTATGTATGCCTATGCGAAATAGAGTGTTCTGAGAAGCTTAAAATGAAGAAATAAGCGTTCTAAAATGCTTTAAAAATTCAAAGACATCTTTCAATGCTTAACTAACGCAAGGCGCAATATCAGACCTTAATATTGACCCATAATATTTAAATTGGACCAGGTATTATATTACAGGGTAATAGTGTACCCTACAACAGGAAATAATTATAGGTCAATAAGGGGGTACACAGCGTGACCCTAAAGTTTACTATGTATGCCTATGCGAAATAGAGTGTTCTGAGAAGCTTAAAATGAAGAAATAAGCATTCTAAAATGCTTTAAAAATTCAAAGACATCTTTCAATGGTTAACTAACGCAAGGCGCAATATCAGACCTTAATATTGACCCATAATATTTAATTTGGACCAGGTATTATATTACAGGGTAATAGTGTACCCTACCACAGGAAATAACTATAGTTCAATTAGATGGTACACAGCGTGACCCTAAAGTTTACTATGTATGCCTATGCGAAATAAAGTGTTCTGAGAAGCTTAAAATGAGGAAATAAGCGTTCTAAAATGCTTTAAAAATTTAAAGACATTTTTCTATGTTAACTAACGGCACGGTATCGGACCTTAATATTGACCTATAATTTTTAAATTGGACCACGTATTATATTACAGGGTAATAGTGTACCCTACCACAGGAAATAATTATAGGTCATATAGGGGGTACACAGCGTGACCCTAAATTTTACTATGTATGCCTATGCGAAATAAAATGTTTTGAGAAGCTTAAAATGAAGAAATAAGCGTTCTAAAATGCTTTAAAAATTCAAAGACATCTTTCAATGGTTAATCAACGCAAGGCGCGATATCAGACCTTAATATTGACCCATAATATTTAAATTGGACCAGGTATTATATTACAGGGTAATAGTGTACCCTACAGCAGGAAATAATTATAGGTCAATTAGGGGGTACACAGCGTGACCCTAAAGTTTACTATGTATTCCTATGCGAAATAAAGTGTTCTGAGAAGCTTAAAATGAGGAAATAAGCGTTCTAAAATGCTTTAAAAATTCAAAGACATTTTTCTATGTTAACTAACGGTACGGTATCGGACCTTAATATTGACCTATAATTTTTAAATTGGACCACGTATTAAATTACAGGGTTATAGTGTACCCTACCACAGGAAATAATTATAGGTCAATTAGGGGGTACACAGAGTGACCCTAAAGTTTACTATGTATGCCTATGCGAAATAAAGTGTTCTGAGAAGCTTAAAATGAAGAAATAAGCGTTCTAAAATGCTTTAAAAATTCAAAGACATCTTTCAATGGTTAACTAACGCAAGGCGCAATATCAGACCTTAATATTGACCCATAATATTTAAATTGGACCAGGTATTATATTACAGGGAAATAGTGTACCCTACCTCAGGAAATAATTATAGGTCAATTAGGGGGTACACAGCGTGACCCTAAAGTTTACTATGTATGCCTATGCGAAATAAAGTGTTCTGAGAAGCTTAAAATGAAGAAATAAGTGTTCTAAAATGCTTTAAAAATTCAAAGACATCTTTCAATGGTTAACTAACGCAAGGCGCAATATCAGACCTTAATATTGACCCATAATATTTAAATTGGACCAGGTATTATATTACAGGGTAATAGTGTACCCTACCACAGGAAATAATTATAGGTCAATTAGGGGGTACACTATGTATATTTTAAATAGTGCATTAAAACAAGGAAATTCGAAGACACTCTTCTATGTTAACTAACGACACGGTATCGGACCTTAATATTGACCTAAAATTCTTAAATTGGACCTCGTATTATATTACAGGGTGATAGTGTACCCTACCACGGAAAATAATTATAGGTCAATTAGGGGGTACACAGCGTGACCCTAAAGTTTACTATGTATGCCTATGCGAAATAAAGTGTTCTGAGAAGCTTAAAATGAAGAAATAAGCGTTCTAAAATGCTTTAAAAATTCAAAGACATCTTTCAATGTTTAACTAACGCAAGGCGCAATATCAGACCTTAATATTGAAATATAATATTTAAATTGGACCAGGTATTTATTATATTACAGGGTAATAGTGTATCCTACCACAGGAAATAATTATAGGTCAATTAGGGGGTACACTATGTATATTTTAAATAGTGCATTAAAACAAGGAAATTCGAAGACACTTTTCTATGTTAACTAACGGCACGGTATCGGACCTTAATATTGACCTATAATTTTTAAATTGGACCACGTATTATATTACAGGGTTATAGTGTACCCTACCACAGGAAATAATTATAATTCAATTCGGGGGTACACAGCGTGACCCTTAAGTTTACTATGTATGCCTATGCGAAATAAAGTGTTCTGAGAAGCTTAAAATGAGGAAATAAGCGTTCTAAAATGCTTTAAAAATTCAAAGACATTTTTCTATGTTAACTAAGGGCACGGTATCGGACCTTAATATTGACCTATAATTTTTAAATTGGACCACGTATTATATTACAGGGTAATAGTGTACCCTACCACCGGAAATAATTATAGGTCATTTAGGACGTACACAGCGTGACCCTAAATTTTACTGTATGCCTATGCGAAATAGAGTGTTCAGAGAAGCTTAAAATGAAGAAATAAGCGTTCGAAAATGCTTTAAAAATTCAAAGACATCTTTCAATGGTTAACTAACGCAAGGCGCAATATCAGACCTTAATATTGACCCATAATATTTAAATTGGACCAGGTATTATATTACAGGGTAATAGTGTACCCTACTACAGGAAATAATTATATGTCAATTAGATGGTACACAGCGTGACCCTAAAGTTTACTATGTATGTCTATGCGAAATAAAGTGTTCTGAGAAGCTTAAAATGAAGAAATAAGCGTTCTAAAATGCTTTAAAAATTCAAAGACATCTTTCAATGGTTAACTAACGCAAGGCGCAATATCAGACCTTAATATTGACCTATAATTTTTAAATTGGACCACGTATTATATTACAGGGTAATAGTGTACCCTTCCACAGGAAATAATTATAGGTCATTTATCGAGTACACAGCGTGACCCTAAATTTTACTATGTATGCCTATGCGAAATAAAATGTTTTGAGAAGCTTAAAATGAAGAAATAAGTGTTCTAAAATGCTTTAAAAATTCAAAGACATCTTTCAATGGTTAATCAACGCAAGGCGCGATATCAGACCTTAATATTGACCCATAATATTTAAATTGGACCAGGTATTATATTACAGGGTAATAGTGTACCTTACAGCAGGAAATAATTATAGGTCAATTAGGGGGTACACAGCGTGACCCTAAAGTTTACTATGTATTCCTATGCAAAATAAAGTGTTCTGAGAAGCTTAAAATGAGGAAATAAGCGTTCTAAAATGCTTTAAAAATTCAAAGACATTTTTCTATGTTAACTAACGGTACGGTATCGGACCTTAATATTGACCTATAATTTTTAAATTGGACCACGTAATAAATTACAGGGTTATAGTGTACCCTACCACAGGAAATAATTATAGGTCAATTAGGGGGTACACAGAGTGACCCTAAAGTTTACCTATGCATTATGTATGCCTATGCGAAATAAAGTGTTCTGAGAAGCTTAAAATGAAGAAATAAGCGTTCTAAAATGCTTTAAAAATTCAAAGACATCTTTCAATGGTTAACTAACGCAAGGCGCGATATCAGACCTTAATATGGAACCATAATATTTAAATTGGACCAGGTATTATATTACAGGGAAATAGTGTACCCTACAACAGGAAATAATTATAGGTCAATTAGGGGGTACACTATGTGTATTTTAAATAGTGCATTAAAACAAGAAAATTCGAAGACTCTTTTCTATGATAACTAACGGCACGGTATCGGACTTTAATATTGACCTAAAATTTTTAAATTGGACCACGTATTATATTACAGGGTAATAGTGTACACTTCCACAGGAAATAATTATAGGTCAATTAGGGGGCACACAGCGTGACCCTAAAGTTTACTATGTATGCCTATGCGAAATAAAGTGTTCTGAGAAGCTTAAAATGAAGAAATAAGCGTTCTAAAATGCTTTAAAAATTCAAAGACATCTTTCAATGGTTAACTAACGCAAGGCGCGATATCAGACCTTAATATGGAACCATAATATTTAAATTGGACCAGGTATTATATTACAGGGTAATAGTGTACCCTACCACAGGAAATATTTATAGGTCAATTAGATGGTACACAGCGTGACCCTAAAGTTTACTATGTATGCCTATGCGAAATAAAGTGTTCTGAGAAGCTTAAAATGAGGAAATAAGCGTTCTAAAATGCTTTAAAAATTCAAAGACATCTTTCAATGGTTAACTAACGCAAGGCGCAATATCAGACCTTAATATTGACCCATAACATTTAAATTGGACCAGGTATTATATTACAGGGTAACAGTGTACCCTACCACAGGAAATAATTATAGGTCAATTAGATGGTACACAGCGTGACCCTAAAGTTTACTATGTATGCCTATGCGAAATAAAGTGTTCTGAGAAGCTTAAAATGAGGAAATAAGCGTTCTAAAATGCTTTAAAAATTCAAAGACATTTTTCTATATTAACTAACGGCACGGTATAGGACCTTAATATTGACCTATAATTTTTAAATTGGACCACGTATTATATTACAGGGTAATAGTGTACCCTACCACAGGAAATAATTATAGGTCATTTAGGGGGTACACAGCGTGACCCTAAATTTTACTATGTATGCCTATGCGAAATAAAGTGTTCTGAGAAGCTTAAAATGAAGAAATAAGCGTTCTAAAATGCTTTAAAAATTCAAAGACATCTTTCAATGGTTAACTAACGCAAGGCGCAATATCAGACCTTAATATTGACCCATAATATTTAAATTGGACCAGGTATTATATTACAGGGTAATAGTGTACCCTACCACAGGAAATAATTATAGGTCAATTAGGGGGTACACTATGTATATTTTAAATAGTGCATTAAAACAAGGAAATTCGAAGACACTCTTCTATGTTAACTAACGACACGGTATCGGACCTTAATATTGACCTAAAATTCTTAAATTGGACCTCGTATTATATTACAGGGTGATAGTGTACCCTACCACGGAAAATAATTATAGGTCAATTAGGGGGTACACAGCGTGACCCTAAAGTTTACTATGTATGCCTATGCGAAATAAAGTGTTCTGAGAAGCTTAAAATGAAGAAATAAGCGTTCTAAAATGCTTTAAAAATTCAAAGACATCTTTCAATGTTTAACTAACGCAAGGCGCAATATCAGACCTTAATATTGAAATATAATATTTAAATTGGACCAGGTATTTATTATATTACAGGGTAATAGTGTATCCTACCACAGGAAATAATTATAGGTCAATTAGGGGGTACACTATGTATATTTTAAATAGTGCATTAAAACAAGGAAATTCGAAGACACTTTTCTATGTTAACTAACGGCACGGTATCGGACCTTAATATTGACCTATAATTTTTAAATTGGACCACGTATTATATTACAGGGTTATAGTGTACCCTACCACAGGAAATAATTATAATTCAATTCGGGGGTACACAGCGTGACCCTTAAGTTTACTATGTATGCCTATGCGAAATAAAGTGTTCTGAGAAGCTTAAAATGAGGAAATAAGCGTTCTAAAATGCTTTAAAAATTCAAAGACATTTTTCTATGTTAACTAAGGGCACGGTATCGGACCTTAATATTGACCTATAATTTTTAAATTGGACCACGTATTATATTACAGGGTAATAGTGTACCCTACCACCGGAAATAATTATAGGTCATTTAGGACGTACACAGCGTGACCCTAAATTTTACTGTATGCCTATGCGAAATAGAGTGTTCAGAGAAGCTTAAAATGAAGAAATAAGCGTTCGAAAATGCTTTAAAAATTCAAAGACATCTTTCAATGGTTAACTAACGCAAGGCGCAATATCAGACCTTAATATTGACCCATAATATTTAAATTGGACCAGGTATTATATTACAGGGTAATAGTGTACCCTACTACAGGAAATAATTATATGTCAATTAGATGGTACACAGCGTGACCCTAAAGTTTACTATGTATGTCTATGCGAAATAAAGTGTTCTGAGAAGCTTAAAATGAAGAAATAAGCGTTCTAAAATGCTTTAAAAATTCAAAGACATCTTTCAATGGTTAACTAACGCAAGGCGCAATATCAGACCTTAATATTGACCTATAATTTTTAAATTGGACCACGTATTATATTACAGGGTAATAGTGTACCCTTCCACAGGAAATAATTATAGGTCATTTATCGAGTACACAGCGTGACCCTAAATTTTACTATGTATGCCTATGCGAAATAAAATGTTTTGAGAAGCTTAAAATGAAGAAATAAGTGTTCTAAAATGCTTTAAAAATTCAAAGACATCTTTCAATGGTTAATCAACGCAAGGCGCGATATCAGACCTTAATATTGACCCATAATATTTAAATTGGACCAGGTATTATATTACAGGGTAATAGTGTACCTTACAGCAGGAAATAATTATAGGTCAATTAGGGGGTACACAGCGTGACCCTAAAGTTTACTATGTATTCCTATGCAAAATAAAGTGTTCTGAGAAGCTTAAAATGAGGAAATAAGCGTTCTAAAATGCTTTAAAAATTCAAAGACATTTTTCTATGTTAACTAACGGTACGGTATCGGACCTTAATATTGACCTATAATTTTTAAATTGGACCACGTAATAAATTACAGGGTTATAGTGTACCCTACCACAGGAAATAATTATAGGTCAATTAGGGGGTACACAGAGTGACCCTAAAGTTTACCTATGCATTATGTATGCCTATGCGAAATAAAGTGTTCTGAGAAGCTTAAAATGAAGAAATAAGCGTTCTAAAATGCTTTAAAAATTCAAAGACATCTTTCAATGGTTAACTAACGCAAGGCGCGATATCAGACCTTAATATGGAACCATAATATTTAAATTGGACCAGGTATTATATTACAGGGAAATAGTGTACCCTACAACAGGAAATAATTATAGGTCAATTAGGGGGTACACTATGTGTATTTTAAATAGTGCATTAAAACAAGAAAATTCGAAGACTCTTTTCTATGATAACTAACGGCACGGTATCGGACTTTAATATTGACCTAAAATTTTTAAATTGGACCACGTATTATATTACAGGGTAATAGTGTACACTTCCACAGGAAATAATTATAGGTCAATTAGGGGGCACACAGCGTGACCCTAAAGTTTACTATGTATGCCTATGCGAAATAAAGTGTTCTGAGAAGCTTAAAATGAAGAAATAAGCGTTCTAAAATGCTTTAAAAATTCAAAGACATCTTTCAATGGTTAACTAACGCAAGGCGCGATATCAGACCTTAATATGGAACCATAATATTTAAATTGGACCAGGTATTATATTACAGGGTAATAGTGTACCCTACCACAGGAAATATTTATAGGTCAATTAGATGGTACACAGCGTGACCCTAAAGTTTACTATGTATGCCTATGCGAAATAAAGTGTTCTGAGAAGCTTAAAATGAGGAAATAAGCGTTCTAAAATGCTTTAAAAATTCAAAGACATCTTTCAATGGTTAACTAACGCAAGGCGCAATATCAGACCTTAATATTGACCCATAACATTTAAATTGGACCAGGTATTATATTACAGGGTAACAGTGTACCCTACCACAGGAAATAATTATAGGTCAATTAGATGGTACACAGCGTGACCCTAAAGTTTACTATGTATGCCTATGCGAAATAAAGTGTTCTGAGAAGCTTAAAATGAGGAAATAAGCGTTCTAAAATGCTTTAAAAATTCAAAGACATTTTTCTATATTAACTAACGGCACGGTATAGGACCTTAATATTGACCTATAATTTTTAAATTGGACCACGTATTATATTACAGGGTAATAGTGTACCCTACCACAGGAAATAATTATAGGTCATTTAGGGGGTACACAGCGTGACCCTAAATTTTACTATGTATGCCTATGCGAAATAAAGTGTTCTGAGAAGCTTAAAATGAAGAAATAAGCGTTCTAAAATGCTTTAAAAATTCAAAGACATCTTTCAATGGTTAATCAACGCAAGGCGCAATATCAGACCTTTATATTGACCCATAATATTTAAATTGGACCAGGTATTATATTACAGGGTAATAGTGTACCCTACCACAGGAAATAATTATAGGTCAATTAGGGGGTACACAGCGTGACCCTAAAGTTTACTATGTATGCCTATGCGAAATAAAGTGTTCTGAGAAGCTTAAAATGAGGAAATATGCGTTCTAAAATGCTTTAAAAATTCAAAGACATTTTTCTATGTTAACTAACGGCACGGTATCGGACCTTAATATTGACCTATAATTTTTAAATTGGACCACGTATTATATTACAGGGTAATAGTGTACCCTACAACAGGAAATAATTATAGGTCAATTAGGGGGTACACTATGCGTATTTTAAATAGTGCATTAAAACAAGGAAATTCGAAGACTCTTTTCTATGTTAACTAACGGCACGGTATCGGACCTTAATATTGACCTAAACTTTTTAAATTGGACCACGTATTATATTACAGGGTGATAGTGTACCCTACCACGGAAAATAATTACAGGTCAATTAGGGGGTACACAGCGTGACCCTAAAGTTTACTATGTATGCCTATGCGAAATAAAGTGTTCTGAGAAGCTTAAGATGAAGAAATAAGTGTTCTAAGATGCTTTAAAAATTCAAAGACATCTTTCAATGGTTAACTAACACAAGGCGCAATATCAGACCTTAATATTGACCCATAATATTTAAATTGGACCAGGTATTATATTACAGGGTAATAGTGTATTTTACCACAGGAAATAATTATAGGTCAATTAGGGGGTACACTATGTATATTTTAAATAGTGCATTAAAACAAGGAAATTCGAAGACACTTTTCTATGTTAACTAACGACACGGTATCGGACCTTAATATTGACCTAAAATTCTTAAATTGGACCTCGTATTATATTACAGGGTGATAGTGTACCCTACCACGGAAAATAATTATTGGTCAATTAGGGGGTACACAGCGTGACCCTAAAGTTTACTATGTATGCCTATGCGAAATAAAGTGTTCTGAGAAGCTTAAAATGAAGAAATAAGCGTTCTAAAATGCTTTAAAAATTCAAAGACATCTTTCAATGGTTAACTAACGCAAGGCGCAATATCAGACCTTAATATTGAAACATAATATTTAAATTGGACCAGGTATTTATTATATTACAGGGTAATAGTGTATCCTACCACAGGAAATAATTATAGGTCAATTAGGGGGTACACTATGTATATTTTAAATAGTGCATTAAAACAAGGAAATTCGAAGACACTTTTCTATGTTAACTAACGGCACGGTATCGGACCTTAATATTGACCTATAATTTTTAAATTGGACCACGTATTATATTACAGGGTTATAGTGTACCCTACCACAGGAAATAATTATAATTCAATTCGGGGGTGCACAGCGTGACCCTTAAGTTTACTATGTATGCCTATGCGAAATAAAGTGTTCTGAGAAGCTTAAAATGAGGAAATAAGCGTTCTAAAATGCTTCAAAAATTCAAAGACATTTTTCTATGTTAACTAAGGGCACGGTATCGGACCTTAATATTGACCTATAATTTTTAAATTGGACCACGTATTATATTACAGGGTAATAGTGTACCCTACCACAGGAAATAATTATAGGTCATTTAGGACGTACACAGCGTGACCCTAAATTTTACTGTATGCCTATGCGAAATAGAGTGTTCAGAGAAGCTTAAAATGAAGAAATAAGCGTTCGAAAATGCTTTAAAAATTCAAAGACATCTTTCAATGGTTAACTAACGCAAGGCGCAATATCAGACCTTAATATTGACCCATAATATTTAAATTGGACCAGGTATTATATTATAGGGTAATAGTGTACCCTACTACAGGAAATAATTATATGTCAATTAGATGGTACACAGCGTGACCCTAAAGTTTACTATGTATGCCTATGCGAAATAAAGTGTTCTGAGAAGCTTAAAATGAAGAAATAAGCGTTCTAAAATGCTTTAAAAATTCAAAGACATCTTTCAATGGTTAACTAACGCAAGGCGCAATATCAGACCTTAATATTGACCTATAATTTTTAAATTGGACCACGTATTATATTACAGGGTAATAGTGTACCCTTCCACAGGAAATAATTATAGGTCATTTAGGGGGTACACAGCGTGACCCTAAATTTTACTATGTATGCCTATGCGAAATAAAGTGTTCTGAGAAGCTTAAAATGAAGAAATAAGCGTTCTAAAATGCTTTAAAAATTCAAAGACATCTTTCAATGGTTAACTAACGCAAGGCGCGATATCAGACCTTAATATGGAACCATAATATTTAAATTGGACCAGGTATTATATTACAGGGTAATAGTGTACCCTACCACAGGAAATATTTATAGGTCAATTAGATGGTACACAGCGTGACCCTAAAGTTTACTATGTATGCCTATGCGAAATAAAGTGTTCTGAGAAGCTTAAAATGAGGAAATAAGCGTTCTAAAATGCTTTAAAAATTCAAAGACATCTTTCAATGGTTAACTAACGCAAGGCGCAATATCAGACCTTAATATTGACCCATAACATTTAAATTGGACCAGGTATTATATTACAGGGTAACAGTGTACCCTACCACAGGAAATAATTATAGGTCAATTAGATGGTACACAGCGTGACCCTAAAGTTTACTATGTATGCCTATGCGAAATAAAGTGTTCTGAGAAGCTTAAAATGAGGAAATATGCGTTCTAAAATGCTTTAAAAATTCAAAGACATTTTTCTATGTTAACTAACGGCACGGTATCGGACCTTAATATTGACCTATAATTTTTAAATTGGACCACGTATTATATTACAGGGTAATAGTGTACCCTACAACAGGAAATAATTATAGGTCAATTAGGGGGTACACTATGCGTATTTTAAATAGTGCATTAAAACAAGGAAATTCGAAGACTCTTTTCTATGTTAACTAACGGCACGGTATCGGACCTTAATATTGACCTAAACTTTTTAAATTGGACCACGTATTATATTACAGGGTGATAGTGTACCCTATCACGGAAAATAATTACAGGTCAATTAGGGGGTACACAGCGTGACCCTAAAGTTTACTATGTATGCCTATGCGAAATAAAGTGTTCTGAGAAGCTTAAAATGAAGAAATAAGCGTTCTAAAATGCTTTAAAAATTCAAAGACATCTTTCAATGTTTAACTAACGCAAGGCGCAATATCAGACCTTAATATTGAAACATAATATTTAAATTGGACCAGGTATTTATTATATTACAGGGTAATAGTGTATCCTACCACAGGAAATAATTATAGGTCAATTAGGGGGTACACTATGTATATTTTAAATAGTGCATTAAAACAAGGAAATTCGAAGACACTTTTCTATGTTAACTAACGGCACGGTATCGGACCTTAATATTGACCTATAATTTTTAAATTGGACCACGTATTATATTACAGGGTTATAGTGTACCCTACCACAGGAAATAATTATAATTCAATTCGGGGGTACACAGCGTGACCCTTAAGTTTACTATGTATGCCTATGCGAAATAAAGTGTTCTGAGAAGCTTAAAATGAGGAAATAAGCGTTCTAAAATGCTTTTAAAATTCAAAGACATCTTTCAATGGTTAACTAACGCAAGTCGCAATATCAGACTTTAATATTGACCCATAATATTTAAATTGGACCAGGTATTATATTACAGGGTAATAGTGTACCCTACTACAGGAAATAATTATACGTCAATTAGATGGTACACAGCGTGACCCTAAAGTTTACTATGTATGCCTATGCGAAATAAAGTGTTCTGAGAAGCTTAAAATGAAGAAATAAGCGTTCTAAAATGCTTTAAAAATTCAAAGACATCTTTCAATGGTTAACTAACGCAAGGCGCAATATCAGACCTTAATATTGACCTATAATTTTTAAATTGGACCACGTATTATACTACAGGGTAATAGTGTACCCTTCCACAGGAAATAATTATAGGTCATTTAGGGGGTACACAGCGTGACCCTAAATTTTACTATGTATGCCTATGCGAAATAAAATGTTTTGAGAAGCTTAAAATGAAGAAATAAGCGTTCTAAAATGCTTTAAAAATTCAAAGACATCTTTCAATGGTTAATCAACGCAAGGCGCGATATCAGACCTTAATATTAATTGGACCAGGTATTATATTACAGGGTAATAGTGTACCCTACAGCAGGAAATAATTATAGGTCAATTAGGGGGTACACAGCGTGACCCTAAAGTTTACTATGTATTCCTATGCAAAATAAAGTGTTCTGAGAAGCTTGAAATGAGGAAATAAGCGTTCTAAAATGCTCTAAAAATTCAAAGACATTTTTCTATGTTAACTAACGGTACGGTATCGGACCTTAATTTTTAAATTGGACCACGTATTAAATTACAGGGTTATAGTGTACCCTACCACAGGAAATAATTATAGGTCAATTAGGGGGGAACAGAGTGACCCTAAAGTTTACTATGTATGCCTATGCGAAATAAAGTGTTCTGAGAAGCTTAAAATGAAGAAATAAGCGTTCTAAAATGCTTTAAAAATTCAAAGACATCTTTCAATGGTTAACTAACGCAAATCGCAATATCAGACCTTAATATTTACCCATAATATTTAAATTGGCCCAGGTATTATATTACAGGGTAATAGTGTACCCTACCACAGGAAATAATTATAGGTCAATTAGGGGGTACACTATGTATATTTTAAATAGTGCATTAAAACAAGGAAATTCGAAGACACTTTTCTATGTTAACTAACGGCACGGTATCGGACCTTAATATTGACCTATAATTTTTAAATTGGACCACGTATTATATTACAGGGTAATAGTGTACCCTACCACAGGAAATAATTATAGGTCATTTAGGACGTACACAGCGTGACCCTAAATTTTACTGTATGCCTATGCGAAATAGAGTGTTCAGAGAAGCTTAAAATGAAGAAATAAGCGTTCGAAAATGCTTTAAAAATTCAAAGACATCTTTCAATGGTTAACTAACGCAAGGCGCAATATCAGACCTTAATATTGACCCATAATATTTAAATTGGACCAGGTATTATATTACAGGGAAATAGTGTACCCTTCCTCAGGAAATAATTATAGGTCAATTAGGGGGTACACAGCGTGACCCTAAAGTTTACTATGTATGCCTATGCGAAATAAAGTGTTATGAGAAGCTTAAAATGAGGAAATAAGCGTTCTAAAATGCTTTAAAAATTCAAAGACATTTTTCTATGTTAACTAACGGCGCGGTATCGGACCTTAATATTGACCTATAATTTTTAAATTGGACCACGTATTATATTACAGGGTAATAGTGTACCCTACCACAGGAAATAATTATAGGTCATTTAGGGGGTACACAGCGTGACCCTAAATTTTACTATGTATGCCTATGCGAAATAAAATGTTTTGAGAAGCTTAAAATGAAGAAATAAGCGTTCTAAAATGCTTTAAAAATTCAAAGACATCTTTCAATGGTTAATCAACGCAAGGCGCGATATCAGACCTTAATATTGACCCATAATATTTAAATTGGACCAGGTATTATATTACAGGGTAATAGTGTACCCTACAGCAGGAAATAATTATAGGTCAATTAGGGGGTACACAGCGTGACCCTAAAGTTAACTATGTATTCCTATGCAAAATAAAGTGTTCTGAGAAGCTTAAAATGAGGAAATAAGCGTTCTAAAATGCTCTAAAAATTCAAAGACATTTTTCTATGTTAACTAACGGTACGGTATCGGACCTTAATTTTTAAATTGGACCACGTATTAAATTACAGGGTTATAGTGTACCCTACCACAGGAAATAATTATAGGTCAATTAGGGGGGAACAGAGTGACCCTAAAGTTTACTATGTATGCCTATGCGAAATAAAGTATTCTGAGAAGCTTAAAATGAAGAAATAAGCGTTCTAAAATGCTTTAAAAATTCAAAGACATCTTTCAATGGTTAACTAACGCAAATCGCAATATCAGACCTTAATATTGACCCATAATATTTAAATTCGCCCAGGTATTATATTACAGGGTAATAGTGTACCCTACCACAGGAAATAATTATAGGTCAATTAGGGGGTACACTATGTATATTTTAAATAGTGCATTAAAACAAGGAAATTCGAAGACACTTTTCTATGTTAACTAACGGCACGGTATCGGACCTTAATATTGACCTATAATTTTTAAATTGGACCACGTATTATATTACAGGGTTATAGTGTACCCTAAAACAGGAAATAATTATTTGTCAATTAGGGGGTACACAGCGTGACCCTAAAGTTTACTATGTATGCCTATGCGAAATAGAGTGTTCTGAGAAGCTTAAAATGAAGAAATAAGCGTTCTAAAATGCTTTAAAAATTCAAAGACATCTTTCAATGCTTAACTAACGCAAGGCGCAATATCAGACCTTAATATTGACCCATAATATTTAAATTGGCCCAGGTATTATATTACAGGGTAATAGTGTACCCTACAACAGGAAATAATTATAGGTCAATAAGGGGGTACACAGCGTGACCCTAAAGTTTACTATGTATGCCTATGCGAAATAGAGTGTTCTGAGAAGCTTAAAATGAAGAAATAAGCATTCTAAAATGCTTTAAAAATTCAAAGACATCTTTCAATGGTTAACTAACGCAAGGCGCAATATCAGACCTTAATATTGACCCATAATATTTAAATTGGACCAGGTATTATATTACAGGGCAATAGTGTACCCTACCACAGGAAATAACTATAGTTCAATTAGATGGTACACAGCGTGACCCTAAAGTTTACTATGTATGCCTATGCGAAATAAAGTGTTCTGAGAAGCTTAAAATGAGGAAATAAGCGTTCTAAAATGCTTTAAAAATTTAAAGACATTTTTCTATGTTAACTAACGGCACGGTATCGGACCTTAATATTGACCTATAATTTTTAAATTAGACCACGTATTATATTACAGGGTAATAGTGTACCCTACCACAGGAAATAATTATAGGTCATTTAGGGGGTACACAGCGTGACCCTAAATTTTACTATGTATACCTATGCGAAATAAAATGTTTTGAGAAGCTTAAAATGAAGAAATAAGCGTTCTAAAATGCTTTAAAAATTCAAAGACATCTTTCAATGGTTAATCAACGCAAGGCGCGATATCAGACCTTAATATTGACCCATAATATTTAAATTGGACCAGGTATTATATTACAGGGTAATAGTGTACCCTACAGCAGGAAATAATTATAGGTCAATTAGGGGGTACACAGCGTGACCCTAAAGTTTACTATGTATTCCTATGCATAATAAAGTGTCCTGAGAAGCTTAAAATGAGGAAATAAGCGTTCTAAAATGCTTTAAAAATTCAAAGACATTTTTCTATGTTAACTAACGGTACGGTATCGGACCTTAATATTGACCTATAATTTTTAAATTGGACCACGTATTAAATTACAGGGTTATAGTGTACCCTACCACAGGAAATAATTATAGGTCAATTAGGGGGTACACAGAGTGACCCTAAAGTTTACTATGTATGCCTATGCGAAATAAAATGTTTTGAGATGCTTAAAATGAAGAAATAAGCGTTCTAAAATGCTTTAAAAATTCAAAGACATCTTTCAATGGTTAACCAACGCAAGGCGCGATATCAGACCTTAATATTGACCCATAATATTTAAATTGGACCAGGTATTATATTACAGGGTAATAGTGTACCCTACAGCAGGAAATAATTATAGGTCAATTAGGGGGTACACAGCGTAACCCTAAAATTTACTATGTATGCCTATGTGAAATAAAGTGTTCTGAGAAGCTTAAAATGAAGAAATAAGCGTTCTAAAATGCTTTAAAAATTCAAAGACATCTTTCAATGGTTAACTAACGCATGGCGCAATATCAGACCTTAATATTGACCTATAATTTTTAAATTGGACCACGTATTATATTACAGGGTAATAGTGTACCCTACCACAGGAAATAATTATAGGTCATTTAGGGGGTACACAGCGTGACCCTAAATTTTACTATGTATGCCTATGCGAAATAAAATGTTTTGAGATGCTTAAAATGAAGAAATAAGCGTTCTAAAATGCTTTAAAAATTCAAAGACATCTTTCAATGGATAATCAACGCAAGGCGCGATATCAGACCTTAATATTGACCCATAATATTTAAATTGGACCAGGTATTATATTACAGGGTAATAGTGTACCCTACAGCAGGAAATAATTATAGGTCAATTAGGGGGTACACAGCGTGACCCTAAAGTTTACTATGTATTCCTATGCAAAATAAAGTGTTCTGAGAAGCTTAAAATGAGGAAATAAGCGTTCTAAAATGCTCTAAAAATTCAAAGACATTTTTGTATGTTAACTAACGGTACGGTATCGGACCTTAATTTTTAAATTGGACCACGTATTAAATTACAGGGTAATAGTGTACCCTACCACAGGAAATAATTATAGGTCAATTAGGGGGGAACAGAGTGACCCTAAAGTTTACTATGTATGCCTATGCGAAATAGAGTGTTCTGTGAAGCTTAAAATGAAGAAATAAGCGTTCTAAAATGCTTTAAAAATTCAAAGACATCTTTCAATGCTTAACTAACGCAAGGCGCAATATCAGACCTTAATATTGACCCATAATATTTAAATTGGACCAGGTATTATATTACAGGGTAATAGTGTACCCTACAACAGGAAATAATTATAGGTCAATAAGGGGGTACACAGCGTGACCCTAAAGTTTACTATGTATGCCTATGCGAAATAGAGTGTTCTGAGAAGCTTAAAATGAAGAAATAAGCATTCTAAAATGCTTTAAAAATTCAAAGACATCTTTCAATGGTTAACTAACGCAAGGCGCAATATCAGACCTTAATATTGACCCATAATATTTAAATTGGACCAGGTATTATATTACAGGGTAATAGTGTACCCTACCACAGGAAATAACTATAGTTCAATTAGATGGTACACAGCGTGACCCTAAAGTTTACTATGTATGCCTATGCGAAATAAAGTGTTCTGAGAAGCTTAAAATGAGGAAATAAGCGTTCTAAAATGCTTTAAAAATTTAAAGACATTTTTCTATGTTAACTAACGGCACGGTATCGGATCTTAATATTGACCTATAATTTTTAAATTGGACCACGTATTATATTACAGGGTAATAGTGTACCCTTCCACAGGAAATAATTATAGGTCATTTATCGAGTACACAGCGTGACCCTAAATTTTACTATGTATGCCTATGCGAAATAAAATGTTTTGAGAAGCTTAAAATGAAGAAATAAGTGTTCTAAAATGCTTTAAAAATTCAAAGACATCTTTCAATGGTTAATCAACGCAAGGCGCGATATCAGACCTTAATATTGACCCATAATATTTAAATTGGACCAGGTATTATATTACAGGGTAATAGTGTACCTTACAGCAGGAAATAATTATAGGTCAATTAGGGGGTACACAGCGTGACCCTAAAGTTTACTATGTATTCCTATGCAAAATAAAGTGTTCTGAGAAGCTTAAAATGAGGAAATAAGCGTTCTAAAATGCTCTAAAAATTCAAAGACATTTTTCTATGTTAACTAACGGTACGGTATCGGACCTTAATTTTTAAATTGGACCACGTATTAAATTACAGGGTTATAGTGTACCCTACCACAGGAAATAATTATAGGTCAATTAGGGGGGAACAGAGTGACCCTAAAGTTTACTATGTATGCCTATGCGAAATAAAGTGTTCTGAGAAGCTTAAAATGAAGAAATAAGCGTTCTAAAATGCTTTAAAAATTCAAAGACATCTTTCAATGGTTAACTAACGCAAATCGCAATATCAGACCTTAATATTGACCCATAATATTTAAATTGGCCCAGGTATTATATTACAGGGTAATAGTGTACCCTACCACAGGAAATAATTATAGGTCAATTAGGGGGTACACTATGTATATTTTAAATAGTGCATTAAAACAAGGAAATTCGAAGACACTTTTCTATGTTAACTAACGGCACGGTATCGGACCTTAATATTGACCTATAATTTTTAAATTGGACCACGTATTATATTACAGGGTTATAGTGTACCCTAAAACAGGAAATAATTATTTGTCAATTAGGGGGTACACAGCGTGACCCTAAAGTTTACTATGTACGCCTATGCGAAATAGAGTGTTCTGAGAAGCTTAAAATGAAGAAATAAGCGTTCTAAGATGCTTTAAAAATTCAAAGACATCTTTCAATGCTTAACTAACGCAAGGCGCAATATCAGACCTTAATATTGACCCATAATATTTAAATTGGACCAGGTATTATATTACAGGGAAATAGTGTACCCTACCTCAGGAAATAATTATAGGTCAATTAGGGGGTACACAGCGTGACCCTAAAGTTTACTATGTATGCCTATGCGAAATAAAGTGTTATGAGAAGCTTAAAATGAGGAAATAAGCGTTCTAAAATGCTTTAAAAATTCAAAGACATTTTTCTATGTTAACTAACGGCGCGGTATCGGACCTTAATATTGACCTATAATTTTTAAATTGGACCACGTATTATATTACAGGGTAATAGTGTACCCTACCACAGGAAATAATTATAGGTCATTTAGGGGGTACACAGCGTGACCCTAAATTTTACTATGTATGCCTATGCGAAATAAAATGTTTTGAGAAGCTTAAAATGAAGAAATAAGCGTTCTAAAATGCTTTAAAAATTCAAAGACATCTTTCAATGGTTAATCAACGCAAGGCGCGATATCAGACCTTAATATTGACCCATAATATTTAAATTGGACCAGGTATTATATTACAGGGTAATAGTGTACCCTACAGCAGGAAATAATTATAGGTCAATTAGGGGGTACACATCGTGACCCTAAAGTTTACTATGTATTACTATGCAAAATAAAATGTTCTGAGAAGCTTAAAGTGAGGAAATAAGCGTTCTAAAATGCTTTAAAAATTCAAAGACATTTTTCTATGTTAACTAACGGTACGGTATCGGACCTTAATATTGACCTATAATTTTTAAATTGGACCACGTATTATATTACAGGGTTATAGTGTACCCTACCACAGGAAATAATTATAGGTCAATTAGGGGGTACACAGAGTGACTCTAAAGTTTACTATGTATGCCTATGCGAAATAAAGTGTTCTGAGAAGCTTAAAATGAAGAAATAAGCGTTCTAAAATGCTTTTAAAATTCAAAGACATCTTTCAATGGTTAACTAACGCAAGGCGCAATATCAGACCTTAATATTGACCTATAATTTTTAAATTGGACCACGTATTATACTACAGGGTAATAGTGTACCCTTCCACAGGAAATAATTATAGGTCATTTAGGGGGTACACAGCGTGACCCTAAATTTTACTATGTATGCCTATGCGAAATAAAATGTTTTGAGAAGCTTAAAATGAAGAAATAAGCGTTCTAAAATACTTTAAAAATTCAAAGACATCTTTCAATGGTTAATCAACGCAAGGCGCGATATCAGACCTTAATATTGACCCATAATATTTAAATTGGACCAGGTATTATATTACAGGGTAATAGTGTACCCTACAGCAGGAAATAATTATAGGTCAATTAGGGGGTACACAGCGTGACCCTAAAGTTTACTATGTATGCCTATGCGAAATAAAGTGTTATGAGAAGCTTAAAATGAGGAAATAAGCGTTCTAAAATGCTTTAAAAATTCAAAGACATTTTTCTATGTTAACTAACGGTACGGTATCGGACCTTAATATTGACCTATAATTTTTAAATTGGACCACGTATTATATTACAGGGTTATTGTGTACCCTACCACAGGAAAAAATTATAGGTCAATTAGGGGGTACACAGAGTGACCCTAAAGTTTACTATGTATGCCTATGCGAAATAAAGTGTTCTGAGAAGCTTAAAATGAAGAAATAAGCGTTCTAAAATGCTTTTAAAATTCAAAGACATCTTTCAATGGTTAACTAACGCAAGTCGCAATATCAGACCTTAATATTGACCCATAATATTTAAATTGGACCAGGTATTATATTACAGGGTAATAGTGTACCCTACTACAGGAAATAATTATAGGTCAATTAGATGGTACACAGCGTGACCCTAAAGTTTACTATGTATGCCTATGCGAAATAAAGTGTTCTGAGAAGCTTAAAATGAAGAAATAAGCGTTCTAAAATGCTTTAAAAATTCAAAGACATCTTTCAATGGTTAACTAACGCAAGGCGCAATATCAGACCTTAATATTGACCTATAATTTTTAAATTGGACCACGTATTATACTTTTTTTTTTTTTTTTTTTTTTTTTTTTTTTTTTTTTTTTTTTTCTTTTCTCCAAGCTTTGGACATGTACCTAGGTCATTATGGACCCTTTACCATATAGCCCAAAGCTTGGCTACTGGTCCGGCTCCACTCCAGCCTAGGAACGAGCCCATTCAGCAAGAATTTATTAAGAATTTAGATCAGTACAAAGTCACAATATTTTAAAAAAATACAAAGATTAAATATGGTGCAAGTTAATAACACATAATAACAAAAATAATAAAAGAAGTATAAAAGGAAAAAAAACTTAAAGGCCATAAACTATTTGTTATTGCCTTAACTAAATAAACAATTTTGAAAAAGATCCCCCCCTTCTCTTTTTCTTTGCTTTTTTGTATACAGAAACTGAGGTGGAATACTATATCAAAAAAGTTTAAGAGGTTATAAACACTATCAAGATTACTTAAAAAGTCCGATTTGATTAAAATTTTAATAAGGAGTCATTTTCTGCTAGAAAGTTCATTACGTTAATTAATTTAGATTTTAATGTTTTATTTGTAAGAAAGTTTTTTTGCCAAATATATAAATTATTAATGTTTGGAAGGCGTGTATGCCAAGATATTGTGTAAAGACAAGTTGATAAGTAATGCTCTGGTGTACCTGGATGACCACAGGTACAAAGGTTTGTATCCGAGATTTGCAGGTAATGAAAAAAAGAAGGGAAGGGACCGTGACCTGTTAGGAACCAGATGACTTGTTTAATTGGAATTGATTTGAAGAAGTTGACATTATTGATGATGCTAAACAGACGTCGTCCTCTATCGGAATTATTCCATTGGTTTTGCCAATTACTTGATAAAGATTTTTTAAGAGATTGTTTTAGGTGTGAAACAGGGAGAGGAAAGGAGTAATTTTTAATGTTTTCTGTTGCTTTTTTGGCCAATTCATCCGCTCTCTCATTACCTTCTCTATTGTTATGCGCTTTAATCCAAGAGATTTGAATGGCGGTGTCCATTAGTGCATGTTGAATGTCTTTGGTTATGAGGTTGGTTGATCCTGCGTCTTTAATTGATGTTATTGAGGCTTTAGAATCTGACCAGATTATGTATTTTATTTGTCTATTAAAGTTTAAGTTATTTTTGATGTGTTTTACACATTCTAATATTGCCAACTGTTCGGCTTGGAAAATAGAATTGTTAATATCCAAGGTGAAAGTTTTTGAATGAGCTTTGTTAAGAAATGCGAATGCAGTGCCTGTTTTAGTTTTGGAACCGTCAGTGAAGTAGTTAGTTTCTTTTCTAAAATCGTAGTTACCTTGTTCAGTTAAAGAGATTTTGTTTTTAATATAATAAGATGGGTGATAAATTGGCCTTTTTAATTTATTTTCATAGTCCTGATGATTATAACTTATATGATTGAAGATTGCATTTTTTTTTATTTGAGTTAATGTTGTTGAGCATGACAAGAGCATAATCTGGTCTGGAAGAGGGGGAATATTTGTTAAAACATGAAGAGCTGCGGTGGGGGTAGAGTGGTAAGCTCTGGTAATATTCAAAAGGAATTTGCGTTGAATCGAAATTAATGTTCTAGATATACGAGGTGAGATGTTTTTTGCCCAAATATTGCAACCGTGTGCCAGAGAAGGGACTATTACTGTGTTATAAATGAGTTTTCTTGCTTTTTGATTTATTCCCCAAGATTTATTATTGATTTTGTAAAGAGATTTGAGAAGAGAGTTTGCTTTTTCTTTGAGGATATTGACATGAGGACCCCAATTTAATTTCTTATCGATTACAACTCCAAGGTACCTAAAATGATTTGTTTGCTTAATTTTTTTGTTGTTAATTTTGAAGATTGCTCCCCTTTTGGTGTTGTAAAAATGTATATAGGCTGTTTTATCAATTGAAAGAGTTAAAGAATTGTTGGTGAGCCAATTGTGAATACGATTTAGAGTTAGATTCGATACTTGTTCTAATTGCCTCCTAGAGTTGGCATATGAAAGAATTATCAAGTCGTCTGCAAAGGCTTGTATTATGGAATCTTCAAACTGAATTTTCAAAAGGTTATTAATTACTAAATTCCACGCAGTCGGTCCTATGCAAGACCCTTGGGGACAGCCTTTTTTAATTGTTTTTGTTACATATCCCTGATTTGTTGCTAAGATGGCTTGCCTGTTCATATTGATGCTCTCTATTATAAAACAAAGATTGGATGGGATTTGGTACATTGATAATTCTCTATTAATTAGATCGTACTGGATATTGTCAAACGCCCCTTTGATGTCGAGCGAGATTGCGGCGACGTGTTTGTGATTATTTTTTAGATGAGTTAGGTTATCTTTGAAATTTTCTAGTGCAATATTGACTGATTTACCAAATCTAAAACCGTATTGTAAATCAGACAGTGCGTTGAGTTTCTCTAAATGAAAAGTTAGTCTCTTAATGATTAATTTCTCTAAGAATTTGCCCAAGCAAGGGAGTAAAGTTATAGGACGATAAGAGGTCAAGACATTGGGATTTTTGCCTTTTTTAAGAAAAAGTATAACTTGCCCTTTTTTGAAATGGTCAGGGAAGACTTCTAGGGTGAGGCATTTGTTGAAAAAATTTAGGATGAGTGGACCGAAAAATATGAATAAGTTTTTTACTATTATATAATCAATGCCATCTATGCCTGGTGCTTTTTTGTTGTTTAGTGTATTAAGTAGACGTTGAAGTTCGTTGTGGTTGAAGGGAGGATCTGGACTTTTATTTTGATAGTTGTATTTATTTTGTTGGATGACATTGTCATCCGGAAAAAGATTTTGAAGAACATTCTTGGCCTCTTCTATTGGACAGTTCGTGTCATAAATCTGAGTTAAGATGGTCGGATAGGAGTTAGTTTTAAAGGAAGATTTATAATGAGCTCCATGGGGGTTTTTAGTACTTTCACAGAGATATTGCCAACTGTCGTACTTTGCTTTGATAATTAGTTTTTTGTATTGTGCTCTTTTTTGCTTGTAAATAGTTTTGTATTTTTTTATTTCTTCATCAATATTTGATCTCTGAAAACGTCTTTTAATTGCTTGTAATTCTTTTTTGTGGATTGAAAGCTGTGCTGTCCACCAAGAAGTGTTTGTAGGACGATTGAAAAGTTTAAGTTTGTAGGAGTTTTTGCAGCTTAAGAAAATTTTACTTATGAGATTATTTGTGAAAATGTTAAGATCCATAGGATTTTGTACGTTGTTTAGCTCAATGTTTAGATCTGGAATGAAGTTCAAGAAATGTTTTTTAAATTTATTATGATTTCCAAACTTAGTTTTAAACCTTGTGAAAGAGGAGAACGTATACTTGTTATTAATTTGTAATAAGATATATTTGTGGTCTGAATTACTTTCTATATCCAGTACATTCCAATTAGAAAAAGTTAAAATATCTAGGTTATTAGTAAGAGTAAGATCTGGAAAAGATGAGCATAAAGTTGTTACGAAAGTCGGTAATGCTGGTTGTGAATTTAAAATTTTCAAGTTGTTGGATATAATAAAATCTAATAATACATCTCCTCTTGCGTTGTTGTTGGAATAACCCCAAAAACTGTGATGCGAATTGAAGTCTCCACAAATTATTGTTGGATAATTGTAGAAGTTTTTATTACTGTAGTAAATTAGATCTTTCATTAGATTCAAGTCTGTATCTGTTGGAGAATTATAAAATGAGATTAGAATCAAGGGGGAATTATTTGAAGAGTTTATTGAAATCGAAACTGAATCCTGAAGAGAATCTATCTGTAGAGGGCTTATTGATTTATTGGGTATAAAAATGCCAGATTTTCCGTTTACTGATGAAAATAATTTCCAGGAACTTGGATATCCAATTATGGAGCCTTTTGGTTTGTATGGTTCCTGAAAACAGATTATGTCAATGTCATGATCAACAACAGTTTTTTGCAATAAAAAAATGGCGGCTTTGCTCCTTTGAAGATTTATTTGTAATATATTAAGTTTATAAAGATCGGTAGAGATTGTGAATTGTTTAATTTCATTAACGTATGGATTATCCATTAACTAAATTTAAAAAGGAATTCACAAATAATATAAACATTATAAAAAAAAAAAAAAAAAAAAAAAAAAAAAAAAACAGTACTGAGACATATTTTGAAAAAAAGTGAAAAAAAATATTATTGACTTATGATGAGAGAAAAGAAAATTATAATAGAATGGGAATAGCATTTTGAGTTATGAAAATATGTGAGAAGTTATAAGGAGATGTAAAATATTAAGGCTCAAGGGAGAAATTGGAAAAGGAAAAAATAGAGTTAGAATAATAAAGAAAAAAGAAAAAAGAAAATGAAAGTAAAGCTAAAAACATAATTTGCTTGAAAGAACAAGAGATAAGATTGTACTTCTGAAAATATGAACTTTTAAAGAAAAGAACGTTAGAAGGAAAGGATTTCATCTCTTCCAGAGGATTAAATATAAATATGAACTTAGAAAATGGACTTAAAATATCAAGAAAGGTAAAAGAAAAGAATTTTTAAGGAGATTGCAGTTAATTAAACTTTAAAGTCTAAAAAGAGAGAGTTTTTGTTGTTGACAAACTAATACAGATAATTACTAGATTTGTATTTCCGATGCTGTTGAACTTCGTGGATGTAAGTGGGGCATGCTGAGCTGGAGGCTTTATGGTTACAGTTGAAGTTCTGGTGATGATTTTTGTTGCTGAAGAAGCAGTTTATGCAGAATTCTGTATCTCGCGTGCATTGATGTATAGAGTGACCTTCATGACCGCATTTCTCACAGTATTTGGTATCGTTGCAGTTGCTTTCATGATGTCCAAAATTTTGGCAGTTGCGACATCTGTGGATTGTCGTCGATGGGAGATTAGAATTTTCTTTCCGAAGTTGTTGTAGTTTTTGGAGGTAGGTAGGGCAAGTGGCACTGGAAGCTTTGTGATTGCAATCTATGTTTAGGTTGTGCTTGTCGTTGCTTTCATGACAATTGATGCAGTAATCGAAATGTTCTTGACATTGTTGGATAGAGTGGCCCACATAGCCACATTTCTCGCACATTTCTTCGTTGGGGCAGTCATCCTGATGATGTTCTAAACGTTGACATTTGCGACATCTTAAGAGAATAAGCCTTTTTTTTATTATACATTTGAACATTCCAATGAAGATGGTGTGTTGTTTGAGCAGATTTAATGATAGTAGTCTGCTAGCTTTGAGAACTATGTGTCTTTTGTTTGCGTTCTGTCTGTGCTGAATATCTTTTACATATGTTAGATTGTCAGAAGTTTCATCGAAGTTTGTTGAGTCTCTGATTATCAATAGGATCTCTTCGTTAGTGAAAGATTGAGGTGCATTCAACAGAATCAACGAGTATTGTCTTTGCTCTTTACTTTTGACTGGAAAACCTGAGGTCTGGAGGCTTGAGTAAGCTTGTTCTCTATTTTGTACGTTATGGAATTTAAGTTCAAGGTAGTTTTTGTTTTTGTATACACGTTTGACTTTGAGTTTAGGTTGATTTTTCTGTAGTTCTTCTAGCATTGAGTCTGTGGTTATTTCTGGTGTCTCTTCAATGATTAGTGGGGTTGGTGGTTTCGGATTGTTATTCGTGGATATATTCATTGTTTCCAAAGTTTTTAGTCTGTTGTCAATGGTTTGTAATTTGTCTTCTATTATGGTTACTATATCTGGAATTTCTGCGTTTGGATGTTGATGACTGTCGTGTTCGATTTTCTGCAACCTTTTGTCTATATTTGATAATTTTTCCACAATCGAGATTAATAAGGACGATATTTGATTTGGATCTGTCGTGACATTAGATGATGGAACATTATCTCTAGGAATAAGGTTAGTCGTTGTCGATGCTATGTTAGGAAGATCGTGTGTTGTCTGAGGGCATGTAGTATTCATCAATGTCCTTAGGTTGTTCAAGGCGTTTTTGCATTCATTACGAGTTTCAAATGGAAGGTCATATTTGGTTTGAGTTTTCCGTTCTATGAGTGTTTCCAATAAAATGATGTTGTCAATAAATGCTTGGTTCGATGATGGAGGTATGGAACAATGCTCTTGTTCTGGCTCAGGTGGTGATTCATCTGTTGAGTCGAGGTTTTGAGATTGTTGTTGGAAAAGTTTCATGATCGCTCCTGTTGGATTGTTTCCAGTTTGATGGTTTTGAAGTTGGTTAATTAGTCTAGATAAACTTGGTATTTTTGATGCGTTTTTCGTTGTAGTAGATGTCGATTGTTGAGTGCTCTCCTTGTCGAGATGGGATTTTCTTTGTGACATTTGTGACGTAGTATGTGAGCGTGTAGATTTTGCTGGTGTAGAGTTTATATCGAATTCTGGTGTGTTGTCCATGATTTAGTTGATTGAGGAAAGATGAGTTCAATGGCAATAAAGAAGTGCCAGAAGTTTAAGTAATTTATTTACTAAAGAGAGGCTGTGGTGAGTCCACTCCGGGTCCCGTGAAAGAAACCATGTGTATTACGTTGAGTTTGTTGGAAGTGAATTGGAAATTAGGATGTTTGTTAAAGGTTGAATATTTAGTTGTGACCACAATATGACGTCCCATTGATTTGAGTGTAACCATCGTCAGTATTAGAAAAGAAGAAATTATTTAAAGAAGTTGTAGAATATTGAAGGAGAATGAATTGAGTTTTTTGGTGGTTATTTTGATATAATCAAGAAAGTAATTTAATGGCGATAAAAGAAGTACCAGGAGGTGTTTTGGGTTCGGGGGTGTGAAAAAGTGTTAGTTTGGGTTATTTTTTTGGGGGGGGGAGTGGGGGGTTAAGTGGGGGGGAATGAGGGTGAAGTTATATCGGTAGGGGTTTTTGGTTAATTCTTAAGAGTGGCAAAATTAAAAAAGTGAGTTGATCTATTTTTGGCAAGAAGACAAGTGCCGATTTGCATTATGATAGATATTTTGATAAGTAGTATTTTTTTTCTTTCTTTTTTTTGGGGGGGGGGTTGGGGGTTAAGTGGGGGGTGGGGTGTGAGGGTGAAGTTATATCCGTGGGAGTTTTTGGTATATTCCTTAAAATAGCAATAATTACAAAATATGTTGTTCTATTTTTGGCGAGAAAACTAGTACCGGTTTACATTAAGTTAAAGATTTTGATGGTTAGATTTACAGAATTTGATCAGTAGATTTTTTTTTTGGGAGGGGGGAGTGGGGGGTGAGGTGGGGGTGGGGGTTTGAGGGTGAAGTAATAACCATGAGGGTTTTTGGTTTATTCCTTAAAATAGCAATAATTAAAAAATATGTTGTTCTATTTTTGGCGAGAAAACTAGTACCGGTTAACATTAAGTTAAAGGTTTTGTTGGTTAGATTTACAGGATTTGATCAGTAGATTTTTGGGAGTGGGGGTGAGGTGGGGGGTGGGGGGTTTGAGGGTGAAGTTATATCCATGAGGGTTTTTGGTTTATTCGCTAAAATAGCAATAATTAAAAAAATATGTTGTTCTATTTTTGACGAGAAAACAAGTACCGGATTACATTAAGTTAAAGATTTTGATAGTTAGATTTACAGATTTTGATCGGTAGAGTTTTTTTTTTTTTTGGGGGGGGGGGGGGAGTGGGGGTGAAGTGGGGGGTGGGGGTGTGAGGGTGAAGTTATATCCGTGAGGGTTTTTGGTTTATTCCTTAAAATAGCAATAATTAAAAAAAAAAAAAAAAAAAAATGTTGTTCTATTTTGGCGAGAAAACTAGTACCGGGTGGGGGGTTTGGGGGTGAAGTTATGTCACTGAGGGTTTTTATTTATTCCTAAAAATAGCAATAATTAAAAAAAAAAATTTTGTACTGTTTTTGGCGAGAAAACTAGTACCGGTTTACATTAAGTTTAAGATATAAAAATGAGTTGAATAAATGTTGAAACCAATGAAAGAGTAAAATCCCTTATAAAACCATGGTTCTATTAAAATCTATTGGTAAAGATTATGGGGGACTGACGATGGTTAAGAATTGTATGGTTATAAAAGAAAAAATAAGCAAGAATAAATATTAGTACTGGTTAAATAAGAAATGACCATCTTTATAAGATTGCCATTGAGTATAAACAAGCATATTATGTAAAGTGATTATTTTCAGAGAAATATTAACAAGACAGCTTATTAAAAAAGAGGTGAAGAATGGCGATAAAACAAGTACCACAGTCTGTTACTATATATTGATTAATACAGACATATGGAAATAGCAATAAGGCTTGGAATAGCAAGGTAAGAAACTGGTGATGGTTACTAGAGAAAATTTTAAAATGGCGACAAAAGTAGTACTAAAAACATTATGAACATAATAAAGTAATTTAAATATTATACTTTTAACTCTGGGTGGCCAACGCTATGTAAGTATACAATAGAAAAATAATAAGCAAACCATTAGATGATAGTTGTGAATACTCTAAGATAATGGCTTGGTACGATGTGGTCCACAGATGGTTGATGTTCAATAACCTAAGATGGTCTATTTGTTAAAGCAACCAGGATATGTTTTTATTTATTGTTGATAATCGTGTGAATAAGTAAGACACAACAGTACACAAGTAAAAGATTTTAATAAATAAGACAAGCTTTTAATGATAAATGCATATAAATAAACAAGAGAAAGATATATAGAATGAAATGCTTAAAAATACTTAAAAATATGTTTATACTCTGACTCTGAGAAGATCGATTTTACCCATAGGAAGAAAAACTAATAGATTTAACAATTGGTTAATTGAAATGAATAATAATTATTGAAAGCTGGGCGTAGCGTGATTGTAATAGCTTAACTGTTACTGTAATCATTACTTAGGTTTGTTTACATAAAAATGGCTAAATTATGCATTGAAAAAGAACGCCGAAATTGTGAAAAAAGATGTTTATTAGAAAATCGATAATAAATCGAGTATTGGGTTAAAAATTTTGAAACATGTATTTGTACATTGAGCATGAGTTGGGGCATAACATATAAAAAAGTTAGAACACACAGTAACAATTAAGTCTAAATTAAAGTCACTCAAAGTCAGAGTACAAAATAAAAATGTTTAACATAGCGATGGCCTATACCCAGAAATGACTATAAAATTTAAAGTTGCTGAAAAATATTATTACGATCGTCTAAAATTAAAAAAAGTATAATGGCATTAAGAAAATCGCTTTTAGCATTGAAATGAACAAGCGTGATTAAGTTTAGACACATTAAAAAAAATTTATAAATGCTGAAAGTTAGCGATAGAAATTTTTTGCATAGGAATACATGCTAAAATGGCGATCATATACATTAAGCCTGAATCAATGGAACGTCAATTTTAAAACATCAAAACATTAAAAATTGGGCTCCCAGGGCCCGGAAAAGACTCACCAGAGATGCCTTGAGGAGTTACATGATGGTTTTGATGATATTTTTTAGAAGAAGATGGATATTTGTTGCTTTTTTAGTTGGAAAAAAACTCTGTTCAATTAGCACAACAACATGGGTAGTAGCTAGATCAGTTCTTTTCCACGTATTATACTACAGGGTAATAGTGTACCCTTCCACAGGAAATAATTATAGGTCATTTAGGGGGTACACAGCGTGACCCTAAATTTTACTATGTATGCCTATGCGAAATAAAATGTTTTGAGAAGCTTAAAATGAAGAAATAAGCGTTCTAAAATGCTTTAAAAATTCAAAGACATCTTTCAATGGTTAATCAACGCAAGGCGCGATATCAGACCTTAATATTAATTGGACCAGGTATTATATTACAGGGTAATAGTGTACCCTACAGCAGGAAATAATTATAGGTCAATTAGGGGGTACACAGCGTGACCCTAAAGTTTACTATGTATTCCTAAGCAAAATAAAGTGTTCTGAGAAGCTTAAAATGAGGAAATAAGCGTTCTAAAATGCTCTAAAAATTCAAAGACATTTTTCTATGTTAACTAACGGTACGGTATCGGACCTTAATTTTTAAATTGGACCACGTATTAAATTACAGGGTTATAGTGTACCCTACCACAGGAAATAATTATAGGTCAATTAGGGGGGAACAGAGTGACCCTAAAGTTTACTATGTATGCCTATGCGAAATAAAGTGTTCTGAGAAGCTTAAAATGAAGAAATAAGCGTTCTAAAATGCTTTAAAAATTCAAAGACATCTTTCAATGGTTAACTAACGCAAATCGCAATATCAGACCTTAATATTTACCCATAATATTTAAATTGGCCCAGGTATTATATTACAGGGTAATAGTGTACCCTACCACAGGAAATAATTATAGGTCAATTAGGGGGTACACTATGTATATTTTAAATAGTGCATTAAAACAAGGAAATTCGAAGACACTTTTCTATGTTAACTAACGGCACGGTATCGGACCTTAATATTGACTTATAATTTTTAAATTGGACCACGTATTATATTACAGGGTAATAGTGTACCCTACCACAGGAAATAATTATAGGTCATTTAGGACGTACACAGCGTGACCCTAAATTTTACTGTATGCCTATGCGAAATAGAGTGTTCAGAGAAGCTTAAAATGAAGAAATAAGCGTTCGAAAATGCTTTAAAAATTCAAAGACATCTTTCAATGGTTAACTAACGCAAGGCGCAATATCAGACCTTAATATTGACCCATAATATTTAAATTGGACCAGGTATTATATTACAGGGAAATAGTGTACCCTACCTCAGGAAATAATTATAGGTCAATTAGGGGGTACACAGCGTGACCCTAAAGTTTACTATGTATGCCTATGCGAAATAAAGTGTTATGAGAAGCTTAAAATGAGGAAATAAGCGTTCTAAAATGCTTTAAAAATTCAAAGACATTTTTCTATGTTAACTAACGGCGCGGTATCGGACCTTAATATTGACCTATAATTTTTAAATTGGACCACGTATTATATTACAGGGTAATAGTGTACCCTACCACAGGAAATAATTATAGGTCATTTAGGGGGTACACAGCGTGACCCTAAATTTTACTATGTATGCCTATGCGAAATAAAATGTTTTGAGAAGCTTAAAATGAAGAAATAAGCGTTCTAAAATGCTTTAAAAATTCAAAGACATCTTTCAATGGTTAATCAACGCAAGGCGCGATATCAGACCTTAATATTGACCCATAATATTTAAATTGGACCAGGTATTATATTACAGGGTAATAGTGTACCCTACAGCAGGAAATAATTATAGGTCAATTAGGGGGTACACAGCGTGACCCTAAAGTTTACTATGTATTCCTATGCAAAATAAAGTGTTCTGAGAAGCTTAAAATGAGGAAATAAGCGTTCTAAAATGCTCTAAAAATTCAAAGACATTTTTCTATGTTAACTAACGGTACGGTATCGGACCTTAATTTTTAAATTGGACCACGTATTAAATTACAGGGTTATAGTGTACCCTACCACAGGAAATAATTATAGGTCAATTAGGGGGGAACAGAGTGACCCTAAAGTTTACTATGTATGGCTATGCGAAATAAAGTGTTCTGAGAAGCTTAAAATGAAGAAATAAGCGTTCTAAAATGCTTTAAAAATTCAAAGACATCTTTCAATGGTTAACTAACGCAAATCGCAATATCAGACCTTAATATTGACCCATAATATTTAAATTCGCCCAGGTATTATATTACAGGGTAATAGTGTACCCTACCACAGGAAATAATTATAGGTCAATTAGGGGGTACACTATGTATATTTTAAATAGTGCATTAAAACAAGGAAATTCGAAGACACTTTTCTATGTTAACTAACGGCACGGTATCGGACCTTAATATTGACCTATAATTTTTAAATTGGACCACGTATTATATTACAGGGTTATAGTGTACCCTAAAACAGGAAATAATTATTTGTCAATTAGGGGGTACACAGCGTGACCCTAAAGTTTACTATGTATGCCTATGCGAAATAGAGTGTTCTGAGAAGCTTAAAATGAAGAAATAAGCGTTCTAAAATGCTTTAAAAATTCAAAGACATCTTTCAATGCTTAACTAACGCAAGGCGCAATATCAGACCTTAATATTGACCCATAATATTTAAATTGGCCCAGGTATTATATTACAGGGTAATAGTGTACCCTACAACAGGAAATAATTATAGGTCAATAAGGGGGTACACAGCGTGACCCTAAAGTTTACTATGTATGCCTATGCGAAATAGAGTGTTCTGAGAAGCTTAAAATGAAGAAATAAGCATTCTAAAATGCTTTAAAAATTCAAAGACATCTTTCAATGGTTAACTAACGCAAGGCGCAATATCAGACCTTAATATTGACCCATAATATTTAAATTGGACCAGGTATTATATTACAGGGTAATAGTGTACCCTACCACAGGAAATAACTATAGTTCAATTAGATGGTACACAGCGTGACCCTAAAGTTTACTATGTATGCCTATGCGAAATAAAGTGTTCTGAGAAGCTTAAAATGAGGAAATAAGCGTTCTAAAATGCTTTAAAAATTTAAAGACATTTTTCTATGTTAACTAACGGCACGGTATCGGACCTTAATATTGACCTATAATTTTTAAATTAGACCACGTATTATATTACAGGGTAATAGTGTACTTTACCACAGGAAATAATTATAGGTCATTTAGGGGGTACACAGCGTGACCCTAAATTTTACTATGTATACCTATGCGAAATAAAATGTTTTGAGAAGCTTAAAATGAAGAAATAAGCGTTCTAAAATGCTTTAAAAATTCAAAGACATCTTTCAATGGTTAATCAACGCAAGGCGCGATATCAGACCTTAATATTGACCCATAATATTTAAATTGGACCAGGTATTATATTACAGGGTAATAGTGTACCCTACAGCAGGAAATAATTATAGATCAATTAGGGGGTACACAGCGTGACCCTAAAGTTTACTATGTATTCCTATGCATAATAAAGTGTCCTGAGAAGCTTAAAATGAGGAAATAAGCGTTCTAAAATGCTTTAAAAATTCAAAGACATTTTTCTATGTTAACTAACGGTACGGTATCGGACCTTAATATTGACCTATAATTTTTAAATTGGACCACGTATTAAATTACAGGGTTATAGTGTACCCTACCACAGGAAATAATTATAGGTCAATTAGGGGGTACACAGAGTGACCCTAAAGTTTACTATGTATGCCTATGCGAAATAAAATGTTTTGAGATGCTTAAAATGAAGAAATAAGCGTTCTAAAATGCTTTAAAAATTCAAAGACATCTTTCAATGGTTAACCAACGCAAGGCGCGATATCAGACCTTAATATTGACCCATAATATTTAAATTGGACCAGGTATTATATTACAGGGTAATAGTGTACCCTACAGCAGGAAATAATTATAGGTCAATTAGGGGGTACACAGCGTAACCCTAAAATTTACTATGTATGCCTATGTGAAATAAAGTGTTCTGAGAAGCTTAAAATGAAGAAATAAGCGTTCTAAAATGCTTTAAAAATTCAAAGACATCTTTCAATGGTTAACTAACGCAAGGCGCAATATCAGACCTTAATATTGACCTATAATTTTTAAATTGGACCACGTATTATATTACAGGGTAATAGTGTACCCTACCACAGGAAATAATTATAGGTCATTTAGGGGGTACACAGCGTGACCCTAAATTTTACTATGTATGCCTATGCGAAATAAAATGTTTTGAGAAGCTTAAAATGAAGAAATAAGCGTTCTAAAATGCTTTAAAAATTCAAAGACATCTTTCAATGGATAATCAACGCAAGGCGCGATATCAGACCTTAATATTGACCCATAATATTTAAATTGGACCAGGTATTATATTACAGGGTAATAGTGTACCCTACAGCAGGAAATAATTATAGGTCAATTAGGGGGTACACAGCGTGACCCTAAAGTTTACTTTGTATTCCTATGCAAAATAAAGTGTTCTGAGAAGCTTAAAATGAGGAAATAAGCGTTCTAAAATGCTCTAAAAATTCAAAGACATTTTTCTATGTTAACTAACGGTACGGTATCGGACCTTAATTTTTAAATTGGACCACGTATTAAATTACAGGGTTATAGTGTACCCTACCACAGGAAATAATTATAGGTCAATTAGGGGGGAACAGAGTGACCCTAAAGTTTACTATGTATGCCTATGCGAAATAGAGTGTTCTGAGAAGCTTAAAATGAAGAAATAAGCGTTCTAAAATGCTTTAAAAATTCAAAGACATCTTTCAATGCTTAACTAACGCAAGGCGCAATATCAGACCTTAATATTGACCCATAATATTTAAATTGGACCAGGTATTATATTACAGGGTAATAGTGTACCCTACAACAGGAAATAATTATAGGTCAATAAGGGGGTACACAGCGTGACCCTAAAGTTTACTATGTATGCCTATGCGAAATAGAGTGTTCTGAGAAGCTTAAAATGAAGAAATAAGCATTCTAAAATGCTTTAAAAATTCAAAGACATCTTTCAATGGTTAACTAACGCAAGGCGCAATATCAGACCTTAATATTGACCCATAATATTTAAATTGGACCAGGTATTATATTACAGGGTAATAGTGTACCCTACCACAGGAAATAACTATAGTTCAATTAGATGGTACACAGCGTGACCCTAAAGTTTACTATGTATGCCTATGCGAAATAAAGTGTTCTGAGAAGCTTAAAATGAGGAAATAAGCGTTCTAAAATGCTTTAAAAATTTAAAGACATTTTTCTATGTTAACTAACGGCACGGTATCGGACCTTAATATTGACCTATAATTTTTAAATTGGACCACGTATTATATTACAGGGTAATAGTGTACCCTACCACAGGAAATAATTATAGGTCATTTAGGGGGTACACAGCGTGACCCTAAATTTTACTATGTATGCCTATGCGAAATAAAATGTTTTGAGAAGCTTAAAATGAAGAAATAAGCGTTCTAAAATGCTTTAAAAATTCAAAGACATCTTTCAATGGTTAATCAACGCAAGGCGCGATATCAGACCTTAATATTGACCCATAATATTTAAATTGGACCAGGTATTATAAACTGCTGTTTGTAGAAAATGCAACACCATGAAGGAATCATCAGAATCAAATGAAATTCGCAGCAAATGTCAATTATAGGATATTATGCAAATTAATAAAGTTTCAGAGCCATCGCGCGTGCGTGACGCGCGCAGCGCCCTCTGAATTGATGCTGAAAGCGTATAAATAAAGTGCTGTAGCGGGACGTTGAAAATAGTCTATGATTATTTGTTAGTGGCAAACGTTTAGTGAGATCTGAGTATGCCTCCACGACGGAAGAATAAGAAATTCAAGCAACTTACGGAGTTTGAACGAGGGAGGATAATCGTCCTTCGAGAAGGAGGATTTTCCTATCGCGCAATAGCAGCTCGTATGCAGCGGAACAGTTCCACAGTGATGCGAGTTTGGAAGCAGTGGACCGACGAGCACCGAAGAACTCGAAAAACAGGCACTGGACGACAGAAGGTGACGTCAGAGAGCGATGATCGACACCTGCTCCGCATGGCGGTGAATGATCGCACAACTTCCTCCAGGCAGCTGGCAGCACATTGGTCTACTGCTACAGGTGTACAATTGTCGGCTTCGTCAATTCGTCGTCGTCTGCTGCGCCGTGGATTGCGTGCAAGGGTGCCATTATACAGGATTCCCCTCACGGCGGATCATCGACGGCTGCGTCGGCAGTGGGCTCTTGAGCACAGAGACTGGCGAGCTGATTGGCACCAAGTTGTCTTTTCAGATGAATCACGCTTCAATTTGTGGACCCATGATGGCCGTGTTCGTGTTAGACGTTATGCCGGTCAACGCTGCCTTCCTGAGTGTATTATTGAACGACATAGTGGTCGAACACCCGGAGTTATGGTCTGGGGTGCGATTTCGTATCATGGACGATCCAATTTGATACGAATTGAGGGTAATCTCAATAGCAACAGATACGTCCGTGAAGTGCTACAGCCCGAAGTCGTTCCTTTCCTTCAAGGCATCCCTGGAGCTATCTTTCAGCAGGATAATGCACGCCCACATGTTGCGCGGACTGTTAGAGACTTCTGTTCAGCACAACGCATGCAACTTCTTCCTTGGCCTGCTTATTCGCCGGATATGTCGCCTATTGAGCACGTGTGGGATATGGTTGGTCGGCGTCTCACTCGTGATCCGCGTCCTGCAGTTTCCAAAGACGAACTTTGGTTGCGCATACAAGCGATATGGAATTCTCTTCCTCAAGCAGATATTCAACATCTGTTTGACTCCATGCCACGTCGTATAGCAGCACTTATTGCAGCGCGTGGTGGCTGCACCAAATACTGATTTCGGACGCTTAATTTGTTTCTTTTGTTTTGAAAATTTCATCATTTATTTGTATCAGTACAAGTCGTTTCTGCATTAAATTTCATTTGATTCTGATGATTCTTTCATGGTGTTGCATTTTCTACAAACAGCAGTTTATTACAGGGTAATAGTGTACCCTACAGCAGGAAACAATTATAGGTCAATTAGGGGGTACACAGCGTGACCCTAAAGTTTACTATGTATTCCTATGCATAATAAAGTGTTCTGAGAAGCTTAAAATGAGGAAATAAGCGTTCTAAAATGCTTTAAAAATTCAAAGACATCTTTCAATGGTTAACTAACGCAAGGCGCAATATCAGACCTTAATATTGACCCATAATATTTAAATTGGACCAGGTATTATATTACAGGGAAATAGTGTACCCTACCTCAGGAAATAATTATAGGTCAATTAGGGGGTACACAGCGTGACCCTAAAGTTTACTATGTATGCCTATGCGAAATAAAGTGTTATGAGAAGCTTAAAATGAGGAAATAAGCGTTCTAAAATGCTTTAAAAATTCAAAGACATTTTTCTATGTTAACAAACGGCACGGTATCGGACCTTAATATTGACCTATAATTTTTAAATTGGACCACGTATTACATTACAGGGTAATAGTGTACCCTACCACAGGAAATGATTATTGGTCAATTAGGGGGTACACAGCGTGACCCTAAAGTTTACTATGTATTCCTATGCAAAATAAAGTGTTCTGAGAAGCTTAAAATGAGGAAATAAGCGTTCTAAAATGGTCTAAAAATTCAAAGACATTTTTCTATGTTAACTAACGGTACGGTATCGGACCTTAATTTTTAAATTGGACCACGTATTAAATTACAGGGTTATAGTGTACCCTACCACAGGAAATAATTATAGGTCAATTAGGGGGGAACAGAGTGACCCTAAAGTTTACTATGTATGCCTATGCGAAATAAAGTGTTCTGAGAAGCTTAAAATGAAGAAATAAGCGTTCTAAAATGCTTTAAAAATTCAAAGACATCTTTCAATGGTTAACTAACGCAAATCGCAATATCAGACCTTAATATTGACCCATAATATTTAAATTGGCCCAGGTATTATATTACAGGGTAATAGTGTACCCTACCACAGGAAATAATTATAGGTCAATTAGGGGGTACACTATGTATATTTTAAATAGTGCATTAAAACAAGGAAATTCGAAGACACTTTTCTATGTTAACTAACGACACGGTATCGGACCTTAATATTGACCTATAATTTTTAAATTGGACCACGTATTATATTACAGGGTTATAGTGTACCCTAAAACAGGAAATAATTATTTGTCAATTAGGGGGTACACAGCGTGACCCTAAAGTTTACTATGTACGCCTATGCGAAATAGAGTGTTCTGAGAAGCTTAAAATGAAGAAATAAGCGTTCTAAAATGCTTTAAAAATTCAAAGACATCTTTCAATGCTTAACTAACGCAAGGCGCAATATCAGACCTTAATATTGACCCATAATATTTAAATTGGACCAGGTATTATATTACAGGGTAATAGTGTACCCTACAACAGGAAATAATTATAGGTCAATCAGGGGGTACACAGCGTGACCCTAAAGTTTACTATGTATGCCTATGCGAAATAGAGTGTTCTGAGAAGCTTAAAATGAAGAAATAAGCATTCTAAAATGCTTTAAAAATTCAAAGACATCTTTCAATGGTTAACTAACGCAAGGCGCAATATCAGACCTCAATATTGACCCATAATATTTAAATTGGACCAGGTATTATATTACAGGGTAATAGTGTACCCTACCACAGGAAATAACTATAGTTCAATTAGATGGTACACAGCGTGACCCTAAAGTTTACTATGTATGCCTATGTGAAATAAAGTGTTCTGAGAAGCTTAAAATGAGGAAATAAGCGTTCTAAAATGCTTTAAAAATTCAAAGACATTTTTCTATGTTAACAAACGGCACGGTATCGGACCTTAATATTGACCTATAATTTTTAAATTGGACCACGTATTACATTACAAGGTAATAGTGTACCCTACAACAGGAAATAATTATAGGTCAATTAGGGGGTACACTATGTATATTTTAAATAGTGCATTAAAACAAGGAAATTCGAAGACACTTTTCTATGTTAACTAACGGCACGGTATCGGACCTTAATATTGACCTATAATTTTTAAATTGAACCACGTATTATATTACAGGGTTATAGTGTACCCTAAAACAGGAAATAATTATTTGTCAATTAGGGGGTACACAGCGTGACCCTAAAGTTTACTATGTACGCCTATGCGAAATAGAGTGTTCTGAGAAGCTTAAAATGAAGAAATAAGCGTTCTAAAATGCTTTAAAAATTCAAAGACATCTTTCAATGCTTAACTAACGCAAGGCGCAATATCAGACCTTAATATTGACCCATAATATTTAAATTGGACCAGGTATTATATTACAGGGTAATAGTGTACCCTACAACAGGAAATAATTATAGGTCAATTAGGGGGTACACAGCGTGACCCTAAAGTTTACTATGTATGCCTATGCGAAATAGAGTGTTCTGAGAAGCTTAAAATGAAGAAATAAGCATTCTAAAATGCTTTAAAAATTCAAAGACATCTTTCAATGGTTAACTAACGCAAGGCGCAATATCAGACCTTAATATTGACCCATAATATTTAAATTGGACCAGGTATTATATTACAGGGTAATAGTGTACCCTACCACAGGAAATAACTATAGTTCAATTAGATGGTACACAGCGTGACCCTAAAGTTTACTATGTATGCCTATGCGAAATAAAGTGTTCTGAGAAGCTTAAAATGAGGAAATAAGCGTTCTAAAATGCTTTAAAAATTTAAAGACATTTTTCTATGTTAACTAACGGCACGGTATCGGACCTTAATATTGACCTATAATTTTTAAATTGGACCACGTATTATATTACAGGGTAATAGTGTACCCTACAGCAGGAAATAATTATAGGTCAATTAGGGGGTACACAGCGTGACCCTAAAGTTTACTATGTATTCCTATGCATAATAAAGTGTTCTGAGAAGCTTAAAGTGAGGAAATAAGCGTTCTAAAATGCTTTAAAAATTCAAAGACATTTTTCTATGTTAACTAACGGTACGGTATCGGACCTTAATATTGACCTATAATTTTTAAATTGGACCACGTATTAAATTACAGGGTTATAGTGTACCCTACCACAGGAAATAATTATAGGTCAATTAGGGGGTACACAGAGTGACCCTAAAGTTTACTATGTATGCCTATGCGAAATAAAGTGTTCTGAGAAGCTTAAAATGAAGAAATAAGCGTTCTAAAATGCTTTAAAAATTCAAAGACATCTTTCAATGGTTAACCAACGCAAGGCGCGATATCAGACCTTAATATTGACCCATAATATTTAAATTGGACCAGGTATTATATTACAGGGTAATAGTGTACCCTACAGCAGGAAATAATTATAGGTCAATTAGGGGGTACACAGCGTAACCCTAAAATTTACTATGTATGCCTATGTGAAATAAAGTGTTCTGAGAAGCTTAAAATGAAGAAATAAGCGTTCTAAAATGCTTTAAAAATTCAAAGACATCTTTCAATGGTTAACTAACGCAAGGCGCAATATCAGACCTTAATATTGACCTATAATTTTTAAATTGGACCACGTATTATATTACAGGGTAATAGTGTACCCTACCACAGGAAATAATTATAGGTCATTTAGGGGGTACACAGCGTGACCCTAAATTTTACTATGTATGCCTATGCGAAATAAAATGTTTTGAGAAGCTTAAAATGAAGAAATAAGCGTTCTAAAATGCTTTAAAAATTCAAAGACATCTTTCAATGGATAATCAGCGCAAGGCGCGATATCAGACCTTAATATTGACCCATAATATTTAAATTGGACCAGGTATTATATTACAGGGTAATAGTGTACCCTACAGCAGGAAATAATTATAGGTCAATTAGGGGGTACACAGCGTGACCCTAAAGTTTACTATGTATTCCTATGCAAAATAAAGTGTTCTGAGAAGCTTAAAATGAGGAAATAAGCGTTCTAAAATGCTCTAAAAATTCAAAGACATTTTTCTATGTTAACTAACGGTACGGTATCGGACCTTAATTTTTAAATTGGACCACGTATTAAATTACAGGGTTATAGTGTACCCTACCACAGGAAATAATTATAGGTCAATTAGGGGGGAACAGAGTGACCCTAAAGTTTACTATGTATGTGTCGTTCCTAACCGGATTGACTGTGTTTGTGAGAGGCATCTTGTCTATTGATTGATAACGTTTAAAAACAGGCAAAACAAAACATTTATTTTAAATAAAAAACAACAAAAAACAAAACAAAACACAGCGTTCCAAAGATATTTCAAAAAGCCAATTCAACGATATTTCCAGTTCTCTCCTTTTTCTCTTGCCATACTCAGAGTAACCTACATATTCTGAATACTTTTGGTGGCGCAAACTAATTGGAGTTAGTGTTTGCCGCAACATTCTCCCCACTTGAGTTTTATGTAGGAGAAAACTCAACACAATAAATTACCAAAAAAATACTAAAATTATGGCAGACATGCAATTGTTATGTTATAAAATTTAAAGAATTTTAAAAGATACAAATCTGTATTTAACGTCCAAAAATGTTCATAGTTATTTAATGTTCACTGGCATCTTCAGTTACCTCTAAGGGATATAGTCTTTGAATAGGTCTTAGTAAAGTCCCTTTGTCCGTTTTCAATTTGACTAGTCTTACTCGTCCATCTCTTCCAGGGAACAGCTCAATAACTTTTCCTAACGGCCAGAAAATTCGTTTTCTGTCTTCTCTTCCAATCAGGACGATGTCTCCAATTTTTATTTGGTCAAGTCTCTTGGAAACAGATGAACGCAAGAAACCTAAATATTCGATCCTGAATCTTTCTTTTAGTCTTTCTCTCAATCTTTGAACATATCTGTATCTCTTGTCTAAATTAGTTTTGTCGATTTTGTCTAAGTCGGCTACGTCGTTAGTAGGGAGGTCTTGAAGGAATGAAGATGGTGTTAAAGCTCTCAAATCTGGTTCTTCAGACACATAAGTCAAAGGTCTATTGTTCATGATCGACTCACATTCACAAACAAGAGTTGAGAGTTCTTCATGAGTCAGAGATGACCGTCCCAAGTTTTTTCTTAAGAGGTCTTTGAGAATTCCGATTAATCTTTCCCAGAATCCTCCCCACCATGGGGCGGATGGTGGATTGAATTTCCATTGGATTTGGGAAACTTCAAATTCTTTCATGATTTTGTTCCAATCAAGGCGCTTTAAGGAGGCGTTGAGTCCAGTGAAATTGGTACCATTGTCTGAGTATAGTGTAGCCACTCTACCTCTTCTAGCAATAAAACGCCGTAATGCTTGAACAAAAGCGTTTGTGCTAAGAGAAGGTATCAGCTCTAAGTGAACAGTTCTATATACAGCACAGGAGAAAAGGACGATCCAAACCTTCTCATTAGTCTTGGTCATCAAAGGTCCGGCCAGATCGACACCGGACACTTCGAATACAGCCGATAATCTAGTTCGATCAGGAGGCAGAGGTGGAAATGGTACTTCAAGATTTTTAACCATTTGTCTCTTGCAGGTGACACATCCTCCAATAACGGAGCGAACAGTTCTTCTACCTTTTATAATCCAAAATCTCTCTCTCAGGATTGTTAGAAGAATGGACGTTCCTGCATGTTTATTCAACAGGTGTTCTTGTTCAATAAGTCGGGTGACAACAAGATGCTTTGACGGAAGAATCAAAGGCGCAATGAATTCAGAGGTTTCATCTTCATTCAAAAGTCTAGACTTTAATCGAAGTATCTCCTCATGATCTGAAAACACTTGAAAGTTTTTCAAAGATTTTTTACCTTCTTCGTCATTGAAGCACTCTTTTTGTACGGACCGCAGAAGAGTCTTTTGTGCATTTCTTATTTCTTCTTGCGTTAAATCAACATTATTTCTTAAATCTTTAGCTTTTGGTTGGAAGCGTAACAACCATGCTACAACTCTGATTATCTTAGAAAACTTCGAAATTCTGGATGCTAAAGTAGTTGCAATGGATTCCGAGTCTACATTGATGGCCGAAACAACAGTCTTTCGTTTTTCCTTTTCAACTTCCTCTTCATTAACATTAGCTACTGTCATCGGCCAATCATCCTTAGAATTCTTCAGCCAGGCAAGCCCTAGCCACCACTTGGACTTCAGAAGTTGTTTAGCTCCACATCCTCTCGAGAGAAGATCGGCCGGGTTCTGGCTTCCTGGTACATGATACCAATTCTCAGGTGATGTCAGTCTATTTATTTCAGATATTCGATTGTTCACGAACACTGACCACTGTTCTTTCCTCTTAATCCAAGTTAACACAGTCGACGAATCTGTCCAAAAGTAGGTGTCAATGTTTCCTTTTTCGAGTTTTAAAGCAGAGTCCATAGAATTGAACAGTCTAGCTCCAATAGTTGCTCCCATCAATTCAAGACGAGGGATCGTTATTTTTTTCAGTGGAGTTATTCTTGACTTAGCTTGGAGTAGCTGGACATTTACAGAGCCATCAGGGGATTCACTTCTTAGGAATATACAAGCTGAATAAGCTGTTTTGCTTGCATCAACAAATGTATGGAAGCTGAGTTTAGATAAGGCAGTAACTCCCAACCATCTTGGGATCTTAATATCATTTAAGTAATGTAAGTCTTTGAACCATGAATTGAATTTTTTCTTTATTTCTTCATTAACTTCCGAATCCCAATGATCTTTAGTCTTCCAGGTTGCTTGAAGTAAAAGCTTAGGTCTTATTAAAGCTGGAGCAAGAAATCCAATCGGATCAAAGATTCGGCTTATCAGGGACAAAATTTTTCTCTTAGTTAATTTTTCGAATTCTTCCAGCTTCAGTGAGTCAGAATCAATTTTTAACGAGTCTAAGTTTTTATCCCATACGTAGCCTAAGACTCGCGCTTCAGTAGCTGCAGACGGGCAATCTAATAATTGGTTGCTTTCCCAACTTCTTAGGTCAAATTGACCTTCTTTCATAATTTCTGTAGCTGACTTTATAAAAGTTTCTAATTCAGTTAAATCTTGTACACTCGTTACGCAATTGTCTACATAAAAACTGTTTCGGAGTTTTTCCAACTGTTCTTCAGAATATTGTATCTTGAATGTCTGTTTGGACAGATGATGATGAATGACAGCCATCAATAAGAAAGGACTACTGGTTAGACCGAAAACAACTCGGCGATGTCTGTAAGTCTTCAGTTCATTTTGTTCATCAATCAAAAGAAATCGTAAATAATTCCTATCTCTTTCATTTAGAGAGATTTGCAGAAATGCTCTTCTAATGTCAGAAATAACACCAATTTCATACAATCGAAATCGAGCCAAAATGGATGGTATTGTCTCAATAAAATTTATTCCAGTCTCTAAACAATCATTTAGTGATGGGAAGTTCGGATTCTTGGCTGAAGCGTCAAAGACGGGTCTGATTTTCAAAGAAGTTGTCGTTGACTTTTCCTTAATAATTGGGCGATGTGGGAGGTAATGTGTACCTTTAATTGACAATTCTTCTTGTGGAACTTTCTCAATCACTTCTTCTTCTATCCATTCATCAAAAACTTGCTGGTATTTCTTTTCATATCCCGTTTTTTCTAATTTCTTGTTAGTAGATTTTAATCTTTTAAGAGACAACCCATAATTATTCGGTAATAAAGCATGATCCTTTTTCCATGGTAAGCTTACTTCGTATCTTCCATCTGAATTTTGATAAACTGTGTCTCGAAAATGAATCATAACTGCCCTCTGTGTATCTTCTCTAGTGTTTTGTTCCACAGGGTCTCTAATACCAAGTAATTCTAAATCCCATAAAAATGAAACAGGTAATTCTTGAGAAAGCATATTTACAACCGTCATATTTAAATTATCATGGTTTTCAAACTGAGGAACCTTCCCTATTAATGTCCATCCTAATTTAGTGTCGATGGCGACTAATCCAGATTTTAATTGTTCTTGTTTACCCGTAAATAGTTTACCAACAACATCAGCCCCTAAAAGAACTTCAATAGGTCCTGAATTCCTACAATCAGTTATAAATATCCTTTTTTGTCTCAATTCTCGAATCCACGGCCCTTGTCTAATGCTAGAAACATTATTACAAATTATTTCCTGATCCAATGCATCTAAATTACAACTATATTTACCATCAAGGCTATCGAGATATATTTTATAACATTTGTGCCGTTGAATTTCTGTTTTCTTTCCCCCAAATAATGAGGTCGAAAATTCTTCTTCCCTTTCAAAATCAAAACCTAACTCTTCTGCAGTAGATTTCATAATATAAGACTTTTGAGAACCCGTATCTAAAATAATTCTAGCTTTACGCTGCGCTTTATTTCCCTTAATAATTACTACAAGAGTCTGTAAAAATACTTCTTTAGTTGCATGCACGCGCGAATGTAAGGTGCCAGTCTCTTTTTCTTCGCTTTCATTATTATCTTGTTTTCTTTCATCCGATCGATTACATTCTAAGTCAGGACACATAAATTTTAAATGTTTTCTTGTGCAAATAGAGCATTTAATGTTTGATTTACAAGAAAAAGCCAGGTGCCCTTTCAATAAACAAATTTTACATAAACCCTTCCTTCTAATAACAGACTGTTTTTCTTCTAAAGGCATATAAAACGCTTTCTTGCAAAAACGAGTCTCGTGGTTTTTAAAACAAAATAAACAAAGGATATCATCGTTTAAATTATGACTAATTAATTCAGCCGCAGACGATTTCCGATCTCTCAAATTCAGATTCGCCGGTGGTGTCAAGTTCCTTCGTTCGAAAGGGGGATGAAATATTTCAGTTCTACTCAATTTTATTTTTTCTTCCGCTTGTACTTCGTTTTTCAAAAAATAAATTATTGCATCAAGACTGGATAGTTTTTGTTCGCTTTCTAAATTTTTTCTTTGGCGTTCAAATGAGCGTAACACATTTAATGGTAATGAACTTTCAACAAGGGGATACAAAATTACACCACACATCTCAGATGTAACTCCTAGTGAGTTTAATGCTCTCAATTGAGTTGACAGTTTATTGTATAAACAACTTAAAGAATCATTCTTATTCTTATTCGCATTATTTAATACGAGTTTCAGGAGTTCTCTAACATAAAAATCTATCAATAGATCTTTTCGGCCATACCTTACGGTTAAACTTTCAACAGCTAAAGGATAATTTTCATCTGTTACAGGAAAAGATTCCACAATTTCCCTAGCTTCCGATTTCAGCTTCGTCGACTGAATTAAATAATGAAATTTATCAGCTTTCGTTAAATTAACATTTTCATGAATATTTTTAAATTGGTTCCAAAACGTTAACCAATCTTTCAAGTCTCCGCCGAATTTATATAATTCAACTTCGGGGAGCCGTTGACATAAAGCTTTCGGAGATTTAGTGTTCGGTAATTCGCCGTTATTTTCGGAAGTAACAATTTCGTTTTCACACGAGTTCTTTTTCAAATTATCTAAGGAACGTTTAGCTTTTAATTGAATTCTCAAAGCTTTTTCTCTGTATTCTTCAACGGAATTATATTCAGTTTCGAATTCTTTTTCATCTTGCAAACTATCTAAATAACTATTATGAGTTATTTCCAAAATGTCTACCTTTTGTTTAAATAAACAAAGATCCGTTTCAATTTCGTCATACGTCACACTATCGCCAATTAAAAAATTTTCAAGTTTCTTGTAGGCCTTAGTAAATGAAGCTCTTTGAGCGGTTTTATTTCTTTTTATTATTTCCATTTTTACTATCTTAATATCAAATTCTTAGCTTCTAAAACTATCGATTCTAAGCACATATAAATTACCGTTCTGGTATCAAATATTCAAATAAATATATATATATTTCAAATCTTCAAAAGTATTCAAATTGTCAAATATTTAATCTTCAAAATGGAAATTAATAAATCGTCGCCTACCTTTCTTACCAATCCTTAAGACAAGGCCGCCCACCCGGGGGCGCCAGAAATGTCGTTCCTAACCGGATTGACTGTGTTTGTGAGAGGCATCTTGTCTATTGATTGATAACGTTTAAAAACAGGCAAAACAAAACATTTATTTTAAATAAAAAACAACAAAAAACAAAACAAAACACAGCGTTCCAAAGATATTTCAAAAAGCCAATTCAACGATATTTCCAGTTCTCTCCTTTTTCTCTTGCCATACTCAGAGTAACCTACATATTCTGAATACTTTTGGTGGCGCAAACTAATTGGAGTTAGTGTTTGCCGCAACAGTATGCCTATGCGAAATAGAGTGTTCTGAGAAGCTTAAAATGAAGAAATAAGCGTTCTAAAATGCTTTAAAAATTCAAAGACATCTTTCAATGCTTAACTAACGCAAGGCGCAATATCAGACCTTAATATTGACCCATAATATTTAAATTGGACCAGGTATTATATTACAGGGTAATAGTGTACCCTACAACAGGAAATAATTATAGGTCAATAAGGGGGTACACAGCGTGACCCTAAAGTTTACTATGTATGCCTATGCGAAATAGAGTGTTCTGAGAAGCTTAAAATGAAGAAATAAGCATTCTAAAATGCTTTAAAAATTCAAAGACATCTTTCAAAGGTTAACTAACGCAAGGCGCAATATCAGACCTTAATATTGACCCATAATATTTAAATTGGACCAGGTATTATATTACAGGGTAATAGTGTACCCTACCACAGGAAATAACTATAGTTCAATTAGATGGTACACAGCGTGACCCTAAAGTTTACTATGTATGCCTATGCGAAATAAAGTGTTCTGAGAAGCTTAAAATGAGGAAATAAGCGTTCTAAAATGCTTTAAAAATTTAAAGACATTTTTCTATGTTAACTAACGGCACGGTATCGGACCTTAATATTGACCTATAATTTTTAAATTGGACCACGTATTATATTACAGGGTAATAGTGTACCCTACCACAGGAAATAATTATAGGTCATTTAGGGGGTACACAGCGTGACCCTAAATTTTACTATGTATGCCTATGCGAAATAAAATGTTTTGAGAAGCTTAAAATGAAGAAATAAGCGTTCTAAAATGCTTTAAAAATTCAAAGACATCTTTCAATGGTTAATCAACGCAAGGCGCGATATCAGACCTTAATATTGACCCATAATATTTAAATTGGACCAGGTATTATATTACAGGGTAATAGTGTACCCTACAGCAGGAAACAATTATAGGTCAATTTGGGGGTACACAGCGTGACCCTAAAGTTTACTATGTATTCCTATGCATAATAAAGTGTTCTGAGAAGCTTAAAATGAGGAAATAAGCGTTCTAAAATGCTTTAAAAATTCAAAGACATTTTTCTATGTTAACTAACGGTACGGTATCGGACCTTAATATTGACCTATAATTTTTAAATTGGACCACGTATTAAATTACAGGGTTATAGTGTACCCTACCACAGGAAATAATTATAGGTCAATTAGGGGGTACACAGAGTGACCCTAAAGTTTACTATGTATGCCTATGCGAAATAAAGTGTTCTGAGAAGCTTAAAATGAAGAAATAAGCGTTCTAAAATGCTTTAAAAATTCAAAGACATCTTTCAATGGTTAACTAACGCAAGGCGCAATATCAGACCTTAATATTGACCCATAATATTTAAATTGGACCAGGTATTATATTACAGGGAAATAGTGTACCCTACCTCAGGAAATAATTATAGGTCAATTAGGGGGTACACAGCGTGACCCTAAAGTTTACTATGTATGCCTATGCGAAATAAAGTGTTATGAGAAGCTTAAAATGAGGAAATAAGCGTTCTAAAATGCTTTAAAAATTCAAAGACATTTTTCTATGTTAACAAACGGCACGGTATCGGACCTTAATATTGACCTATAATTTTTAAATTGGACCACGTATTACATTACAGGGTAATAGTGTACCCTACCACAGGAAATAATTATTGGTCAATTAGGGGGTACACAGCGTGACCCTAAAGTTTACTATGTATTCCTATGCAAAATAAAGTGTTCTGAGAAGCTTAAAATGAGGAAATAAGCGTTCTAAAATGGTCTAAAAATTCAAAGACATTTTTCTATGTTAACTAACGGTACGGTATCGGACCTTAATTTTTAAATTGGACCACGTATTAAATTACAGGGTTATAGTGTACCCTACCACAGGAAATAATTATAGGTCAATTAGGGGGGAACAGAGTGACCCTAAAGTTTACTATGTATGCCTATGCGAAATAAAGTGTTCTGAGAAGCTTAAAATGAAGAAATAAGCGTTCTAAAATGCTTTAAAAATTCAAAGACATCTTTCAATGGTTAACTAACGCAAATCGCAATATCAGACCTTAATATTGACCCATAATATTTAAATTGGCCCAGGTATTATATTACAGGGTAATAGTGTACCCTACCACAGGAAATAATTATAGGTCAATTAGGGGGTACACTATGTATATTTTAAATAGTGCATTAAAACAAGGAAATTCGAAGACACTTTTCTATGTTAACTAACGGCACGGTATCGGACCTTAATATTGACCTATAATTTTTAAATTGGACCACGTATTATATTACAGGGTTATAGTGTACCCTAAAACAGGAAATAATTATTTGTCAATTAGGGGGTACACAGCGTGACCCTAAAGTTTACTATGTACGCCTATGCGAAATAGAGTGTTCTGAGAAGCTTAAAATGAAGAAATAAGCGTTCTAAAATGCTTTAATAATTCAAAGACATCTTTCAATGCTTAACTAACGCAAGGCGCAATATCAGACCTTAATATTGACCCATAATATTTAAATTGGACCAGGTATTATATTACAGGGTAATAGTGTACCCTACAACAGGAAATAATTATAGGTCAATTAGGGGGTACACAGCGTGACCCTAAAGTTTACTATGTATGCCTATGCGAAATAGAGTGTTCTGAGAAGCTTAAAATGAAGAAATAAGCATTCTAAAATGCTTTAAAAATTCAAAGACATCTTTCAATGGTTAACTAACGCAAGGCGCAATATCAGACCTCAATATTGACCCATAATATTTAAATTGGACCAGGTATTATATTACAGGGTAATAGTGTACCCTACCACAGGAAATAACTATAGTTCAATTAGATGGTACACAGCGTGACCCTAAAGTTTACTATGTATGCCTATGTGAAATAAAGTGTTCTGAGAAGCTTAAAATGAGGAAATAAGCGTTCTAAAATGCTTTAAAAATTTAAAGTTATTTTTCTATGTTAACTAACGGCACGGTATCGGACCTTAATATTGACCTATAATTTTTAAATTGGACCACGTATTATATTACAGGGTAATAGTGTACCCTACCACAGGAAATAATTATAGGTCATTTAGGGGGTACACAGCGTGACCCTAAATTTTACTATGTATGCCTATGCGAAATAAAATGTTTTGAGAAGCTTAAAATGAAGAAATAAGCGTTCTAAAATGCTTTAAAAATTCAAAGACATCTTTCAATGGTTAATCAACGCAAGGCGCGATATCAGACCTTAATATTGACCCATAATATTTAAATTGGACCAGGTATTATATTACAGGGAAATAGTGTACCCTACCTCAGGAAATAATTATAGGTCAATTAGGGGGTACACAGCGTGACCCTAAAGTTTACTATGTATGCCTATGCGAAATAAAGTGTTATGAGAAGCTTAAAATGAGGAAATAAGCGTTCTAAAATGCTTTAAAAATTCAAAGACATTTTTCTATGTTAACAAACGGCACGGTATCGGACCTTAATATTGACCTATAATTTTTAAATTGGACCACGTATTACATTACAGGGTAATAGTGTACCCTACCACAGGAAATAATTATAGGTCAATTAGGGGGTACACTATGTATATTTTAAATAGTGCATTAAAACAAGGAAATTCGAAGACACTTTTCTATGTTAACTAACGGCACGGTATCGGACCTTAATATTGACCTATAATTTTTAAATTGGACCACGTATTATATTACAGGGTTATAGTGTACACTAAAACAGGAAATAATTATTTGTCAATTAGGGGGTACACAGCATGACCCTAAAGTTTACTATGTACGCCTATGCGAAATAGAGTGTTCTGAGAAGCTTAAAATGAAGAAATAAGCGTTCTAAAATGCTTTAAAAATTCAAAGACATCTTTCAATGCTTAACTAACGCAAGGCGCAATATCAGACCTTAATATTGACCCATAATATTTAAATTGGACCAGGTATTATATTACAGGGTAATAGTGTACCCTACAACAGGAAATAATTATAGGTCAATTAGGGGGTACACAGCGTGACCCTAAAGTTTACTATGTATGCCTATGCGAAATAGAGTGTTCTGAGAAGCTTAAAATGAAGAAATAAGCATTCTAAAATGCTTTAAAAATTCAAAGACATCTTTCAATGGTTAACTAACGCAAGGCGCAATATCAGACCTTAATATTGACCCATAATATTTAAATTGGACCAGGTATTATATTACAGGGTAATAGTGTACCCTACCACAGGAAATAACTATAGTTCAATTAGATGGTACACAGCGTGACCCTAAAGTTTACTATGTATGCCTATGCGAAATAAAGTGTTCTGAGAAGCTTAAAATGAGGAAATAAGCGTTCTAAAATGCTTTAAAAATTTAAAGACATTTTTCTATGTTAACTAACGGCACGGTATCGGACCTTAATATTGACCTATAATTTTTAAATTGGACCACTTATTATATTACAGGGTAATAGTGTACCCTACAGCAGGAAATAATTATAGGTCAATTAGGGGGTACACAGCGTGACCCTAAAGTTTACTATGTATTCCTATGCATAATAAAGTGTTCTGAGAAGCTTAAAGTGAGGAAATAAGCGTTCTAAAATGCTTTAAAAATTCAAAGACATTTTTCTATGTTAACTAACGGTACGGTATCGGACCTTAATATTGACCTATAATTTTTAAATTGGACCACGTATTAAATTACAGGGTTATAGTGTACCCTACCACAGGAAATAATTATAGGTCAATTAGGGGGTACACAGAGTGACCCTAAAGTTTACTATGTATGCCTATGCGAAATAAAGTGTTCTGAGAAGCTTAAAATGAAGAAATAAGCGTTCTAAAATGCTTTAAAAAATCAAAGACATCTTTCAATGGTTAACTAACGCAAGGCGCAATATCAGACCTTAATATTGACCCATAATATTTAAATTGGACCAGGTATTATATTACAGGGTAATAGTGTACCCTACCACAGGAAATAATTATAGGTCAATTAGGGGGTACACTATGTATATTTTAAATAGTGCATTAAAACAAGGAAATTCGAAGACACTTTTCTATGTTAACTAACGGCACGGTATCGGACCTTAATATTGACCTATAATTTTTAAATTGGACCACGTATTATATTACAGGGATATAGTGTACCCTACCACAGGAAATAATTATAATTCAATTAGGGGGTACACAGCGTGACCCTAAGGGCGAGAGCAGGCTGCTTTTGCTTTCGTCAGTGAAATAGATATCCCACAATTACAAATTGATAATTTGTAAGCTACAAATCGTTTGCGGTCGCCCCCTTTTACATGGTGGACGCTAGGTGAAGGGGGTTTGAACGGCGAGAGGGCCACTCGTCTGGTCAGCAGAAGGGGAGATAAGGAGTGATAGATTTATGAGGAATTAGAATGCAGAACGCCTTATCTTAACAATTTGTTCTTGTGGAATATAACATTTCTTTCAATTTGTTTTTGAGGTGTATCTATTTCATTGAGGGACGAAAAAGTTTCTAGTTGCGACCTTGCTCTCAGCCTAAAGTTTACTATGTATGCCTATGCGAAATAAAGTGTTCTGAGAAGCTTAAAATGAGGAAATAAGCGTTCTAAAATGCTTTAAAAATTCAAAGACATTTTTCTATGTTAACTAACGGCACGGTATCGGACCTTAATATTGACCTATAATTTTTAAATTGGACCACGTATTATATTACAGGGTAATAGTGTACCCTACCACAGGAAATAATTATAGGTCATTTAGGGGGTACACAGCGTGACCCTAAATTTTACTGTATGCCTATGCGAAATAGAGTGTTCAGAGAAGCTTAAAATGAAGAAATAAGCGTTCGAAAATGCTTTAAAAATTCAAAGACATCTTTCAATGGTTAACTAACGCAAGGCGCAATATCAGACCTTAATATTGACCCATAATATTTAAATTGGCCCAGGTATTATATTACAGGGTAATAGTGTACCCTACCACAGGAAATAATTCTAGGTCAATTAGGGGGTACACTTTGTATATTTTAAATAGTGCATTAAAACAAGGAAATTCGAAGACACTTTTCTATGTTAACTAACGGCAAGGTATCGGACCTTAATATTGACCTATAATTTTTAAAATGGACCACGTATTATATTACAGGGTTATAGTGTACTCTACCACAGGAAATTGTTATATGTCAATTAGGGGGTACACAGCATGACCCTAAAGTTTACTATGTATGCCTATGCGAAATAGAGTGTTCTGAGAAGCTTAAAATAAAGAAATAAGCGTTCTAAAATGCTTTAAAAATTCAAAGACATCTTTCAATGGTTAACTAACGCAAGGCGCGATATCAGACCTTAATATAGACCCATAATATTTAAATTGGACCAGGTATTATATTACAGGGTAATAGTGTACCCTACCACAGGAAATAATTATAGGTCAATTAGGGGGTACACAGCGTGACCCTAAAGTTTACTATGTATGCCTATGCGAAATAAAGTGTTCTGAGAAGCTTAAAATGAGGAAATAAGCGTTCTAAAATGCTTAAAAAATTCAAAGACATTTTTCTATGTTAACTAACGGCACGGTATCGGACCTTAATATTGACCTATAATTTTTAAATTGGACCACGTATTATATTACAGGGTGATAGTGTACCCTACCACGGAAAATAATTACAGGTCAATTAGGGGGTACACAGCGTGACCCTAAATTTTACTGTATGCCTATGCGAAATAGAATGTTCTGAGAAGCTTAAAATGAAGAAATAAGCGTTCTAAAATGCTTTAAAAATTCAAAGACATCTTTCAATGGTTAACTAAAGCAAGGCGCAATATCAGACCTTAATATTGACCCATAATATTTAAATTGGACCAGGTATTATATTACAGGGTAATAGTGTACCCTGCCACAGGAAATAATTATAGGTCAATTAGGGGGTACACTATGTATATTTTAAATAGTGCATTAAAACAAGGAAATTCGAAGACACTTTTCTATGTTAACTAACGGCACGGTATCGGACCTTAATATTGACCTATAATTTTTAAATTGGACCACGTATTATATTACAGGGTTATAGTGTACCCTACCACAGGAAATAATTATATGTCAATTAGGGGGTACACAGCGTGACCCTAAAGTTTACTATGTATGCCTATGCGAAATAGAGTGTTCTGAGAAGCTTAAAATGAGGAAATAAGCGTTCTAAAATGCTTTAAAAATTCAAAGACATTTTTCTATGTTAACTAACGGTACGGTATCGGACGTTAATATTGACCCATAATATTTAAATTGGACCAGGTATTATATTACAGGGTAATAGTGTACCCTACCACAGGAAATAATTATAGGTCAATTAGATGGTACACAGCGTGACCCTAAAGTTTACTATGTATGCCTATGCGAAATAAAGTGTTCTGAGAAGCTTAAAATGAGGAAATAAGCGTTCTAAAATGCTTTAAAAATTCAATGACATTTTTCTATGTTAACTAACGGCACGGTATCGGACCTTAATATTGACCTATAATTTTTAAATTAGACCACGTATTATATTACAGGGTAATAGTGTACCCTACCACAGGAAATAATTATAGGTCATTTAGGGGGTACACAGCGTGACCCTAAATTTTACTATGTATGCCTATGCGAAATAAAATGTTTTGAGAAGCTTAAAATGAAGAAATAAGCGTTCTAAAATGCTTTAAAAATTCAAAGACATCTTTCAATGGTTAACTAATGCAAGGCGCAATATCAGACCTTAATATTGACCCATAATATTTAAATTGGCCCAGGTATTATATTACAGGGTAATAGTGTACCCTACCACAGGAAATAATTATTTGTCAATTAGGGGGTACACTATGTATATTTTAAATAGTGCATTAAAAGAAGGAAATTCGAAGACACTTTTCTATGTTATTTAACGGCACGGTATCGGACCTTAATATTGAGCTATAATTTTTAAATTGGACCACGTATTATATTACAGGTTACTATTGTTCCCTACCACAGGAAATAATTATAGGTCAATTAGGGGGTACACAGCGTGACCCTAAAGTTTACTATTTATGCCTATTCGAAATAGAGTGTTCTGAGAAGCTTAAAATGAAGAAATAAGCGTTCTAAAATGCTTTAAAAATTCAAAGACTTCTTTCAATGGTTAACTAACGCAAGGCGCAATATCAGACCTTAATATTGACCCATAATATTTAAATTGGACCAGGTATTATATTACAGGGTAATAGTGTACCCTACCACAGGAAATAATTATAGGTCAATTAGATGGTACACAGCGTGACCCTAAAGTTTACTATGTATGCCTATGCGAAATAAAGTGTTCTGAGAAGCTTAAAATGAGGAAATAAGCGTTCTAAAATGCTTTAAAAATTCAAAGACATTTTTCTATGTTAACTAACGGCACGGTATCGGACCTTAATATTGACCTATAATTTTTAAATTGGACCACGTATTATATTACAGGGTAATATTGTTCCCTACCACGGGAAATAATTATAGGTCACTTAGGGGGTACACAGCGTGACCCTAAAGTTTACTATGTATGCCTATGCGAAATAAAGTGTTCTGAGAAGCTTAAAATGAAGAAATAAGCGTTCGAAAATGCTTTAAAAATTCAAAGACATCTTTCAATGGTTAACTAACGCAAGGCGCAATATCAGACCTTAATATTGACCCATAATATTTAAATTAGCCCAGGTATTATATTACAGGGTAATAGTGTACCCTACCACAGGAAATAATTATTTGTCAATTAGGGGGTACACTATGTATATTTTAAATAGTGCATTAAAAGAAGGAAATTCGAAGACACTTTTCTATGTTAACTAACGGCACGGTATCGGACCTTAACATTGAGCTATAATTTTTAAATTGGACCACGTATTATATTACAGGTTAATATTGTTCCCTACCACGGGAAATAATTATAGGTCACTTAGGGGGTACACAGCGTGACCCTAAAGTTTACTATGTATGCCTATGCGAAATAAAGTGTTCTGAGAAGCTTAAAATGAAGAAATAAGCGTTCTAAAATGCTTTAAAAATTCAAAGACATTTTTCTATGTTAACTAACGGTACGGTATCGGACCTTAATATTGACCTATAATTTTTAAATTGGACCACGTATTATATTACAGGGTTATAGTGTACCCTAAAACAGGAAATAATTATATGTCAATTAGGGGGTACACAGCGTGACCCTAAAGTTTACTATGTATGCCTATGCGAAATAGAGTGTTCTGAGAAGCTTAAAATGATGAAATAAGCGTTCTAAAATGCTTTAAAAATTCAAAGACATCTTTCAATGGTTAACTAACGCAAGGCGCGATATCAGACCTTAATATGGAACCATATAATTTAAATTGAACCAGGTATTATATTACAGGGTAATAGTGTACCCTACAACAGGAAATAATTATAGGTCAATTAGGGGGTACACTGCGTGACCCTAAAGTTTACTATGTATGCCTATGCGAAATAGAGTGTTCTGAGAAGCTTAAAATGAGGAAATAAGCGTTCTAAAATGCTTTAAAATTTCAAAGACATTTTTCTATGTTAACTAACGGCACGGTATCGGACCTTAATATTGACCTATAATTTTTAAATTGGACCACGTATTATATTACAGGTCATTTAGGGGGTACACAGCGTGACCCTAAATTTTACTATGTATGCCAATGCGAAATAAAATGTTTTGAGAAGCTTAAAATGAAGAAATAAGCGTTCTAAAATGCTTTAAAAATTCAAAGACATCTTTCAATGGTTAATCAACGCAAGGCGCGATATCACACCTTAATATTGACCCATAATATTTAAATTGGACCGGGTATTATATTACAGGGTAATAGTGTACCCTACAGCAAGAAATAATTATAGGTCAATTAGGGGGTACACAGCGTGACCCTAAAGTTTACTATGTATTTCTATGCAAAATAAAGTGTTCTGAGAAGCTTAAAATGAGGAAATAAGCGTTCTAAAATGCTTTAAAAATTCAAAGACATTTTTCTATGTTAACTAACGGTACGGTATCGGACCTTAATATTGACCTATACTTTTTAAATTGGACCACGTATTATATTACAGGGTAATATTGTTCCCTACCACGGGAAATAATTATAGGTCACTTAGGGGGTACACAGCGTGACCCTAAAGTTTACTATGTATGCCTATGCGAAATAAAGTGTTCTGAGAAGCTTAAAATGAAGAAATAAGCGTTCTAAAATGCTTTAAAAATTCAAAGACATCTTTCAATGGTTAACTAACGCAAGGCGCAATATCAGACCTTAATATTGACCCATAATATTTAAATTGGACCAGGTATTATATTACAGGGTAATAGTGTACCCTAATACAGGAAATAATAATAGGTCAATTAGGGGGTACACAGCGTGACCCTAAAGTTTACTATGTATGCCTATGCGAAATAAAGTGTTCTGAGAAGCTTAAAATGAGGAAATAAGCGTTCAAAAATGCTTTAAAAATTAAAGACATTTTTCTATGTTAACTAACGGCACGGTATCGGACCTTAATATTGACCTATAATTTTTAAATTGGACCACGTATTATATTACAGGGTAATATTGTTCCCTACCACGGGAAATAATTATAGGTCACTTAGGGGGTACACTATGTATATTTTAAATAGTGCATTGAAACAAGGAAATTCGAAGACACTTTTCTATGTTAACTAACGGCACGGTATCGGACCTTAATATTGACCTATAATTTTTAAATTGGACCACGTTTTATATTACAGGGTTATAGTGTACCCTGAAACAGGAAATAATTATATGTCAATGAGGGGGTACACAGCGTGACCCTAAAGTTTACTATGTATGCCTATGCGAAATAGAGTGTTCTGAGAAGCTTAAAATGAAGAAATAAGCGTTCTAAAATGCTTTAAAAATTCAAAGACATCTTTCAATGGTTAACTAACGCAAGGCGCAATATCAGACCTTAATATTGACCCATAATATTTAAATTGGACCAGGTATTATATTACAGGGTAATAGTGTACCCTACCACAGGAAATAATTATAGGTCAATTAGGGGGTACACTATGTATATTTTAAATAGTTTATTAAAACAAGAAAATTCGAAGACACTTTTCTATGTTAACTAACGGCACGGTATCGGACCTTAATATTGACCTATAATTTCTAAATTGGACCACTATTATATTACAGGGTTATAGTGTACCCTACCACAGGAAATAATTATAGGTCAATAAGGGGGTACACAGCGTGACCCTAAATTTTACTATGTATGCCTATGCGAAATAAAATGTTTTGAGAAGCTTAAAATGAAGAAATAAGCGTTCTAAAATACTTTAAAAATTCAAAGACATCTTTCAATGGTTAATCAACGCAAGGCGCGATATCAGACCTTAATATTGACCCATAATATTTAAATTGGACCAGGTATTATATTACAGGGTAATAGTGTACCCTACAGCAGGAAATAATTATAGGTCAATTAGGGGGTACACAGCGTGACCCTAAAGTTTACTATGTATGCCTATGCGAAATAAAGTGTTATGAGAAGCTTAAAATGAGGAAATAAGCGTTCTAAAATGCTTTAAAAATTCAAAGACATTTTTCTATGTTAACTAACGGCGCGGTATCGGACCTTAATATTGACCTATAATTTTTAAATTGGACCACGTATTATATTACAGGGTAATAGTGTACCCTACCACAGGAAATAATTATAGGTCATTTAGGGGGTAGACAGCGTGACCCTAAATTTTACTATGTATGCCTATGCGAAATAAAATGTTTTGAGAAGCTTAAAATGAAGAAATAAGCGTTCTAAAATGCTTTAAAAATTCAAAGACATCTTTCAATGGTTAATCAACGCAAGGCGCGATATCAGACCTTAATATTGACCCATAATATTTAAATTGGACCAGGTATTATATTACAGGGTAATAGTGTACCCTACAGCAGGAAATAATTATAGGTCAATTAGGGGGTACACAGCGTGACCCTAAAGTTTACTATGTATTCCTATGCAAGATTAAGTGTTCTGAGAAGCTTAAAATGAGGAAATAAGCGTTCTAAAATGCTTTAAAAATTCAAAGACATTTTTCTATGTTAACTAACGGTACGGTATCGGACCTTAATATAGACCTATAATTTTTAAATTGGACCACGTATTATATTACAGGGTTATAGTGTACCCTACCACAGGAAATAATTATAGGTCAATTAGGGGGTACACAGAGTGACCCTAAAGTTTACTATGTATGCCTATGCGAAATAAAGTGTTCTGAGAAGCTTAAAATGAAGAAATAAGCGTTCTAAAATGCTTTTAAAATTCAAAGACATCTTTCAATGGTTAACTAACGCAAGTCGCAATATCAGACCTTAATATTGACCCATAATATTTAAATTGGACCAGGTATTATATTACAGGGTAATAGTGTACCCTACTACGGGAAATAATTATAGGTCAATTAGATGGTACACAGCGTGACCCTAAAGTTTACTATGTATGCCTATGCGAAATAAAGTGTTCTGAGAAGCTTAAAATGAAGAAATAAGCGTTCTAAAATGCTTTAAAAATTCAAAGACATCTTTCAATGGTTAACTAACGCAAGGCGCAATATCAGACCTTAATATTGACCTATAATTTTTAAATTGGACCACGTATTATACTACAGGGTAATAGTGTACCCTTCCACAGGAAATAATTATAGGTCATTTAGGGGGTACACAGCGTGACCCTAAATTTTACTATGTATGCCTATGCGAAATAAAATGTTTTGAGAAGCTTAAAATGAAGAAATAAGCGTTCTAAAATGCTTTAAAAATTCAAAGACATCTTTCAATGGTTAATCAACGCAAGGCGCGATATCAGACCTTAATATTAATTGGACCAGGTATTATATTACAGGGTAATAGTGTACCCTACAGCAGGAAATAATTATAGGTCAATTAGGGGGTACACAGCGTGACCCTAAAGTTTACTATGTATTCCTATGTAAAATAAAGTGTTCTGAGAAGCTTAAAATGAGGAAATAAGCGTTCTAAAATGCTCTAAAAATTCAAAGACATTTTTCTATGTTAACTAACGGTACGGTATCGGACCTTAATTTTTAAATTGGACCACGTATTAAATTACAGGGTTATAGTGTACCCTACCACAGGAAATAATTATAGGTCAATTAGGGGGGGACAGAGTGACCCTAAAGTTTACTATGTATGCCTATGCGAAATAAAGTGTTCTGAGAAGCTTAAAATGAAGAAATAAGCGTTCTAAAATGCTTTAAAAATTCAAAGACATCTTTCAATGGTTAACTAACGCAAATCGCAATATCAGACCTTAATATTTACCCATAATATTTAAATTGGCCCAGGTATTATATTACAGGGTAATAGTGTACCCTACCACAGGAAATAATTATAGGTCAATTAGGGGGTACACTATGTATATTTTAAATAGTGCATTAAAACAAGGAAATTCGAAGACACTTTTCTATGTTAACTAACGGCACGGTATCGGACCTTAATATTGACCTATAATTTTTAAATTGGACCACGTATTATATTACAGGGTTATAGTGTACCCTAAAACAGGAAATAATTATTTGTCAATTAGGGGGTACACAGCGTGACCCTAAAGTTTACTATGTATGCCTATGCGAAATAGAGTGTTCTGAGAAGCTTAAAATGAAGAAATAAGCGTTCTAAAATGCTTTAAAAATTCAAAGACATCTTTCAATGCTTAACTAACGCAAGGCGCAATATCAGACCTTAATATTGACCCATAATATTTAAATTGGCCCAGGTATTATATTACAGGGTAATAGTGTACCCTACAACAGGAAATAATTATAGGTCAATAAGGGGGTACACAGCGTGACCCTAAAGTTTACTATGTATGCCTATGCGAAATAGAGTGTTCTGAGAAGCTTAAAATGAAGAAATAAGCATTCTAAAATGCTTTAAAAATTCAAAGACATCTTTCAATGGTTAACTAACGCAAGGCGCAATATCAGACCTTAATATTGACCCATAATATTTAAATTGGACCAGGTATTATATTACAGGGTAATAGTGTACCCTACCACAGGAAATAACTATAGTTCAATTAGATGGTACACAGCGTGACCCTAAAGTTTACTATGTATGCCTATGCGAAATAAAGTGTTCTGAGAAGCTTAAAATGAGGAAATAAGCGTTCTAAAATGCTTTAAAAATTTAAAGACATTTTTCTATGTTAACTAACGGCACGGTATCGGACCTTAATATTGACCTATAATTTTTAAATTAGACCACGTATTATATTACAGGGTAATAGTGTACCCTACCACAGGAAATAATTATAGGTCATTTAGGGGGTAGACAGCGTGACCCTAAATTTTACTATGTATGCCTATGCGAAATAAAATGTTTTGAGAAGCTTAAAATGAAGAAATAAGCGTTCTAAAATGCTTTAAAAATTCAAAGACATCTTTCAATGGTTAATCAACGCAAGGCGCGATATCAGACCTTAATATTGACCCATAATATTTAAATTGGACCAGGTATTATATTACAGGGTAATAGTGTACCCTACAGCAGGAAATAATTATAGGTCAATTAGGGGGTACACAGCGTGACCCTAAAGTTTACTATGTATTCCTATGCAAGATTAAGTGTTCTGAGAAGCTTAAAATGAGGAAATAAGCGTTCTAAAATGCTTTAAAAATTCAAAGACATTTTTCTATGTTAACTAACGGTACGGTATCGGACCTTAATATAGACCTATAATTTTTAAATTGGACCACGTATTATATTACAGGGTTATAGTGTACCCTACCACAGGAAATAATTATAGGTCAATTAGGGGGTACACAGAGTGACCCTAAAGTTTACTATGTATGCCTATGCGAAATAAAGTGTTCTGAGAAGCTTAAAATGAAGAAATAAGCGTTCTAAAATGCTTTTAAAATTCAAAGACATCTTTCAATGGTTAACTAACGCAAGTCGCAATATCAGACCTTAATATTGACCCATAATATTTAAATTGGACCAGGTATTATATTACAGGGTAATAGTGTACCCTACTACGGGAAATAATTATAGGTCAATTAGATGGTACACAGCGTGACCCTAAAGTTTACTATGTATGCCTATGCGAAATAAAGTGTTCTGAGAAGCTTAAAATGAAGAAATAAGCGTTCTAAAATGCTTTAAAAATTCAAAGACATCTTTCAATGGTTAACTAACGCAAGGCGCAATATCAGACCTTAATATTGACCTATAATTTTTAAATTGGACCACGTATTATACTACAGGGTAATAGTGTACCCTTCCACAGGAAATAATTATAGGTCATTTAGGGGGTACACAGCGTGACCCTAAATTTTACTATGTATGCCTATGCGAAATAAAATGTTTTGAGAAGCTTAAAATGAAGAAATAAGCGTTCTAAAATGCTTTAAAAATTCAAAGACATCTTTCAATGGTTAATCAACGCAAGGCGCGATATCAGACCTTAATATTAATTGGACCAGGTATTATATTACAGGGTAATAGTGTACCCTACAGCAGGAAATAATTATAGGTCAATTAGGGGGTACACAGCGTGACCCTAAAGTTTACTATGTATTCCTATGTAAAATAAAGTGTTCTGAGAAGCTTAAAATGAGGAAATAAGCGTTCTAAAATGCTCTAAAAATTCAAAGACATTTTTCTATGTTAACTAACGGTACGGTATCGGACCTTAATTTTTAAATTGGACCACGTATTAAATTACAGGGTTATAGTGTACCCTACCACAGGAAATAATTATAGGTCAATTAGGGGGGGACAGAGTGACCCTAAAGTTTACTATGTATGCCTATGCGAAATAAAGTGTTCTGAGAAGCTTAAAATGAAGAAATAAGCGTTCTAAAATGCTTTAAAAATTCAAAGACATCTTTCAATGGTTAACTAACGCAAATCGCAATATCAGACCTTAATATTTACCCATAATATTTAAATTGGCCCAGGTATTATATTACAGGGTAATAGTGTACCCTACCACAGGAAATAATTATAGGTCAATTAGGGGGTACACTATGTATATTTTAAATAGTGCATTAAAACAAGGAAATTCGAAGACACTTTTCTATGTTAACTAACGGCACGGTATCGGACCTTAATATTGACCTATAATTTTTAAATTGGACCACGTATTATATTACAGGGTTATAGTGTACCCTAAAACAGGAAATAATTATTTGTCAATTAGGGGGTACACAGCGTGACCCTAAAGTTTACTATGTATGCCTATGCGAAATAGAGTGTTCTGAGAAGCTTAAAATGAAGAAATAAGCGTTCTAAAATGCTTTAAAAATTCAAAGACATCTTTCAATGCTTAACTAACGCAAGGCGCAATATCAGACCTTAATATTGACCCATAATATTTAAATTGGCCCAGGTATTATATTACAGGGTAATAGTGTACCCTACAACAGGAAATAATTATAGGTCAATAAGGGGGTACACAGCGTGACCCTAAAGTTTACTATGTATGCCTATGCGAAATAGAGTGTTCTGAGAAGCTTAAAATGAAGAAATAAGCATTCTAAAATGCTTTAAAAATTCAAAGACATCTTTCAATGGTTAACTAACGCAAGGCGCAATATCAGACCTTAATATTGACCCATAATATTTAAATTGGACCAGGTATTATATTACAGGGTAATAGTGTACCCTACCACAGGAAATAACTATAGTTCAATTAGATGGTACACAGCGTGACCCTAAAGTTTACTATGTATGCCTATGCGAAATAAAGTGTTCTGAGAAGCTTAAAATGAGGAAATAAGCGTTCTAAAATGCTTTAAAAATTTAAAGACATTTTTCTATGTTAACTAACGGCACGGTATCGGACCTTAATATTGACCTATAATTTTTAAATTAGACCACGTATTATATTACAGGGTAATAGTGTACCCTACCACAGGAAATAATTATAGGTCATTTAGGGGGTACACAGCGTGACCCTAAATTTTACTATGTATACCTATGCGAAATAAAATGTTTTGAGAAGCTCAAAATGAAGAAATAAGCGTTCTAAAATGCTTTAAAAATTCAAAGACATCTTTCAATGGTTAATCAACGCAAGGCGCGATATCAGACCTTAATATTGACCCATAATATTTAAATTGGACCAGGTATTATATTACAGGGTAATAGTGTACCCTACAGCAGGAAATAATTATAGGTCAATTAGGGGGTACACAGCGTGACCCTAAAGTTTACTATGTATTCCTATGCATAATAAAGTGTTCTGAGAAGCTTAAAATGAGGAAATAAGCGTTCTAAAATGCTTTAAAAATTCAAAGACATTTTTCTATGTTAACTAACGGTACGGTATCGGACCTTAATATTGACCTATAATTTTTAAATTGGACCACGTATTAAATTACAGGGTTATAGTGTACCCTACCACAGGAAATAATTATAGGTCAATTAGGGGGTACACAGAGTGACCCTAAAGTTTACTATGTATGCCTATGCGAAATAAAGTGTTCTGAGAAGCTTAAAATGAAGAAATAAGCGTTCTAAAATGCTTTAAAAATTCAAAGACATCTTTCAATGGTTAACTAACGCAAGGCGCAATATCAGACCTTAATATTGACCCATAATATTTAAATTGGACCAGGTATTATATTACAGGGAAATAGTGTACCCTACCTCAGGAAATAATTATAGGTCAATTAGGGGGTACACAGCGTGACCCTAAAGTTTACTATGTATGCCTATGCGAAATAAAGTGTTATGAGAAGCTTAAAATGACAAAATAAGCGTTCTAAAATGCTTTAAAAATTCAAAGACATTTTTCTATGTTAACAAACGGCACGGTATCGGACCTTAATATTGACCTATAAATTTTAAATTAAACCACGTATTACATTACAGGGTAATAGTGTACCCTACCACAGGAAATAATTATTGGTCATTTAGGGGGTACACAGCGTGACCCTAAATTTTACTATGTATGCCTATGCGAAATAAAATGTTTTGAGATGCTTAAAATGAAGAAATAAGCGTTCTAAAATGCTTTAAAAATTCAAAGACATCTTTCAATGGTTAACCAACGCAAGGCGCGATATCAGACCTTAATATTGACCCATAATATTTAAATTGGACCAGGTATTATATTACAGGGTAATAGTGTACCCTACAGCAGGAAATAATTATAGGTCAATTAGGGGGTACACAGCGTAACCCTAAAATTTACTATGTATGCCTATGTGAAATAAAGTGTTCTGAGAAGCTTAAAATGAAGAAATAAGCGTTCTAAAATGCTTTAAAAATTCAAAGACATCTTTCAATGGTTAACTAACGCAAGGCGCAATATCAGACCTTAATATTGACCTATAATTTTTAAATTGGACCACGTATTATATTACAGGGTAATAGTGTACCCTACCACAGGAAATAATTATAGGTCATTTAGGGGGTACACAGCGTGACCCTAAATTTTACTATGTATGCCTATGCGAAATAAAATGTTTTGAGAAGCTTAAAATGAAGAAATAAGCGTTCTAAAATGCTTTAAAAATTCAAAGACATCTTTCAATGGATAATCAACGCAAGGCGCGATATCAGACCTTAATATTGACCCATAACATTTAAATTGGACCAGGTATTATATTACAGGGTAATAGTGTACCCTACCACAGGAAATAATTATAGGTCATTTAGGGGGTACACAGCGTGACCCTAAATTTTACTATGTATGCCTATGCGAAATAAAATGTTTTGAGAAGCTTAAAATGAAGAAATAAGCGTTCTAAAATGCTTTAAAAATTCAAAGACATCTTTCAATGGATAATCAACGCAAGGCGCGATATCAGACCTTAATATTGACCCATAATATTTAAATTGGACCAGGTATTATATTACAGGGTAATAGTGTACCCTACCACAGGAAATAATTATAGGTCATTTAGGGGGTACACAGCGTGACCCTAAATTTTACTATGTATGCCTATGCGAAATAAAATGTTTTGAGAAGCTTAAAATGAAGAAATAAGCGTTCTAAAATGCTTTAAAAATTCAAAGACATCTTTCAATGGATAATCAACGCAAGGCGCGATATCAGACCTTAATATTGACCCATAATATTTAAATTGGACCAGGTATTATATTACAGGGTAATAGTGTACCCTACAGCAGGAAATAATTATAGGTCAATTAGGGGGTACACAGCGTGACCCTAAAGTTTACTATGTATTCCTATGCAAAATAAAGTGTTCTGAGAAGCTTAAAATGAGGAAATAAGCGTTCTAAAATGCTCTAAAAATTCAAAGACATCTTTCAATGGTTAACTAACGCAAGGCGCAATATCAGACCTTAATATTGACCTATAATTTTTAAATTGGACCAGGTATTATATTACAGGGTAATAGTGTACCCTACCACAGGAAATAATTATAGGTCATTTAGGGGGTACACAGCGTGACCCTAAATTTTACTATGTATGCCTATGCGAAATAAAATGTTTTGAGAAGCTTAAAATGAAGAAATAAGCGTTCTAAAATGCTTTAAAAATTCAAAGACATCTTTCAATGGATAATCAACGCAAGGCGCGATATCAGACCTTAATATTGACCCATAATATTTAAATTGGACCAGGTATTATATTACAGGGTAATAGTGTACCCTACAGCAGGAAATAATTATAGGTCAATTAGGGGGTACACAGCGTGACCCTAAAGTTTACTATGTATTCCTATGCAAAATAAAGTGTTCTGAGAAGCTTAAAATGAGGAAATAAGCGTTCTAAAATGCTCTAAAAATTCAAAGACATCTTTCAATGGTTAACTAACGCAAGGCGCAATATCAGACCTTAATATTGACCTATAATTTTTAAATTGGACCAGGTATTATATTACAGGGTAATAGTGTACCCTACCACAGGAAATAATTATAGGTCATTTAGGGGGTACACAGCGTGACCCTAAATTTTACTATGTATGCCTATGCGAAATAAAATGTTTTGAGAAGCTTAAAATGAAGAAATAAGCGTTCTAAAATGCTTTAAAAATTCAAAGACATCTTTCAATGGATAATCAACGCAAGGCGCGATATCAGACCTTAATATTGACCCATAATATTTAAATTGGACCAGGTATTATATTACAGGGTAATAGTGTACCCTACAGCAGGAAATAATTATAGGTCAATTAGGGGGTACACAGCGTGACCCTAAAGTTTACTATGTATTCCTATGCAAAATAAAGTGTTCTGAGAAGCTTAAAATGAGGAAATAAGCGTTCTAAAATGCTCTAAAAATTCAAAGACATTTTTCTATGTTAACTAACGGTACGGTATCGGACCTTAATTTTTAAATTGGACCACGTATTAAATTACAGGGTTATAGTGTACCCTACCACAGGAAATAATTATAGGTCAATTAGGGGGGAACAGAGTGACCCTAAAGTTTACTATGTATGCCTATGCGAAATAGAGTGTTCTGAGAAGCTTAAAATGAAGAAATAAGCGTTCTAAAATGCTTTAAAAATTCAAAGACATCTTTCAATGCTTAACTAACGCAAGGCGCAATATCAGACCTTAATATTGACCCATAATATTTAAATTGGACCAGGTATTATATTACAGGGTAATAGTGTACCCTACAACAGGAAATAATTATAGGTCAATAAGGGGGTACACAGCGTGACCCTAAAGTTTACTATGTATGCCTATGCGAAATAAAGTGTTCTGAGAAGCTTAAAATGAAGAAATAAGCGTTCTAAAATGCTTTAAAAATTCAAAGACATCTTTCAATGGTTAACTAACGCAAGGCGCAATATCAGACCTTAATATTGACCCATAATATTTAAATTGGACCAGGTATTATATTACAGGGAAATAGTGTACCCTACCTCAGGAAATAATTATAGGTCAATTAGGGGGTACACAGCGTGACCCTAAAGTTTACTATGTATGCCTATGCGAAATAAAGTGTTATGAGAAGCTTAAAATGAGGAAATAAGCGTTCTAAAATGCTTTAAAAATTCAAAGACATTTTTCTATGTTAACAAACGGCACGGTATCGGACCTTAATATTGACCTATAATTTTTAAATTGGACCACGTATTACATTACAGGGTAATAGTGTACCCTACCACAGGAAATAATTATTGGTCAATTAGGGGGTACACAGCGTGACCCTAAAGTTTACTATGTATTCCTATGCAAAATAAAGTGTTCTGAGAAGCTTAAAATGAGGAAATAAGCGTTCTAAAATGGTCTAAAAATTCAAAGACATTTTTCTATGTTAACTAACGGTACGGTATCGGACCTTAATTTTTAAATTGGACCACGTATTAAATTACAGGGTTATAGTGTACCCTACCACAGGAAATAATTATAGGTCAATTAGGGGGGAACAGAGTGACCCTAAAGTTTACTATGTATGCCTATGCGAAATAAAGTGTTCTGAGAAGCTTCGGACCTTAATATTGACCTATAATTTTTAAATTGGACCACGTATTATATTACAGGGTAATAGTGTACCCTACAGCAGGAAATAATTATAGGTCAATTAGGGGGTACACAGCGTGACCCTAAAGTTTACTATGTATTCCTATGCATAATAAAGTGTTCTGAGAAGCTTAAAGTGAGGAAATAAGCGTTCTAAAATGCTTTAAAAATTCAAAGACATTTTTCTATGTTAACTAACGGTACGGTATCGGACCTTAATATTGACCTATAATTTTTAAATTGGACCACGTATTAAATTACAGGGTTATAGTGTACCCTACCACAGGAAATAATTATAGGTCAATTAGGGGGTACACAGAGTGACCCTAAAGTTTACTATGTATGCCTATGCGAAATAAAGTGTTCTGAGAAGCTTAAAATGAAGAAATAAGCGTTCTAAAATGCTTTAAAAAATCAAAGACATCTTTCAATGGTTAACTAACGCAAGGCGCAATATCAGACCTTAATATTGACCCATAATATTTAAATTGGACCAGGTATTATATTACAGGGTAATAGTGTACCCTACCACAGGAAATAATTATAGGTCAATTAGGGGGTACACTATGTATATTTTAAATAGTGCATTAAAACAAGGAAATTCGAAGACACTTCTCTATGTTAACTAACGGCACGGTATCGGACCTTAATATTGACCTATAATTTTTAAATTGGACCACGTATTATATTACAGGGATATAGTGTACCCTACCACAGGAAATAATTATAATTCAATTAGGGGGTACACAGCGTGAACCTAAAGTTTACTATGTATGCCTATGCGAAATAAAGTGTTCTGAGAAGCTTAAAATGAGGAAATAAGCGTTCTAAAATGCTTTAAAAATTCAAAGACATTTTTCTATGTTAACTAACGGCACGGTATCGGACCTTAATATTGACCTATAATTTTTAAATTGGACCACGTATTATATTACAGGGTAATAGTGTACCCTACCACAGGAAATAATTATAGGTCATTTAGGGGGTACACAGCGTGACCCTAAATTTTACTGTATGCCTATGCGAAATAGAGTGTTCAGAGAAGCTTAAAATGAAGAAATAAGCGTTCGAAAATGCTTTAAAAATTCAAAGACATCTTTCAATGGTTAACTAACGCAAGGCGCAATATCAGACCTTAATATTGACCCATAATATTTAAATTGGCCCAGGTATTATATTACAGGGTAATAGTGTACCCTACCACAGGAAATAATTCTAGGTCAATTAGGGGGTACACTTTGTATATTTTAAATAGTGCATTAAAACAAGGAAATTCGAAGACACTTTTCTATGTTAACTAACGGCAAGGTATCGGACCTTAATATTGACCTATAATTTTTAAAATGGACCACGTATTATATTACAGGGTTATAGTGTACTCTACCACAGGAAATTGTTATATGTCAATTAGGGGGTACACAGCATGACCCTAAAGTTTACTATGTATGCCTATGCGAAATAGAGTGTTCTGAGAAGCTTAAAATAAAGAAATAAGCGTTCTAAAATGCTTTAAAAATTCAAAGACATCTTTCAATGGTTAACTAACGCAAGGCGCGATATCAGACCTTAATATAGACCCATAATATTTAAATTGGACCAGGTATTATATTACAGGGTAATAGTGTACCCTACCACAGGAAATAATTATAGGTCAATTAGGGGGTACACAGCGTGACCCTAAAGTTTACTATGTATGCCTATGCGAAATAAAGTGTTCTGAGAAGCTTAAAATGAGGAAATAAGCGTTCTAAAATGCTTAAAAAATTCAAAGACATTTTTCTATGTTAACTAACGGCACGGTATCGGACCTTAATATTGACCTATAATTTTTAAATTGGACCACGTATTATATTACAGGGTGATAGTGTACCCTACCACGGAAAATAATTACAGGTCAATTAGGGGGTACACAGCGTGACCCTAAATTTTACTGTATGCCTATGCGAAATAGAATGTTCTGAGAAGCTTAAAATGAAGAAATAAGCGTTCTAAAATGCTTTAAAAATTCAAAGACATCTTTCAATGGTTAACTAAAGCAAGGCGCAATATCAGACCTTAATATTGACCCATAATATTTATTTTGGACCAGGTATTATATTACAGGGTAATAGTGTACCCTGCCACAGGAAATAATTATAGGTCAATTAGGGGGTACACTATGTATATTTTAAATAGTGCATTAAAACAAGGAAATTCGAAGACACTTTTCTATGTTAAGTAACGGCACGGTATCGGACCTTAATATTTACCTATAATTTTTAAATTGGACCACGTATTATATTACAGGGTTATAGTGTACCCTACCACAGGAAATAATTATATGTCAATTAGGGGGTACACAGCGTGACCCTAAAGTTTACTATGTATGCCTATGCGAAATAGAGTGTTCTGAGAAGCTTAAAATGAGGAAATAAGCGTTCTAAAATGCTTTAAAAATTCAAAGACATTTTTCTATGTTAACTAACGGTACGGTATCGGACGTTAATATTGACCCATAATATTTAAATTGGACCAGGTATTATATTACAGGGTAATAGTGTACCCTACCACAGGAAATAATTATAGGTCAATTAGATGGTACACAGCGTGACCCTAAAGTTTACTATGTATGCCTATGCGAAATAAAGTGTTCTGAGAAGCTTAAAATGAGGAAATAAGCGTTCTAAAATGCTTTAAAAATTCAATGACATTTTTCTATGTTAACTAACGGCACGGTATCGGACCTTAATATTGACCTATAATTTTTAAATTGGACCACGTATTATATTACAGGGTGATAGTGTACCCTACCACGGAAAATAATTACAGGTCAATTAGGGGGTACACAGCGTGACCCTAAATTTTACTGTATGCCTATGCGAAATAAAATGTTTTGAGAAGCTTAAAATGAAGAAATAAGCGTTCTAAAATGCTTTAAAAATTCAAAGACATCTTTCAATGGTTAACTAATGCAAGGCGCAATATCAGACCTTAATATTGACCCATAATATTTAAATTGGCCCAGGTATTATATTACAGGGTAATAGTGTACCCTACCACAGGAAATAATTATTTGTCAATTAGGGGGTACACTATGTATATTTTAAATAGTGCATTAAAAGAAGGAAATTCGAAGACACTTTTCTATGTTATTTAACGGCACGGTATCGGACCTTAATATTGAGCTAAAATTTTTAAATTGGACCACGTATTATATTACAGGTTACTATTGTTCCCTACCACAGGAAATAATTATAGGTCAATTAGGGGGTACACAGCGTGACCCTAAAGTTTACTATTTATGCCTATTCGAAATAGAGTGTTCTGAGAAGCTTAAAATGAAGAAATAAGCGTTCTAAAATGCTTTAAAAATTCAAAGACTTCTTTCAATGGTTAACTAACGCAAGGCGCAATATCAGACCTTAATATTGACCCATAATATTTAAATTGGACCAGGTATTATTTTACAGGGTAATAGTGTACCCTACCACAGGAAATAATTATAGGTCAATTAGATGGTACACAACGTGACCCTAAAGTTTACTATGTATGCCTATGCGAAATAAAGTGTTCTGAGAAGCTTAAAATGAGGAAATAAGCGTTCTAAAATGCTTTAAAAATTCAAAGACATTTTTCTATGTTAACTAACGGCACGGTATCGGACCTTAATATTGACCTATAATTTTTAAATTGGACCACGTATTATATTACAGGGTAATATTGTTCCCTACCACGGGAAATAATTATAGGTCACTTAGGGGGTACACAGCGTGACCCTAAAGTTTACTATGTATGCCTATGCGAAATAAAGTGTTCTGAGAAGCTTAAAATGAAGAAATAAGCGTTCGAAAATGCTTTAAAAATTCAAAGACATCTTTCAATGGTTAACTAACGCAAGGCGCAATATCAGACCTTAATATTGACCCATAATATTTAAATTAGCCCAGGTATTATATTACAGGGTAATAGTGTACCCTACCACAGGAAATAATTATTTGTCAATTAGGGGGTACACTATGTATATTTTAAATAGTGCATTAAAAGAAGGAAATTCGAAGACACTTTTCTATGTTAACTAACGGCACGGTATCGGACCTTAACATTGAGCTATAATTTTTAAATTGGACCACGTATTATATTACAGGTTAATATTGTTCCCTACCACAGGAAATAATTATAGGTCAATTAGGGGGTTCACAGAGTGACCCTAAAGTTTACTATGTATGCCTATGTGAAATAAAGTGTTCTGAGAAGCTTAAAATGAGGAAATAAGCGTTCTAAAATGCTTTAAAAATTCAAAGACATTTTTCTATGTTAACTAACGGTACGGTATCGGACCTTAATATTGACCTATAATTTTTAAATTGGACCACGTATTATATTACAGGGTTATAGTGTACCCTAAAACAGGAAATAATTATATGTCAATTAGGGGGTACACAGCGTGACCCTAAAGTTTACTATGTATGCCTATGCGAAATAGAGTGTTCTGAGAAGCTTAAAATGATGAAATAAGCGTTCTAAAATGCTTTAAAAATTCAAAGACATCTTTCAATGGTTAACTAACGCAAGGCGCGATATCAGACCTTAATATGGAACCATATAATTTAAATTGAACCAGGTATTATATTACAGGGTAATAGTGTACCCTACAACAGGAAATAATTATAGGTCAATTAGGGGGTACACTGCGTGACCCTAAAGTTTACTATGTATGCCTATGCGAAATAGAGTGTTCTGAGAAGCTTAAAATGAGGAAATAAGCGTTCTAAAATGCTTTAAAATTTCAAAGACATTTTTCTATGTTAACTAACGGCACGGTATCGGACCTTAATATTGACCTATAATTTTTAAATTGGACCACGTATTATATTACAGGTCATTTAGGGGGTACACAGCGTGACCCTAAATTTTACTATGTATGCCAATGCGAAATAAAATGTTTTGAGAAGCTTAAAATGAAGAAATAAGCGTTCTAAAATGCTTTAAAAATTCAAAGACATCTTTCAATGGTTAATCAACGCAAGGCGCGATATCACACCTTAATATTGACCCATAATATTTAAATTGGACCGGGTATTATATTACAGGGTAATAGTGTACCCTACCACAGGAAATAATTATAGGTCAATTAGATGGTACACAGCGTGACCCTAAAGTTTACTATGTATGCCTATGCGAAATAAAGTGTTCTGAGAAGCTTAAAATGAGGAAATAAGCGTTCTAAAATGCTTTAAAAATTCAATGACATTTTTCTATGTTAACTAACGGCACGGTATCGGACCTTAATATTGACCTATAATTTTTAAATTGGACCACGTATTATATTACAGGGTGATAGTGTACCCTACCACGGAAAATAATTACAGGTCAATTAGGGGGTACACAGCGTGACCCTAAATTTTACTGTATGCCTATGCGAAATAAAATGTTTTGAGAAGCTTAAAATGAAGAAATAAGCGTTCTAAAATGCTTTAAAAATTCAAAGACATCTTTCAATGGTTAACTAATGCAAGGCGCAATATCAGACCTTAATATTGACCCATAATATTTAAATTGGCCCAGGTATTATATTACAGGGTAATAGTGTACCCTACCACAGGAAATAATTATTTGTCAATTAGGGGGTACACTATGTATATTTTAAATAGTGCATTAAAAGAAGGAAATTCGAAGACACTTTTCTATGTTATTTAACGGCACGGTATCGGACCTTAATATTGAGCTATAATTTTTAAATTGGACCACGTATTATATTACAGGTTACTATTGTTCCCTACCACAGGAAATAATTATAGGTCAATTAGGGGGTACACAGCGTGACCCTAAAGTTTACTATTTATGCCTATTCGAAATAGAGTGTTCTGAGAAGCTTAAAATGAAGAAATAAGCGTTCTAAAATGCTTTAAAAATTCAAAGACTTCTTTCAATGGTTAACTAACGCAAGGCGCAATATCAGACCTTAATATTGACCCATAATATTTAAATTGGACCAGGTATTATATTACAGGGTAATAGTGTACCCTACCACAGGAAATAATTATAGGTCAATTAGATGGTACACAGCGTGACCCTAAAGTTTACTATGTATGCCTATGCGAAATAAAGTGTTCTGAGAAGCTTAAAATGAGGAAATAAGCGTTCTAAAATGCTTTAAAAATTCAAAGACATTTTTCTATGTTAACTAACGGCACGGTATCGGACCTTAATATTGACCTATAATTTTTAAATTGGACCACGTATTATATTACAGGGTAATATTGTTCCCTACCACGGGAAATAATTATAGGTCACTTAGGGGGTACACAGCGTGACCCTAAAGTTTACTATGTATGCCTATGCGAAATAAAGTGTTCTGAGAAGCTTAAAATGAAGAAATAAGCGTTCGAAAATGCTTTAAAAATTCAAAGACATCTTTCAATGGTTAACTAACGCAAGGCGCAATATCAGACCTTAATATTGACCCATAATATTTAAATTAGCCCAGGTATTATATTACAGGGTAATAGTGTACCCTACCACAGGAAATAATTATTTGTCAATTAGGGGGTACACTATGTATATTTTAAATAGTGCATTAAAAGAAGGAAATTCGAAGACACTTTTCTATGTTAACTAACGGCACGGTATCGGACCTTAACATTGAGCTATAATTTTTAAATTGGACCACGTATTATATTACAGGTTAATATTGTTCCCTACCACAGGAAATAATTATAGGTCAATTAGGGGGTTCACAGAGTGACCCTAAAGTTTACTATGTATGCCTATGTGAAATAAAGTGTTCTGAGAAGCTTAAAATGAGGAAATAAGCGTTCTAAAATGCTTTAAAAATTCAAAGACATTTTTCTATGTTAACTAACGGTACGGTATCGGACCTTAATATTGACCTATAATTTTTAAATTGGACCACGTATTATATTACAGGGTTATAGTGTACCCTAAAACAGGAAATAATTATATGTCAATTAGGGGGTACACAGCGTGACCCTAAAGTTTACTATGTATGCCTATTCGAAATAGAGTGTTCTGAGAAGCTTAAAATGATGAAATAAGCGTTCTAAAATGCTTTAAAAATTCAAAGACATCTTTCAATGGTTAACTAACGCAAGGCGCGATATCAGACCTTAATATGGAACCATATAATTTAAATTGAACCAGGTATTATATTACAGGGTAATAGTGTACCCTACAACAGGAAATAATTATAGGTCAATTAGGGGGTACACTGCGTGACCCTAAAGTTTACTATGTATGCCTATGCGAAATAGAGTGTTCTGAGAAGCTTAAAATGAGGAAATAAGCGTTCTAAAATGCTTTAAAATTTCAAAGACATTTTTCTATGTTAACTAACGGCACGGTATCGGACCTTAATATTGACCTATAATTTTTAAATTGGACCACGTATTATATTACAGGTCATTTAGGGGGTACACAGCGTGACCCTAAATTTTACTATGTATGCCAATGCGAAATAAAATGTTTTGAGAAGCTTAAAATGAAGAAATAAGCGTTCTAAAATGCTTTAAAAATTCAAAGACATCTTTCAATGGTTAATCAACGCAAGGCGCGATATCACACCTTAATATTGACCCATAATATTTAAATTGGACCGGGTATTATATTACAGGGTAATAGTGTACCCTACAGCAAGAAATAATTATAGGTCAATTAGGGGGTACACAGCGTGACCCTAAAGTTTACTATGTATTCCTATGCAAAATAAAGTGTTCTGAGAAGCTTAAAATGAGGAAATAAGCGTTCTAAAATGCTTTAAAAATTCAAAGACATTTTTCTATGTTAACTAACGGTACGGTATCGAACCTTAATATTGACCTATACTTTTTAAATTGGACCACGTATTATATTACAGGGTAATATTGTTCCCTACCACGGGAAATAATTATAGGTCACTTAGGGGGTACACAGCGTGACCCTAAAGTTTACTATGTATGCCTATGCGAAATAAAGTGTTCTGAGAAGCTTAAAATGAAGAAATAAGCGTTCTAAAATGCTTTAAAAATTCAAAGACATTTTTCTATGTTAACTAACGGTACGGTATCGGACCTTAATATTGACCTATAATTTTTAAATTGGACCACGTATTATATTACAGGGTTATAGTGTACCCTAAAACAGGAAATAATTATATGTCAATTAGGGGGTACACAGCGTGACCCTAAAGTTTACTATGTATGCCTATGCGAAATAGAGTGTTCTGAGAAGCTTAAAATGATGAAATAAGCGTTCTAAAATGCTTTAAAAATTCAAAGACATCTTTCAATGGTTAACTAACGCAAGGCGCGATATCAGACCTTAATATGGAACCATATAATTTAAATTGAACCAGGTATTATATTACAGGGTAATAGTGTACCCTACAACAGGAAATAATTATAGGTCAATTAGGGGGTACACTGCGTGACCCTAAAGTTTACTATGTATGCCTATGCGAAATAGAGTGTTCTGAGAAGCTTAAAATGAGGAAATAAGCGTTCTAAAATGCTTTAAAATTTCAAAGACATTTTTCTATGTTAACTAACGGCACGGTATCGGACCTTAATATTGACCTATAATTTTTAAATTGGACCACGTATTATATTACAGGTCATTTAGGGGGTACACAGCGTGACCCTAAATTTTACTATGTATGTCAATGCGAAATAAAATGTTTTGAGAAGCTTAAAATGAAGAAATAAGCGTTCTAAAATGCTTTAAAAATTCAAAGACATCTTTCAATGGTTAATCAACGCAAGGCGCGATATCACACCTTAATATTGACCCATAATATTTAAATTGGACCGGGTATTATATTACAGGGTAATAGTGTACCCTACAGCAAGAAATAATTATAGGTCAATTAGGGGGTACACAGCGTGACCCTAAAGTTTACTATGTATTCCTATGCAAAATAAAGTGTTCTGAGAAGCTTAAAATGAGGAAATAAGCGTTCTAAAATGCTTTAAAAATTCAAAGACATTTTTCTATGTTAACTAACGGTACGGTATCGGACCTTAATATTGACCTATACTTTTTAAATTGGACCACGTATTATATTACAGGGTAATATTGTTCCCTACCACGGGAAATAATTATAGGTCACTTAGGGGGTACACAGCGTGACCCTAAAGTTTACTATGTATGCCTATGCGAAATAAAGTGTTCTGAGAAGCTTAAAATGAAGAAATAAGCGTTCTAAAATGCTTTAAAAATTCAAAGACATCTTTCAATGGTTAACTAACGCAAGGCGCAATATCAGACCTTAATATTGACCCATAATATTTAAATTGGACCAGGTATTATATTACAGGGTAATAGTGTACCCTAATACAGGAAATAATAATAGGTCAATTAGGGGGTACACAGCGTGACCCTAAAGTTTACTATGTATGCCTATGCGAAATAAAGTGTTCTGAGAAGCTTAAAATGAGGAAATAAGCGTTCAAAAATGCTTTAAAAATTAAAGACATTTTTCTATGTTAACTAACGGCACGGTATCGGACCTTAATATTGACCTATAATTTTTAAATTGGACCACGTATTATATTACAGGGTAATATTGTTCCCTACCACGGGAAATAATTATAGGTCACTTAGGGGGTACACTATGTATATTTTAAATAGTGCATTGAAACAAGGAAATTCGAAGACACTTTTCTATGTTAACTAACGGCACGGTATCGGACCTTAATATTGACCTATAATTTTTAAATTGGACCACGTTTTATATTACAGGGTTATAGTGTACACTTCCACAGGAAATAATTATAGGTCAGTTAGGGGGCACACAGCGTGACCCTAAAGTTTACTATGTATGCCTATGCGAAATAGAGTGTTCTGAGAAGCTTAAAATGAAGAAATAAGCGTTCTAAAATGCTTTAAAAATTCAAAGACATCTTTCAATGGTTAACTAACGCAAGGCGCAATATCAGACCTTAATATTGACCCATAATATTTAAATTGGACCAGGTATTATATTACAGGGTAATAGTGTACCCTACCACAGGAAATAATTATAGGTCAATTAGGGGGTACACTATGTATATTTTAAATAGTGCATTAAAACAAGAAAATTCGAAGACACTTTTCTATGTTAACTAACGGCACGGTATCGGACCTTAATATTGACCTATAATTTCTAAATTGGACCACTATTATATTACAGGGTTATAGTGTACCCTACCACAGGAAATAATTATAGGTCAATAAGGGGGTACACAGCGTGACCCTAAAGTTTACTATGTATGCCTATGCGAAATAAAGTGTTCTGAGAAGCTTAAAATGAGGAAATAAGCGTTCTAAAATGCTTTAAAAATTCAAAGACATTTTTCTATGTAAACTAACGGCACGGTATCGGACCTTAATATTGACCTATAATTTTTAAATTGGACCACGTATTATATTACAGGGTAATAGTGAACCCTTCCACAGGAAATAATTATAGGTCATTTAGGGGGTACACAGCGTGACCCCAAATTTTACTGTATGCCTATGCGAAATAGAGTGTTCTGAGAGGCTTAAAAAGGAAGAAATAAGCGTTCTAAAATGCTTTAAAAATTCAAAGACATCTTTCAATGGTTAACTAACGCAAGGCGCAATATCAGACCTTAATATTGACCCATAATATTTAAATTAGACCAGGTATTATACTACAGGGTTATAGTGTACCCTACCACAGTAAATAATTATAGGTCAATTAGGGGGTACACTATGTATATTTTAAATAGTGCATTAAAACAAGGAAATACGAAGACACTTTTCTATGATAACTAACGGCACGGTATCGGACCTTAATATTGACCTATAATTTTTAAATTGGACCACGTATTATATTACAGGGTTATAGTGTACCCTACCACAGGAAATAATTATAGGTCAATTAGGGGGTACACAGAGTGACCCTAAAGTTTACTATGTATGCCTATGCGAAATAGAGTGTTCTGAGAAGCTTAAAATGAAGAAATTAGCGTTCTAAAATGCTTTAAAAATTCAAAGACATCTTTCAATGGTTAACTAACGCAAGGCGCAATATCAGACCTTAATATTGACCCATAATATTTAAATTGGACCAGGTATTATATTACAGGGTAATAGTGTACCCTAGAACCCTAGTTCGAACGCTTATTTCCTTAATGACCTATAATTATTTCCTGTGGTAGGGTACACTATTACCCTGTAATATAATACCTGGTCCAATTTAAATATTATAGGTCAATATTAAGGTCTGATATTGCGCTTTGCGTTAGTTAACCATTGAAAGATGTCTTTATATTTTTAAAGCATTTTAGAACGCTTATTTCTTCATTTTAAGCTTCTCAGAACACTTTATTTCGCATAGGCATACATAGTAAACTTTAGGGTCACGCTGTGTACCATCTAATTGACCTACAAATATTTCCTGTGGTAGGGTACACTATTACCCTGTAATATAATACCTGGTAAAATTTAAATATTATGTTTCAATATTAAGGTCTGATATTGTGCCTTGCGTTAGTTAACCATTGAAAGATGTCTTTGAATTTTTAAGCATTTTAGAACGCTTATTTCTTCATTTTAAGCTTCTCAGAACACTCTATTTCGCATAGGCATACATAGTAAACTTTAGGGTCACGCTGTGTACCCCCTAATTGACATATAACTATTTCCTGTGGTAGGGTACACTATAACCCTGTAATATAATACGTGGTCCATTCTAAAAATTATAGGTCAATATTAAGGTCCGATACCTTGCCGTTAGTTAACATAGAAAAGTGTCTTCGAATTTCCTTGTTTTAATGCACTATTTAAAATATACAAAGTGTACCCCCTAATTGACCTATAATTATTTCCTGTGGTAGGGTACACTATTACCCTGTAATATAATACCTGGGCCAATTTAAATATTATGGGTCAATATTAAGGTCTGATATTGCGCCTTGCGTTAGCTAACCATTGAAAGATGTCTTTGAATTTTTAAAGCATTTTAGAACGCTTATTTCTTCATTTTAAGCTTCTCAGAACACTTTATTTCGCATAGGCATACATAGTAAACTTTAGGGTCACTCTGTGTACCCCCTAATTGACCTATAATTATTTCCTGTGGTAGGGTACACTATAACCCTGTAATTTAATACGTGGTCCAATTTAAAAATTATAGGTCAATATTAAGGTCCGATACCGTACCGTTAGTTAACATAGAAAAATGTCTTTGAATTTTTAAAGCATTTTAGAACGCTTATTTCCTCATTTTAAGCTTCTCAGAACACTTTATTATGCATAGGAATACATAGTAAACTTTAGGGTCACGCTGTGTACCCCCTAATTGACCTATACTTATTTCCTGCTGTACGGTACACTATTACCCTGTAATATAATACCTGGTCCAATTTAAATATTATGGGTCAATATTAAGGTCTGATATCGCGCCTTGCGTTGATTAACCATTGAAAGATGTCTTTGAATTTTTAAAGCATTTTAGAACGCTTATTTCTTCATTTTAAGCTTCTCAAAACATTTTATTTCGCATAGGCATACATAGTAAAATTTAGGGTCACGCTGTGTACCCCCTAAATGACCTATAATTATTTCCTGTGGTAGGGTACACTATTACCCTGTAATATAATACGTGGTCCATTCTAAAAATTATAGGTCAATATTAAGGTCCGATACCTTGCCGTTAGTTAACATAGAAAAGTGTCTTCGAATTTCCTTGTTTTAATGCACTATTTAAAATATACAAAGTGTACCCCCTAATTGACCTATAATTATTTCCTGTGGTAGGGTACACTATTACCCTGTAATATAATACCTGGGCCAATTTAAATATTATGGGTCAATATTAAGGTCTGATATTGCGCCTTGCGTTAGTTAACCATTGAAAGATGTCTTTGAATTTTTAAAGCATTTTAGAACGCTTATTTCTTCATTTTAAGCTTCTCAAAACATTTTATTTCGCATAGGCATACATAGTAAAATTTAGGGTAATGCTGTGTACCCCCTAAATGACCTATAATTATTTCCTGTGGTAGGGTACACTATTACCCTGTAATATAATACGTGGTCCAATTTAAAAATTATAGGTCAATATTAAGGTCCGATACCACGCCGTTAGTTAACATAGAAAAATGTCTTTGAATTTTTAAAGCATTTTAGAA